>NC_133505.1:71427500-72052500 GCF_049354715.1 Callithrix jacchus
GCTGACTTGTTTCATTGTCCTCTTCAATTTTTATCCATGGAAACTTTTTTAAATCATCAAAAAAGATTAGAAAATTATAATACCATTTGCATATGCTATTCTTTTGAGATCGCTACATCTCTTTTAGATAGAAATAGAAAAAGCGTCCTTGATTCATTGACACTGGAAACTAGCCTCATGTTTTTCCTTAATATTACCAAAAATAATAAATTTATAGAGCTACCACGTAAATATCATAGCTCTTCAAAGTAGAAGAACAGACAAGATTACATCAAGAGAGACCTGTCAGCTATGAAACCTCATGGAAGTCATTAAGAGGCCCAAACATGGAATTTACATTTATCTCCAAAAGAATCAGTTCAAAAATGCACAAGTTCCTCAAATGAACTACTTCAATATAGCATCAATACTTACGTCACTGGGACTGAAGCACACACCAAACATTGAAGATTTTAGACAACTTATTATTGAACTAGGATAGTTCACCTGAGGTGAATTATCTCCCAAAATACCAGAGGTACCTTGAAATCTGGGACTACAAAAGAAACAAAGAAACAAAAGCAAGATATAAGAAAGGTAATTCTTGAAATGACACATCTTTATTTTTAAATAATTATTTCAGAAAAGAATGAGGATTTATTTCCTGGTTTAATTTAACCAGTATATGAGAAAATGATTCACTTAAATTATATTAGATGATAATTTTTCTTTCATTCACTTTAAATAGTAATGGTATTTTAATTCATATGATAATTGCAAATACTTTAATAGCTAGAAGAGGTGGATTTCTCAAAAAAAGGAAAATTGTTTTTAATCTATTTTTTAAAAGGACTATAAATTATATCATACAGTTAATTCTATTAGAAAATTTTTTAAAACATATTAACTCAATGACAAATGTTTGAACCTTCATTTGGAAAGATTTACTGTTAGGAAAGCTTTATTTCATATAATATAGGAATAGGTTTTTTTTTTATGAAACTAGTAAGAGTGTCAAAAGCTAAACTTGAAAAAAATATTCTTGGAAATTTATATCTTAGTTATTATGCAATAATCAAAATAACTTTGAAAGTCTATCTTAAACAGAACAAATACACATTATTAAAAATAAGAGTATAAAAGAAAAATTCTTAGGTTATAAATAACTTAACTCACCTATTTAGTCTTTAAGGGCATAACATACACCACCTGTATTCTTACTACAATTTCTTGCATATATTAGGCATTCAAAAATAACTGAAAAAGCTAAATGATTTACTTTAGGCTGGGTATATACAATCACCACTCAGTAATTATTTTCAAGTAGATAATGACATTCATTGTGAAACTGGGACAAAATTGCAAAATATAAGCCCAACAGCTATTGTATAAGTTGACATAAGAGTTGCTAGTGTGTTGTAATGGTGAAATTATTGAGAAGTAGTTGAATTAAGTTGAATGTTTGGCTGAAAAATTTTTCTGAGGCCTTGGATGAGAAATTTGAGGCTTGTGAAAACTCTAGAGCAAAGATGACTTTAAGAAAGTTTTTGTTAGTATTGCGTGAATTGTAGTGTTTCTTAATGAAATGAGCAGCAAAAATAAAAGATGTATTTGGTGATGGAAAACCCAGAATTTACATTGGGGGATGTTATTTTTGAACTTTTTATTAAATTTACAAGTGGTAATGTAAAGAAGATGGTCAAATAAAGTAAATGATATAAGAAAATGAATGTAGCTGAAAAAAGTTAGTTTATAAATCCCAAAATATTAATATTATAAGGCAAGAAAAAAGTGAGGGAGTGAAGAGAGCTTTTTAAAGAACTAAAGAGCAATATTGTGTTACAAGGTGGAGAGAAATCTATTAAGAAGATGTTTAGAATTAACTCCTGGAGATGGCACCAGATAGACTCTTCGACTTTTACAAGAGTGGTTTTATCGTAATTGTAGTGTAAAATTTACTTGTGTACATTTTCCACCTCATTAAATTTTAAATATCTTGATGGCAAGGTCAGTCTTTTTTATCACAGTGTTGTACACAGTGCTTTCCAAATGATCACTTAATAATATTTTGGGAAAATTTATTGAGTGATGTCAAAAAGGAAGAGCAGCACTACATTTTCAAACTGATTTACTAAGTTGCCTATTTTAATTTTGTCTATATTTTTTTGAGAAATACAAGATGTCAAAATCATTCACTTTGCACTTTATTAATACTCTTATTGAACGATTATGCTTTTTAACAAGAACAAATACAAAAATGTATTTAATACTAAAGAACAAAATTGTTGCAGCATTTAGGGCTATTTGCAAGTATGTATTCTCCTTCTCAGCAATATCTTGGATTGAGTGTAATGGTCAAAAAACCCTAATGGTCAAAAAATTTTTAAGTAGTGTTTTATTTCTAGACCATTATTTTTGGTCAACTCAAGACCTTTATTTTTCCTTTGTTACAACCAGTACAATCCAAATAGTAGCCCAGGTCCCAGAACAAGACCAGCAGTAATCTTTAAAAGGCTCCCGAGATGATCTTCAATGAAATGAATAAGAAAAATAAAAACAAAAATGTTCATTAAAATCACAAAGTTTGGAGAGTATTTGCTACCTCAGTGTAATCTTACTTATTTTGATTGATACAAACACACAGCAAAATTACTAAAAGCACTTACGTAGTTGAACTATACGACTGGATGATATTTTGAATTAATAACATATCCTGTTTTTCTTAATATATTTAACTTTCTTTACCTTCTCTCAAGCAGTGGGAAGGCTATATCTTTTACTGCTGTATAGAAAGTACAATGTAGGGAAGAAATGAGAAATAAAATCAAGCCAATCTACTTTTTGTATACTAAATGCTTAATCTACTAGGAAGTCATATAATTGATGAAAAGGATAGAAGTGAAGGAAGATACTTGAAGTCATGCAAATACTATGTTGGAGAAGAATCTATAAGTGTGCAGCTTTTCCTCTAGAGCAAGAAAAATATTTCTCCAGAAAACTGAAACGAAGTGTTCACCATGTGGTGAGCAGGGTTAAGCTTCTAACAGTATGAGAAGGAGGCAGTAAGATGAGAGAGTCTGGGCTGCATTAAATATTTAGGCAGATGAGATGATAAGCAACCTTTGAAAAAATGTTAAATATTCTAAATATCTCAGGAAGCTATGCAAACTCATTGAACTTGATGGATAACTTCAAGACAGCCAGGAGAAATGGATTTGCAGCAATATATGTGAGTTGAGTATATGCCCTGCTCTCGTCAATTGTTTACATTCTGTAACAAGTAGAATTGTGGCACAATCTCTATGGATGGGTATTATGTGTGTGGACAAGTTTATCTGTCAATTCCATGGAAGAAAATATTAGAATATGAGCTATTGAAAATAAAGTTCTTACATACCTGAATCTGAATATCGTGATTGATATTCATCACTGCTATATTTATTCATGAAGTAAATATACAATCCATTTGATTCATATTGGCATGTGTCCAAAACACATTGAAACAGTTTATCACACTACTCATAATTATATCAGTTAAAATTTCTATTCCTTTTGGAGTTTTATAAAACCTCTTCATAAATATTATCTAATTTTTACAGTATCCTTCTAAGATGGTAATGTTGCTATATTTAATTCAATAGTTAATAAACTAGATATACGCTCTTTTCATGTGAAAGAAGAAAATGAGCTAGTGACCAGAAAATGAGCTAGGGAACATAGATTCCCAAGTCTGTGTTTTGTTCAATGTTACAGTCTAATTGCTAAAGTTAAAACCATGCTGTTTGAAGAAACAGTTTTGTGATAGGAAACTGGAATGATCAATAAGAACCTAATAGATATGATGAATCAATTTAGTTCTCATAAAAAGTCTGACTTTGAGGGTTTTCCTTAATTTATATTTGAAGGAAGACAGTAGAGATTTAGTATTCTAGCTTGAAAAATTCATAGTGGACAAGGGAACATCCAACATGGTTCCCTCACTTTTTCTTGGTCTACTCCACATTCCCCTCCCCCACTTTTAAAGAAAAAATGTTGCTATTTCTATTGCTTAGTATGTAGGATACTTAAAACCCTGGACATTCTCCTGTTGAAGTTAGGACACATAAGAGGACTTCTATACACCCCTCTGCTTCCTAGAATAGAGTTTGTATGGCATCTCTCCTTCTTGCAAGCATATTACTTATCAGCAACCCTGAATCTCAAAGTAAGTAGATACAGTTTTTTAGGGAGATCAGCTATCTATAATCATGAAAGAAGAGAAAGCCTTACCTAAGCTTATCTTCTAAGATTCATTATCTAAATATTTAAAACACTGTGCATTTGAGTAGATTGCGTGCATGCTCACCTGTTAAAGTTGTACTAGGTTCCTAATTCTGTTTTCAATCCTTTTGTGTCCTGCCACAAGAGTTTGAAACACTAAAGGAGGCTGAGACAATAATAAATATAATCTCCAAGTCTCCACCCTGAACTCTGAATGTATCATTCTAGTGTACTTCCTCTATCACTTAAGAATTACTAAGTTCTGTTCCTGTAATTAAACCATATATTTTGTTGGAATTTGGCTGAAACTGTACAAATAAATAATGTGTTTTCCTCAGAATTTACTTGAATAAAATGAATTGCTTTAATGCTATGTAGATAGCATTATCCTAAATTTCTTCCAGAGGATGTGATCAAATGGATCCCAACTTAGTAAGTTATAATCATATTGGAATTCCTAGTAACTGTAGAAAGAACTGGTTCCCAAAACACTTTTTAAAATGGTATTATAACTAAGAGAAATAATTAGACCAATTAAGATTTTTTATGTTAGAAATTAAAGACCTTATAATACTTAGTGGCTATGAAGAACCCTGGAAAAAAGTTGACCAATTTCTCCCATCTGGAATTAGTATATTTACCCAGCAAAATTTCATAGCAAATTTATATAAAAATAACATATAATACCAGTATATTTATTCATATTTAATAAAATATTAGTTTTTTATATAAAAAGCCCACACATTTCTTTTCTAAAAATGATATATTATGGTAAATTTTCTTATGAATTAAATATAATTATGTGTTATAAATAAAAAAGCCATTAATAATACTGAATGTATTTCCTAGTATACCTAAAGACAAAGAGTTACAAATAAAAAGGCAGTTTTTGGAGAGGAGGGGAAGATGGCACTGTGGGACCAACTCAGGATTGCAGATCCCAGTGAAATCGCAGAGGGTGAGTGCACGCCGCATTTCCATATGGATCTTTATTGCCCACAGACCAGGTGTAGGAGCTCCACGGGCCACCAGCACAGCAGTTTGGGCTGATGTGGCTGTTTGGACCGGGGCTGCAGCGCAGCGGCACTCTGTACAAAATACACTGGTTTGGTTGCCCTGTTAAACCGGCAATTGGAGATTTTGGAAGGCAGATTAGCACATTCATCTGATTAAATGGAACTTAAACAGAAAACCAGGCCAGGAGATTCCCGGGCAGCAACGTGGTTTGAGCCAATGCAGTGGGTCTCTGCACAGGAAATCACACAGATCCCGGCGCCCTTGCAGCAGGTGACTGGAACACCTGGGAGAGAGTCAACTGCTCAACTTAAAAAAAAAGGGCTCTGAGGCAGGGAGCCAGGTAATCAGGCTCGGCCGGTCCCACCCCCACAAAAACAAACAAAACATCAATTGGAAACGCTCGGGGTTGAGAGTTTCACCTCAAGCACAGCTGAACTCAGGACAGTGCAGCTTGGTGGGGGAGGTGGTGTCTGCCACTACTGAGGCTACAGAGGTACTCTGCCATTGCTGAGGCAGCCTGCCATTGCCGAGGCAACCCGCCATAACAGAGAGAGTCTCCCAATACAGGGGCAAGGCACCATCACCACTGCAGTTCTAACCACACCCATATAATCAGGACTACAGGGTAATACACAGGGAAGCAGGGCGGAGACCACAGAGGCAGGGCAGAGCCCACAGCAACAGGGTGGAGTTCATGGCAAAAGGGCGGAGCCCATGGCAGCTCAGCATAGCCACTACAGGCAAGAAGTGACTAGACTGCCTCCTCACTGGGCAGGAAAGTGCAATGGATACTCATAAAGAAAGCCCTAACTCCCCGGGACAGAGCACCTGAGGAAAAAAAAAAAAAATGGGGGCTTTATGAGTTCTGCTGCAGCAGACTTAAACATACCTGCCTAACAGCCCTGAATGAACAACAGAGCTCACAGCTCAGCACTAGTGCTCCTATAAAGTATAGACTGTCTCCTCAAACAGCTCCCTGACACCCGTATATCCAGAGTCACCTCACAAAGGACTGATCAGACTGATATTTGGCGGGCATCATTCAAGGACAAAGATAGCAGAAGAAGAATCTGGTAGCAACCCTCATGGTTCCACAGCTGCTATAGGAGTTCCCCAGGCAAGCAGGGCCTGGAGTGGACCTCAGCAGTCCTACAGCAGTGGGGCCAGACTCTTAGAAGGAAAACTAAGAAACAGAAATACTTCATCATCAACAATCTGGGCATCCACTCAGAGACCCAATCAGAAAATCAGCAACTACTCAGATGACAGGTGGATAAATCCACAAAGATGGGAATAAAGCAATGCAAAAAGGAGGAAAACACCTGAAACCAGAAAACCTCACCTCCTACAAAGGACCAAAACTCCTCACCAGCAAGGGAACAAAGCTGGATGGAGAATGAGAGTGAAGAAATGACAGAATCAGACTTCAGAAGGCGGGTAACGAGAAACTTCTGTGAGCTAAAAGAAAATGTTCTAAATCAATGCAAAGAAACTAAGAACCTTGAAAAAAGATTTGAGGAAATGATAACAAGAACGGACAACTTAGAGAGGAATATGAGTGAATCAAAGGAGCTGAAGAAAACACAAGAACTTCCTGCAGCATGCACAAGTCTCAACAGCCGATTGACCAAGCAGACGAAAGGATATCAGAAGTTGAAGATCAACTCAATGAAATAAAATGAGAAGCCAAAATTAGAGAAAAAAGAGAAAAAAGGAATGAAGAAAGTCTCTAAGAAATGTGGGCCTATGTGAAGAGACCTAATCTACATTTGATAGGTGTACCTGAATGTGAACAGAGAATGAATCCAAGCTGGAAAATACTCTTCAGAATATTATCCAGGAAAATTATCCCAACTTAGCAAGGCAAGACAATATTCAAGTCCAGGAAATACAGAGAACACCACAAAGATGTTCCACAAGAAGAGCAACCCCAAGGCTTATTATCATCAGATTTGCCAGGGTTGAAATGAAGGAGAAAATGTAAGGAAAGCCAGAGAGAAAGATTGAGTCACCCACAAAGGGAAGCCCATCAGACTCACAGCAGATTTCTGGGCAGAAACCCTACAAGCCAGAAGAGAGTGGGTGCCAATATTTAACATCCTTAAAGAAAAGAACTTTCAAACCAGAATTTCATATCCAGACAAACTGAGCTTCAGAAGTGAAGGGGAATTAAAATACTTTGCAAACAAGCAAGTACTCAGAGATTTTGTCACCACCACACCTGCTTTACAAGAGCTCCTGAAAGAGGCCCAACACATAGAAAGAAACAACCAGTACCAGCCATTTAAAAAACATACCAAATGGTAAAGAGCATCAACAAAATGAAGACTCTGCATCAACTAACGGGCAAAACAGCCAGCTGGCACCAAAATGGCAGTATCAAATTCACACATAACAATATTAACCCTAAATGTAAATGGGCTAAATGCACCAATCAAAAGACACAGACTGGCGAATTGGATAAGAAGCCAAAACCCATCAGTGTGCTGTATCCAGGAAACGCATCTCACATGCAAGGATACACAAAGGCTCAAAATAAAGGGATGGAGGAAGATTTACCAAGCAAATGGAGAGCAAAAAAAGCAGGAGTTGCAATTCTCATCTCTGATAAAATAGACTTTAAAGCAACAAAGATCAAAAGAGACAGAGAAGGACATTACATAATGATAAAAAGAGTGATACAACAAAAAGAGCTAACGATTCTAAAGATATATGGACCCAGTACAGGAGCACCCACATATATAAGGCAAGTTCTTAATGACTTACAAAGAGACTTAGTCTCCCACACAATAATAGTGGGAGACTTTAACACTCCACTGTCAATATTAGACAGATCAACCAGATAGAAAATTAACAAGGATATCCAAGACTTGAACTCAGACATGGAACAAGCAAACCTGATAATCATTTACAGAACTCTCCACCCCAAATCCATAGAATATACATTCTTCTTAGCACCACATCACACCTACTCTAAAATTGACCACATAATTGGAAGTAAAGCACTCCTCAGCAAATGCAAAACAACTGAAATCATAACAAAGAGTCTCTCAGACCATAGTGCAGTCAAGTTAGAACTCAGAATCCAGAAACTAACTCAGAATCACACATCTTCCTGGAAACTGAACAACTGGCTCTTGAATGTTGATTGGATAAACAATGAGATGAAGGCAGAAATAAGTTATTTGAAGCCAACAAGAACAAAGACACAACATACCAGAATCTCTGGGACTCATTTAAAGCAGTCTCTAGAGGAAAATATATAGCAATAAGTGCCCACATGAGAAGAGTGGAGAGATCCAAAATTGACACCCTATCATCAAAATCGAAAGAGCTAGAGGAGCAAGACTCAAAAAAACTCAAAACCTAGCAGAAGACAAGAAATAACTAAGATCAGAGCAGAACTGAAGGAGATAGAGACATGAAAATCCCTTAAAAAAATCAGTAAATCTAAGAGCTGGTTTTTTGAAAAGATCAACAAAATAGAAAGACCACTAGCCAGACTGATAAAAAAGAAAAGAGAGAATAACCAAATAGCTGCAATAAAAAATGATAAAGGGGAAATCACCACAGATTCCACAGAAATTCAAACCATCATCAGAGAATATTACAAACAACTCTATGCACATAAACTAGTAAACCTGGAAGAAATGGATAAATTCCTGGACACCTGTGTCCTCCCAAGCCTAAACCAGGAGGAAGCCAAAACTATGAATAGACCAATAACAAGGTCTGAAGTTGAGGCAGCAATTAAGAGACTACCACACAAAAAAAGCCCAGGTCCAGATGGGTTCACAGCCGAATTCTACCAGACACACAAAGAGGAGCTGGTACCATTCCTTCTGAAACTATTCCAAATAATCCAAAAAGAGGGAATCCTTCCCAAATCATTTTATGAGACCAACATCATCCTGATACCAAAACCCAGCAGAGACTCAACAAGAGAAGAAAACTTCAGGCCAATATCCATGATAAACATAGATGCAAAAATCTTCAATAAAATACTTGCAAACCGATTGCAACAGCACATCAAAAAGCTTATCCATCATGATCAAGTAGGATTCATCCCTGGGATGCAAGGCTTGTTGCATATGCAAGTCTATAAACGTAATTCACCACATAAACAGAATCAAAAACAAAAACCACATGATTATCTCAATTGATGCAGAGAAGGCCTATGTCAAAATTCAACAGCTCTTTATGCTAAAAGCCCTCAATATACTTGGTATTGATGGAATGTATCTCAAAATAATAAAAGCTATTTACAACAAACCAACAGCCAATATCATACTGAATGGACAAAAGCTAGAAGCATCCCCTTTGAAATCCGGCACTAGGCAAGAATGCCCTCTCTCACTACTCCTATTCAATATAGTACTGGAAGTTCTAGCCAGAGCAATCAGGCAAGAAAAGGAAATAAAGGGTATTCAAATAGGAAAGGAGGGAGCCAAATTGTCTCTCTTTGCAGACGACATGATAGTGTATCTAGAAGCCCCCATCATCTCAGCTCAAAAACTCCTGAAACTGATGAGCAACTTCAGCAACGTCTCAGAATATAAAATCAATGTGCAAAAATCACAAGCATTCCTACACACCAATAACAGACTTAAAGAGAGCCAAATCAAGAATGAACTGCCATTCACAATTGCTACAAAGAGAATGAAATACCTAGGAATACAACGTACAAGGAACGTAAGGGACCTCTTCAAGGAAAACCACAAACCACTGCTCAACAAAATAATAGAGGACACAAACAGATGAAGAAACATTCCATGTTCATGGTTAGGAAGAATCAATATCGTGAAAATGGCCATACTGCCCAAAGTAATTTACAGACTCAACGCTATCCCCATCAAGCTACCATTGACTTTCTTCACAGAACTGGAAAAACCACCATGAACGTCATATGGAACCAAAGAGATCCCACATAGCCAAGTCAATTCTAAGCAAAAGAACACAGCAGGAGGCATCACACTACCGGACTTCAAACTATACTATAAGGCTACAGTAATCAAAACAGCATGGTACTGGTACCAAAACAGAGATATAGACCAGTGGAATAGAACAGAGGGCTCAGAGGCAACGCAACATATCTACAACCATAACAATCTTCGATAAACCTGACAAATACAAGCAATGGGGAAAGGACTCCCTGTTTAATAAATGGTGTTGGGAAAACTGGCTAGCCATGTGCAGAAAGCAGAAACTGGACCCTTACCTGACACCTTACCCTAAAATTAACTCCAGATGGATTAAAGACTTAAACATAAGACCTGGCTCCATAAAAACCCTAGAAGAAAATCTAGACAAAACCATTCAGGACATAGGAGTAGGCAAGGGCTTCATGACCAAAACACCAAAAGCATTGGCAACAAAAGCCAAAATAGACAAATCGGACCTAATCAAACTCCACAGCTTCTGCACAGCAAAAGAAACAGTCATTAGAGTGAATCGGCAACCAATGGAATGGGAAAAAAATTGGAATCTACCCATCTGACAAAGGGCTGATATCCAGAATCTACAAAGAACTCAAAGAAATTTACAAGAAAAAAACAAACAAGCCCATTCAAAAATGGGCAAAGGATATGAACAGACACTTTACAAAAGAAGACATACATGAGACCAACAAACATATAAAAAAATGCTCATCATCACTGGTCATTAGAGAGATGCAAATCAAAATAACATTGAGATACCATCTCACGCCAGTTAGAATGGTGATCATTAAAAAATCTGGAGACAACAGATACTGGAGAGGATGTGGAGTAACAGGAACACTTTTACACTGCTGATGGGAGTGTAAATTAGTTCCGCCATTGTGGAAGACAGTGTTGCGCTTCCTCAAGGACCTAGAAATAGAAATTCCATTTGACCCAGCAATCCCATTACTGGGTATATATCCAAAGGACTAGAAATCATTCTACTATAAGGACACATGCACATGAATGTTCATTGCAGCACTGTTCACAATAGCAAAGACCTGGAACCAACCCAAATGCCCAGAGATGATAGACTGGACTGGGAAAATGTGGCACATATACACCATGGAATATTATGCAGCAATCAAAAATGATGTGTTCGCATCCTTTGTAGGGACATGGATGAATCTGGAGAACATCATTCTCAGCAAACTGACACGAGAACAGAAAATGAAATACTGCATATTCTCACTCATAGGCAGGTGATGAATGGTGAGAACACATGGACACAGGGAAGGGAGCACTACACACTGGGGTCTATTGGGGGGAATAGGGGAGGGACACTGGGAGGGAGAGCTGGGGAGGGATAGCATGGGGAGAAATGCCAAATGTGGGTGAAGGGGAGGAAGGCAGCAAAACACACTGCCATGTGTGTACCTATGCAACTATCATGCATGTTCTGCACATGTACCCCCAAAACTAAAATGCAATAAAAAAAAGGCAGTTATTTATGGAAATATAAAATCTGTAAATTAAAAGGCACATTGAAATTCACATGTCTTCTAGCATGTTTCTGACAGGTAATCTCAATAACCTGAATGCTGATATTTCCAAATATGGAAGCCACAAATCTAAGAACTGAGTAATAATAATAACAACTTTAAAATACAGGTTTATGTGACAATGATATTAGCATATTAATTTCTGGAAATAGATAATACACACAGATATTTAATATAAAATTTAATTAATTTTGGAATATTATGGAGATATTTAAATAGGTTATGCTACAATCTCCTTGTAGGATTGCATATGGTTATTGAACAGATTTTTTTAAGTTATCTGTAATAATATACTGACATGGTCTGGCTCTGTGTTCCCACCCAAATCTCATCTTGAATTGTAATCCAAATGGTAATTTCCACATTTGAAGAGGGTCCTCATGGGAGGTGATTAAATCATGGGGGAAGTTCACTCATATTGTTCTCAGGACAGTGAGTGAGTTCTCAACAAAATGATGATTTTTTGAGGGCCTTTTCCCCTCTTCGCTCTGCAATTCCCTTATTCCTCTCCTTCCTGCTGCCACATGAAGGATGTGTTTGCTTCCCCTTCTGCCACCGATGTAAGAGTTTCCTGAGGGCTCCTCAGCCATGCTAAGCTGTGATTCAATTAAACCTTTCTTTCTTATAAATCACCCAGTCTCAGGTATGTCTTAATTAGCAGTGTGAGAACGAGCTAATACAGTAAAATGGTACCAGTAGAGTAGGGTCCTGCTATAAGAATACTCAAAAATATGGAAGCAACCTTGGAACTGGGTAACAGCCAGAGAAGACTCAGAATAAAGAAAATGTGGGAAAGTTTAGAACTTCCTGGAGACTTGTTGAATGGCTTGGACCTAAATGCTGATAGGTTCAATGCTGATATGAACAATAAGGTCCAGACTGAAATGGCCTCAAATGGAGATGAGAAACTTCTTGGGAACTGGAATAAAGGTCACTGTTGCTATGCAAAGATCTTGGTGGCATTTTAATCTGGCCCTAAAGATCTGTGGAACTTTGATCTTCAGAGAGATGTTTTAGGGTATCTGGCAGATGAAATTTCTAAGTGGCAAAGATGAAATTTCAAGTGGCCAAGTGAAATTTCTAAGTGGCAAAGAGAGGAAGCATACCATGACAATTTGGAAAATTTGTAACCTGACAATACAGTAGAAAAGAAAATCTCATTTTCTAGAGAGAAGTTCAAGCCTGCTGCAGAAATTTGCATAAGCAAAAAAGAAGCAGAATGTTAATCCCCAAGACAATGGGGAAAATGTCTCCAGGGCATTTCAGAGACCTTCAAAGAAGCCCCTCCCATGCCAGGGCTAGCGGCCTAGGAAGAAAAAATATTTTTTTGCGGGGCAGGCCCAGGGGTCCCCTGCTGTATGAATGCTAGAGATTTGGTGCCCTGCATCCCAGTCACTCCAGCCACGGCTAAAAGGGGCCAAGGTACAGCTCAAGCCATTGCTTCAGATGGTGTTAGCTCCAAGCCTTGGCAGCTTCAATGTGCAGTAAGTAGGTCCTAAGGGTACACAGAACTAAAGAATTGATGTTTAGAAACCTCCACCTAGATTTCTGAGGATGTATGAAAACACTAAGATGTCCAGGCAGACGTTTGCCTCAGGTGTTGGGTCCTCATGGAGAACCCCTGCTAGGGCAATGCAGAGGGAAATGTGTGGTCAGAGCCCTCACAAAAAGTCCCCACAAGGGCACTTCCAAGTGGATCTGTGAGAAGAGAGCTATCATCCTCCAGCCTCCAGAATGTTAATCCACCAACAGCTTGCACTGTGCACCTGGAAAAGATGCAGACACTCAACACTAGTCTGTAAAAGCAATGGGAAAAGGCTGTATCCTGCAATGCCACAATGGCGGAGCTGCCCAAAGCTGTGAGAGCCCACTTCTTGCATCAACATGACCTTCATGTGAGACATGGAGTCAAAGGAGATTATTTTGGAGATTTAAGCTTTAATTACCTTCTTGATGGATTTTGGACTTGCATGGGGCCTGTAGCCCCTTTGCCTTGATCAATTTCTTCCATTTGGAATGAGTATAGTTACCCACTGCCTGTAACTCAATTGTAATTAGGAAATAATTAACTTGCTTTTGATTTTACAGGCTCACAGGTGGAAGGGACTTGCCTTGTCTTAAATGAGACTTTGAATTTGGACTTTTGGGTTAATGCTGGAATGAGTTAAGACTTTGGGTGAAATGCTGAAAAGGCATGATTGTGTTTTGAAATGTGAAAGGGATATGAGATTTGGTAACAGGGGTGGAATGATATGGTCTGGCTCTGTATACCCACCCAAATCTCATCTTGAATTGTTATACAAATTGTAATCCCCACATATTGGAGGAGTGACCCCATGGGAGGTGACTGAAAAATAGTGGCAATTCCCTCATGCTGTTCTTGTGATAGTGAGTGAGTTCTAATGAGATCTGATGGTTTTGAGAGGGACTTTTTACCGCTTCACATTGCACTTCTCTCATTCATCCACTTCCTACTATCATGTGAAGAAGGATATGTTTGCTTCCCCTTCTGCCATGATTGTAAATATTCTGAGGCCTCTCCAGGGGCTGAATGGTGAGTCAATTAAACCACTTTCCTTTATAAATCACCCAGTCTCATATACATCTTTATTAGTGCATGAGAATAGACTAATATACATGCCGAATTAGTAATAATTTAAAACTTTCTTTTTCCCTTTTTAAATACACAACTTTTATTATGTCTCAATCAATTTGTCTCTTTACCTTCTAAGAGATTATGATTATGTGTTATAAAAATGTGAAAATAAAGTATAATATTTAGCTGTAGACATTCAAAATTTTGCCGTAAACATCACACAGAAAAATTTCTTGAGACATACTCTAAGTCTGCAGGCATGTCACCCTGAATACACCTGATCTCATCTGATCCCACAAGCTAAGCAAGGTCAGTCCTGGTTAGTACTTGGATGGGAGAAACACTCTCTCAACTATTCTTCCTACTTTAGTTTTGTTGGCAGGGTCGTAGAGTTGTATGTAATGAAAGTAATCAGATAGGAAGAAGGAGAGGGAAATTTCCTTTCCCTCCTGAAATTTATAATGATAAAAAGGAGAAATATATAGGTGAATCAGAATCAGATGTTTACATGTGTACTAATTTCTTTCCTGTGGATTTCAGATTAAGGTGCAGGTGGTAGAAAGATGAAGGTATTACAGAATGCATACTCCTCTGATTAAGAGTTCTATATATAGACTGTTCTGTGTCAAAATCAGGAAGTCTAAGCCTAATCAAGCATAGAAAACTGCTAAGTTAGAGAGAGAGAGAGAGAGAAAGACAGTTGACTAGTAACTTTCAGAAGGCTCTCTTTCTTTCAGGGCTCAATGGTCACACTGGGCTGAGAGCAAGCAAGTTTGCCATGAGCCTACCATTAAAAGATTTGTTAGCTACAAAGTTGACATTAGCGTTGGACCACTGGTCCAGGAAGCTGAAGGGGGTCGGGAGTACATGGCAGGACCCAGGACCTATAGCCAGTAAAGTCTGAGGGGGAAAATATTTGCAATGAAAAGCTGATCATGGCATCCTAGAATTTGGCCTGAGCTAAATAATAAAGAATGTATGTATCAGTTGCAGATGTCAGCATGAGAGGCCAGCAAGACATTATGTGACTGGTCTGTGGCTTTAATGCTCCAAAATACTTATTTGATTTGAAATTTTATGTAATAACCCCTCCTGCTTACTTAATCTCACACTTTAATCCCTTTTTTACTATGAATCCCCCACCCCAGCATTTTTCCCCAAAATTTCCTACCTCTTCCCTCCAGGTCCTGGTAACCACAATTCTACTCTGTATTTCTGTGGGTTCAATATTATTACATCCCACATATCATTGAGATCATGTAGTATTTATTTGTCTTTTTGTACTTGGCTTATTTCACTTAATGGAATGTCCCCTGGGCTCATCCATGTTGTAAATGACAAGATTTTCTTCATTTTTAAGGCCGAATAGTATTCTATTGTGTGTATATTCCATATTTGGTTCATCTGTTCATATGTCCATGAATACTTAGACTAATTCCATATCTTGGCTATTTTGAAGAATGCTGAAATGAACATGGGAGTGTAGACAATGCTTCAGTATACTCATTTCATTTAATTTTGATATATATATATATATATATATATATATATATATATATATATATTAGAAAAATTGCTGGGTCATATGGTAATTCCATTTTTAATTTTTTGAGGAACCCACACTACTTTTAAACATTAGAAATAAAAAATAGTATAATTGATTCTTGCAAGTATTCTCTGCTACTAGAAACAAGGGCTCTAAGTTGAAAGCAGTAGAAGGGGAGAAAACAGATAGGACCATAATCAACCCTTAAAAACTATTCGCCACTCTCAATGTGTTATATCTCCTGTCATCTATATCTAGCCTTCTCTTTGAGAAAGTGAAAATGTATGCAAAAACCTAATGATGTCTGCTGCCTTTATGGCAAGATTAATAATGAATTGTCATTGTGCTGACTGTCTCTTTTCTGTGTTTCTGTTTACAAACCATTTAAATCTTTTAAAAAATGTTTCTTAGAAAAGATATTTTTTGTAACTGATTTTATTTTGCTTCCCTTCTTTGTCTTATATTTTCTTTTCTCTCTTGATGCTACTTATACCTGATTTTAATATAACTAGATGTTCATGTTTGAAAATTCAGAAACTACCAGGTTACACCTATCAAAAGAAATCAAATCACTGGATAAAATAATAATAATAATTTTTAAATTTCAGCTCTATATTAGATACAGAGCATACATATGCAGGTTTGTTGCATGGTAATGCATGATGTGGAGGTTTGGGGTACAGATCCCACACCCACGTACTGAGCATAGTTCTCAACAGGTAGTTTTCAACCTGACTTCCTCCCTATTCCCTGCTCTAGGAGTCTACACTGTAGTTGTTCCGATGATTATGTCTGTGTGTGCTCAGTGTTTACCCACTTATAAATGAGAACATGTGGTCTTTGGTTTTCTGTTCATTTGTTCTTTTAGGATTATGGCTTCCAACTGCAAAATGATTAAGATATTAACGTACTTCCATCAACTTATTGTAAGTATCTGTGTGCAGTTTTAAAAATACAGGCGGTAATATATATGTATATATCTTTATGTATAAATATTTATAAAAGAAATACATTTATATATATATACAAACATACACATTTATATATGTTTTGCATGTATGCCTACTATTTCATTATACCCATTCACAATTTTTCATGTAAATTCTGAAGATGTAATTATGTAATCTGTTGAGATATTTTATATGAATTAAATGTTCCAAAATATGAAAGCAACTAAATTGAATTCTATTAACTTAAGAAGGTTTGATTATCTTAAGAAGAGACATAAGCATACCATCAGTATGCTTGACTTAGCATGATGATCATTTCTTAACTTTTTAATTAAAACCTAACAAAGTTATATCATGTTTTAAGGTTTTTATGTAATTTCATATAGTGTGTCCATTATTCAAGACAGCTGCTTGTATGGAAAATAAAGCAAGTTCCTTCTTGCCCACCTTTTACCTACTACTAATGTGATAAGCACCGAGAATTCTTTTTTTTTTTTAAGGGTCAGGGTTTCAAAAGACAAACAACAACAACAAAAAAAAAAACACCTGCCAAATGCATGCTTTATAGCAGATCATTTTGTTTTCCTGCTTCTGCAATGTGACACAGAAAAATGAGTGTTGGATTAGAAAATATCCCTGGTAAGAGAATGGTCTATTTGGCTGCTTAGAAGCAGGAAAAATAAACTAAGAATTTAGGAAGGCAAAGTAAGCCCTCTTGTAACTAAGGTGAGATAAACGAGGAAAATTACCAAAAGGCAATTTTGACTCAATATGAACCAAAGAAAAAAGTGGTAGCAAGGGAGACAAAACCTGACCTGGGAAAAGTTAGTCTACAATAAGCTAAATTAATGATTACCAAAAGTTATTGAATAATGACTATAAGCCAGATACTGTCTATCTTATGTATTGTCTGGTTTAATCTCCACAGCAGCTCTATGATATAGGCACTCTCAATCTAAATTTATATATGAGAAAAGGAATCCTGAGGGTATTTTGCCCTAAACCACTCCTTGCATTTAGCATACTGTAGTGGAAACTGAAGTTTAACTGTGTTAGTGTGCAATTGTCTCAAACGAAATATTCTATTTTCCAGTGAGGAACAATGAGAATTTCTTTTCCCAGAAAAAGATGAGTAGTGATAATGACAAAAAAAAAAAAGAAGTTACCTATTTTTATTTTACCTACCTTTAAATGTTAAAGCACATTTAAATATAATTGCTTCGAATACATTTTGTTTTTCTAAATTTAAAAAAATCTGTTTTAAAAAAGCCATACGTTTTCTCTTCTGAAAAGCAAAAAGAATATTGCTGTCTCACAGTGTTAAAGACAGAATACGGAAATGAAGGTAACATGCTAGCTAAGCGCAAGCCTGGCTCATACACATCCTAGCTTGACAAACCAATGACTTATTTCTGGAATTGTTTCCTATGTGCCTTAAATGTTTAAATTTTTAAAATGGGTCTATTCCTGAATGAATATGAATGTCTTTTCAAATGTTTCACAGCAAAATATTTGTATTATATTTTAATTTAAATTCCAAAATTTCCAGTTGTTGGAAATTTTTCTGTTATGTATTTTTCTGTATGATAATTCAAGTATAAAAATGTTTTCTTAAGTAATTCTCTTCTTTTTGAAAACATACATGTATAGCTATGTTATTGATATATATATGAATTATTCATATATATTCATGTTATATATATAATATATCACATATTATATAATTGTTCATATATATGAATAACATATTCATATATATGTATAAAATATATAAATATATATATATATAAAATTTGATTTAGCAAACTGAATGCCTCATATCTTTCAGAGGATTTTTACCTAATTTTTGTGGTCAGTGATTACAGTTCTTAAATCATTAAAATGATTAATCAAGCATTTAATATGACTCAGGTGTTTGGTTGATAGATGGGATTTCTTCAGAAAGAATAGATAACAAGAAGGAAGCATTTGAAAATTCAAGTGGGTGGATCATGAGGTCAATAGATCGAGACCATCTTGGTCAACATGGTGAAACCCCGTCTCTACTAAAAATACAAAAAATTAGCTAAGCATGGTGGTGCACGCCTGGAATACCAGCTATTCAGGAGGCTGAGGCTAGAGAATTGCCTGAACCCAGGAGGCGGAGGTTGCAGTGAGCTGAGATCGCGCCATTGCACTCCATCCTGGGTAACAAGAGCTAAACTCGGTCTCAAAGAAAGAAAGAAAGAAAGAGAGAAAGAAAGAAAGAGAGAGAGAGAGAGAGAGAGAGAGAGAGAGAGAGAGAGAGAGAGAGAGAGAGAGAGAGAAAGAAAGAAAGAAAGAAAGAAAGAAAGAAAGAAAGAAAGAAAGAGAAAGAAAGAAAGAAGGAAAGAAAGAAAGGAGGGAGGGAGGGAGGGAGGGAGGACGGAAGGAAAGAAAGAAGGAAAGAAAATTCAAAACAAATTAAGAAAAATCCACTTAGGAAATAGAGAAGTGTATAACAAAATATAAGCGGTTAAAATGACAGAGGTAATAATAACAGTCAAAACAGGAAAGAACAAAACTTGTGATTGCAAAATTTACTCAAAAAAAAGTAATGACACAAGTATCTATTTAAAGACGTTTTAGAAAAAGTCAGAAAATCCTGAAAATTCAAGAAGAGATCTATAAAATGAATACTTTATATGCAAAATATTTAATAGTTAATAATTATTCTAAACAAGACTTCTTTCCAGGAACTCAAAACTGAGGTTTCTGATACCTCCCAATTCTGGTTTAACTATTAATAAAAATAAATGTTTCAATTATAAATATAAGATCATGTGTAAAAATCGGTTGCTATGTAAAATACAGGGCTCTTGGGTAAATGTAAATTGCAAATAAAAACAAATAACAATTTATGTGAGTTAACATAAGAATACATAATTTAAGACATAATTAAGTGTACTTAATTTTTATTTGCTGTGTTCAGCAACCCTATGTAGGAGTTATCTTTTCCAGTATATTAAAGCATATATTCAATCCTTCATTAATAGCCAAGAATTGTATTTTTTAACGTTTTGTTTATGACTTATATATTGCCATTTGAAAATAAATGGATGCACCATATGTTAAAGGAAACATATTTAAGGGCACTGGAGGTTTCACTTTACCATAAAAATCTGAACTGTATTATTAGGAAACAGGAATATGATGTAGTTCGAAGAAACACCCACTCAGAAACATAGACTGAGACATTATTAGATAAGCTGCATATTATAACTCAAGTCATAGCCATGCGTGGTGGCGGGCGCCTGTAATCCCAGCTACTCTAGAGGCTGAGGCAGGAGAATAGCTTGAACCTGGGAGGCGGAGGTTGCAATGAGCCGATATCGCACCATTGCACTCCAGCCTGGGGGATTAAAAAAAAAAAAACACCTCAAGTCAAAAAGGCAAAGAGGACCCATATTACAGGAAAACCAATGAGAAATCAAATATACGGAAAGA
Organism: Callithrix jacchus; assembly: GCF_049354715.1. NCBI lineage: Eukaryota > Metazoa > Chordata > Mammalia > Primates > Cebidae > Callithrix > Callithrix jacchus. Next base: position 71,447,795 of record NC_133505.1, read on the forward strand.
CAATCGTTGATTGTCTTCTAGGATATTTGAGATTCCAAACCACTCATATATTTCAAAGGGTAAAATCAAAAAACTGATTCATTGCATTGAAAGCAAAGTTCAGAGCTCAAGCAGTCAATGCAAAGCAAATGAGCAAAGTCATTGCAGCCCAAGAAATGGAATGAGAAGCATGAGTACTAGGAATCAAGTAAAGCCAAATCTTGAAAATTCTGGCCTGAAACCTGATGATAGCCAACTATACTTCCAAGTGAAAACATGAAGATACAAAAATTAGATTTCATTGCAAGAGTCTGAGCAATATAAAGGTTGTAAAATTCTGAAGAAAATGACCAATTCTGACAATGCTGGGATTTTTTTTTTCCCCAAGTAGCTGGTATTACAGACCCCACCACACCCGTCTAATTTTTTGTATCTTTACTAATGACAGGGTTTCACCTTGTTAGGATAATCTCAATCTCCTGAACTCATGATCTCTTGCCTCAGCCCCTCCAAAGTGCTGGGAATATAGGTGTAGGCCACTGGTCCTGCCCTAAATTTAATAATTTAAATATACATACATAAAGATTTATATCTAAGTTATAAATCTTATATTGGGAATACAAACATATTGGGAATATTAAAAAATTAAAACATACAAATATGAGCTTTTGAAAAAAAAAGAAAATATGTAACAAACCAGGCATTAATTTTGAAATACTTATTTTGACACCAGCCCTATTCTTCAATGGGCTAGAGATATATTGGATAGCAAAACAAATATAGACCCTTCTCCGTAGAGCTTACAGTCTTGCATTTACAAACTGCAGTATAAGTATCATAAAAAAAAAGACAGTGTTAACTGAGTGTTTGACTTAGACATCTATAAGGAGGTTGGAGAAGATTGCATTAAAGTGTTGACCTCGTGTGTGTATGTGTGAGTATGTGAGTGTGTGTGTGTGTGTGTGTGTGTTGTAGATTAACAGAGGCTTGATTATAAAGCTCCTCATAGGCCATGCTAAGGATTGTTAGACTTTATATTCGAACAATCAAGGGCTTTCGAAGGATGGTGAGGAAAATTTACGTGGTGTCATACTGAGGTGAGAATCAAAGCTGAGGGGTAAGAGTTTCACCAAATGTCCAGTTTTGCTGACAAAATACACCCATGAAAACATTATAATGGTTTTGTACTGAGTTCGGATATGTGCATGTCTGACATTATTCTGAAACCATTGCTTTTATTCAATTACTTTTATTGAGGTAGAATGAAGCAAATTACCCTCAGATAATAATCAGTATTATTGGCAAAGTGCAACTATCATAACAGCAGTATTGGAAATTTTGAATTGTATTGCTTTAACCATGTGCACAAAAAAACAGCTTTCAGTATTAGAATAAAAATGATGAACAAATTTTAGATTAACCAAAAATGGATTTTTTTCTTTCTTAAACACTTTTAGAAGCACTGATGATACATTGGTCAACAGTTCTTTCGCATTACAAGATACTGTGTTGCTCACATATTTCCTTCTCAGAAAAAAAATGCAAATATTAAAGTTTCTTTTAAAATCAAATGGGGACATATTTTACAAGAAGCGGTCACAGATTAACTTTTTTTTAAATTAAAGATTATACTAGTAAAAGAAAGGAGAAAGGAAGGAAAAAAGGTGTGGGGAAGGAGAGAGGGCTGGGAAAGTAAAGGGTAAATATTGATACATTTAAAATATTAAGACATTCTAAAAGGATTTGTATTAACATTGTTTTTCCATTATCTCCTATTAGTCTAAATTTTCTGTTTTGCTCCAGTTACTTACTATACAGTACTTGACAAACTCTCATGATTGAGATTGTTGTGAGTTATATGATAACCATCTATCTCTTGAAGAGCTATCCTAACTTCAAGAACACTTAGGATTGTTGTGAGAAATCATGTTTCCTATAGCTGTTGGAGAGTAGAGTGAGAAGAAATATTTATATATCACAATTGCCTATAGATTTTTTTGAATATTACTCAAAATAGTTATTTGCAATGCCCGATTTTCATCTTGTTTGTATAGTAGGCAGTACTATAAACTCTATAGGAACAACTCTAGTACAACATATACAAGGTACATCAAATTAATTACCATACTCTCCAAACTACCACAATGTAGAGGCAAACATAAAATATAATCAAATCACCAAAGATTGTTTTGTTCATTTTATAAAAAGATTAAATATTAAATAAAAATTAATTGCATGTTCCTTCCAGAAGTTCCCCCCATATACAATGTCCTCATTTCTCTCTGTGTATATGCCAAATGTATTTTTTTTTTGGTGGAGAAATTTTCAGTTCTAATGATTTAATAGATTACCAATACTCCTCCCAGATTATTTTACATGACTTCAGTTGTAAAATGTTGCTTTGATTCTTCCCAAATTTACATCTGTCCCATACATTGCATGTTTGGAGACACCTAGTTTCACACTGTGTTTGAATTCTGTTTCTGAAGGCCAGTCTCCCACTCCATTGTTTTTGTTATCTAATATAATGTACATCTTAAAAGAGAGTATATTAACATAGAAAAATTTAAACTAAAGAATGAGAATTACACAGATAATTTTAAAATTAAAAATTGTATGTTAACCTTCTGAATAGCATATTTAACAACTTAAATCTTTAAGTCTCAGGACTCCATATCTGTATTTCCTTCCACAATTCCGTGGAAGCTTCTCTCTTTTTTTCTCTTTCTCTGCCTAAATAAATCACTTTCTGCAAAACTCAAAAAAAAAAAAATCTTTAAGTCTCATCTTAGGTTAAATATTTCAATTTTTACTTTTGCAGTGCATGAGTATTTGTAACCTAAAATGTCTTGTAAAATATAATTTGCCCCCTTATTTCTATAAACTGATTTTAAAGCTTATGAATTTCTTTGGCAATTTCTCTAACTCTTATATTCATTAGACTTCCATTAGTGGTACTTAGACCCGCTTTTGCCTTCAATAAGGTTTAAATTAAATCATAAGAACATAAGTGGTGAGACAGCAGAATGAACCTCCTGTTTGGCCAATATTATGTCTCCCACAGTGGAAGAAAGGAAAATCATATGGGAGGCTTATAAATGTCCTGCAAGGAAGCACTGCTCACAATAGCAAAGATATGGAATCAACCTACATGCCCCTCAATAACAGACTATATTTTTAAAAAAAATATATATGATACATACACACCATGAAATATTATGCAGCCATAAAAAGAAATGAAATCATATCCTTTGCAGGGACATTGATGGAGTTTGAAGCTGTTATCCTCAGCAAACTAACACAGGAAAAGAAAACCAAACACCACATTTTCTCACTTACAAGTAGGAGCTGAGTGTTGAGAACACATGAACACATGGGAGAAACACACAGTGGGGCCTGTGGGTGGGGAAAGGAAGACTATTGGGAAGAATAGCTAATGGATGCTGGGCTTAATACATGGATGATATGATGATTTGTCTAGCAAACCACTATGGCACACGTTTACCTATGTAACAAAGCCACACATCCTGCTCAGACATCCCTGCACTTAATAAAAGTTGAAGACAAACAGAAAAACAAGAAGTTTCCTGCAAGGAAATACTTTTGAAATGGTATAAAGTAATTTTTTTATCTTTTAAAATTAAATCATGATTTAATGTTAAGGGTTCCTTATCTATTTACATTTTATCTTAAAGTTGCAGCTTTATGTCTAGTACTATGAAATAACTGTATTATTCTAATTTGTCATAAGATCAGCAATCTTCAAGAGACAAGTTTATTCTCATTTTCTAGCTAGTAATCAATTTCATTCTCAAATTTTCCATGCTTTTCATAACCTTGTGTATGTCAGTCTGTAATCCTGTGGACATCAAGGCTGGTGAAGTGCTGGGATATACTCAAAGTCCATAGCCACTGAGGCTAGTGCAATCCTGAGGCACACGTGAAGCCTGTAGCAGCTGACACTTGCCTCCTGTAAGGCTTGCAAAGAACTTAAGCCTTCTGTAGTCAGCTGGCAGTGATTTGAACTGAAGATAAACTTTGTTTTAAGGGGGCTACAGGTTTTTGCCTGGCACTGGGGCAGATTAGGAGGCTCAGTCTGTATTACTGGCATGGATTGAGAGGGTTATGGTTCTTCCTGGTACTGGGTTTTACTATGATGGGCCCAGTGTTAAACCAAGACAAAGTTCTATGCTCACTTTTTTCTCTTTCTTCCAAGAAGACAGTATATTTTTCATATTGTGCTTCTTGGGGTGGAGAGAGGAAAGACATGGATAAGGCAACATCTTTTTTCTACCCTGTTCCATCCATCTTTTCTTATTTATGCCAAAATAATGTCTTATCACCTTTCCCTTTATTTTCTTAGTTATTCTGAAGATATTTTTCCATGTGTATAGCTGTTCAAATTTATGTTACTGTAGAAGAACAATCTCAGGATTGTCTTATTTTGCCATGATCTGCCCTCTTACCAATAAAAATAGAATAAAAAGCCCTGACTAGAGATTAAAGTTTCTTATTACTTTCCATATAGTATAGCTTAGAATAGGCCTATGTCAAGATACATGCTAGTGTTCAGCAATTTTAAATTTTTATTTAAATATCTTCCTTTATCTTTTTAAAAGTATTTTTGTTTACATGTTTGCTAGACTTCTTCGTTTTCTTAAGTCTTAGGTTGTTTACACTTCTCCTATGTCATCTTTATTTTCTCAGTTCTGAGAATCCTCCTGTGTTCCTACTTTAATGTCAGGCCCTGGAATTTTAGTAAAAGTTACTTTTACACTTTTGTTTTGCTATTTGTATGAACTTGGGTAGCATTAAATGAAACAGAGGTGATAGGAAGAGAAATAGAATTTGAGAGAGCCCTGTATTTTATGTAGTGTTTCTAGAGCATTTTATGACATATTAACAAAAAATTAGTTATTTGATTGCACAGGTTTATACCTCCACTTGGATAGAGATATTCTCTATAGAGTTATACCTCCACTTGGTGATAGAGATATAACCACTTGGGAGTTAGATTCAGGAATTATCAGTAGAGCTGAAGGCAGAGAAGTTGAGGAGAGGAATGTACCATGAAAAAAGGGACTTAGAATGGCCACAGGAAACACTCCGAATGAAGGATTGGCAAAGAAAGAGTTTTCAAAAAGACAAGGCAGAAAACCAGGAGGGCTACAGAACACATATACACAAGGAAATATCATTTAATCATAGAAAAACAGGAAATTCTGTTATTTATAATGGCTTGAATTAATCTGGAGGACATTATGTTAAGTGAAATATGTTGGGCACAAACAGACAGTACTGCATTATCTCACTTATATGTGAAATCTAAAAATGTTGAACTCATAGAAGCAGAGAGTACGATGGTGGTAAATGGGCTAGGATGGCGGGAGTGGGGAAATACTGAGGTGATGATGATCAAAGAATATGAAATTTCAGTTAAATACAAGGAATAAGTTGAAAAAATCTATTGCACAGCATGATGACTGCAGGTCATAATGTGTTATTGAAAATGTCAAACAGTGGTTGTAAAGTGTCCTCATCACAGAAAAGAATAACGGTGTGAGGCAGTTCATATGTTAATAGCTATGAGTTATTCTGCAATGAATATATCCTTAAAACATCATGTATATGGGAAACATGTAAAATTTTACCCATCAATATAAAAAGAAAAAAAGACAAGAAGGTAGGAAGAAAAAGAAGAAGGAGGAAAGGGAGGAATAAATGATGGGTAATGGGTATTTCTGAATAAAGAAATATGTTTCAAAATCACTTTTATGATTCTAATTTTGTTCATGTACAAAAATAAATAAATCCTATAACTTTGACAAGATTATTAAAAAGATTTAATGAGATAATGCATTTATTTAGCAAAAAATGTGTGACGTAAGTTGCTAATATTTGGTAGAAGCACAATTATAATTGGTCAATACTAATATTAGTAACTCTTATTATTGACATTCTTATTGTGATAAGAATGACAATAATGTTGATAATGAAATTTCAACTAGTATTCAATACTTTGTGATATGTTTATGCCTCTCTATACTGTGAGTGGAGAGAAATTCATATACCATTCCCAGGAAACGTTCATTTATATCAATTAGCATAGTACCTGGGAGAGATGATGTGCTCAGTAAATAAAAGCTGAATAAATGGATAAGATTAATATCTACTTATTTCAGTGTATATATATGTAGTTTATGGCAATATTTGGGAGGTAAATAAATATAAAAAACTCATGTCAATAACTGAACCTCTTGAATATAGTTTTTGAGCTTATAAAATACCCAGATTTAATTTTGATAAGTGCTCTTTTCTAAAATATTAAGACTAAATTTATAAAATGAAAATAGAATTATTTAAATTATTCACTCAGGTTTAAAATCAATTATGTGTATTAATGTAATGAAATGACCTGGAATTGTCATTATGAAATGAGAGTCTTATAACCTTCAATCAGATAAGATAGGTCAGGTAATTTCTTTATGGCCAGATGCAAGACAAAAATTTGGGGGAAGACTCTTGCCTTGAGAAGTAAAGCAAAAACAAAAACAAAAACAAAAAAAAAAACAGGTGAAAAGGAATGCAGGAAAAGGTCAGAGAGAAAAAGAGAGAGAAAGAGAGATACTGTGTTTCTGAGGCATGCTTCTGAAGTCTAAAGTGTTCTCACATTACAAAAAGGCTATGGGAGTTATGATCCAGAAAGTGCAGATGGAAACCAATATGAATATAATATCACAACAATGCAGTACTTTACACAGTATTCAGTTTAATACCATATTATGTTCAATTTGGGTAACAAAGGTAAATGATATGTGGAAATTTCAATCACCATCAATATTCACTATTCCATCCCTCTATGATATGACCTTGGTTCACTGGTGGATGAATTATAAATTAGTCAACAAATATAAAAATCCTTAAATTCTTGAGGATTGCTTGGGTTCAAATAAGACAGTAATAGCTTGACTTCATGTCTTAGTTCCTTTCAGCTGCTATAACAAAATATGATAAACTGGTTAGCTTATTAATAACAGATATTTATTTCTCACAGTTCTAGATACTGGGAAATGCAAGATCAAGGCACCAGTAGATGTGTTATTTAGAGAGGGCTCACATTCTTGTTCATAGATGGAGTCTCCTAACTGTATCCTCACATGGGGGCAGGAGAAAATTAGCTCAGATCCCTTGGGCGTCTTTTATAAGGGCACTGATCCCGCTTATGAGATACCTGCCTTTTATGACTTCATCACCTCTAAAAAGCCTGGACTCTCTAATACCATTGCATTGGTGATTAGGTTTCAACAAGTGAATTTTTGGGGACACAGAGATGAAGACCATAGCACTACAAAATTATCCTTCTAGTCTCTCTCTCTCTCTCTCTCTCTCTCTCTCTCTCTCTCTCTCTCTCTCACTCACTCTCTCTCACCTATCCACCTCTCTGTAGTCTGAGGTTTAAAGTGTTCCAACATTGTAAAAAGGCTATAAATAGGCTAAAGGCAACATTATAAAAAAGCCATATATACATTTGGGAGGTAATTAAGTAAAAATAAATAACTCATGTCAATAACTGAACCTCTTGAATATAGTTTTTGAGCTTATAAATTACCCATATTCAATTTTGATAAGTGCTTTTATCAAACATATACTTATTTCTTTTTACCCACTGGAAATTTTACCACACAAATCAAAGCACAGAGATCACCCACTGAGAATTAAGGATCTCTATGCCAAGAAACAAAAGCATTCCAAATGCTCAAGCATGTCTACAGTAAATTGACAAACACTGTTCATCACTTGGGGAACATACAAACTTCAGCAATTTGGAATTGTGAGAAAAGCAAGAAGAATGTTTGGTAGAATCTAAGAAAACTGAGAGTAGAGAATATCAGTCCCATTCTTTTTTTTTTTTTTTTTTAAATTTTTTATTGGATTTTAGGTTTTGGGGTACATGAGCAGAGCATGCAAGACAGTTGCGTAGGAACACACATGGCAGTGTGCTTTTCTTTCCTTCTCCCCTTCACCCACATTTGGCATTTCTCCCCAGGCTATCCCTCCCCACCTCCCCCTCCCACTGGCCCTCCCCTTTTCCCCCCAATAGACCCCAGTGTTTAGTACTCCCCTTTCTGTGTCCATGTGTTCTCATTTTTCATCACCCGCCTATGAGTGAGAGTATGCGGTATTTCATTTTCTGTTCTTGTGTCAGTTTGCTGAGGATGACGTTCTCCAGATTCATCCATGTCCCTACAAACGACACAAACTCATCATTTCTGATTGCTGCATAATATTCCATGGTGTATATGTGCCACATTTTTCCAATCCAGTCTATTATCAATGGGCATTTGGGTTGATTCCAGGTCTTTGCTATTGTAAACAGTGCTGCAATGAACATTTGTGTACATGTGTCCTTAGAGTAGAACGATTTATAGTCTTTTGGATATATACCCAGTAATGGGATTGCTGGGTCAAATGGAATTTCTATTTCTAAGACCTTGAGGAATTGCCACACCATCTTCCACAATGGTTGAACTAATTTACACTCCCACCAACAGTGTAAAAGTGTTCCTTTTTCTCCACATCCTCTCCAGCATCTGTTGTCTCCAGATTTTTTAATGATCGCCAGATTCTAACTGGAGTGAGATGATATCTCAATGTGGTTTTGATTTGCCTCTCTCTGATGACCAGTGACGATGAGCATTTTTTCATATGATTGTTGGCCTCATATATGTCTTCTTTCGTAAAGTATCTGTTCATATCCTTTGCCCACTTTTGAATGGGCTTGTTTGTTTTTTCCTGTAAATCTGTTTGAGTTCTTTGTAAATTCTGGATATCAGCCCTTTGTCAGATGGGTAGACTGCAAAAGTTTTTTCCCATTCTGTTGGTTGCCGATCCACTCTAGTGACTGTTTCTTTTGCCGTGCAGAAGCTGTGGAGTTTCATTAGGTCCCATTTGTCTATTTTGGCTTTTGTTGCCAATGCTTTTGGTGTTTTGGTCATGAAGTCCTTGCCTACTCCTATGTCCTGGATAGTTTTGCCTAGATTTCCTTCTAGGGTTTTTATCGTGCCAAGTCTTATGTTTAAGTCTTTAATCCATCTGGAGTTAATTTGAGTGTAAGGTGTCAGGAAGGGGTCCAGTTTCTGCTTTCTGCACATGGCTAGCCAGTTTTCCCAACACCATTTGTTAAACAGGGAATCCTTTCCCCATTGCTTGTTTTTATCAGATTTATCAAAGATTGTATAGTTGAAGATATGCTGTGTTGCCTCCGGTGCCTCTGTTTTGTTCCATTGGTCTATATCTCTGTTTTGGTACCAGTACCATGCTGTTTTGATTACTGCAGCCTTGTAGTATAGTTTGAAATCCGGTAGTGTGATGCCCCCCACTGTGTTCTTTTTGCTTAGAATTGACTTGGCTATGCGGGCTCTCTTTTGGTTCCGTATGAAGATCATGGTGGTTTTTTCCAGTTCTGTGAAGAAAGTCAATGGTAGCTTGATGGGGATAGCGTTAATTCTGTAAATTACTTTGGGCAGTATAGCCATTATCACGATGTTAATTCTTCCTAACCATGAACATGGAATATTTCTCCATCTGTTTGTGTCCTCTATGATTTCGTTGAGCAGCGGTTTGTAGTTCTCCTTGAAGAGGTCCCTTACATTTCTTGTGAGTTGTATTCCAAGGTATTTTATTCTTTTTGTAGCAATTGTGAATGGCAGTTCGTTCTTGATTTGGCTTTCTTTAAGTCTGTTATTGGTGTAGACGAATGCTTGTGATTTTTGCACATTGATTTTATATCCTGAGACTTTGCTGAAGTTGCTTATCAGTTTCAGGAGTTTTTGGGCTGAGGTGATGGGGTCTTCTAGGTATACAATCATGTCATCTGCAAATAGAGACAATTTGGCTTCCTCCTTTCCTATTTGAATACCCTTTATTTCTTTTTCGTGCCTGATTGCTCTGGCTAGAACTTCCAGAACTATATTGAATAGGAGTGGTGAGAGAGGGCATCCTTGTCTAGTGCCAGATTTCAAAGGGAATGCTTCCAGTTTTTACCCATTCAGTATGATATTGGCTGTTGGTTTGTCATAAATAGCTTTTATTACTTTGAGATATGTTCCATCGATACCGAGTTTATTGAGGGTTTTTAGCATAAAGGGCTGTTGAATTTTGTCAAATGCCTTCTCTGTGTCAATTGAGATAATCATGTGGTTTTTGTTTTTGGTTCTGTTTATGTGGTAAATTACGTTGACAGAATTGCGTATGTTGAACCAGCCTTGCATCCCCGGGATGAATCCTACTTGATCATGGTGAATAAGTTTTTTGATTTGCTGTTGCATTCAGCTTGCCAATATTTTATTGAGGATTTTTGCATCTATGTTCATCATGGATATTGGCCTGAAGTTTTCTTTTCTTGTTGGGTCTCTGCTGGATTTTGGTATCAGAATGATGTTGGTCTCGTAAAATGATTTGGGAAGGATTCCCTCTTTTTGGATTGTTTGAAATAGTTTTAGAAGGAATGGTACCAGCTCCTCTTTGTGTGTCTGGTAGAATTCGGCTGTGAACCCATCTGGACCTGGGCTTTTTTTGTGTGGTAGGCTCTTAATTGCTGCCTCAACTTCAGACCTTGTTATTGGTCTATTCATAGTTGCAGCTTCCTCCTGGTTTAGGCTTTGGAGGATGTAGGAGTCCAGTAATTTATCCATTTCTTCCATGTTTACTAGTTTATGTGCATAGAGTTGTTTGTAATATTCTCTGATGATGGTTTGAATTTCTGTGGAATCTGTGGTGATTTCCCCTTTATCATTTTTTATTGCATCTATTTGGTTGTTCTCTCTTTTCTTTTTAATCAATCTGGCTAGTGGTCTGTCTATTTTGTTGATCTTTTCAAAAAACCAGCTCTTGGATTTATTGATTTTTTGAAGGGTTTTTCGTGTCTCAATCTCCTTCAGTTCAGCTCTGATCTTAGTTATTTCTTGTCTTCTGCTGGGTTTTGAGTTTTTTTGATCTTACTCCTCTAGCTCTTTCAATTTTGATGATAGGGTGTCAATTTTGGATCTCTCCATTCTCCTCATATGGGCACTTATTCCTATATACTTTCCTCTAGTGACTGCTTTAAATGTGTCCCAGAGGTTCTGGCATGTTGTGTCTTCGTTCTCATTTGTTTCGAAGAACTTCCTTATTTCTGACTTCATTTCATTGTTTACCCAGTCAACATTCAAGAGCCAGTTGTTCAGTTTCCATGAAGCTGTGCGGTTCTGGTTTGGTTTCTGAATTCTGAGTTCTAACTTGATTGCACTATGGTCTGAGAGGCTGTTTGTTATGATTTCAGTTGTTTTGCATTTGTTGAGCAGTGCTTTACTTCCAATTATGTGGTCAATTTTAGAGTAGGTGTGATGTGGTGCTGAGAAGAATGTGTATTCTGTGGATTTGGGGTGGTGAGTTCTGTAAATGTCTATCAGGTTTGCTTGCTCCAGGTCTGAGTTCAAGCCCTGGATATCCTTGTTGTTTTTCTGTCTGGTTGATCTGTCTAGTATTGACAGTGGAGTGTTGAAGTCTCCCACTATTATTGTGTGGGAGTCTAAGTCTCTTTGTAAGTCATTAAGAACTTGCCTTATGTATCTGGGTGCTCCTGCATTGGATCCATATATGTTTAGGATCGTTAGCTCTTCTTGTTTTATAGATCCTTTTACCATTATGTAATGGCCTTCTTTGTCTCTTTTGATCTTTGTTGCTTTAAAGTCTATTTTATCAGAGATGAGAATTGCAACTCCTGCTTTTTTCTGCTCTCCATTTGCTTGGTAAATCTTCCTCCATCCCTTTGTTTTGAGCCTTTGTGTATCCTTGCATGTGAGATGGGTTTCCTGGATACAGCACACTGATGGGTTTTGGCTTTTTATCCAATTTGCCAGTCTGTGTCTTTTGATTGGTGCGTTTAGTCCATTTACATTTAGGGTTAATATTGTTATGTGTGAATTTGATACTGCCATTTTGATGCTAAGTGGCTGTTTTGCCTGTTAGTTGTTGTAGATTCTTCATTATGTTGATGCTCTTTAGCATTCAGTGTGATTTTGGAATGGCTGGTACTGATTGATCCTTTCTATGTGTAGTGCCTCTTTTAGGAGCTCTTGTAAAGCAGGCCTGGTGGTGACAAAATCTCTGAGTACTTGCTTGTTCGCAAAGGATTTTATTTTTCCTTCACTTCTGAAGCTCAGTTTGGCTGGATATGAAATTCTGGGTTGCAAGTTCTTTTCTTTAAGAATGTTGAATATTGGCCCCCACTCTCTTCTGGCTTGTAGCGTTTCTGCCGAGAGATCTGCTGTGAGTCTGATGGGCTTCCCTTTGTGGGTAACTCGACCTTTCTCTCTGGCTGCCCTTAGTATTTTCTCCTTTATTTCAACCTTGTTGAATCTGACGATTATGTGCCTTGGGGTTGCTCTTCTTGCAGAATATCTTTGTGGTGTTCTCTGTATTTTCTGCATTTGAGTGTTGGCCTGTCTTGCTAGGTGGGGGAAGTTTTCCTGGATGATGTCCTGAAGAGTATTTTCCAGCTTGGATTCATTCTCTTCGTCCCCTTCTGGTACACCTATCAAACGTAGGTTAGGTCTTTTCACATAGTCCCACATTTCTTGGAGACTTCGTTAATTTCTTTTTGCGCTTTTTTCTCTAATCTTGGTTTCTCATTTAATTTCATTGAGTTGGTCTTTGACTTCAGATATTCTTTCTTCTGCTTGGTCAATTCGGCTATTGAAACTTGTGCATGCTTCGCGAAGTTCTCGTATTGTGTTTTTCAGCTCCTTTAATTCATTCATATTCCTCTCTAAGGTATCCATTCTTGTTATCATTTCCTCATATCTTTTTTTAAGTTCCTTAGTTTCTTTGCATTGATTTAATACATGTTCTTTTAGCTCACAAAAGTTTCTCATTATCCACCTTCTGAAGTCTAATTCCATCATTTCGTCGCAGTCATTCTCCGTCCAGCTTTGTTCCCTTGCTGGTGAGGAGTTTTGGTCCTTTCTAGGAGGCGAGGTGTTCTGGTTTCGGGTGTTTTCCTCCTTTTTTCGCTGGTTTCTTCCCATCTTTGTGGGTTTATCCGCTTGTTGTCTGCGTAGTTGCTGACTTTTCGATTGGGTCTGAGTGGACACCCAGATTGTTGATAATTAAGTATTTCTGTTACTTGGTTTTCCTTCTACAAGCCTAACCCCTTCGCTGTACAACTGCTGAGGTCCACTCCAGGCCCTGCTTGTCTGGGGTGTACCTCTAGCAGCTGTGGCACAGCGAGGGATGCTACCCATTTCTTTTTCTGCTATCTTTGTCCCAGGATGATGCCTGCCAAATGTCAGTCTTTTGGATATAGAGGGGTCAGGGAGCTGCTTGAGGAGACAGTCTGTTCTTTTTAGGAGCTCAATTTCTGAGGTGTGAGCTCTGTTGTTCATTCAGGGCTGTTAGGCTGCTATGTGTGATTCTGCTGCAACAGAGCTCATTGAAAAAACTTTTTTTTCTCAAATGCTCTGTGTTGGGTGGTTCAGGCTTTATTTTTGGATGTCCGTTGAGGTCCTGCCCAGCTAGGATGCAGACTAGCCACTGTTTGCCTGCCGAGTCTCCGCCGTGCTGTTGTGTGATTCGCCCTGTTCCTGCAGGCTCTGCTGTGGTCTCTGCCACGCCCTGCAGTGGAGTCTCTTCGTTGTAGCGTGTTGCCTCGGCAACGGCAGGCTGCATCAGCAGTGGGCGTGTATCTCAGTAGGGACGGGTTGCCTCAGCAACGGCTGGCTGCATCAGCTGTGGGCGTGTATCTCAGTTGGGGCGGGTTGCCTCGGTAGTGGTGGACGCCCCTCCCCCACAGAGCGTCTTGGACCGTCTGCTCGGGATAGTTTGAAATCGCAGTTTTGTTCCTCCCACTGGGTATCCCGAGCTCTCTGTCCCTGCAATCCCCTGGGCTGGCCCCCTGTCCAAGTCTCATTCAGTCTCAAGTCCAGCCCTCTCAACTCTCAGGTTGCCGGTTCAACAGGGCACCTGGATAAGCGCGCCCTTTGGGGATTGCTGGGTAGGGCCGGCCGCCGCCGCGCCCCGGCTGCCGGCTTCGCCAGGCAGACTTACTGCCTGGCGTCCCGTGTCTTTTTTATACTTGGGAGTTTCCCCGTTCTGTGGGCAACAAAGATCAGTCTGGAAATGCAGCTCGGACTCACCTCTTTGCGGATTCAACGAGAGCTCCAATCCTGGGTTGTTCTCATAGCGCCATCTTGAGTCCTCTCCAGTCCCATTCTTTCTTATTTTTATATGTCAATTAAATTAGGATATCCACCACTTTAACATATTCAGAAATAATGGAAAGTGCAGTGCTATCCTCGTCTTAGTCCCGTTATTCATGTATTCCTAAGAATGAACAGTGAAAATGGCAAGATCGGCATAAGTATATGGATAGACATATTGTCTTTCTAGTTGTACTGCTGTGTAGTATACACATTCATTGAGTGTTCCTGTCTTTCATATAGTAAATCCCCCAGGGGTATGTGCTAGGTTCGGCATACTAGCAATGAGTTTTCAGGCAAATTCTTTCTGCTACACACTACTGAGAGCCCAAGAGCCATTGGAGAGCCATTCCTCCTTACAAATGGTTAAGCCTTCATATGCAAACTTTCCCTTAGGTAGATCGTTCCAAGATCTAACTTGGAGGAACCAAGGTACAAAGAAGGCAGGGTCAGTATTACTAGGAAATGTTAACTAAGATGAGGGTGTTCGCAGCAGGTTATACAAGCTTTTCTGAGATGCTGTCTGTCCTGTGATAATTGATTTAGAAGCTAGAGATGTGTCTGCAGCATTGAGAACATATTAGTAGATGTAGTAACTGGACAAGTCAAGACAAAAATTAGAAAATTGATGAAGTGCCTAAAACATTTGTGTACTCTTCCTTTGATCTGCGTATTTAGTCCTACAGCTTTAGGATGCTAAGTGTCATTAATCATTCACGTTAAACCTTGTTGCGAAATAGTCTTTACTAACATTATTGAATAATTAACTCCCCTTGAATGTGCTGTTAATTGCTCTATTTTATATGGTACTTTGTGGCAAGTGTAGCTTCCTATTAAACACAGTCCTGAGACACTGACACTCCCTCGACCATCACTAGTGTCACAGTCACCATTTGCCATTGTTTTTTCCACAGTTTTCCCAATGAGGGAAATGCGGCTTACACCACAGGCAACTGGAATCCAGATGAATAAGAAAAAAAGTCTTTCATGGGAAAAAATCCCTGGTATAAAACAATAGAAAAAAAATCAAAATCATGATTCATTAACTGGAGTTACTGTTAATAAATAGTGGCATATTCACTGAGGCAGGCAATGTCATATATAATAGAGACCCAAATTTATAAAACCAACCTCTCTATCCCTGTCGTTGTGAATGTATTTGTATGTGTATGGGAAAGTATTTCAGTGAATCAGGGTAACCTATAAGACATAATTCTCAAAGATTGTTTTTATTTTTTTAAAATGCATCTTAATTTATAATTATTTTCTTCTACTGAAAATATAACATTGATAAGTTACATATATTTTTGGTAATTTTAAAATAATTAAGATTCTTCTTATGAGGAATTAAAACATAAAACCCAATGTACTAGTGAAAACTGAATGGTTTTGTGTCATGGCTTCCTCTCCAGCCTTCTTAAATTAATCCACCTTCAGCTCACATGACAGAAGACTAGGAAGCCAGCCCACATTCGAGAAAGAGGTGTTGTATATTTATTCTATTTTAATTTTTTGTCTCTCTACCTTTTCCCACCAACTTTGATTCTGAGCACTCCAACACTGCAGCACAGTGAACACAAGTAGGCAAACAGAGAGTCAAGTGCTGAGTTAACAGGTAGTGTTAGAAGCAGGCATCATACTCTACGGACTTGTAATCAGTATCATTTTTATGATTTTTATGACTGCTATTATGTGTTCTTTAGAAAATCAGCTGACACTTGGGAACCTTTTACCTTCAATTTCCTATGGTTGTCATCCTGACTCACTGCTTTCTAATCTACTTCTACCTCTGCATCTGAACATAACTCTAGCTTTTCTCTGGTGAAGTATGCTCACTTTTGCTCTTAGAAAGAATTTGAGAGAATCTTACCCTATTAGCTCTTACATATCGAATTAGAAGGAAACAGACAAGTGTTTGTTTAACAAAATCTGGAAGTATAATATGGTGAATCCAGCCATCTCAAATTTGGCTCACCCCTCAGCAGCTGGCTTTGCAAGTCTCATGCTCTAAGATTTGTAAGGTGAACACACACACAGGTCTACATCGAGTGACAAATTTCAAGCTCTTTAAGTGATTCTGCTCAAGTGTATGAGCAGAATACTTAGCAAAAGTATACCTCTTACTAAGTGCACGATGAAGAGCAGGAACAACCAACGATTACCTCTCTTAAAGTAGTAAAGCTCACAGCTCAACAAAAAATTATGCACTCTGTCTCTGCTTATTTTCTTAGCCTTTTCAAGCTCCTTTGAAGTGTAGATGTTGGTTGGCAGGTTTCTGTCATTAATGTTTTGCAATTCCAGCAAAATGGCCTTAATTGGAATGTAGCATCAATTGTTTTCAAGCCACAGCTGAAACTGATGTCATAGTTTTCTAAATATATCTCTTGCCTATTTATCTAAATACATACCCACCCCTTTTTCTGAATGTGTATAAGTGGGTGTCTTCCCAAATATGAAATTCTCATTTACTTAAATATTTATGCCTAAGTGTCCTTATTAATCTTTACTGTGAGGCTCTTAATAAACACATATAAAAACAAATGATATAGGTTCCCAGCCAAGGTAGAATAACAAGGATTAAATTTACACTTACTTTTGAAAAAAAAACAAAAAGATGTATACAGTGTATAAGACAATGGTTTCAGTCAATAGGAAACAAAAGATGATTCCTAAGAAAAGATAAAAAAGTAGGTGAGCTCCCAAATTGCCTCACATCACCTAGAGGTAGTTTCCATGGCACAGAGAAGGGTGAGTGAACCCAGTCAGAGGCTGGTAGACTCCCATGTTTTGAAGAGATAGAGCTCTGAGCCAAGATTGAGTTCACAGGGGAGAGTGTCAGAGAGAAATCTGCTACACAGAGAAGAAAGCTTGGAGAGCCAGTCATCAGAGGTTTCTCCTCAAATCTTTAGTTGATTATTGATGACCATATACGTGCCAAGAGACTGTGTGAAGCCATGGAAATAACTACCACCACCACCTACAACAAAAAGAGCAAGGAAAGAATCCTGAAGGCTGTAACATAGCCAGGTGCTGTTCATGTTTCTACTAGCAAGAATGGAAAACTTCAAAATTCACAGGTTGTTTGGTAGAGTACTCTAAAAGGTATTGGTTTAGCAGTAGAGCAAGCAAAATTAGTCTTAAAGATATGAATAATCAAAGATTTGAAATATCTTCATTATATCTTAGAGGAAAGTCCAAGAATATCTACATAAAAACTTAAGAGCAGATGAAGTTCAACAGATAAATAGAAAAGATATAATAAATAAGAGTTACAACAGAACCTGGAATAATGTTGTTTGGATGTCTTAGCCTTCAGGAACTATTGAAATATGATGACTATGAAATTGTATACCACCTGCTTTGTAATAAAAACTTCTGATAAGTGAAGTCACATTTTTTTTTGTTTATTTTTATTTTCTGTTTAAATAGGGTCTCACTCTATAGCCCAGACTGGAGTGTAGTGGCACCATCATGGCTCACTGCAGCCTCAACCTCCTGGGCTCAGGCTGTTCTCCCACCTTAGCCTTTCAAATACCTGGGACCACAGGTATTCATTACCATGCCTGGCTAATTTTAAGTATTAGCATTATTTTCTGTAGAGATTAGATCTTCATATGTTGCTCAAGCTGGTCTTGAGCTCCTGGGTTCAGACGATTCTCCCACCTTAGTCTCTCAAAGCCCTGGAAATTAAAGGCCTGGCCTGCCATGCCTGGTGAAAATACATCATGATGGGAGAAATAACATGTTACCATTGGACTTACTTGGCTACAATGATACAAAAAAACTAATAGAAAGTGAGGTTCCTTCTTTCTGTGTCCAGGTAACCTGTAGGAGCCTTGTCCTCCAGCTGCTATATGAGCCCTATGTGAATGAAGAGACAAACATCAGCGCATGTGGTAACCTTTGGAGATGTTCATAAGATTGATAGGTTGTGCATGCACTACATACCTATTTGATTGGCTAAAACAAACTAACAAAACCATTGTTGGATGAGGATACAGAGCAACTGGAACTCATAGAGTACTGGAGAAAATGTAAAATGGTACAGAAGTTTCAGAACGCAGTTTAGTAGTTTCTTCCATTGACATTTACTTACTACACAACCCAATACTCTCCTAGAGCTTTTAGAAATTGTTTTAATAATTTATATGCAGTAGAATTCATTAATTTCTAAAGTTTCATGTTTGTTTTTCTATTATAAACATCTTTCAGCCTAAAAAACTTCCTGTAGCATTTCTTTCAGAGCGGATCTATTAGTGATGAATCCTCTTAATTATTCCCCATGAGATAAAGTCTATATTTCACTCTTACTTGTAAAATATACTTTTGCTGAACATAGAACTGCTAGTTGACAGTTCATTTCTTTCAGAACTTTAAATATTATTCTAATCTCCTCTGGCTTCAGAGTTGCTAATTTACAATTCTCCAAGTCAATTGAATTGTTGTTCCTCAATGTGTATCACTGTTGTCTGAATTAAGATTTTCTTTACCTTTGGTTTTGGACAATATTTTAATCGTGTGTCTCATCATGGTTTATTCTGAATTTATCCTGTCTGAAATTCACTGAGTCTCTTAATTTTGTATAATTTATTCTACCAAATTTGATAAGTTTTCCATAATTATTTCTTTAAAAATTTTTGAATCATTCAGAGACTTCAATGACATGAAGGTTAGACCTTGGATATTGACTCATAAGCCCTGGGAGTTGGATAATTTTATGTTGTTTTTAATCTTATTTAGATAGGATCATCTCAGTTGATCTGTTTCCAACTTCAGTGACTCTTACTTTTTTAAATCAGCAACGAGTTACTAAACCATCTATTTTTAAAATTTTGCGTATTGTAGTTTTTAGTTCCAAAAATTATATTTGCTTCTTTTATAGAACTTATTTTTACCTATAATTTATATTTTTCTTTAAATTCAAGTATATTAACAATTCTTTTATCAAGCATTTTTATTGTGCTTGCTTTAAAAGCTTTGCTTAATAATAGCAATAACTAGATTATATCATGGTTAGCATTGGTCATCTTTCTCTGTAAGAATTGGTCAAGCTGGATGGATTGGCTGGCACCTGTAGTCTCAGCTTCTTGGGAGGCTAAAGTAAAAGGATCTCTTGAGCCCAGGAGTTTGAGACTAGCCTAGGTGATGTAGAGAGGTCCCCTTTGGGAAAAAAAAAAAAAAAAAAAGATGAAGACAAAGATGAAAAGATGAAGAAGAAGAATTGGATTGGTCATTTTTTTTCTGGTTTTTAGTATGTTAAGAATGTTTGCAGTATGCCCTGAACATTTTCAATATTATGGTATGAGACTGTAAATTCTCATAAAATCTATTAAAATCCTCGTAAGAATGCTAATTTCAGTTCTTTATTTGGTCCAAAAATTGTCTCTCAAATTTCGTTCACAGCAGTTTTAGTATCAGTTTAGTTTCAAAGCCTGTGCTATACTGTTTGTTTACCCTTCACATGTGCCACTTAGAGTTTGATCTGGGACATGAATGATGGTTTAGATCCTAGTTAATTCTCAAAGCCTTTGTGTACTTCTTTGGGGGCGTTCCACACATGCACTCCTTAGAAAAGGTTCTACATACAGATTTAGGAATCTCCTGGCAGATATTTCCCTTGGATATTTCCTCTTTTATTTCCTTCCCTTCCCTTCACCTCTAGTAGGTAGTTTGTAGGGCCCCGTTCCAGTTACTATGACCATATATACAGATTACTTTCAGAGTTTCAGCTTATCATACCATTGCATGCTTCCACACAAATGGTTCACATTATTAAGCATCTAGAAAAATATACATATATATATTATCTCCATATATATATATACAGAGAGAGAGAGAGAGAAATTTCTTTGAAAATTCCTCTCTTTTAGTATAATAGGCATCCCATTTTCTGTATTTGAGAGACAAGTTTTTCTAGTTTTAGGTGCTCAAATTTTTCAAACTGCACAACTGCCGTTTAATGCCATAACTGAAGCTTACTTCAGGGTAAGGACAGAAAAGAAAAAGAAAACACGTCCACACACACAAAGAGAGAAAGAGAGAGAAAGAAAGAAAAGCAAATGACCATTCTTCCTACACTCCAGGGCTGGCAGAGACTTTTTCTCCACAAGACCTCTGGCCAGAAAAAATCCTTTTCAAAGTTTTTCTAACATCTTTCATGCGTTTTCTTAATTTAGCCTGCTCTCCTGTCAGAGAATAAAGGAATAATAAAAGAAACAACCCAGAAAACTTATTGCCGCCATTTTGTTGTTCTTCAAATTTTGGCTCCATTCACCAATCTGCCTGCTGTTATTTATTTCTCAGAGTCCTGAGGTAGTTCCTTTAAGTATTTTCTCAATGTTTTTAGTTGCAATCAGTGCAAGAGACAAGCTTCAGTGAAGAACATTTTGTCTGTAACTAAAAGTATTCAGACAAGATACTTCTTGTACTTAGAATAGATGTTTAAACAAGATAAATAAAGACATGATTTCACACAATAACTAATACAAAATGTGGCAAGTTTATTTGTAATGATCACAAACTGAAAACAATTAAAATCTCTGTCAACTGCTATAGTGATCATAAATTGTGTACCTGTACAATGGATTATTACTAAACATCTAAGAAATATGAACTATTGACACAAGCAATACATGCACGAATCTCAAAAGCATTATAATAAGAAAAAGAATCCAGGCACAAAAAAAATTATATGCAGGTTAATTTCATTTATAGAATAGTCTAATAAAGAAAAAGCAAAGTAGTGGAGCAGTGATAGCAAAGGTCACAGGATGTAGAAAGGGGCTTTTAAAAAGGGTCACAAGAACATTTAGGAAGTAACAGAAATGTTCTGTATCAGAATTATGGTGGCAGTGGTTGCATGACTTTATTCTCTTGTCAAAACTCATGAATCATACACTTGAAATTGGTGACTTGTATTGTATGCCCATTTAAAATTCAATAAAGACGATTTTAAAATATAAACATAGATGTATGTTGCATTTTCTCCCTGTATCCCTCTATTATGTTAATACAGTATTTTATGTCTTGTGAATTTGATTATCAATACAAACCTAACAACACTGTGTGGTGGTTCTAGGAGAAGTAATGTTCTATGTCATATTGATTCAGTACTCCTCAATATTGTTTAATATGAAGAAAAGTCCCCAAACCAATTTGCACACTCTTGTTTTCATGCTAAATCTTCCCACTTGCTCAAAATCTTCCCCAAAGGACTTACACCCACTTGAAGGAGACTTTCTGAATAAACTTAAGTTTTATTCTATCTGCCTAAGTTAAAAGGCTTTAAGCTGTGATCTGGAATATAAAAATTTTACTCCCAAATGCCATAGTGGACACCCTCTTAGGCCATTAGGAAAGCAGAATTCAGAATCAATGTGACCCTTAATTGAAATAATTTCATCTGTGATGTGACCCATTTAACTAATTTGTGGGAATCTAGTAATGACTAATTATATCTCTGAAAATCACTGGCCAAATTTCCATCTGTAATTGATTCATAGTAGCTATATATTCATTAGTACTTGAAATAAAGGTAAACGTTTCAATCTATAGTAAATAAAAAAAATAAGTATATGTACTTACATTTAGTTGGAAAATATCACCAAAAATACATTATTTTTTAAATGTAACAAACATTAGGCTTTTGAATAAGAATCTTTCTCAGGTTTGAGCAATAATTTCAACAGGCAACATAGAAACAGCTATGTCTCTCTACAGAATCTAGTCATAGCCATCTTCTCCATTAAATCTTTTGTAACACATTTAGAATTTGACTTGAATATTAGTTATCAGTTCATCAAACTGTACTTTCATGCTAAACAAGAACACAGAATTTGCAAATAGTATACACTCCGTAAATGTCTGTTGAATAAAAGAATACATTTTTTTACAGATAAATGTTTAGATTACCTAATAACCCTTAAGCACCATGATACACTAAAACAGTTAAAGCACTAAAAAATAAAAAAGCAAGAAAAAGCATCATAAAAGGACATATTCTACACAGGTAATAGAAGAGAGTTGAAGAACTGACATTAGAATATTTTCTACCTGAATGATAATATGAGATTCTTGTCTCTAAAATAAGATATCCCCAGATAAGTATGCTCTGTCTCAGATTTTCAAAATAGAAAGAATAAAGCAACTCAGGAATTTTAAGAACATAAAGCACATAAATAACTTCATAAAAACACTACCATTTTTATTGTAATAGTTTATGAACATTTATATTATTTTTAAATAACCACCATAAAATCTTTACAGATTTTATCTAATAGTTATATATTTATCAAATACCGCATGTTCTCACTCATAGGTGGGTGCTGAACAATGAGAACACATGGACACAAGGAAGGGAGCATCACACACTGGTGTCTATTAGTGGGGACTAGGGGAGGGACAGTTGGGGGTAGGAAGGTTAGGGAGGAATAACTTAGAAGGAAATGCCAGAAATAGGTGGTGGGGAAAGGAGTCAGCAAGCCACGTTGCCATGTGTGTGCTTATGCAGCAATCCTGCATGATCTGGACATGTAACCCCAGAATCTAAAGCACAGTAAAAAATATTTTTTAAAAAGTTATGTATTAACTATTGACTGGACTATCTTCTAAATACTTGAAAGAAGTAATTCTTCATCATCAGTTCCATCCTCTAGTAAGTTAATGTTATTTGGGGAACCCAAACATTAGGTTACAGACATAACAGCATACCTACATTTCAGTCCCTGCATTGTAAATTGAACCAATTATTTATCATATTTGGGAATGTTTTCTCATCTTTAAATGAGGATGCAAATTCCTTTACTAAGAGATGTAACCTCTTTATCAAGTCTTTACTAAAAAGTAAAAGAGGTAATAAAATTAAAAAATTAATTATAATTAAATATTATTACTGTTAATCAGACAAAGACAGGCAATTCAGAAGAATGCTCACTCTAGAATCTCATTTCATGGTTTCTTCACATATTTCATCACTTGAAGTCTTTACAAAGGAAGTTCTTGAAATGGATCCTCCTTCCCACAAAACTCTTCACCTCTGCAAGTATTTGTGATATTGCCCTCATAATTCCAACAGTAGTGATCACTGGAGAATAAAAACACCTGCAAAAACACTTTCTTGTTTTTAATAATCTCTGGGTTCTCATCTCCCACCTTGTGCCTTTTGTGGGTATTAGCATAAACCACAATCTCTTGTGGGTATTAGCATAAACCCACTATAATGAGTCTCCTATTAAACTATAATATCTCTTACTAGTTTTTTTGTGTATGTGTGTGATAAGAACATTCAACATCTAGCAAATTATAAAGTATTCAATATGATATTGTCAGCTATAGACACTATGCTGTACAGTAGATCTCTAGTACTTATATTGTATAACCAAAACTTTGTGCCCTTTGACAAATATTTCCTCATGTTCCTTTCCGCCTAACTCCAGATATTAGTCAATTGTATACTCTGCTTCTAGGAGTTTGACTGTTTCAGATTCATCATACAAATGCTACTAATTATTTTTTCTTCTAAGTCTGGTTTATTTCACTTAATATATTGTTCTCCAGGTTCATCTATATTGTCACAAATTACAGTTTATCCTTCTTTTTTAAGGCTGAGTAGATTCCATTGCATGGTACCACATTTTCTTTATTCACTCATCTGACAATGAACATTTATCTTTTCAAAACTACAATATCCCTTGTGTCTTACTATCATTGAAAAAAATTAGTTTTTGTTATTATAAAGTAAATAATTGTGTTAGTTTGACTACATGTGCCACAATCTATAGCTAAACATGGTTGACATATGTTGGGGAAGATGTAGTGCCATATTTCATTCCACAATTAAGGATTGAAAAACCATACCTGAAAATATCTAGCTCAATGCCTGATTCATATGAAGTTTCAAAAGTACTAATTCAGTTTAGCTTGAAACAATAATGATTTAATGTATAAAACATAATAGTTTACAACACTTTAAACAAATTTGTTGCAAATAAATTGAAATACTCAGAAAAGGGGCTATAAAAATACTCCCTATCTTTGAAATTAACATTGCATTCTCTTATTTATAAACTTTTTCTCTAACCATTGCCAATGTTTTCTCTACATCAGATAATTAACTTGATTTACTTTGCATCATTGTGTTTACTTCTCAGTTACTCTTCATTGAACACTTTTTAAATGTGTTCTGTTTTTCTTATTGGGATTTGGCAAATTATCCTGTTAAACATTTTTTCAAAATGACATTTAAAGACCTCCCATGTATCAACTCCTTCACTGTATTGATTTCAATATGCATTAGTTGAACTAACTATTGCAAACTCTTCAAAACACTATTGTTTTTTCTAGCTTTGAATGTTCTCTATAATTGACGGAAGTATTTACGCCCTTTAGAGTTTACTCCAATTTTTAGTGTTCATAATAACAACCAATTGTTTCTTGGATCTATTTTTTCTGTTGAATATTTTCTGTTAATAGTTTGGGTGACCTCTTTTAATCAGTGAAAAACCTAAAAATGTGTTGGTTAAAATTGCATTGTTTTTGTTTCTTTCGAATCTTGACCTTCAAAATGGAACAAAATTTTAAAATATAATTACTAGAATTGAGTTATCTGATCATAATAAGACTTTTTTTGTATTTTATGAAAATGAGCTTTAACAAGCAAGAGAATGAAAACATCTCAAAACAGAAAGCAGTATCAAACATGAATAGATCTTACCCTTTAAAATATGAGTGATCAAGTTTAAAAAATGTTCAATAGTCCCAATACCCTCCCAAAAAAGAAACACATATGAAAGTGAACCAGCATTTATAATATTATTAGTTTATTAAAAGTAAAATGCTATAGGATAGCTTTTGATAGTATGAAGAAATTGGCATTGTTATACACCACAAAAGTTAATTTAAATTGTATTAATATATACCTATGTATGAACACAGATACAATACACATATAGTTATATAGGCATATAAATCATTATAGGTATGTTTTGATGCTGAAATTATCAGACATTTACAAATTTATAATTTCATTTTTTCTGTTTTACAAAGTGCCTATAATGAACATACTCTTTATATTTCAGAAATATAATGCTTATTAAAGAGAAAGACAAAAGTGAATGAAACTACAAAATAATCATTCCTGTCTAAGTGATCTATTTTGGGGTAAGAGGAGGTCAAAGTGAAGGATTTTAAGTATACCATAATCATATTAGTTTTTTGTACTTAACTTTGGAGGTGTTATGGGAGAAGTAGTTTATAGAATTTCAGGTGACTTCACTCTTAGTTCTAATCATTCAAGTTTCTCTAAAGATAGTTTAAATCTCAAATTTGTTAATAATTTAAGAAAAGAGGGAATATGTTCTACATGTATGGAAAAATGTAGACCAGATATAAGCATAATTTTTAAAGAAAAGATGATTAGTAATCACTTAAAGGCCCATCACTTTTCTAATGTTTTTAATTTGAAAGATAGCTTGTTTTTCCTTACTTTATATAATGATATGTATTGTAGTAACTTTATTTTTGAACAGTTTTATACAGC
The DNA here is from genome assembly GCF_049354715.1 of Callithrix jacchus. NCBI lineage: Eukaryota > Metazoa > Chordata > Mammalia > Primates > Cebidae > Callithrix > Callithrix jacchus. The sequence continues at coordinate 71,473,547 of NC_133505.1, forward strand.
ACTAGGAGATACTCTTGGCTAAATTGAGTATCCTCTGCCCTAGTCTTGAAATCAACCATTTCTTTAAGAAGTTCTGGTTTCTTTAATTGAAGATTCTATTAGAAACCAAGATATAGGTTGCAGGTATGATTATTCCTGCTGTAGTGTCATTAAACCTAGGCCCTCTCAGCTAGCAGAACAAGGACATATATGTGCATATATTGACATATGGATATATGCATATATATGTATTTCTATATGTAAACATCTATAGCTATGTTAAGCTAAATGAGAGTTCATAATGTCTTCCACTCTACTCTCTTAGCACATGAATGATTCTACACTCCTTCCCTTTCTGATCTGTAATCTGCCATTCCAGTAGTAAAAACCTGGCTCTTACAACCTGTTATCTAAGTAATTATTTAATTTCATTATGCACATATTGATACATATATTATAGTTTCAGAATGTTAACCCATACATTCACAGAAAAAAGAATATCAACAACAGTACAGTGCTAATATGTCATTTAATCACATAGATTCCATTCATTTTCAAAGCAATTTAAGTCAGCACTTTTTCCCACATAACTTCGGTAAAGTTGTTGCATACATTTTAAGACACTTAGGTTATTTTTTCATTCTATATTGGAATACCTGGATCTCCTAAACAATTTTCTAAAATTTGTGTGGATTAAGTTTATTTTGTGCAATGTATAGTTACACGGGTTTAAACAAATACATAGTGTCATGTGTCCACCTTCATAATATACAGAATAGTTTCACTGCCTTAGAAAGATCCTATATATGTGACCTATTCAAGGTTCCTCTCTCAACTCCTGGGTTCCTGGTAACTACTAATATGTTTATAGTGTGTATAATTTTTCATGTCCAGGGTGTTGTATAATTGAAGTTACACAATTTATAGATTTTCAGAACCGATTTCTCTCACTGAGAAATGTGCCTTTAAGATTTAGTCATTTCTTTTCATAGATAAATGTCTCATTTATTTTTATAACTGTATGATAAAAATTTCTTTTATGTACATAATGTAGTTATTTTACTATTCATTCACCAAGACTCTTTGACCACTCCTATTCAACATAGCACTGCAAGTCCTAACCAGAGCAAATAGGCAAAAAGTTTTTAAAATGAATAGAGGACATCTAAGTCAAAAGGGAAGAAGTCAAATTATCTTTGTTTGCAGATAATCTGATCTTATATTTAGAAAAACCTAAAGAAAACACTAAAATCTCTCAGAACTAATAAGTGGATTCAGTAAAGTTTCAGACAACAAAATCAATATGAAGAAATCAGTAGCATTTCTGTACACTAACAGTGATCAATCTGAAAGATAAATCAAAAAGGCAATCCCATTTACAGCAGCTACAAAATATAAGATACCTAAGAATAAATTTAACCAAAGAAATGGAGGATCTCTACAAAAAAAAAAAACTGTAAAACACTGATTAAAATAAATTGAAGAGGATACAAAATATGAAAAGATATGTTATGCTTATGGATTGAAAGAATTAATATTGTTAAAATATCTGTGTTATTCAAAGCAACTACAGATTCAATGCAATCCCTATCAAAATACCAATGAAATTATTTATGGAGATAGAAGAAATAACCTTAAAACTTGTGTGGAACCACAAAAGACCCTGAAAAGCTAAAGCAAGACTGAGCAAAAAGAACAAAGCTGGAGGCATGAAACTACCCAATTGAAAATACACAACAAAGCAGTAGTAGCAGAAACAGCATGATTGTGGCATAAAAACAAACACATATACCAATAGAATGGAATAAAGAACACAAAAATAAACACATGTAATCACAGCCAACTCATTTTTGACATAGTTGCAAAAACCATCCATTCAGAAGATAACAGTCTCTTTAGTAAATGGTATGAAAAAAACTAGATATTCATATGTAGAAAAACAAAACTAAATTCCCATATTTTATAATATAAAAAAATCATCTCAAAATGGACTAAAGACCTAAATGTAAGACCTAAAATTATGAAAGTGCTAAAATAAAACATAGGCAAAATGCTACAGAACCCTGGTTTAGGCAAAAAAAGTTTTGGTGAGAACGCAAAAGCACAGACTACAAAAACAAAATAGACAAATGAGATTACATCAAGCTAAAAGTTTCTGCACAATAAAGGAAACAATGAGTCAAGTGAAGAAATAACCTGTGCAATGGGAGAAAATATTTGCAAACCCTTCTTCCTACAAGAAATTAATAACCAGGACATATAAAAAACTCAAACATCTCAACAGCAAAAAAAAAAAAAAAAAAAAAATTATAAAATGGCTAAAGAACCTGAATAGATATTTCTCAAAGAAAGACATACCAATAGCCAACAGGTATTTTAAAACTGTTGGTGGGAATGTAAATTAATACAGCTATTATGGAAAACACTATGGAAATTCCTCAGAAAGCAAAAATTAGAAATAACATATGATCCAGCAATCCCACTGCTGTATATATATCCAAAAGAAAGGAAATAAGTATATTGAAGATGTATTTGTACTCCCATGTTTGTTGCAGCACTACTGATAATAGCCAAAATATGGTATCAATCTAAGTGTCCATCAGTGGATGAATGAGTAAAGAAAATGTAGCATACACACAATAGAATACTACTCAGCCACAAAAAATAATGAAATCCTGTCATTTGCAGAAACCTGGATGGAAATGGATGTCATTATGTTAGGTGAATTAAATTAGGCACAGAAAGACAAATAGCACATGTTCTCACTCCTATGTGAAAGCTGAGAAAGTGAATCTCATGCAGGTAGAGAGTAGAATGGTGGTTACAGTAGGGGAGGAAGAGAAGCAGGAAAAAACAATAAACAGATGTTAGTTAAGGGATATAAAAATACAGTTAGATAAAAAATAAGTTCTAGTGTTTGATAGTACAGCATGGAAATCATAGTTAATAATAATTTACTGCATATATCAAAATTGCTAGAAGAGAAGTATTGTATAATCTCTACTCAAAGAAAAGATATCACAAGGTCGGGAGTTTGAGATTAGCCTGGCCAACATGGTGAAACCCCATCTCTACTAAAAATACAAAAATTAGCCGGGTGTGGTAGCGCATGCCTGTAATGCCACCTACTCAGGAAGCTGAAGCAGGAGAATCACTTGAATCCAGGAGGCAGAATTTGCAGTTAGCAGAGATCACACAATAGCACTCCACCTTGGGCAACAGACCAAAACTCCATCTCAAATAATAAATAAATAAATAAATAAATAAATAAATAGAAAGAATATATAAATATTTGAGGTAATGGGTACCAAATTACCCTGCTTTGATTATAATACATTGTATATAGGTATCAAAATACCGCATGTACCCCCAAATTTTGCAACTATTGCATAGAAATATAAAAAAGACATATTGGTTGCTTCTAATTTGTAGGGATTATAAATAAAGCAGCTATAAAGGTTTTTGTTTGGTCCTAAGTTTTCAAATCAATTTTACAAATACCCATGAGTGTGATTGGTGCTGCATATTTATAGTTTTGTAAGAAGCTGCTAAAGTATCTTCCAAAGTTGTAGCACATTGCTTTCCACTAGCAATTAGTGATTCCGTTTTTCTGCATGTCTTTTTGTGTGTTATATTATTACACTGATTAGTTTTTTTAATATGGTACTGGCTTTTAAGGCCTTTAACAAATTCCAATTATCATGGTCTGTATTTCTTTTTATACACTGTTATATTTAATTTGTTATTATCTTTTGAACACATCAAATATCTACATTTAACCACGTAAGCTTTAGAAAGATAGCTAGAAAGTTCCTTAATATTTGGTGATTCAACAACACACTTACAAATAACACATGGCTCAAATAATAAGTTTCAAAAAATTTTAAAGCATTTTGACAAAATTAAAATTAAAACACAATTTATCAAAATGAGTAGAATATAGTGAAATTTTTAGTATATATGCACACGTAGGAAAAAATGAAAGATCTAAAATGTAGTCAATAATGTAAACTTGGGTAACATTGAAAAAAATAGAAATGTAAGCCTGCAGCAATATACACTAATAAAGAATAAAAATTAAAGCAAATATTAGTGAAATTGAAAACAGGAAACCAATGGAGAAAATTAACTAAGCCATAAACTGACGCCTTGAAAGATCAGTAAAATTAATTAACCTCTAATTAGACTAACCAATGAAAAAGAAAATTAACTAATTACCAGAAATAAAAGAGGGATCAATCTCACGGCCATTAATATGGCAATAAAGGAAACCATGAGCAATTCTATGATCATAAATTTTATATCTTATATGTAATGAATCAATCCTTTCAAAGACAAATTATTGCAACTCACAAAAGAATAAATAGATAAATTGAGTAGATCTAGAACTGTTAAAGACAGTGAATCATTAATTAAAATCTCTTCTAGAAAAATAGAAGGAACATTTCCAAACACATTTTATTAAGCCATTATTACCCTAACACCAAAACAAGATAAAGCTATTGCAAGAAAGAAAAAACATAGACCAATATTTTTCATGAGCAAAAATAATGAAGAAAATATTAGCAAAGTGAATTCAACGAGGTACAAAATCATTTTTAATATTATTATTTCAATATTTTACAATCCTTTTTCTTTTCTTGAAGTTTTCTCAGAGTATTTTACTTACTCCATGAACACGTGAATCTTCCCTGAAACCAGTTTGGTTACGATTCTGACCTGATATCACCATATTGCAAGAAAACTTCACCCAGGGCTGAAGTTTTGTTTTCAACCAAAGTACTCCTACAAACTGGGCAGACAATTTAGAATTTTAAGACTACCACCATCAAATCACCATGTCTGACACCTTTGGAAATCATTAGCAAATAACTTAACTTCAAGTTCTATTTATTTTTATTTTTGTTAATTTAAAGGAATATTTTATTATATTTCTTTAATTTTTATGTTTCATTTCAATTACTTTAAGAGTGCAAGTGGTTTTGGTTACATGAATGAATTTTATAGTGGTGAAGTCTAGGATTTTAGTTTACCCATCACCTGAGTAGTGTGCATTGTAACCAATAGGCAGTTTTTCATCCCTCATCCCCCTCCTGCCCTATCCCCTTCTGAGTCTCCAATTACAATTATACCACACTGTGTGCCTTGCCCTACATAGTACAACATATAAGTAAGAACATGTGGTGTTTTGTTTTCAATTCCTGAGTTACTTTACTTAGAATAACGACTTCTAGTTCTATCCAAGTGGCTACAAAATACTTAATTTACTTTTTTATGGCTCAGTATTCCATGGTGTGTGTGTGTGTGTGTGTGTGTGTGTGTGTGTGTGTGTGTGTGTATACATACAATACAGTTTCCTTATCCACTTATCAATTGATGGGCATTTAGGTTGATTCCGTAACTTTACAACTGTGAATTGTGTTGTAATAATCATACAGGTGCAGGTGTCTTTTTGATATGGTGACTTTCTTTTTGTAAGGTAGATACCCAGTAGTGGAATTACTGGATCGAGTGGTAGACCTACTTTTAGTACTTTGAGAAATCTCTATACGATTTTCCACAGAGGTTGTAATAATTTACATTCCCAGCAGCAGTGTATAAGCGTTTCTTTTTCATTATATCCACAACAACATTCACTACTCTTTGACTTTAATAAATGGTTTTTCTTGTGGGGTAAAAGTATACCTCATTGTGGTTTTAATTTGCATTTCCTAATGATTAATGATGTTGAGCATTTTTTTCATATGCTTGTTGGACTTTTGTATATCTTCTTTTGGGAAATGCATATTCATGTCCTTTGCCTACTTTCTAATGTAATAATTTGGGTTTTTTTTCTCTCTCTCTGATTTGTTTGAGTCCCTTATAGATTCTGGATATTGCTCCTTTGTTGGATATGTAATTTTCAAGTAAATATTTTCCCCCATTCTGTAAGTTGCCTTTTCACTCTCACAATTACTGCTTTGTCTTTGCAAATGCTTTTTAGTTTAATTAGGTCCCATTTATTTATTTTTGTTTTTGTTGCATTTACTTTGGAGTTCTTAGTCATAAACTCTTACTCTAGGCCAATGTCCAGAAGAGTTTTCCCTAGATTTTCTTCTAGAATTTGTAAGGTTGCAGGTCTCAGGTTTAAGACTTTAATCCATCTTTAGTTTAATTCTTCTTCATGTGGCTATCTGATTCACCCTGAAATGTTCCAGGAAGGTTGTCTATAGATTGTATCCATGTCATGCTGCCATGGAAGAAGCCCCAGATGTGTCTTCAGTAGTCGGAAAAGGGGAATAGAAGTCCCCTTCTCCAAAACCCTTCACTAGCACCATGGCTGCCTGACTACTGGGGTAGAGTGGCAGACTCCTCACTGAGCCCAGCACTGCACCTGTACCTGTGCTGAAATAAACTTCTTACAAGTCAAGAGTTCAGAGACTCAGGCCTGCACTCTGGTTTTCTTTGTCCTATGTGGTGCTTCCTTAATGTGATGCACTTCTCCATTCCCTTGGAGTAACAATCCCTACAGGACAGACTATTGTGAATCCTTATCCTATTCTGAGCTCTTCTGAATCTAGCTGCTGATTGGAACTGCCATACTCCAGGATGATACTGGGGAATGTCTGTAAAAAATCCAGTGTGTGACCTCTCCTCTAATCTCCGAGAAGTGCGTACCAACATCAGCACTGACAGGAGTGGGAGGAGAATGGCATAGACTCTTAGATTTCCTTGGTTATAAATAGCCTTAGTATACTGGCTTTCTCAGATGCCAGATGTAGTAGTAATGTACCTGGCACACAGATAGACTCAAGACCTCCTGGTTAGCCAAGGTAATCAAGGGAATCAAAATAGCTTAGATCATGCAAAAATTTTCTTTCTTTAGTGTTATGTTGTTGTGCCTGCAAATATTGTAATGAGCTATGCCAGTTGACCTCTATCTAGGAGGTGATTACAAAAAGCATCAGCTCTGGTGCTGGTGGTGGAAGTGGTGGAATTTGTGTTTTCCTTGTGTTACAGGGAAAGTACCCTGGTGCCTCAGGCAAGAGGGAGGACCATGGAGCCCATAAATGTTCCTACTGTGTTATGCTACCAGGGTGGGTGGAGAGGCCAAGCGGGGGTTGGGCCAGGTAAGTTTGTGCTCTGGCTCCCTGTGTACAGGCACAAGCAGTGGCTTCAATGGGGATCAGAAGGCAGTTCCCTAGCCTTTGGAGTAGTGCTCCAGAGAGGAGCCTAGCTGCCTCTGCTGCACAAAAGAATCCACACAGAGTGTGGGGGTGGTAGCAGGCAGCAGTAAGTACCACTCAGCCTCCACACAATTGGTAAGGCATGTCTCACACTTAGTTCTGCAAGTGGCAGCCAGCTGGGTTCAAGGCAGCCTGTGCTCAGAACTCAAAACTGCCTCAAGGCTGTAAGTTTTCCTGATGGAGACAGAAATGAAGGCTTTTAGGCCTCACCCCTCTATGTCTCTCCATGAAGCAGGGTGTTGAGCTCCTGCGCCTATGTTTATAGCACATCTCCTACTTGCCCCTTGATTCTGCTCATCAAGGTTCCTTCCCATTCAGTATTGGCTTGTAAATCTCAATTGAGGGCTTCTCTCAACCTGTGACCACCACCTGATTTAGCTGGCAGAATTCTGTGAGGTTCCCTGTGAGTTATGGTCTGGAGTGGCTTCTCTTTTTCCCCGCTGGAGTCTGGGAGGGAATGCAAAACACGACTCTATGCCTCTCCTTCTCAAATATCCTCACTGCTCACTAAATTAGCTCCAATGCTGGATTAGGTTAAGGTCTTCCAGTGGCCGGGTTTGCCTGGCTACTCTGTGGGCGTGTACATCCTGAAGGCAGTCTCTCTCCCACTCTCACTCTGGAGGTACATTGTTCTGTCTGGTTCCTCACGTAGGCTACTGCGGGCTGCTTCTTTCAAAGGGTTGGTGGCTTGTTTAAGTTTTTCTGTAAAGTTTCTGGGTTGCTTCTTGGAAAACAGTTCACAGAGTGAATTTCTGCACACTATTTTCTCTTTCCAAGTGGAAGAGGCATGCTAACAATCTCTCCAGTTCACCATCTTTGCAAGGGGTGAGAGGTGAGGAGGAATTATATCAACTTTTAACATTTGAGACTGGTTGTTCTTTTCTAATATTTTAGCATTACGCAGGACAGCAGACAGATAAGTTGCTATACTCCCTTCTCTGCTTTTTCTGTTTTAAACCTACTACTGAGGTTTTGATATGCCTTGAAGCAACAACATTAAATATGATGTTACCTCTTTTTATTCCCTTTCTGTGATTATCCAAAGCAGTAATTTAACTTGTTATTCTAGAGTGTTCCTTTCCCATGCTCACTACTAGGGTTAGCAGTCCACTTTCCAAACCTATATTTGTTCCATTAAAATGCAGGATATATGCCATGTTTAATTTTTCTGACATTTATCTTTGGCCCTTACAATCTCAAATATTTCAGAGTCTTGGTGATCACCTCAGAAAAATCAGCTTTTGATCTATTGAATTAGCTGTTCTTATAAAATGTTTTCTTATGATATAAAATTAGTAAGCACTGTTTAAATATGCTGTTTATGCTTCCAATATATTTGATACGAGTCTCTTGGGATTTATGTCATAGATATTCCTAACATTTTGAAAACGAATCTTTTAAAATCTTTCTATTTCCGAGGTTCAATATATCTCTTGGCCTTTACATAGTATTTTCTTAATAGTTTCAGCAAACTGACACAAGAACAGAAAGAAAACGAAACACCACATGTTCTCACTTATAAGTGGATATTGAGCAATGAGGACACATGAACACAGGGAGAGAACATCACACACTGGGGCCTGTCGGGGTTGGGGGGCTAGGCGAGGAAGAGCATGGGGTGGGGGTTAGGGGAGGGATAGCATTAGGAGGAATACCTAATGTAGATGATGGGGTGATGGGTACAGCAGACCACCATGGCATGCGTATACCTATGTAACAAACCTGCAGGTTCTGCAAATGTACCCCAGAACTTAAAGTATAATAAAAAATAAATAAATAGAATAGTTTTTTGTCCTTATTCCTTTCTCAGATTATGTTAAATGCCCATCCAACCTCACCAACCTAATCTGGATGGCTTTATAAAGCTTGTATTTAGTAGTATTTCTGAAAATACCTTTTGTTCGTGTAGAAGACACCTTTTGTTCATTCAGTCTTCTGCTAATAGTTTATTTTCCTGAAGAGGTCAATTTTTAGCTATTTAATGAATCCAGTTTCTAGCACTTCGAACACTAACAGCCTCATGTTCTTTCCTGAATGCTAAAAGCCCGCCTGGTCGTGAGACACACTGCTGCCATGCCAACAGGCTGGCAAACGTTTATTTTGAACTGACAACAGGCACATCTCTCCTGCTGATTTTGCCCAAAGCTTTTTTGATTCATTTGACATTCACCCTATCAAGTGTGCAATTAGAAAATACTATAACAATTAAAGATTATAGTCCTTCTTAATATTTTCAAAGTTATTCCACAAAGAAGTACACAGAAAATTTTCTATCTTAATATTTATAATTTCAAACTCTTTAGTGTTGTGTAATTATTCCTGGGAGGTACAATGTGTGAGCTGTTTACATGAGATGAATGGAACCATGAATTTATAAGTACATGCTCCATTACACTCATAGTGTATTGCTTCTTAATTTACATGTTGCTTTGGGCCATAAAGGAGATTATTCTGGCAATTTTAAAAGAGCTGTTTCAAAGTCTGTAGATTCATCTCCCAAGGCTCCTTTTTATTCTGTAATTTGAAAACCATTTGGTGGGCAGAAATTTCACCATGTCTTTGTCAGATAAATTTCCTACTTATCATATTTGGCTGATGGCAATATGGTGGTTTTAGAAGAAGAAAGCATGAATCCCATGACTTACTCTAATAGGACAGGAAAATTTAGAGCTAGAAGACAAAGAACATAATTACATTTTTATGAGCAATCATGTAAATATATTACTAAAAGTGTTCATTTAAATAGCATAGTCAAATGTAGAAAGAAGTGTCAGAAGCCAGACTAAAAAATTCTTTTATCTGGCTTCCAGACTGCTCTATCTAAAGACTTGACATGATCAGCTTTATGTTCCTGTCTAAAATGCACCTTAATTAATTAAGAATATCATTAACCAGGATCATATTGGAGGAACAAAAAAATTAGAGCCCGTGAAGCTTAAAATATAAATATTACATCTAAATAAAATGAATAACTTACTCTAGAAGAAAACAATATTTAACATACCCAATTAAGCATACTTGTCACTAAATTTCTATTTTTAAACAATTCAAAATTATCAATATTTTCTGTGGGGAAAGAATTCTGAGAATTATTAAGATTTTCCTCTCATATATATGATAACATATTGATTGGATAAAAATATAAGGCTGCATTCAAATGCAACCTATTGGAAAATAACACTAATTAAGTCAGAAGACATGAGTTTTTCACAAATTAATTGTATGTCTTGGAGAAAGTTTCTGAAGCCGTCTGTGTAAAACATAACAGCTAGAATAGAAATGGCCATAAGGTCATCCTTGGAAAGTCAGAAATTTGTTCCTAACCTACTACCAAACATAGGTAAACAAAAGAGAGATAAAATTTTGTTTCAGATTTACTGACTTTTGGGAAGTGCATTGTATAGAAAATAAGTGATTGGACACTTAATGCTTTGATGATTAAATTGATGAGATCATAAGATTGCCTGGAAATGGCTGGGATAAATGCCTCTTTGAATGTGTTAGGGAATGTTTCCCAAACTGCATATGCTCTCTGTCCTTTGTCTCACCCTTATCTCTTAGTTATTCTTTTGCATTGAGGAGGTTTGTGAATTAAATCTGGGAAAATAGCAGTGCATATTTTGAAAAAGCTCATAAGGTATCTAATATGACCACCTCCTAACACAGCTGAAGAACATTGGTTTAAATTGATTTAACATTTTTTGACAGTTTATGTAGCTGTGTGGACAATAATTTGCTAACCTTCCCAAACAGAGGTATCAATATTATATAAAAATTCATACTTTTAAAATTAACTTGTGAACTTTATCAATGGAATTCTTGAAATCCAATCACTTTTAATTATAATTTTAGTGAATCATCACTCTTGAACTTCAAAAGTATTGTTATTAAGGTTAATCTGGACAGTTATTTCACCATAATTACAGATATATTCTACATTATACCTTATAATTGCTCATTCTACCTTATCTTGTTTTTTTTTTTTTTTTAGCATGTTGCACCACTGAGGAAACTTTAACACATTCCTGAAATTAAAAATCGTGCAGTCAACTTTACAGGCACAAGGTATAAAATGAGAATTTACCGATAGAATCAGAAAAACTAACAGTCCCTGCTTCTACCACTGGTAGGGAAAAAAAAAAATGTGCTTTTAATAAATCCCTGGAAAATAGAAACCCAAAATGAAATTGCAGATCTGGAAAACAGCAAAAAGAATAAAGTATATTATATACAGAATAGTAAAAAATGATAGGAGCACAACTTACTGGAATCTATAGGAAACACCTAAAACTGTTCACACAATAAAATATAAATCCCTAAATGCGAACATTAGTTACGAAGAAGAAATGAAAATAAACACAATTTTCAACTCCATTTTGAAAAGAACAAAAAAATGCTATAGGAAAAAGGAAATGAAATTTTTTTTTTTGAGAAGAAGAAGGGGAAAAAAAGAAAAAGAGGGAAAAAGGAATATTACTTCATTCCTAAAATGGGTTTCAATAATGGCCAATCAATATTTTGAGTGTTTAAAGTGGTTAATGCATATTTTATGTGTTTAAAATGAAGACCTCTATTGTGTTTATTTGTTCTGGCTCTGAGTTCAAGTCCTGGATATCGTTATCAATTTGTTGTCTCGTTGAATCTAAATCTCATTATGTGTCTTATGTATCTGGGTGTTAAGATCTCTTATTGTTGCATTAATCCTTTTACCCTTGTATCCTTGTAGCTTTGAAATCTATTTTGTCAAATGTAAAAATTGCAACTCCTGCTTTTTATTTATTTATTTTTGCTCTCCATTTGGTTGGTACGTTTTTTTTTCCAACCCTTTATTTTGAGTCTATGTATATCTTTGGATATACCGTTAGATTTTGTCTGTATCTTTTGATTGGGAGATTTGGTCGATTGAAATTTGGGGTTGCTGCCGTTTGATATTAACTGGCTATTTTGTCCTTTAGTTGATAAAAATTGTTCTTTATGTTAATGCTCTTTACTTTTTGGTGTATTTTTAGAAAGGGTCATACTGGTTGTTCCTTTCTGTGTATAGTGCTTCTTTTAGAAGTTCTTGTAAAGCAGGCCTGGTGGTAATAAAATCTCTGAGTACTTGCTTGTTCCTAAAAAATTTTATTTTTCCTTCAAATGTAAAGCTTAAATTGGCAGGACATTCTACCTTATAATGTAAATATTCAGTAGATATTTAGTTTTCTTTCAATATATAGGGCCTTTGACTGCATACACTTGTCTTCCTACTCCTGAACATATCTGTGGACATAAGTCATGGGAGGAAAGTGTTTCCTGAATAAAAGATGAACAAAGGTTATGGAAAGCTCACTGAGAGAAAGCAGATAAGAATACAAGCCTCATGCTACAGTGCTTGTTGTGTAGGCCCAATAATTTATCCTTATCAGGGCCCAAAGATGAATAGAAAATGCACAGGTAACTAAAGCAAAAACAAACATATAGCACTCAAAAGTGGAGTTTATTAAATGTATACATGTACAAGGCAGAACACTAAGTATATCCAGCTTAACCCTTTCCACACTCTACGAGGTTAATAATCTTTTACCTATTTTAGTGATGAGTTTAAGTAACTTCTAGAGGCTGTAGAATAAGCAACACTACAGTCAATTGGCATTTGCCTCAGTTCAGTATGACTCTAAATGCATGGACTCCAGAGTTATGTAGAGATCAGTATTAGAGACACTTGTTTTCAGTTTACTGGGTACAGCATCTAGGGAAACTGCGGATAACTCCAACACAGTCCTGAATACTTGTAGGTGTACTTAATAAATTGGTTTTGCTACTGATACTTAAAGTACATGGGCAACAAAATCACAATCAAAATGATTTGTTAAACATAAAATAAGATCAAGGAAAGTTTAGTAATTTAAATATTCAACTACTTCAAGCTAATACTACCCCATAGCAACAATATCACTGGTTGTGTCTCAAGCATAGAAGTAAGTATGCTTCAAGTACATATTAAAAACTTTGTTGGAAAAGATTGTATGTATATTAAATGTAAATGTGCATATTTATAGATAGATGTAGATATATAGGTCTACAGACAAAAAGATATATAGATGCACATGTAACACATCATATTTTTGTCATACAATCAACAAAAATGCTTCTCCAAATCTTGAAACTACTGAGAGTATGTAGTATATAGACACTGAAAATGTTAAATTTCAGAGAATTTTAAAGATACAATCAGAAAATTTCCTTTGGCCAATGAGAAGAAAAAATAATCACTCTTATAATTTCTAGCAGCCAAACACAAAGCAAAGGTCTTGTATAAAAGTCTGAAAATTCCTAATATTAGATGGCATAGAATCGTTTTTTACTAGGACATTGCTTAGATGGGTACTACAAATAATTACTCTCATTCTTCTTCTGAGGTAAGGTCTACTTTGCTATTTTTTGCACATTCCTTCCATAAACAAATACATGAATTTTCTTGATCTTAAACACTAGTATATTAATCATAATGATATATTGATAAACATTGGTATGTATAAATCATTTCAAACTTTATTTCACTTGCTGCTTTCAAATATTTTAACTACTTCCCATTATTCATAGACTAAAATAAGCAATCATCATCATGGTCTACAATGCCTTGAGTTCTTTAGTCATTTAAAAAATTTCTCCAGGCTTATGTTCCATCATTCTTTCTCTTCAGATATTAATAATAGGTTTTTCATAGTTCTTCAAAAGTTCCTTTATCTTTCCAGCCCTTGGCCTTTGAAAATACTGTCCTTTTAGTGAAACACTTCTATTTCTACTTGGTTTTCTAGCTAAATCCTATTAATCCTTTAGTGCATACCTTAAGAATTACTTCTTTAGTGAAGCTATTCTCAAAGACAGGTAAAGTCTTTTACTGTTAATATACTATTACTATAAAATAATATTAATTTCCAGTGCTTACTGTTTGTAAGAGCTAAACTGATACTTACAACAACTTATACATAGTATGTTTCAAATAAAAAGAATGAATAAATGATTCTTCTGTGCTTTTATTGAATGCCAAAAGTATTTTGGAATACTATACTTAAGAAAATCTAGATACATTAATATGAGGTTAAGTCCTACTCTGAAAGTTATTTATTTTTCTTGTGGTTGACTTTTCAACTGAAGCATTTTAAAATAATATTGATTTGTATTATTTCTACCCCATTTATAAGTACTGCACACAGTAAATCTCAAATTTAGAAATAGCGACATTTCAATTAAGTAGTTTTCAAAATCATTTCATTATCTATTTTCTTTTTGGTGACGATAGTTTAGCTCCTTCAATTCACGGCCTATCTCTGATTTCTTCTACCCTCCACAATGTTTAGTGTTGGAATCTTTCTTGCTATCACTTTTATTATACCATCATCTTTATTGACCACATGAACGGAGAGTTTACTTAATACCAGATACAATCTTTACAACAATTTTGAGATGAGTATGACTGTTGTCCTCATTTAAAAAAATTAATAAACCGAGGCAACCTTCCAAGTGACTTCTTCCATTAGCAAATATCAGGAGACAACTTTAACCCAGGAAGCCTATCTAAGGAGTCTCTTTAAAATTGGCATAAAAGAATATGGGTTTTGTAGTGTAAGATTGCCAGAATATCAAACAATCTGTGTATTCATAACAGATTAGTATAAATACACTCAAAAGCAGAACCACAGATACTGGGAATAGAGACACCAGACACCAGATATTTCATCAGTTTGTGCTTCTGCATCTGCCCACGAAGGAGGTATCAAATTGACAGAAAACACAGTTACCAATAACAAAACTCATTGTGATATTAGTAACTCTTTTCTCTGAATCTCAATACATTGTTAATAACAATGTCATTCTGTTTCTAATATCATAGTAGCTTACTCTAAAAAGAAGGGAAAATCAGTTATCAATGTACTCTTCCTGACATTACCTTTCCTCATGAAGTTTAGTGTTTTTTTCTCCTGTGTGTTAGTACTTTGTGTGAATAATAGCTTATATGTTTTATTAACTAGCAGGTGGTTCTATTCTGTTAATTACTAAATCAAATACTTGTCAACTATGTCCGAATTTTTTCATATGTAAAAAAAAAATACAAAGAAGGTATTATAATGACAAAGTAGCACCTATTTTGCCTATTTGAGATGTTAAGAAACAATATGTGAACATTTTAGAAAATTTGACTATAAAAATAAAATTGAGAAAAAAATGTTTAAAAATATTTAATAATGTAACTATCTTATTAGTTTGATATAAAACTAAATAGTTCTTATTCTCATTCTCTCTCTTGAAAATAGAAAAATCTTTTTGATCTATGACTATTTTTTAGAAAATTAGATATATTTCCCTTCTGTAGTTTTCAATAAATATAAAAATATAAACAGACTTTTGCCACCTTATGTAAAGAAGAGCTAAAATAAATATTCACCCAAAATGAAGAACAATCAAAAAGGGTTGACACTTGCCCAAGTTTGAGCCTATTCCATTATTTTTCAGTGTGTTAGGTCATTCCTGAATTGCTACAAAGAAATACTTGAGGCTGTGCAATTTATAGGAAAAGATGTGCAATTGACTCACCATTATGCAGGCTGCGTAGAACACACAGCACTGCTATCAGCTTCTGTTGAGAACCTCAGGATGCTTACAATAATGATGGAAGGTGAAGAGGAAACAGGTGTCTTATATGGTAAGAGTGGGAACAAGAGAGACAGTGAGGAGGAGAAGCTATATAATTTTAAAACAACCAGATCTCATGAGAAGTCACTATTTTGAAGCAACACCAAGTCCTGAGGGATCCACTATCGTGACCCAAAAACACCAGGCCCCACTTCCAACCATGCCCCACTTCCAACACTGTGGATTACATTTCAACATGAAATATGGGGGGACAAATATTCAAACTGTATCATTTGTACACAGAGGAATAGAAAAGAAAGACCATGTAGTCTCAGACATGGAGAGAAGATCACTGTCTAAAGACTTTCCAGTATGGGGGAGTTCCAACTGTGCTGCTTCAAATTGGATGCCTGAAGTTTTCTGTATATTTTCCATACCTACCTTTATATGCTGGACTTATCAAAAGATTCTTGGATCCTTGAAACTAAATTTTTCCTGAGTAAAACAACCTCATTCTAAACAATTAACCTGAGAGTGTATTTGTCATGCAACAGAACTTCTTTTGATTGTAAATAGATAGATAAAGCTTTTTATATTTGGATTATGTAATATATAAGAAGGATAGTCCTTCATCAGGTATATTCAGATATTGACTCCTTACTTTACAATTATTTTTACTCTAGTAGTATAATTATCAAATAAAATGTTTATTTTTAGAACCTTCAATATATTAAAGTTTTTAAAAGCAAAGTAATAATTACATTTAAAAATTAGGAATGACTGAAAAACTATATAGGAACTATTTGTATTTTTATCTAATTCTATAACTACCTCTAAGTTATATAGACAAAAAAATCATAGAAAATGTCTGAGTTCTAGGTTATCCTCATTAAACTGTGACACTTACCTTTATGTAAGTATCAGTCATAGAATCCCCTTCTCCCTCTTTTTACAAGTGCAGCTGCTGGTAGTGGTGACACCAAAGGCTAGTTTAATGACAGCATCATTCTTAGAGTCCGTTGAAAGTGGCCACTGTTCAGTGAGTCACACTTGAGGGAGTTCCATCCTGGTCCTCTGTACAATACCTTCCTTATAGGGAAAAGTGCTTCTAAGCCCCAAGTTATATGGTCACCTTGATGCGATATACTTCCTTCAGATTACTGTCCTGATAACTGCCACCTGAAAAACACAGAGTAAATGTTTCACAAGTTTGTTCCAGGACCTGAATAGAAATGGATCTCTTCTTCAATGTGTCCTCTACAGAGTGGACTATGCTGCAATTATGTTTATCTCTAAGCCTAGGAGTAGAAGAGAGGGGACAAAGAGTGGTTCTTGTCACACACTGTGGACACAGCTTAAAAAGGCTGGTGTGTCCGTGCTCAGGAGCAAAACTCTCCTCATGATGAGAGTTTGAACCTGGTAAAGATAGAGAAGGGGAGAGCAGCCAAAGGCCAGGAGCTGGCTCTCTCCTTACTAGCATACTTGTGCTCAGAGCTTAGAAGAGTCTAAGAACACTCCACTCAAATATGACTTTCCACATTATTAGGAAGGTATGTTTGTCAGGTTAAGAAGATAAAACATACTTCATTGATTGTTTATAAGCTTGGGGTGTTAACACATATTATGCGGACTTTAACTGATGTTATCACTCTCTGGACTACAAATATGTTAAGACCAGAGATAAAACTTAGTCTTTCCTCCAACAATATCTATCCACTGGTAAAATTATTGGTCTGGAATATCAACACATTTTAGTTTTACTTTAAGTGTAATGTGAACCTGGATTCTAAGCAGACTGTTACTTTTTCTTCTTTTGTAGTAATTCTGGGACCCCAATTGGATACTGAATTAACATTAGACTAGCCTGTGCATATTTTGGCTCCCAAATTATTTCTATTCAAGGCATCCTGTAGTATTTGCTTTCAGATTTAGAACTGTTTGGTAATGTACTGGCTCAAGCAGGTCTTTAAATACCTTATGTCTGTCCGTTGATTTTCCTGAAAGTCTATATTTCCTTCTAATGTTCTGCAAACTTTTTGCTGGGTGGTAATGCAGTCCTTTGTTCTTCTTCACTGTAGTGATTCTCAAGCCCATTGGTGGCTTACTACATACCTTTTAGAGAAGACCAAGAAGTGTCAATCATATCATTCCATCCTCACTATCATTACTCAATTCAACCTAGTACACAGATCTATTAATCAGTGAATTTCCAGAGGTGTGGATTTTCTATAGTCCAGTCAGCATATCTTTCTTATTAATCAGTATCTTTTTCAATCTAAAGAAAGAAAAGGAAGGCACAAGATAGCCAACAAGACATAGCCAGGAAAAACCTTTCCCACCAAGTGCGACCATAATATCAAGTAAATGAACATATATCCAACTCACCTTTTGGAAAACAAATTGAGAGTTGATAGAGAAGTGACATCGACAATGAGGCTGAAGTGGAGGAATCTGAGAGCCCTGCAAGGGATTGCTGTGTGTGGACTCATTCTTGGCCCTGAATGACTCCTAAGGAAGTGGTGAGTTAAAAAACTGTGAGGCAACCCACTCTTATCATGGGACCCTAGCTACAAGGAATCCTACCAACCCCATAGACAGTCGATTTAGTAGGAGATACTTCACAGAGAGTAGGCAGATACGTAGCTCAAGCCTTCACAAAGCCTAGAGCGTTTTGTAAAGAGACAGCTGCAACAAAACACAGCCATGTAGGGCTCTCCATACTGCTCTGAGTGGCTCTAGTTTTTCTTGACTACCAGACCTAGAGAAAACAAGGTTGCCTTTTCCATAAGATTGGGGATGTCAGATCTGTATGCACCTTACTTCCAAGCCACTCCAAAGGTTGACGTCTGGCCACTCCCACAGAAGCAGGCATATAGCACTGAATTACCCTTCTGGTGGCCCGCACTGGAGCACGTTGCTGGCTACCTATGCTGGAGCACTTCCCCCTGAGGATTTAAGGAGGGCATACACACGAATAAAAATGTTATGCTAAAGTTTTATAGGAGCACTGTGACCTGATCAAGGACAAAGAAGTTTCATTATCTCTTCAGACCTCATTGCTGCATAGATGTTTCTGGTCAACAATCATTTCTTGACCTCAACCTCCTCCCTCTTCCCTCTTCCCCTAATACAAAAGGAGTCTAAAATTCGTATTAACTTAAGATGGTTCTTTAGGATGCAAGTCTGCCCTCTTCTCGGTTGGCTGGCTTTCTGAATAAAGCTATGAACTTTGCCCATCAACTAGGCCTTGACTTATTGGCTAATATACAGTAAGCTGTAAAAGTTTTGACATGGTTACAATTTACTTTTATTTTGGAGACAAAATCCAAACTAATTTCCCATTTTTTCAACATTTCGGTTAAAAAATATAAATTGAATCTTGTTTGTTTATGATATACTGCTTCTCGTTATTGGTAATTTTAAAACAGTGAAAGTAATTTTTATAGAAAAAATCTGCTATACGAAATAAGGACATAATTATATTTTATGTGTTAAATTATATATTGTTATAAAAATACATTTATTAAACTATATATACACATAGAAAATTCCACGTTAATTTTGGGTCTTTAATTTGTTTAAAGTTATAAATAGAAAAATCTAATTTGCATTAATAGTAATCTTTATCCTCTTATCAATAGCAAAATATATCCACAAAATTCCAAAATAATCTTGAGCGTTAGTGAACATTGTAAAATTAGTTATAAAGATGTTTTATTTGTTTATGAAAGTAAATAACATAAATATTTAGATTTCATTAATTAAAATACTTGTAATATGCCCCACAGGGAGGACTTCCACCAAGATAGCCAAATAGGAATAGCTCCGGGGCACAGTTCCCAGCAAGAGCGTCATGGAAGGTGAGTGATCACATTTCCAACTGAGGTACCAGGTTCACCTTCATGGGACTGGTTGGACAATGGGTGTAGCCCAAGGAGGGCAAACCAAGGCAGAGTGGGGTGCTGTCTCACCTGGGAAGTGCAGCGGGCCAGAGGGCCCTCCCTTCTACCCAACAGAGGCCACTGGGGACTTTTTCAGCCACTAAGGAGCTTTGGTTCAAATGCTGCACTTCTCCCATAGTCTTTGCAGCCCACAGACCAAGAGATTCCCACCTGCTGACAGGTGCCACAGGTTTGCAGTGCAAATCTGGGTAGCCAATTCAGCTGTCACCATGGGTTCTCAGCACAAATCTGAGCAGCTGTTTTGACTGGTGCCTGAAATGCCTGTGAGACAGAGCTGCATGTACCCCTGAGAGAAAAGGAGCTGAAGGCAAGGAGCCAGGTGATCTGGCTTGGTAGATTCCACTCCCACAGAGACCAGCAAACTGAATCCCACTGGCTTGGGATTTTTGCAGCCGGCACAGCAGTTCGAGCCAACCCTGGATGGTTGACCTTGGTGAAGGGAGGGGTGTCTGCCATTACCCAGGCAGCTCTAACCTTACCTGTGTAAACAAAAGCACAAAGTTTACACAGCAGCTTTGGGGAGACTGTGGCAGCTCGACAATGCTTCTGGAGGCAGACTGTGACAAGATTCCATCTGTGCTGAGCAGGGGATCTATGAAAAAAGGCAGCAGCCTGTCAGGGACTTATAAAGCCATACCTTCCCAGAATAGAGCACCTGGGAAAAGGGGTAGTTGTGAGTTCTGCTGCAGCAGACTTAAACATCCCTGCTCAGCAGTTCTGAAGGGAGCAATGGATCTCCCATCACAGCATTTGAGCTCTGGCAAGGGACAGACTGTCTCCTCAAGTGGCTCCCTGACCCCTGTATATCCAAAGAGTCACCGTGTACAGGAGAGCTCTGGCTGACATCTGGCAGGTACCCTTCTGGGATGAAGCTACCAGAGAAAGGAATGGGCAGCAATCCTTGCTATTCTGCAGCCCCTGTGGGTGATTCCCAGGCAGGCAGGGTCTGGAGGGGACCTCCAGCAGTCCTGCAGCAGGGGGGCCTGACTGTTAGAAGGAAAACTAAAAAAAAAAAACCAAAAAACAGAAAGAAATAGCCTCAACATCAACAGAAAGGATGTCCACTCAGAGAGCCCATCCAAAAGTCACCAACTTAAAAGACCAAAGGCAAATAAATACATGAAGATGGGAAGAAACCAGTCCAAAAAGGATGAAAACACCAAAAACCAGAATGCCTCTCTTCCTAGTGGTCACAACTCCTCACCAGAAAGGGAACAAAACTGGATGGAGAATGAGTTTAACAAATTCACAGAAGCAGGCTTCAGAAGGTGGGTAATAACAACCTTCTCTGAGCTAAAGTAACATATTCTATCCCAATGCAAAGAAACTAAGAACGTTGAAAAAAAGGTTAGATGAAATGCTAACTAGAATAATCAGCTTAGAGAAGAACATAAATGACTTGATAGAGCTGAAAAACACAGTATGAAAACTTCATGAAGCATGCACAAGTTTCAATAGCTGAATTGAAGAAGAAGAAAGGATTTCAGAGACTGAAGATCAACTCAGTGAAATAAAATGAGACGGCAAGATTAGAGAAAAAAGAGTGAAAAGAAATGAACAAAGCCTCCAAGAAATATGGGATTATGTGAAAAGATCTAATCTACATTTGATCCATGTACCTGAATGTGACAGGGAGAATTAATCCAAGTGGAAAAATGCTCTTCAAGATATTATCCAGGAGAACTTCCCCAACCTAGCAAGGCAGGCCAATATTCAAATCCAGGAAAACCAGAGAACACCACAAAGATATTCCTCAAAAAGAGCAACCCAAAGTCACATAATCATCTGATTTACCAGGGTTGAAATAAAGGAAAATATGCCAAGAGCAGCCAGAGACAAAGGTCAGGTTACCCACAAAGCCCATCAGACCCACAGTGGATCTCTGAGCAGGAAGCTTACAAGCCAGAAGAGAGTGGGGGTCAATATTCAACGTCCTTAAAGAAAAGAACTTTCTATGCAGAATTTCATATCCAGCCAAACTAAGCTTCATAAGTGAAGGAGAAATAAAATCCTTTATGGACAAGCAATTGCTGAGAAATTTTGTCATTCCAGGCCTGCCTGACAAAAGCTCCTGAAAGAAGCACTAAACATGGAAAGGAACAACCAATACCAGCCACTGCAAAAATGTACCAAATGGTAAAGACTATCGACACCATGAAGAAACTGTGTCAACTAAAAAGCAATACCACCAGCTAGTATCAAAATGGCAGGATCAAATTCACACATAACAATATTAACTTTAACTGTAAATGAGCCAAAGGCCCCATTCAAAAGACATAGACTGACAAATTGTATAAAAAGTCAACACCCACTAGGGTGCTGTATTCAGAAGATCCATCTCACATGCGAAGACACACATAGACTTAAAATAGAGGAATGGAAGATTTACCAAGCAAACGGAGAGTGTAAAAAAGCAGCGGTTTCAATCCAACTCTCTGATAAAGTGGACTTTAAACCAACAAAGATCAAAAGAGACAAAGAAGGGCATTACATAATGGTAAAAGGATCAATGCAATAAGAAGAGCTAACTACCCTAAATATATATGCACCCAATACAGGAGCACCCAGATACATAAAGCAAATTCTTAATGACCTACATAGAGACTTAGACTCCCATACAATAATAGTGGAGACATTAACACTCCATTGTCAATATTAGACAGATCAACGAGACAGAAAATTAACAAGGATATCCAGGACTGGAACTCAGATCTGGACCAAGCAGACCTAATAGACATCTACAGAATTCTCCACCCAAATTCTACAGAATACACATTCTTCTCAGCACCACATCACACTTACTCTAAAATTGACCACATAATTGGAAGTAAATCACTCCTCAGCAAATGCAAAAGAATGGAAATCATAAAAACAGTCTCTCAGACCACAGTGTAATCAAATTAGAACTTAGGGTTAAGAAACTAACTCAGAACCACACAACTGCATGGAAAGTGAACAACATGCTCCTGAATGACTACTGGATAAATAATGAAATGAAGGCAGAAATAAAGATGTTCTTGAAAACCAATGAGAATGAAGACACAACATACCAGAATCTCTGGGAGACATTTAAAGAAGTGTCTAGAGGAAAATGTATAGCCACTAAATGCCCACATGAGAAGCGAGGAAAGATCTAATCAACACCCTATCATCAAAATTAAAAGAACTAGAGGAGGAAGCTCAAACAAACTGAAAAGTGAGCAGAAGACAATAAATAACTAAGATCAGAGCAGAACTGAAAGAGATAGAGACGCAAAAAAATGCCTCAAAACATCAATAAATCAAGGAGGTATTTTTTTGAAAAGATCAACAAAATAGACTTCTAGCCAGACTAATAAAAACGAAAAGAGAGAAGAATTGAATAGATGCAATAAAAAATGATAAAGGGGATATCACCACCAATTCCACAGAAATACAAATTATCATCAGAGATTACTACAAACAACTCTATGCACATAAACCACTAATTTTAGAAGAAATTGATAAAATCCTGGACACTTACACCTTTCCAAGGCTAAGAAATTGAAACCCTGAGTGGACCAATAACAAGGTCTGAAGATGAGGCAGCAATTAATAGCCTACAACCAAAAACAGTCCAGGTCCAGATGAGTTCACAGCCGAATACTACCAGATATACAAAGAAGAGCTGGTACTATTCCTTCCAAAACTATTCCAAACAATACACAAAGAGATAATCCTCCCTAACTCATTTTATGAGACCAACATCATCCTGATACCAAAACCTGGCAGATACACAACTAAAAAAGAAAATTTCAGGCTAATATCCATGATAAACATTGATACAAAATCTTTAATAAAATACTGGCAAACTAAATCCAAGAGCACATCAAAAAGCTTATCCATCACAATCAAGTGGGCTTCATCCCAGGGATGGAAGGCTGGTTCAACATAGGCAAAGCTATAAACATAATCCATCACATGAGCAGAACCAAAGACAAAAACAACATGATTATCTCAATAGATGCAGGGAAGGCCTCCTACAAAATTCAACAGCCGTTTACACTAAAAACTCTCAATAAACTAGTTATCAATGGAACATATCTCAAAATCATAAAAGCTATCTATGATAAGCCCATAGCCAGTATCATAATGAATGGGCAAAAACTGAAGCATTCCCTTTGAAAACTGGCAGTAGACAAGGTTGCCCTCTCTTACTATTCCTATTTAACATAGTATTGGAAGTTGTGGTCAAAGCAGTCAGGCAAGAATAAGAAATAAACAGTATTCAGTTAGGAAAAGAGGAAGTCAAATTGCCTCTATTTGCAGGTGACATTATTGTATATTTAGAAGACCCCATTGTCTTAGCCCAAAATCTCCTTAAGATGATAAGCAACTTCAGCAAAGTCTCAGCATACAAAATCAATGGGTAAGAATCACAAGCATTCCTATACACCAGTAACAGACAAACAGAGAGTCAAACCATCAGTGAACTTCCATTCACAATTGCTGCAAAGAAAATAATATACCTAGGAATGCAACTAACAAAGGATGTGAAGGACATCTTCAAGGAGAACTACAAATGACTGCTCCAAGGAAATAAAAGAGGACACAAACAGATGAAAAAAACTCCATGCTCATGGTTAGAAAGACTCAATATCATGAAAATGGCCATACTGCTCAAAGTAATTTATAGATTCAATGCTATCCCCAACAAGCTACCATGGACATTCTTTACAGAACTGGGAAAAAACACCTTAAACTTCATATCAAACCAAAAAAGAGCCTGCATAGCCAAGAAAATTATAAGCAAAGATAACAAAGCTGGAAGCATCATACTACCCTACTTCAAACCATATTATAAGGCTACAGTAATCAAAACAGCATGGTACTGGTATCAAAACAGAGATTTGGATCAATGGAACAGAACAGAGGCCTCAGAAGTAATGCCACACACCTTAGCCATCTGATCTTTGACAAATCTGACAAATACAAGCAATGGGCAAAGGATTTCCGGTTTAATAAATGGTGTTGGGAAAACTGGCTAACCATGTGCAGAAAGCGGAAACTGGACCCCTTCCTGACACCTTACACTAAAATTAACTCCAGGTGTATTAAAGATTTAAACATAAAACCTAACACCATAAAAACCCTAGAAGAAAACATAGGCAATATTATTTAGGACATAGGCATAGGCAAGGACTTCATGACTAAAACACCAAAAGCAACAGCGACAAAAGCCAAAATAGATAAATGGGATCTAATTAAACTGAAGATTGTTTCTTCTGCACAGCAAAAGAAACAATCATTAAAGTGAACAGCCAACCAACAGAATGGGCAAAACATTTTGCAATCTACCCATCTGACAAAGGGCTAATATCCAGAATCTACCAAGACCTTAAACAAATTTTCAAAAAAAAAAAAAAAAACTATCGAAAATTGGGTGTAATATGAACAGACACTTTTCAAAAGAAGACATTTATGTGACCAGCAAACCTGAAAAGTGCTCATCATCACTGGTTATTAGAGAAATGCTGATGAAAACCACATTGAGATACCATGTTACACCAGTTACAATGATAATCATTACAAAATCTGGAGACAACTGATGCTGGAGAGATTGTGGAGAAATAGCAATGCTTTTACACTGTTGGTGGGAGTGTAAATTAGTTCAATCATTGTGCAAGACAGTGTGGCAATTCCTCAAGGATCTAGAAATAGAAATACCATTTGACCCAGCAATGGAACCAACCCAAATGCCCATCCATGATAGACTGGATAAAGAAAATTGGCACATATACACAATGGAATACTAAGCAGCCATAAAAAAAAAACGATGAGTTCAGGTCCTTTGCAGGGATGTGGATGAATCTGGAAACCATCATTCTTATCAAACTGACAGAAGAACAGAAAAACAAACACCGCATATTCTCACTCATAGGTGAGTGCTGAACAATGAGAACATATGGACACAGGGAAGGGAATATCACACACTGGGGTCTGTTAGGGATTGGGGGCGAGGCAGGGGATAGCAGAGGGTTGGGAGGTTGGGGAAGGATAACATCAAGAGAAATACCTAATCCAGGTGACGGGGTGATGTAGGCAGCAAACCACCATGGCATGTGTATACCTATGTAACAATCCAGCAAGATCTGCACATGTACCCCAGAACTTAAAGTATAATTTTTAAAAAGTGTATTTGTTACTTTAAATTTAAAAAATATCTACTTCCAAAAAACTATGCACCACATGGATTCAAGTATCATTTCTATTCTCATTTTCTGACACTCATGCCCCATCTGTCCCATGTAGATACTAAATTATAGCTGCAACATCATGTGTATAATCTTGTTAACCACCTCTGTGACTAATGTAAGTCATTTTTCCTCTTTCCAAAAATGAACATTTCATAAATGAGCTATGAGCCTAAAGTTAAAAATTTAAACATTCTATGAAGTCAAACTTACTGGTTAAGATATATTGTTGTGTTTCCAAGATTATTGATCAAAACGTCTATACTATTCTTTTCAGTGGAGACAAAATTGCCTTCTATCATAATAAGATGCCATATAGGACTATCATGACCACAGAGGGGAAGTCAACGTCTGGCTTTAAAGTCTCAAAGGATATGCCTACTCTCTTGTTAGTGCCTATTGCACTAACAAGTTAACAAGTAACTTTAAGTTGAAGCAGATGCTCTCTTATTCCAAAACAATTCAGGTTAAAAGTTATGCTAAATTTACTCTACGTATACTGCATAAATTAAACAACAAAGCCTGGATGACAACGCATGTCTTTATAGCATGGTTTACTGAATGTTTTAAGTTTACTGGTGAGACCTACTTGGTCAGAAAGGAAAAAAAGAGTTTCCTTTCATAATATTATTGGTCATTGACAATGGTTCTACCACCCAAGAACTCTAATGGAGATGTGTGAAGAGATTAATGTTTTTATGCTTGCTAACACATCATCCATTCTGTAGCCAATGCATCAAAGAATAGTTTGACTTTTAAGCCCCATTTTAAGAAATACTCTCATAAGGCTATAGCTGCCATAGGTAGTGATTTATCTGATGGATCTAAGCAAAGTTAATTGAAAATCTTCTGTAAAGAAATCACCATTCTAGGTGCTAGTATAAACATTCATAATTTTGGGAAGAGGCCAAAATATCCACATTAACAGGAGTTCAGAAGACATTGATTCTAACCCTTATGAATAACTTTGAGTAGTTCAAGACTTCAGTGGAAAAAGTAATTTCATATGTTGTGGAAATAACAGAGATCTAGAGATGGAAATGGAACTTGAAGTTGTGAATTAATTGCTACAATATCATGGTAAGACTCGAAAAAATGAGGGGTTGCTTTTTACAGAAAGGCAAAAAGAAGCAGTTTCTTGAAATCAAATATACACCTTGTGGAGATTCTGTGAAAATTTTGAAATTACAACAAAGGATTTAGAATATGACATAAACTTTAGTGGACATCCTTGTATCTTTCTTGATCTTAGAGGGAAAACTTTTAGCTTTTTGCTATTAAATATGAAGTTATCTATGAGCTTTTCCTGAATGGCATTATCATGAGGTTCAGTTTTTAATATATAGTATTTTGAGAATTTTTATTAAGAAAGATTGTTGAATTTTGCCAAATGCTTCTCTGCATTTGTTTATCTTTTAGAATGTTAATGTGGTGTATCATATTTATTGATTTGCATCTGTTAAAACATCCTTGCATCCCTGAGATAAAATTCACTTGGTCATAATGTATGATCATATTCATTTGTTATTTAATTTGATTTGCTAGTATTTTGTTGAGGATTTTTGTATCTATGTTAATCAGATACACTGTCTTACAGTATTCTTTTCTTATATGGGTCTTCTCTATCTTAGATATTGGTATAATCTCTTGCTTACTGTAGTTATTCTTTTGTAACTACAGGTGAGAATATATTTTGGGGGCAGAATATTTTACTACTGGTAAAGTTGCTGTAGACAAGCCAAGATAATATTTTTAAAACTTCAGCATAGGTGGTAAACTGAAAAAAATGTTTAAAACCCACAATATTCTCCATACTGTGCACACTTACACAAAGACACACACACACACACACACACACACACACACACAAAACCCTAAAAACAAAACAGCAAGAAAAATCAAAGCAATAATGACATGTACAGACTATTTTTAAAAAAGGTTTAAGATTTTAATAAAACTACATTTTTTAACATTATGAATTTTTTTAGACACTTGAATTTATCATAAACCTCATTAGAACTAAAGTTCAGGACTCTGTTTTATTTTTTCTTCATGATTATATCCCTTTAACCAAGTGCCTAGGACATTGCAAGTGGTAATAATTGTTGAACAAATTAATATAAAACCAGGTTAATATATCATAGTCAAATTTAATGATACCTATAATTATAAATATTTTCCAAAAAAGAGTTTAAATTTATCAAAGGTATTCTATTTCAAACTCCATCTTCAATTAGTTTTTGTATTAATGACATTCATTCTCCAGTTTCAGGCCAGTAGATTTTAATCCACTGCTCATTCAAGGGTCAGACCTTCATTTGATGATAAGATTAACACTGTAGCATTGGATATGAAGATCAATATTTGAAAAAGAGATGTGAATACAACCATGTAACAATGAAAAGCAAAGAAAGAAAATGTATTGAACATCTAACTGAACCATCGATATATTTACTGATGCATTTAAAGAAATGATTTAACCAATTTATTTCCTTATAGCCTTAGAATGAGATGCAAATTGTTATTCCTCTTTTACACATGAAAAAAATGTGACTTAGAAAAATGAAAAGTCTTAAAACTACTTAAGTGGTGCAGTTGGATTTAAAGCTCTTAAGTGACTTCAAGCTTAAGACTTGTTCAAATTTTGCATTTGTGTTACACCACACATTTCTTTCCAGATTAAAAGAAAACACTTTTTTAAATGTTATGCCCTCTATTTTGATTCTCTATGCCATTAATATCTTCTTCCAATATTTGTTAAATAACGCAGCCTCACTGTCAGTTTCTTGAATCTTTACATGGTATTTTAAATAAAAGGCTGCCTGCTTATTTTATTACTTATACATTCATAAACTTCTTGTACTATACTTATTTAATCATCCATACATATGTCTATCAAATTTGTTCTGTCTAAATTATAATTTAAAAATTTTATTTTATTTACCTCCTATGTTTCTTCTTTCTATTTAGCCAATATAAATTCAAATATTGACATTTTGCAGGAGAATTTGTAATGTTTATGGAATAGATTCTTGTTTTAGGTCTGATATGCAAAAAGTTTGGAGGTCATAAATTTTTTTATAAAGCTAAACAATCTGAAAATTGATTATTTTTCCTGGACTCCTCAGAGAACTGAATTTGCAGAGCAAAATGCCACCCAGAAATTTGGAAAAAGAGACAAATCTTGATAGTCACAGCTGAGATTTGCTTCACTGAAGCAGAAATTCTTTAACTATAAACTGGTAAAACTTTTAAATAGAAATTCTGATACATTTTTGGAAATGAAATGTGGATTTGCTTGATAGTAAGAAACTGCTAGGTCCAGGTGTGAAGGGACCTTGGAAATTCCTGAGTTTTTCTCCAGGAATTTCACTAGTTTTTTCAAGGTGAAGGGTCAAGAGAATTCCCCTCCCAGCTTTTTCAGGAGGAAAGGAGGAGTAACCATTGTTAAATGTGTTACCAGATAATTCTCCATAACAAAGCCTATATCCCAACATAAAAGACTTTATCAGAAACGTATCTTACCTGGAAAAAAAGGCATTTCCCTTCTCCAGACACTTCTAGCCTTCCTCTCCTACTTAAAAGAAAGATCATTTTTGAAGGTCACAGGGCAGGAATACAGGGCCACTAAAAAACAGAAATTTAATTATAATATTGTAGAATACTTATATTTCTGCACAGGTTACCACTACGTTATCATTACATCATGATAACAGTGGATTACAGCTGAAAAAGCTGCAAGGTGCCAACTCTATTTGAGGAGGAACTCTTAAGGAAGCCCAATGATTATATGGGAGATTTAAAAAGCAGGGTAGCAACAAAAGCATTTGAAGCCCTGGTACCTAAAGCTATAGCAATTATTGAGAGCAGAAAAACAACTAGCCAATCTAAAAACAAACATCACAATAAAGGCCTATTTATGTCAGTTACAATTACATATAATGTAATAGTGACACAGGAAAATTTCCCCACCCCCTTAGTTTTGCTGTCCGCAGATGGCTTAAATGTTAAAAATGTTAAATGTTAAACAGCTGTCTGGGCCTGCTGCCTTTTCACTTGAGGTGGGTGATCTACCTCAGTAAGGACACAGTGTCAGTGTGACAGCCTTTAGGGTCTGCAACCATGGCAACCGAGTTCTTGTTTGGCATCCAGGAAAACTGAGGTCACATGAATGAATTGAAGGATAGTAAATGTGGGGATTTTATTGCCAATGGAAGTGACTCTCAGCTGGAAAGGGGATGGAGTAAAAATGTATTCTTTCCCTGAAGTTCAGCTGTTTCTGGTAGATTCTTCTCCAGAGTTCTGCCCTCAAGCTGTCCCTCTGAAGTTAGGCTGCTTCTCTCTGACGTTCAGCTGCTGTTCTCTTCTCCCCATCTCTACCCTCTGACAGTGGAGCCTGGGGTTTTTATGTGTATAGGATGTGGGGCAGAGATGGCCATGGGTGGTTTTGGAAAAGGCAACATTGGAGCAGAAAAATATGAATGGAAGTCCTCACTTTGGGCCACAGTTCTAGGCTTGAGGGTGGGCTTTGCCAGGGACTGCCTCCTGTCCCAAACAAGAGTAACTGATATAAACTATGTTTATATAATATTATTACACCTTACACCATATATAGCTGAGTATGAGAAAAGAACTGAAGTAGTTATTCAGATTTGTATTACTTATGGTACCACTTACAACTGTTTATATACTAATGCAAATAAAACCAATTAAACCTTTGGCATGAACTTTTTAACGTCTTTGTCATGTTAAAAACAGAAGAGAATCAATTACTCTCAGTGTTCACAGACATCCAGATAAAGGAAATCTTTACTTTTGACTTCACTCATGGGACATTTTTAAATTTCCCAGTTATTTTCACATTTGCTAGTTACTCTGAAAGAAAACCAAGACTGATACATCTGAGACCCTTCTTGGGATGATTATATCTCTGCCTGTGGTTTCCAGCTATCCCTACAGACAGAACACACAGAATTATTTCATGCTTCACATAAAAGCCATTATCCACACCTAAATGAATGTATTTTTTAAACTTCTTCATTCTGAGAAACACATTAGAGGAAACTGACATATCGAATATCCTCAATTCCTTCTACTTTAATAGCTGCGATAGCATGAGAGAAAGATAAAGCCTCTTTCCTTGAGGAAGTAACATTGGAATAAACGTTTATTATATTATTTTTCTCTATTTTTCATTGTCTTGTTTTCTTATTGGCTAAAACAAATGCCAGCAGTAATATTCACTAATAGCAACTAGGGACACCAAAGGAATTTTTAAAAATGAATAACTGTCTAGAGTGCTTTGTTAGCCTCCTTTCCACCTGGAAATCTGTATCTTGAGTATTCTGTCTCCAGATGCCTTGTCTTGGCTCTTGGCATGAAGTGTTTCTGACATAAGACCATTTGAAACCTCACATGACCAATTAAAATAGCCTCAACTGCCTATTTAGTGAGATTTGCTCAATATACTCAGAAGAGTTAATGCTGGTAACCGGAAAAATACATTCTTTTGTTATATGCAAATAGGCAAGCCAGAACAGAGTTTATGTGACAGTGCATATTGTCTGTAAAACTGACTTTTAGTTTTTATGTGTGAATTGTTCAGGCTCTAAAACTGACACTGATGCCACAAATAGGAGAGATGTGAAATGATTATGAAAGAATATAATCAATAAGAAATGAACTGTAATTATTTATTGGACAGTAAATCAATAGAAGCCGCTTGTGCCCATTTTCATATTGTCACACACATAACAGATAACCAGGCATAATCAATAGAGAGCTAATTCCTATAGCCCCAAATAAATGACTGATTTCATAAATATTTATGTGTTCAATATATCAACTTAGCATAAACTCCCTCCAAATTAGTTAGTAATATCCTACATTGTTCATTCTTGATAATTTCCTATAGTCTATTTGTGAAGATTTAAAAAATACACTATTTATTTCACACCAAAATAAACATCAGGCATTGCTGTGAATATATCTTGTTCATGTATATGTGTCAAATTATTTACAGATTCAAAAAAACAATAAGTTGTCAGCAGACCTACATGATAAGACATACAAGAAAAGTCCTTCGGACTGGAAGAGAGTTATTCCAGGTGAAAATTCAGATTTACAGGAGGATCAGAAGAAAGGCAAAAGCAATAAATATGTGTGTAAATGTAAAAACTAGTTCTCTCTTTTTTGATTTCTTTAAATCAAGAAATCGAGTTATTTAGTGAAAATATAATAAAATGCACTTTGAGGTTTATAATAAACATAGAGGTACAAGACAGTGACAGAACAGAGATTGATGAATATCAGCAGAGGTACTTGTTATTTCTCATAGTCTAAGTGAAGTGACAGGCATATGACAGGTAAAGTGGTATAATACTAATTCAAGTAACTTTGGCAAAGTTAATTTATATAGTGATCCCTAGAGAAGCAACTGGTGGTGAGAGGCAAAGAAATATAGTAATATGTCCATACAAAGGATAAAAAATAAATACTGAATTAATTGAATGATTGATTTTAAAAACTTAATCATTCAAAATAAGCAGGAAAAGAGGACTGAAATTAAGTGAGGTATGTACCATTATCCTCATCTTACAGATAAGGATACTGATACCAAATGAAGTCAAAAAATTTGCCCAACATTAAATAATTATTTAGTGTAAATTCTATGATTCAGTGACCTGACTTATCCCAATTATGCTCAATTCTTAAACAATACTGAATAATATTTTAATTACAATTATATCTGAAGAAATACAAAGGCTTTGACTGGATATGAGTTGAGTATAAATATTTCTGCTGAAAATAAAACTTTTAAATGAATGTGAAATAAAGTTGATTTAGGTAACCTTGTATTTTACTTTCTTTTTGATTGTTGTCTTTTCTTTCTGCTGCTTAATTATAATTCAAAAAGCAGTCATTTAAACAGTATAATAAAGTTGTATAACTACATGCCAATAGAAGAGAAAACACAGTCAAGTTTAAAAATGTTGCAAATCGAAATAGAAGAAAACAAAGAATATAGGAAACAAGTGAAAAATAAATAACAGGAGTGTAAATAGATCTAATCACATTAAATGTAAATTTACTACTAATTCACAATTAGAAGGCAAGATTGGCAGGGTGTATTCAAATACTCAAGACTCAACTCTATGGTGTCTTCAACAGCAGCACTTTAAATATAAAAACACTGATACTTTAAAAGCAACAGAATAGTGAAAATGTATGTAATAGAAACACTGGTTATAAAAAATGACTATATTCATATTATAAAGAGTATATTTAAAGGCAAATGGTTTCACTAGAGATAAAGAGGGTCATTTCTTAGTTATTAAAGTGCCAGTTTTTCCAAAAGACACAAGAATCATTTAAGTAGATGTGCCTAATAGAACTTTCAAACATAAAATAAAAATTTACAAAGTATAGGACTGAATAGACAAAATTTTTAATTATCATTCAAGATTTTATCTTTCCATTTTAGGAATGAATAGTATGAGTAGACAAAATGTAAAGAACATCTTTTTTCAGACATGACAGAATAATTATTATGCTAGCTTTCCTACTAGCAGCAACTGCAAAAATAGCAAAATACATGAGGTACAGTTTTTAGTTACAGAAAACAGATATTTTAAGATGGCAATTGCTGAAAGAAAGAAAATTCATAAGATGAACCCAGTGATTATCCCAGTCCATGGCCTGTGAACAATTTCCCAAAGCAAAACTTTGCCATTCTTTTGGAACTAAGGTGGCACGGATCAGAATTTGAGGCTGCTGGAGCATTTGGAATCTGAGAGACAGGGCACTTAGAAAAAAGAAGAACGAGACACAGGAAACAGTATGTGGGTCTCCCTCAATTACTTAGTTGACTGGTAGGCTGTGTAAGTGCAGAGCAAAACCGTATAATGTTAATAAAAGCAGCTATTGTGAGGTTGTGAGCAGAAAAAACAATACCAGAAAGCACACATTACAAAACGTTTGTTCTAGCAGGTGGTTACTACTTGATAGATCTCTTTGAATTGCTCATCTCACTGTCCCGTAGACCTGTCCACATTTCTTAGAGCAAATAATCAGAGATAGAAAATGACTTAGTTTCTTTGCTGGCTTTTTTTTTTTTTTAATAACAAAGATCATAACTTCCTTGAGAATAAAATCAATTAAAGACACAGATGGCTTCTTCTAAAGCTCGGTGTTTCCTGCAATCATCAGAGACAGTTGTCTTTTCAATGCATACAGATTGCTCAGGA
The DNA here is from genome assembly GCF_049354715.1 of Callithrix jacchus. Lineage (NCBI taxonomy): Eukaryota > Metazoa > Chordata > Mammalia > Primates > Cebidae > Callithrix > Callithrix jacchus. The sequence goes on from NC_133505.1 coordinate 71,507,785, forward strand.
AGCAAACAACCCCTTTGCAGATTGCTATAGAAACCCAATTAAATAAGGTTCTAGAGACACTTAAGATCTCCATCTACTGGGGCTTTTGAGATTAATTCCTCTGAAAAACTTAACATCTATGCTTCCTTAATGAGGTTTTGGTTACCACTAAAATGTAAAGGTCCCTTGACCATTCATAATCTCATACACTCATTACCACATAGATTTGGCATCTTCTCTTTGGCCCACATTCTCCCACTTCATTTCTACAAAAATGAGCATTCAGACTAAATTCTTCTCTTAACCATCTGTAAAGCTTATCCTCTGATAGATAAATATTGTTGATCTCAATACTGCATACCTACTCTATTTATTATTCCCAGTTAAATCTCCTTTCCTTTTGGCACATTCCTTACTCAGTGGCTTCTCAGGACTCCTCCCTCACCCACTTAGCAAGTACCTTAGTATTAGTACGAGTTCAGTCATTCTCACTCTACAATACCACTCCATGTAATCCCCTTATAATTACAATACTCTATATACATATATATGTGTGTTTGTATATAGTCTTTATGTGTGTGTGTGTGTGTATAATATATATATATATTATACATATATAGTCTCTCTACATGTGTATAACCATGTAGTCATTATCGCTCCCTATCCAGCTTCAGACCTTTATTTATAACCTGGTAGGCTGTAAGGTTATTTACATAAATTTATGAAACATTTCTTTATTCTAATTTGTTGAAAATACTGACACTGAACTTCTTCACTCCAGGTCCTCCCACTGTGGTCAAGAATTTCAAATTATAATGTGGATGAGCTGTGTAATAACTTAGCATCTCTCTTTATTTACTCATGTTAGCCAGCCATCCAATTTCCATAGACATGTCTTGGAATTTATAGTTGGCTGTGTGTTATAACTGTTTAACAGCCAATTCTCAGAAAACAAACAAAAAATTCTGATTTGTAGATTTGCATGTAATAAATTCTTGCATTGAATATAAGTTGGAAGGAGATGTGCATAATGTGCTTCAGCACCCCACTGTTTATAGCTCAGAGCTTATATACTTCAAAAATTTCAGATAACAACTCATTGATTTACCTTGCTGCCAACTTTGTCTGCAATTATACAACTTTCTTTATATATTTAATGTAGACTTCAAAATAAATCACCAGAACTTTTTCTAGCTAAAGTCACTACTTCCTTGGCCCATTATCCTATGTTTCAAAGCCTGGCAAAATTCTAACACTAGATCATTCTATCTGCCTGTCATTTCCATATCTGTTTTGAGCTACTAAACAGAAATGGAAAATATCTTATAACTTTCGTCTTTATGTCTTTCTTTGCTATCAAGTTATCTAACCCCAAATTAGCCCTCAACATTTGCCAGTTCTGTTTCCCTATACAATTAAGAATTTACTCTTATTTTTAGAGAAAGGATTTTATTATGTTTCTCAGGCTGGAGTGTGGTACTCGTTCACAAGTGCAACCATAGCACACTACAGTCTCAAACTCCTGAGCTTAAGTAATCTTCTTGCCTCAGCCTCCCGAGTGGCTGAGACTGTAAGTGCTTACCTTAGTGCCTGGCTTTAGAATGTCTTTAAGTCTACTTCTAGCCTACTTTAAGTCTACTTTTAAGTCTACTTTAAATCTACCTAAATTTCAAAATCTACTCCATCATTCTCGTGTTTCGAAAACCATCACATATACATTTTTCTTCATATAATCACTCAATGTAATCCCACTACTCTGAATCTCTTCATCCCTAGATTTCTTAGAAACATAAATTTTACCAAGCTAAAAAAGTCCAGAACCAGGTGGGTTCATAGCCAAATTCTAACAGAGGTACAAAGAGGAAATGGTACCACTACTTCTGAAACTATTCTAAACAATAAAAAAAGAGGAATTCTCCCTAACTCATTTTATGAGTTCAACATCACTGTGATACCAAAACCTGGCAGAGACACAACTAAAAGAGAAAATTTCAGGCCGATATCCATGATGAACACTGATGCAAAAATCTTCAATAAAATACTGGCAAACTGACTGCAATAGCACATCAAAAAGCTTATCCACCACAATCAAGTGGGCTTCATCCCAGGGATGCAAGGCTGGTTCCACATCAACAAATCTATAAATATTATCAGTCACATAAATAAAAACAAAGACAAAACCCACATGATTACCTTAATAAATGCAGAGATGGCTTTCAACAAAATCCAACAGTCCTTTATGTTAAAAACTCTCAATAAACCAGGTATCAATGGGTCATATCTCAAAATAATAAGAACTATTTATGACAAACCCACAGCCAATAGCATACTGAATGGGTAAAAACTGGAAGCATTCCCATTGAAAAACAGCACAAGACAAGGTTGCCCTTTCTCACCACTCCTATTCAACATAGTATTGAAAGTTCTGGCTAGGGCCATCAGGCAAGAAAAAGAAATAAAGGGTATTCAAATAGGAACAGAGGATGTCAAATTGTCCCTGTTTGCAGATGACGTGATTGTATATTTAGGAGACCCCATGGTCTAAGCCCAAAATTTCTTTAAGCTGATAAGCAACTTCAGCAAAGTCTCAGGATACAAAATCCATGTGCAAAAATTGCAAGCATTCCTATACAACAATAATAGACAGAGAGCCAAATCATGAGTGAACTCCCAATCACAATTGCTACAAAGACAATAAAATATCTAGGAATACAGTTAACAAATAATGTAAAGAACCTCTTCAAGAAGAACTATAAACCACTGCTCAAGAAAATAAGAGAACACAAAACATCTCATGCTCATGGTTATGAAGAAACAGTATCGTTAAAATGGCCATACTGTCCAAAGTAATTGATAGATTCAATGGTAATGCCATCAAGTTACCAGTGACTTTCTTCACAGAATTAGAAAAAAACACCTTAAACTTCATATGGAATCAAAAAATAGCTCACATAGCCAAGACAATCTTAAGCAAAACAAAACAAAAACACAAAAACAAAGCTAGAGGCATCACACTACCTGACTTCAAACTATATTACAAGGCTACTGTAATCAAAACAGCCTGGTACTGGTACCAAAACAAAGATATAGACCAGTGAAAAAGAACAGAGGCCTCAGAAAGAACACCACACAACTACAACCATCTGATCTTTGACAAACCTGACAAAAACAAGCAATGGGGAAAGGATTCCCTTTTTAGTAAACAGTGTTGTGAAAACTGGCTAGCCATATGCAGATAGCTGAAACTGGATTCCTTTATTACACCTTATACAGAAATTAATTCTAGATGAATTAAAGATTTAAACATGAGGCCTAGAACCATAAAAACTCCAGAAGAAAACCTGGGAAATGTCATTTAGGACATAGGCATGGGCAATGACTTCATGACTAAAATACCAAAAGCAATGGCAACAAAAGCCAAAATAGACAAATGAGATCTAATTAAACTTAGGAGCTTCTGCACAGCAAAAGAAACTATGAATAGAATGAAACACTAACCATTAGAATGGAAAAAATTTTGCAATCTATGTGTCTGACAAAAGGCTAATATCCAGAATCTATGGAGAACTTAAAGAAATTTGCAAGAAAAAATAAACACCTCCATCAAAAAGTGGGCAAATGATATGAACAGACACTTTTCAAAAGAAGACATTTATGCAGCCAACAAACATATGAAAAAAAGCTCATCATCACTGGTCATTAGAGAAATGCAAAGCAAAACCACATTGAAATACTATCTCATGTCAGTTAGAATGGCAATCTTTAAAAATTCAGGAGACAACAGATGCTGGAGAGGATGTGGAGAAATAGGGACATTTGTATATTGTTGGTATGAGTGTAAATTAGTTCAACCATTGTGGAAGACAGTGTGGTGACTCCTCAAGGATCAAGAAATAGAAATAACATTTGACCTAGTAATCTCATTACTGGGTAAATATCCCACCAAAATCATTCTATCATGAAGACACATGCACACGTATGCTTATTATGGAACTGTTCACAATAGCAAAGACTTGGAACCAACCCAAATGCCCATTATTGATCAATTGGATAAAGAAAATGTGGCACATATGTGGCACATATACAGCATGGAATACTAAGCAGTCATAAAAAAGGATGAGTTCTTGTCCTTTGCAGGGACATGGATGAAACTAGAAACCATCATTCTCAGCAAACTGACACAAGAACAGAAAACCAAACACTGCATGTTCTCACTCATAAGTAGGTGTTGACAATGAGAACACATGGACACAGGGTGGGGAACATCATGCACTGGGGCCTGGAGAGTAGGGGACTAGGGGAGGAATAGCAGGGGTAGGGGAATTGAGGAGGGATAGCATTAGGAGAAATAGCTAATGCAGATGACGGGGCAATGGATGCAGCAAACCCCCATCATGACATGTGTATACCTATGTAACAAACATTCACATTATGCACATGTACCCCAGAACTTAAAGTATAATAAATAAATTTTTAAAAAAAGGAAGATAAATTTTACAAGTTCTCCTTTTTTGGCAAGTATTTTCACACCCATTATGTAACCAAAAATGTTATTTTAATCTAGCCTTAATATGTTTCAATGTCTCCTTTAAAAAAAATGGAAACCTATGTTTTATAGGACTTCTTCCTATAGCTGCTTGACAGAGAACTTATACTGTCTCTTCTTTCTGATGTAATATTTCCACCTCAATACATTGAAACTGACCATGATCTGTATCACTTCAAAGAACTTGGAGTGATTGTCATGATAAAATCTCTAGTAGACTGTTTTAGCATGTTGATATTGATCATTCTATACTCCTTATTCTTATATTTTCTTTGTTTTCTATTTGTTGATCCTTCACGGTCTTCCTCTTAGATGACTACTTTTCGTTTTTCTCAAGAATGATCTTATATGTTTTCCTTCTCACTCATACCATTATTATTTTATTTATTCCTATGTACCCAGTTAACATCAGAGTCTTTCAGATTATATATTTACACTAAGTTCAATAACCTGAATGATTATATATTTATGTGCCACAGACATGAAATTCAAAGGCAACATGTCTAAAGCTGAGCATATATTGTCTACTCAAATATGTCTTTTCTCTCCTGTTCCCTTTTTGTGAGTGACTCCACCTTTAGACATTTACCTGACTAGAAATTTGGTCAACACTCTTGAAACTGTATTTTTCTTTCTAATAATTTAATCACAAATTTATTTTTGAATCTTCTATTTTTTGTCTATAAAACTTCTTTTCATTGCCACTGTACATCTCTTCTTTTAGAAACTCATCATTTTACTCAAGTTTTTATGACAATATCCTTCTATCTCCAATCTTAAATACAGCAAATTTACGTAATGGCCAGAATAAATTTTGTAAAATTTACAATTGGTAGTATAACTTTTTAAATTATACTACTTAAAACTAAAATACTTTAATAACTCAGTATTTTGTTGAGGATACACTAAAATAAAGAAAAAATCATCTCTTAAACTGACTTTTTTGTGTGAGAACTCTTTAATCTCTACTTACATGTTTTAACATAAATTTTGTTAAATGTTATTCCTATGAAGTCTTTATAGGGATATAGACAGTTAAGGTACTATAGTAATTAAGTTTGCTGCTATAAGAAATAAGTCTCAAAATCTTAGTCGAATACACATAAAATTTTCTCTGTCATTAATTCTAAAATAGGTGTTTTTAATGGATGGTTGAAAATGTATTTCAAAACATCAAAGATCCAGGAGACTTCAGCGTCTTCATTACATGATTTCCGAGTCACTCTGGAGTCAACATCCAATGTTAGATGAAAGAAAATAGTGGATGATGGTGTGCTAGCCACTCCTGCAAAGGTAACATTACTTTATTTATTTAGATCTGAGTCCAAGAAATTCTACAAAATGAGGTCGATGCCCATCAGGAAGATAAGGAATAGTTTATCAGGTACTAGCTTCTGTTTACAGTGTATAAGAAACAGCAGGATGGCATGTCCAACCTATATATTTTCACATGTGCCACTATTGTTGAGAATATGCTAGCTAAATATTATCTCTCTCAATGTGCATGCCCATTTGTTCCAATTTTTATCAAAGAACCATAACCAAGTTTCCTGAAATTTTTCTTATGTTCTTTCTTTTTTATGTTAGATAGGTAAATGATGGCTTAATCTGTCTTACAGCTCTGAAGATGATGCCCAAAGAGTCACAGGTAGGTTGTTTGTGACATCATTGCACTGTCAAACCAGTAAGCCATTACCTGTAGATTTTTCATACTAATAAACCCTATGAAGTCCTACTTAAGACAGTCTAGTCAGATGCTTTATAACTTGCATCTAAAACATCTCTAATAGATATATCTAGCAGTTAGCATCAAGTAATTTAAAATTCATTTTGCTCATAGGCTCTATTATTTTTCCTTTAATACTCTACATATATTCTGTATTCAGATTTCAGAGAGAAAAGGGGATACATAATATAAATATATTGCCTTATATGTCAATGTTCCTACTATAAAATACAAGAAGTGCAGAACTAAGCCATCCCTATCAAATTTATGGATTAAAAAAACTCCAATCTCTAAAATTTGATACTATTAACTTAGAAATTTAATAAATAAACTTGAAGAAATTCATGTCTCAAATAGAAAAGAACATTTGTTTCTTCAAAGATTTCGTCTCTGACCTTTTAAAATTTTTATTTGTTAGAAATATTTTATATATCTGTTGAATTTTAAAAATTTATTCCTTTCCAGTGGTTGATATGTACTGTTACCTATTTATTGATATAGGGAAATACATATCTTTAATTCCATACAAACAGGTAATGTGTTGTTATACAAAGTTAAGAAACCACAAAATAAAGTGCAGAATAAGTTTCCTTTGTATCCTTTTAACCCTTTTACTCAAGCCACCTAATTCTTTTTCTCCAAGGCAAACACTAACACCTGTTTTCTGTATATTCTTTATGAGTCTACACAAATGCCAGGAATCTATACAAATTGTAAATGTATGATTATTCTGTTTGGCAATTTTTGTGTTTTCATCTGCATTACCATTTGTAGGCATTAGAAAATGTGTCAAGTTATTGTTTAAAAAAGAATTGTCAAGACTAGTCAGGTATTGATGTTTGCAAGTATGTAAATATGCAATGTGTAAAAATAAACTGGAAATAATATATTCTTTGGTTTTATTGTAATTGATTGTAGAATGAAAATATCAAAGATACTTCATTCTAGTCTCATTATTTATTTTTAGAGGTAGTGAATCACTATTGTGTATCTCATAATTAAACACAATGTTTTTTTTTTCTTTCATAATTCTGATATGTTTATTTAAGAGGAAGAATAGCATTCAATATGGATACCTGTACTGTAATTGGTAACAGAGAATATAATTTCATAATTCAGCTGGGATGAGAAAGGTGGCATTCTGTAGCAGCTTGCTGTTTGTGATGTAGAGATCTAATGGACTCTTAAACAGCCTTCAAGGACCCTTTGTTATTTTAGTCACCAATCCTTTATCCCTAATTTCAAAGACCCTGTTTCTCATCCTCTTTAGGAACCTTTAGTTGAAATCATGTATCTTCTCATCTTTGTTCACTTTATGTTTCAGCTATCTCAGAGCTGCTTTAATTTATCTAGTTTCAATTGATAAAGTTTTGTAATTGTTGTCATATAGATTCTATAATCTCTATTATTGTAGTTTCAAGTTTTAAAAAAAAGTATTCTTACCATAGCTAGAATGAAATTTCATGAGGACAAAAAAAATGTGTCTTTTATTTATCTTCTTAAATATTTGTAGTGGAACTACAAATTAGTTTTTTAAGGTACTTTTTGAATTCTAGTATTTAGGGTGATATAGGGTAGTACGTGACCTCTAATTTTACAATAACTGTCAATAGTTCAGAATTCAGAAAACATATCCTGACATTATGGATGTGAATTCCTCACATGAATTATGACCCAGCTATAAATATGTAAGCAAATAAATAAACCAACAAGATGATATCCTTGGGTTTTATTGTAATTGATTCTAGTAGAATTAAAACGAACAGCCAAAAATAAATTAAAATCATATTTTTATGCATACAGCAAAGAAAGAAAAATAAATTAGAAAATATAAACACTTTATTTTGAATAAATAATAGTTTAATATATCTGTAACTTAATAAAATCTATATTTCTCTGAGTACAAAGAACTTACTGATTATATTGTTAAAATGGAAATAAATAAATACAATTGAGGAGCATCTAATAAACAAAGATATTTAATTGGTTTGTGAATAGGAAACATCCAGAAATAAAACAAATGATGACACGTATCTGTCAAATTATTTTAACTGCATTAAAATCCTGGTTTTTAATGTCCTGTTTTCTTTGGATATTGGTTATTACAGAAACAGGCATGCCGTAACTTCAACATGAATTTCAATGACACTAGTAACATCTATGAAGATAGTTAACTCTCATTTTATCCTGCTTGAGGAACTGAAAATGTGAATGACTTAAAATTGTGGGTGGCTTTTTGGTCAAATTTTAGCTCAACTAGACTAAAATTCTTGATAATTCGTTAAATCATAAGACTTTTTTGATTATTCACAAATAATGAACTTTGATAGATTTCGTGAAGAAAAAATTAGTACATATTTTAAACATACTGCCATGAAATCATATCTCTATGAACTAAAACTTAAAATCTTTTCAGGTAGACTTGTAAAAATCAAAGAGAAAAATGCAAAGATTCCCAACGACATAAGGTTTAATAGAGCATGTATAAAAATAATTCATTCAAAATCTGGCAGAAGGATTTGCTTTTAAATGTAAGAAAAGGCCTCTTTTAGAATAATTTGAAAATAAAGAGCAAATCTATAGTATGGCTCATTTGATAGAGTTTTAGGAATGTATGAGTGAGTAAAACCCTTTGGAATTAAAAATCCTGCAAGTCATTATAACGAATTCTGTTTTTGGCCTATCTAGCATTCTATATTAAAGTTACTTGGTAAAGGCAACTATGCAAATTCTCCTATTTAATTTATCTGCAGGCAGAAATCTGCAGAAACTTGAAAACGCTGAAGAAAATTGTTGAAGGTTACTCTCGCTCAGATGACCTCAAAATTGAACATAGATTTGTAATGCTTTTTTGTTGACATGGACAGCAAATCAATGCAGCAGACCTTGCCAAAAATGACCTCACTGACTTAAGGACAAAGGGAATGATGCTTCATGAATTTTACTTGACAAGTCTTAGAGAAGTCTGTTGTTCTTTGACACAAACTTACCCTTATTTATCGCACTGAGCTATGTGAGTTTTCATTCTTTATCCATATGCTTTTTTATTAAGCATTTCAGTACTTATTGCTATAAAAATGGGAAGTGAAAAACTGACTGGAAATCAAAGATACTGTTTGCTTTATGAAAGACCACTCTGTAATTTAAAATTATTTTTCAGGACAAACATATTTTAACTGAATATGTAAGTAGAAATAAATATGGCTTTTTGATTGATGATCACAAGTTTTCTTTTACCTAGAAGTGAAAGGCAGTTAATAGGCTGATTCAAACATCCTTAAAATCTTCTCTGACTCTTCCATGTAACACTTAGCCTTAAAGTTGGTACTTAAGATTGCTTTCTTGAAATTATGTCAAGTAGAATTTTGATATTTTATCAAAATCCATATACAGTAACGTGAGTGAAAGGATCACTTTCCTCTTTATTTCCTAAGCAATATTTTTCTGAAAACATTGTATCTCTTGGTTTAAATTTAAAAATAAATAACAAAACCCGTAAAAATAAATAAGCAAGTTCTTGCTATTCAAGCTTTATATAATTTGCTTACTATGTTCTATAGCCACATTCGTTTTTGCACATAGCAACATTCTGGTCAGTCTCCATCACTCCTCAGTAACTTGGCAATTGCTTCAAAGACCAGATTTTGACTAAGCTTTTATCGTTTTGAGTGATCCATTCAAAATCCTGGCCCCTTGCTCTCTGGAACAACTCTTCCAATGATCTTCCTTTCCATTTTTTTTTTCAACCCTTTTCCTTTGGCCATATAATGAGCTTTATTATTAATCTAAACTCTCCTAACTTTGAATTGTAATTTGATAAATTTCAATTACTCACCATTTCCAAATGTTCAGCTTTCTTTTTTGTAACACTTGCAATATGTGTAATAAAATTTTGTTGAATTGAATTACAATCAAAAGTCAAGTGGCATAAGCATACTTCATTATAAAATATAGTATAAACAGTTTAGCTAAAAATTAATTTACAAAACAAAAATCAAAATAGATTAAAATTTTATAAGAATTTCATGTAGTATTCAAATAATTCTTAGATATAGTAATCTTTTAAAATTATAATCATAATTATGTGTGTTATTATATACCTGTGTGTATGTATATACATATATTTATACATATACCTACAGATTTATGCAAACACTTATGCCACAATTCATAAATCTGTTGATAATTCTTTCATTTGAAAGTATAAAGGATATTAAACATTTGTTCAAGGTATCGTTTCTTCCAAATTTTTAATGACCAAGATAGCAGGAGAGATTATTTCTATTTTCCTATATCCAACACATCTGTATCCATAAACTACTCTATGCATGGCATATGCTTAATAGTAGTATACCTAAACTTAAATATTTCTTTTTAGCTCCTACTTACGTTTTGCATTGCAATATAATAAGCAATGTGAGGAAAAAGAAAAAGCTTAGTGAATATACAGTTATTTGAAGAAAAAAAAAAAAAGACACCTCCCTGGAAATAACACTTGACAGCAAGCAAGGAAACAAAGAGTGTTTACCAGAGACAGTGAAAATAAAGGTAAGAACAGAAAGAGGAGAAACTATGAAATTGCCATAAAGATAAAGAGAAAAATCAAGTTCTAACAAATTTCATGAAAGGTATATTTGTGTGCCAGAAAAATGTACAAGCAAACCAATATTCATATAAAGCAGAGTTTTTAATCTCTAGGCAATTGTCATATTGGGATGGGTGATCCCTTGCTGTGAGTCTGACCTGTGCTTCACAGGATGCCTGGCATCATCACAGTCCTCTATAAACTGTAATCACCTGCTCCTGAAGTAGTGACAAAATTTCTTTAGACATTTTAAAACATCCCCTGAGAAGAGCAAAATCACCCCTATTGATTTAGGTAAGGACGCAGTAAAGTATCTTGCACTCTGTGGTGGAATCTGACTTCTGTTTGTTGCTTTTGCTCTTGTGAAATGAAGAGTAAAGTTCCAATCTCCTTGGTTTTAACGTCCTGTTGGGTGTCAGTGACACTTATGAGGCATAGGCCAGGAGATTTAAGGGAAAGATGTATAACACTGGCAATGAGAAAAAGAACAAATAAAGTAAAGGGAAAAATGAAGATTTTTTTTTAAATGAAGTAGAGTAGAGTAGATGAATTGTTCAAAGAAAAGTCTACTATGTCCCTGTGGTACAGTGTGACCCCAATCTATAGAGGTACATTTATTATTTTTTTATTTGTCAAGTAAGTGCATACAATTTAATTGCTCTTCTTTTCAAGGAAAAAAATATTCTACCATTTCTACAGTTTCTGAAATGTAAAGATTTATAGAAAGCATTACACAGCAAGCTTCACAATTTGCATTACAATGTATGACTGAGAATCACTGTATAACTCTGTTCCTGCTGTTTTGTATTGATTGTACACTGTGTGTTTCATTAGACCACCTTGAAAACTATTCCAAATGTGTTATAGATTTGCTAATTTCAATAACTGCCCGGAGACTGTGACTATTTCTATAAGTGACTAAAAATATATGCTGCAGAAAGGCAATGCTAGTCAGTTATTCAGCCCTTTTAACACCTAAAATGGAAGATTCAGTTATGGTTTTAATGATTCATATTGATTGAGACCACTCTCAGAGTTGAACAATTGAGATAAGTTTTTGGTTTGATTATATGTTGGTTTACTTATTTTTTTCTCCTCACTATGCAAATATATATTTTATAAAGTTTAATAAATTTGCTTACATTCTTCAACTTCATCCATGCCAACTGCAACACAGAATACCAGAAGTACATGTGGAAAATTCAGATTCTTGAGTGTACAACAGAGCAGAACAGGGCAGGCTCTGTTTAGCTTGCATTCTACCATTGGGAGAAGCAGCAATGGAAGAAGTGTTTACAGTATGCCTACATAAACTGCTTGTATGTAGAAAAGAAATCAGGAACAACAAATTGCAGAAGGCTGCAGGAGGCCTCTGGGGAGGAAGGCCTCTCCATGCCGCATGTTCCGGTGCAGGGTGATGTAGGCTCTGTTACCATAATCATTGTGCTCAAAGACGTAGGACCCTTTCATAGCACTAAGATGTAACCAGACTTGTAGGCTTTTTGTAAGGCCCACATTCCACCAGTTGCACATAGATAACAGGCTAAAGATAATCACATTCTTGTTTTGTGAAACTAACAAACCACTACTATTATCAGTCTTTAAAATGACACACCAGTTCCAGCTCACTGATTCAGTTCCAGCTCACTGATTCACTCCAACATCACAACACCCTCTCCTAACCATCACTCCATCCCTACCCTATAGATCCAAGTGATTGTAACCAATAAATTGTGTGAGAGACCAGAGCTTGGGGCCTTCACTGCCTCCAGTAAAAAGTGATGGCATCCTGGTCCCATTTTCATTCTTAATCTGTCTCTTCCTCAATCCTTTGTTGCCACCAAACTTGGGTACCCATGGGTGATGTGGGGGCTGGTTCCCTACTTTCTACGATTAAAATTGGCATCACTCCATTGTATGTTACGGAGTAATATTATTTGGGTTCTTTATAGAGAACCCAAAATATAAACCTGAGTACAAGCTTGTAACAAGGCATCATTTTTTTTTTCACATTTTAAGCAGAGACAGAAATGTTTTGGCTCAGTTATCAGGTTATTTTATATTCTGTTTGATTCACGTCTTATTCTGTCTTATACTTATTACACAGTCAAATTCTGATGTAAAAAACACATGTATTAATTATGATCTTATCACTTTATAAGGAAATATCGCTTCCATATGGTGATACAATAGGTCTGTGGACTGACAGTTTTCAGTCTAAATATATATTTAGTGATTCATTCTATAATAATTTGTTTTACCTATTTAAAACTGCAAATAGGTCAAATGTGTTTATTACTTGCTCTCCTTTAAAAATGACAAAATAGCATATTTCATTTCTGCAAACATGGAAAGGGCAATTTTCTGACTGCCACATAATGAATGTAGTATATAAATTCAGTGAAATCATTCAGAAGTAATTTGAAAAGAAGAAATCACAGAATTATTTAAATAAATAAATAACATTTTCTAAGTACATAGTAATAGAATATCTAAAACATCTCACAATCCTTTTTCTATTTGAGTAGACTTTAAAATACAAAAATTAAGCTTACATTAGAAAATTTTTTAAATTTAGTAATGATATGTAATTGTAGACTATACAATTTAGACATTTAATGAAGCTATCAGTTTATTTAAATATCATAGAGGACACATGGATAATAAAATGTTATCCAATAAGTTGAGGCTTTAGCTCAATTACTTTTCAGTTTGGTCACTTACATCAGCATTCCCTATTCTTTATGGTGCCAGTTTCATGGAAGACAATTTTTTCCATAGGACCAACATGGGAGTAGCGGGGTGGGCAATGATTTTGGAATGAAACACTTTCACTGCAGATCATCAGGCATTAGATTGTCTTAAGGAGCACATAACCTAGATCCCTTGCATGTGCAATTCACAATAGGGTTTGCCTTCCTATGAGAATCTAAAGGTACTACTGATCTGAGAGGAGGTGGAGCTCAGGTGATAATGCTTGCTCACCTCCACCTCCTGCTGTGCAGCTTGGCTCCCAACAGGCCACAACTACTAGTCTGTGGCCTGGCGGTTGGGGACCACAGGGTGATATGATAGGGATTAGTATAAAATCTGTAATTACAAGGAATCTACCACATGAAATAATAGATTTCAAATTTTGTTGTCTTGTGGTTGTCAGTGTGCCTCAATGCTAGTCATTATTTCTTTAATATTGGTTTTGTTTTCAAATAAGTTTAATAGAAAGGAGAGGAAACTATGGAAGTTACTGTTCTAATAACTTTAGTAGGTTAAGATGCCTTGATGGAGCACTCCTGTCTTTCACATGATGATACAAATGGTAAAGAAAGGCAGATCAATTGTGTTCTTTAATGAATTTGATATGATACAGAGTTTACAGTTTTATGGAAGCTTTCAGTGCTATTACTTAAAAAGCTAGTATTAGCTATAAGAACAATAATGTTGTGGATAACTGTAGACTACATCTGGTAGTATCGCTGGTGCTTTCCTCCCTGACAATGCTTAGAAAAACAAGGTAGACACAGTCTAAGATTTCACAGTAGTTTTAATTGAGTCATATAATTCACACATGCATTCTGGAAGTGCATTAATTAAATTATGTGTTCTGCATTATGGTTATGTTCTTCCCTGAATTGCTAATTTTTAAATTTGTCATGTTTGAGGAGTTTTGTTTTTCTCCTGCTGTTTGATCACATAAGAGGTCATACTTCTTTGTTTATGATCTCACAGTCTATTGATTAAAGTGTCTACAGTATCAAAAGCAAGAATATAGGCAAGACTTTTCAGACTAAACAAATAATAAGAAAAAATAGAAAAAAAGTAAGAAACGAGTTAATAGGCACATGTATCTTATAATAATAAATTGCATTTATTAATATGCAACTGTTAATGTAAAACAGAACCAAGTTAACATTAACACATTCAACAAATGCATTGTTTATGTCAAAGTTTCATAAATGTTTTGGTTATGAGATAATGGAGTTGCAGATATGTGAGGCATACACATTGGAGGGGATTGATTGAGGAATGTTTGAAAACTACCTAAGCTAATTTTGCAACTAATCTATAAATAGAGCAGTAGATCACAATTTAAAAAGTTTAAAAGACAAACATTATGAGATTAGAACTTATAGTCAATCAGTGGAATAATCATTTGCCTAGAAAATTTTCTTGAATATTTCTAAAAATTACTCACAAAATTGCATAAGGAACCAATGACTAGACCTATATTAATAGAATATTATTTCAGACTAGACATATATTAATGGAATATTATTTCCTGATATAAGTTACCAAATAGTCAATGGAAGCATAATGTTATATGCAATGAGAGCTTTGTTATAAATATCTGTGTATACTCATATGTGTATGTCTATAAAGCATATCATAATGAAGCATGTAGGTTAAGTTTAATTGTATCACCATTGTCTTATTTACAATGAATGAAAAAAAAGACAGTCTTTTGAGCAACTAAAAAGTCATTCTCGTTATTTTTAATTTCCCACCTCACATATTGCCAAAAATATGCTTCTAAGTTAAGTGAATATGTACCATTAGAAAAGAAACAAACAAAAATACAAAAGAAAAAGAAGAAAAATAAATTTACATCACACTTTTTTAGCTTTGCCTCATATAACATCTCAGTTTTATATATAGTACAAATCTTATATGGCTCTATTTTCTTACTCTTTTATGTTTCATGGACACATAATGATGAGTTAAAATCAAGTACAGTTGTGTACTTTGTGTATATCTCTGACTTTCTAACACTACCTGCCTAATATACTTTTATGCTCTGTTATTTGGTTCATAAAATTTTATGACTATGATATTTTCATTGTGCATAGTATCTTGTATCAATATAATAAGATGTTTTTTGTCACCTTGAATGCTTTTGGCTTTAATACGTTTTTCTTAAATCAACAGAGTCCAACCTTTAATTTTACTTATATTTTTTTACGTATTTTCCTGTTCTTATGCCTTAAAACATCCTTTGCCAATTTGTTTTAGGCATGCTTTAGGGAGTAGCAAATAATTTGTATTATTATTGTTAATCATTTCAATGGAAATTAGGAAATTTTCTTTGCATTTTAATAGGGATAAAACACTGACATAAGTTATAATAGATATGGTTCATATTATATTTTGTTTTCCATTATTTTATTTTGTTTATCTGCTATCCATTTTGTATTTCTTGTAATATGACTCTGTTTGTTTGAACTTTGGGGGGTTTATTTGTTCTTCTTTGTTTTCCTTATAAAGAAGTGATTTATACACTAGCTAAATAGAAATAGGGCATTCTCTTTTAATTTCATAAGCTTTCTTTATTATTATTTATTCTAGTTACTTTAGATAAATACATACATTTATTGTTGACCTTTCCATGCCCTGAGGTACATTGTAAAGAATTATATACAAAAATTAGGTGGGTGTAGTGGCATGTACCTGTAGTCCCAGCTACTCCAGAGGCTGAGGCAGGAGAATCTCTTGAACCCAAAAGGCGGAGGTTGCAGTGAGCTGAGATCAGGTCACTGCACTCCAGCCTTGGTGACAGAGCAAGACTCCGTCTCAAAAGAAAAGAAATATATAGTGTATATATTCAACCTAATTTCACAATGTCTACTATTTAAGTAGAGGTAATTGTTCCTGTGCATTGCTTGCAACCACAACTATATTTGAATTTATTTCTACCATTGTAATTTGCAGTTTTGATTTACATGGTTTCTTTCTATGCTTCATTTGTTCTATTCTCTTGCCTTCTTTTGGATCATTGGTGTTCTTTCAATATTTTCTTTTTTATTAGTTTAGAAATTATTCTCTCTTTCAAATTTTATAATGAATACACTTAAACATTTGTTACAAAACAACTTTTAATACTAAGACATTTTGGCCTGGTATGGTGGTTGACACCTGTAATCCCAGCATTTGGGAGCTGAGGCAGGCAAATCAGGAGCTCAGGAGATTGAGACCATCCTGACCAACATGGTGAAACCCAATCTCTACTAAAAATACAAGAATTATCTGGGCGTGGTTGTACATAATCATAGCTACTCAGGAGGCTGAGACAGGAGAACAGCTTGAACCTGGGAGTCAGAGGCTGCAGTAAGCTGAAATCGTGCCACTGTGCTCCAGCCTGGGGACAGAGCAAGACTCCCTCTCAAACAAAACAGTGAGAACATATGGGCACAGTGGGTGGTGGGGGTGGGGGGAGCATCACTGAGGTTTGGGGGTGGGGACTAGGGGAGGAACAGTAGGGGTTAGGGAGATAGGGAGGGATAACATAGGGAACAATGCCAGATATAGGTGATGGGGATGGAGGCAGCAAACCACATTGCCATGTATCTACCTATGCAACAATCTTGTATGTTCTTTACATGTACCCGAGAACCTAAAACGCAATAAAATATACATATATATATGTGTGTGTGTGTATATATATATATATATATAAGAAATAAAAATACACATCCTTGCAAAAACCTACACACAAATGCTTATAACAGCTTTATAATTGTCAAAAATTCAGAACAACCCTAATGTCCCTAAACTGAGGAATAGATAAGCAAACTATGATATAACCACACAATGCCACACTGCTCACCAGTAAAAAGGAGTTAACTGCTGGTACATGCAAAATCATGAAAGAATCTCAAAAGCATTTTACAGAGTGAAAGAAGCCAGACCCAACAGATCAGAGACTGCATGATTCCATTTCTACAACATCCTGGAAGAGGCAAGTGTATAGGAAGGGAAAGCACATCCATGATTGTCAGGGGCTGGGAACATGCAGAGGAGTTGACTATGAAGGAATGTGGTAGATTAGATGCCCACATTCTGCACATGGACTGTGCTGTACTGTGCTTTTCACTGAGGTTTCAAAAATGTTCAGAACAAGGTGGGTTGTCCTCTATACAGTGGACATGTAGATGTGTGCCTGATTTTGTAGATAAAATACTGTAAGCATCCTCACAAATGCTGAGAATGGGTTTTAAGCAAATATTGACTACCACACAAGGGAAGTATTTTTCTATTCAATTTACCATAAACTTTGGAAATAATTACATTTCCAGCTTTACCAAAAGCCTTCTTGCCATTACATAGGATAACCATATGGCTTTTCTCCTTAGCCTCTAAAGTAGGTGAGTTAAATGAATAGACCACTTGATGTGGAATTAACTGTACCCTCCCAGAGTAAAACCACAATTGTAATATATTATAAATAAAATATATCAACTATAAAAAATAAGGAATTTTAACACCAAAAAATATCACCTGTTTTCTCCTTAGTAGTATAAAAATCTTAGAAAGCTTGAAAACTGACCATTTTATATGAGTCTATTCCAATTGTGTTCTAGGTTTTAGAGTTTATTTTCTAAATTCAGATGGGTTATTATAAGGTTAAACAATAATTTTTATAGATAAACTCACATGTTTACCAGTTATTGCTATCACCATTTCAACTGAAATAATTTTTTTCTTCCTGATGTAAATATTGTTTTTTAAGTGAAAAGCACTATGTTTTCATTTATCTACAAAGAGTATTAGAATTGCCTTTACTGTCAAATAATAGTTCAGCTAAGTATAAAGTTCTGGTTTTACAATTGTTAATTTTCATATGCTTCTAGGATATTATCACATTGCCTTCTTCTTAGTTTGATAGACTATTTCATTTTTATTATAATTCCTATTTAATAAACTGCCTCACCTCACAAAACTAATTGTTTTTTATATTTCAGTACATCAAATTAAAAACAATCTCGACATTATTATTCTTAGATCAAAACCAATATCACTCATTATATTTTAACTGTCTAGTTTATTGAGTTCTGACAATCATTAATACATGATACTTACAACACTCCCAAATAATATAGAAAAAAGTTTCATCACAATTTCATCAACATTATGTTGAGTGAAAGAAAATGAACTAAAACCAATATGTCCTATAATTTTATTTACAGAAGAAAACAATTTAATTTAAATTATTAAATTATACTTAATAATTATTTTTATCAATATATACTTTATCAAAAATATATATTTTATCAATAAATCATTATTCCTATAATCATAAATTAAATTATACTCTTCTATAAAAATTATATCAGTATATATAATTATACTCATCTATAAAAAATTACAGAAGAGTATAATTTAATTTATGATTATAGGAATAATAATGAGGCTGCCTGTGTGGAAATGCAAATGGCCCAGAAAAGTGCAAAAGAGACACTTGTTTTTCTAGATAATGGCAACACTATCTTATTGATTATACTGTGTATACAATACTCAGAAGTCATTGAACTGAATAAATAAAACCTGTGTATTATATTGTGTTTAGATTATACTCTTACTGTATTACATTATAGTGCCAAACAAATAAAAATATATTTAAAAATAAAAAGCAGCCACAGACTAGTAGAAAATAGACAACAAATCTGTCTCCAGATTATATGAGAAATATATACAACGCAATAATAATTTAAAAATTCTATAAAATATAGGCAAAATATTTAAGGAAATATTTCACCAAAAAAAGATGTAAAAAGGGCATTTGAAAAGTTACTCAAAATCATTAATCACTGAGAAAGACAAATTACAAAGAAATTTCTTTCTACATCCACTAAAATAAATAAAATTAAATACCCTGAAAATATATAATATTGGCCAAGATAGGGAACAGCTGGAATTTACCTTAATTGTACAAACACATTGGAATACTATTTTGCACATTTTAAAAAGTAAAATACTCATTTAATCTATGTTCTAGCAGTTACATAATATTTATCAAGAAAAATTAAAATCTACATCCTATGATAGATTGGTAAATTCATAATTATTTGCCCCAGACTAGAAACCATCCAAATGTCTATCAACAGAATAATGAACAAATTTTGTTATGTCCCTACAATAAAATATTAGTAACAGAAGAGGAAAAGTTTTGCTGATATAGTGAAAAGATATTCGGAATCTATTATGTTGAAGAAAAGAAGGCAAATCAAAGAGATTATATACTGCATGATATCATTTATATACAATTCTAAAACAAGCATAACTAATCTATCATGAATGGAAGCGGTTCAGTGGTTACATGTTGCCAGGAATTGGGAGGAGTTGACCAGAAAGAAGTTAAGAGAACTTTTTGGAGTGACAGAAAATTTCTTATATTATTTGAGGTAACGATTGCAAGGTTTATAAGTGTATTGGATTACCTGAAGTCAGGAGTTCTGGACCAGCCTGGCCAACATGGAAAAAACCCACCTCTACTAAAAATAAAGAAATTAGCTGGATGTGGTAGTGGCTGCCTGTAACCCCAGCTACTCAGGTGGCTGAGGTAGGAGAATGACTTGAACCCAGGAGGCAGAGGTTTCAATGAGCTAAGATCACACCTGGGTGATAAGAGCGAAACTCCATCTAACAAACAAAAAAAACCTCATCCAACTTAAACATCAAAAAATTTGAATTTCACTGTTTTGTTTTAATGTATTAAAAACTGTCTAAACTAGATGTTTTTACATTTTATAATTTATTATCTATGGCAAACTGCATTGCATAATAATAAAAGTTCTTTTTTATGTAATATATTATTTAGTCCTTTTGATGAAATTATTTTGATAAAAGTAGTGTGAATATTTGTGGTAAGTCAGTATGCACTAGTAAGAATAACTGCTCGCTGTTAGTTTGTTGATATGAGCCACTAAATCTTAACCTACTTAAATATAATAGTATAAATTTGTATAAAATCTAAATTCGACAATTTGCTTTAGAGATTTTTTATAAAAAATAAAATCTTGGAAGATATACATTTGTATGAGAATTTTTAAAGTTAATTATGTTAGTTTAGTAGTCTAAATAATTTATTTCATTACTAATTTGAGTTAAATATATTTAAAAATCAATTTTTGGTATTCATATTTTAATAATGCTGATAAACATGATCACATGATCATATAACAAGTTGTTTTCAAAATTATATAACATAGAAATATCTAATAGAAACCTATTGTCTCAAAAATAAAACAATATAATAAAGTTGAAACCTCAACATAATCAAACGTAAGACCTTCAAAATGAGAATGCATTTTGTTAGCCAAATTAACCTAATCAAATTAACCAATCATAGGAATGTAATCATTGCTTCCATCAAGATATCCATTACCTCAGGTTAGCTTTCTTCCAATTCTTCATAAGTATTAAACAGTATATTTTGGTAGCATTCAGAGTTGTGAGTTTAATTTTGAGTTGTACCGACAATTGTAACCGTCGGCTAAATCTGTGTTCATTGACTCCAGAGGGACTCGAGGCTTTGCTGGAATGAGCTGCCAGACATCAATCCATCCTCACAGGTCTATTCTATTAAGAGATAAGTTAAACATTTCAAATTTTATCCCAAATCAACACTCTGTAGTTGTATTATTTAACTGTTATTGAAAGTGTATCTCCTATAGGTGATTTTTCCTCTTCAAAAATTTACTAAAAGAATATTCAGAACAAACGATTTTATTTTTTGTAACTTCTGGTAATCCATCAACCAACTTAAATAATAATTTTCTTCTGAATATTTTATTAGAAAATTCATATAATATAAATAATTGTTTTCACTTTTGATTAATAAATACATTGCTAAAGAAGAGAAACATTGTTGATTACCTTACACATACATAATATATTGTGTATAATATTAAATTACCCACAGAAAAGGAAATAATAAATCCCAGCACTTAACAACATTATAAAAATATAACTCAATGTTAATTTTAAGATGTTAATAAAATGAAGTAGGTAATAAAACAAAGCTACTGTTTGTCATTGTCATTTTTAGCAATGAAGTAGATTGATTATAGATTACAAGCTCAGCCCTTAGAGATGATAATTTGTCATTTTTCAATTATGAAAAAAATAATAGCAATAACATTAACATTGTTGGCATTCTGGTGCAACATTAAAGAAAACTCCTAAAAGGAGATTTCAAAATTCTTCAAAGATGAATTGAAAATACTTTTTGTATGAACAAAAGGCAAGGGTCAATATGTAACAAGGTAATATTTTGTGCTGAAAGCTAAAAGCAAAAATAGATCAACTTAGTATAAAATTAGAGTATCCGCTAGATATGAATTTGTATGTGCATGTGTGTGTGTTTCCATCTGCGCAAGTGAGTCTTCACATTTTTTCTGTGTATATGCTGAAAGTAGCATTGCATTTCCTAGCCAAAGATCTAAAAAGTATTATATTCTATACGGTTTTGAAAATATAAAATTTGTTAATAGCCATGTGCCATTGATTTAATACAAAAATAGGTACTAAAGTAACCTTTACAAGTATTATTAAATCCATTTGTCTAAGGTATATTTGCTAAGCAGGATGATTTAGGATGACCACAAGAATGAAAGTATACCCATCAATGAGAAATTCTGCATTTATTTCCAAAGTTAGAGAAAAAGGAAGTGTCATGAGTACATTATTTTATAGTGCTTAACAAAAAATATTGTAAGAAATAAAGTGGGAAATAAAATTTGAGATAGGATTAAAGGATAAGCAGGCCCACCTTCTATGTTTACCAGAAGAAAAATAATTTCTTTTATTGTGTTGTGATATATGTCACTTGAGAAAGATTTCAGATTAATATTGACATTGATTTGATGCATTTAATGGAATTTGGAGTGGATAGAATTCTAATACACAAAAGCTAATATAAATAAAAAAAATACCTTAGTGTTAAAAGATACTTCAGGATTTTTCTTTTTGAGTTGGAGATGAAATAATTAATTTACTTTTAAAATATTTTGTAGCATTAGTAATTGTTTCTTGCATATCTGTTATCAAATCAAAGAGAAGTTTTCTTAATCTTTTAGAATATTTGATGGTAAAAGGGTCAGATTTTTGGAACATCACTTACTTAAAATTGCTCCTTTTGTTTTGTTTTCATTATAGAACTGTTACAAGTATATAATCAAGGCTGAATTTTCTTTTCAAGTTAACCAGATATACCTCTGGCATCTCACTGTTTTTTCCAGAAGAGCTCTCAATGTCAAAATATGAAATGCAGCAAGAAATACCAATAGAAATGTTTGTATATTTTAGTAGCTTTCAGTTTATGACAGTGTCCTCTTTCTCATTGCACTTGGTCTCTGAGGAAACAAGAAGTGTTGGTGAACATTTTTATGAAGTGCAGAGAAGTGTACAAAGTTCTAACCACTCTGGATGGAGGAAAGAGAGTAAATCTATACTTCAAAATAAAACTTAAAATGTGATTAAGGGAAATAAAATGCTGGGTAAAGCACATTAATGCTTTGGTATTTATGGTATATAGTGGTATAGAAATCCTTCACTCAAACATAGAAAAGATAAGATAGTTTTGAATGGTCTTGATAACAAAATGCTATAAACTATAACCTACATATAA
This sequence comes from Callithrix jacchus, assembly GCF_049354715.1. NCBI lineage: Eukaryota > Metazoa > Chordata > Mammalia > Primates > Cebidae > Callithrix > Callithrix jacchus. The sequence goes on from NC_133505.1 coordinate 71,531,021, forward strand.
CCTTTAGTTGTTTCAAATGATAATTATTCTTATTTTCTAAATTATAATATACTACCATGTTCAACCTCTATGAATATACTCTAGAGATATTCAATTATAAGCCATATATGTATGTATGGATGTGTGTGTATATATATATATTTAAAAGACAGAAGAATAAACTAATTTAAATTTTCAGCATTTGATTTATTTCAGTAGCAATATATGTTTAAGAAAAGAATATGTAAGTTGACATGTTCAACTTACAGTCTTTCAAATAGTATTCATTATTTCTACAAATTTTTATCTACTAATACATTTTTCTAATCTGTATTTGTAATATTCTATCTGTTAATCTGGGTGATGATCTCCAAAAGTAAAGACTCTAGTTCATTAGTCATTCAGAATGCCTTTTGGTTAGTCAAAAGACAACTAATTATAAATATGTCTGAACTTCCTTGTTGGTTTCTTACCACTTAAATCTCTCACAAGCCAGTGAAACATAACGTTTCACTTAAATCCAGTGGGAAATCTAAGGGAATTACCATTAAGAGAAAAATGAGGATTACAGGTGTAACTGTGTCAGTTCGCTAATTGATGAGGGCAAGATGGCCACTACTGCTAAAGTGCACAATTTCAAAAGCGTATTTTTAAAATATTGCCAGGCATATTAGTGAGTGTTCTCTAGAGGGAAAGAACTAATAGGATAGATGTATATACAAATAACATGGAGTTTATACCAAGGAGTATTAACTCACATGATCACAAGGTGATGTCTCACAATAAACCATCTGTAGGCTGAGCAACAAGGAAGCCAGTCCAAGTCATAAAGCTGAAGAACTTGGAGTCTAATGCTTGAAGGCAGGAAGCATCCAGCATGGGAGAAAGATGTAGGCTGGGAGATTAAACCAGTGTAGTCTTTCCATATTCTTCTGCTGGCTTTATATTCTGGCTGTGCTGGCAGCTTTTTAGATGGTGCCTACCCAAATTGAGGGTGGGTCTGCCTTTCCCAGGCCACTGACTCAAATGTTAATCTTTTTTGGCCACACCATCACAGACACACCCATGAATGATACTTCACATCCTTTGATCCAATTAAGGTGACAGTATTAACCATCCTACCAGGCATGGTGGTTAATCCCTGTAATTCCAGCCACTCTAGAGGCTGATACAGGAGGATCCCTTCAACCCAGGAGTTGAAGACCAACTTTGGCAACAAAGTAAGAACCCATTTCAAAATAACTAAAAAAAAAAAAAAAAAATCAATAACCTCACTGGTCGTACACGGCTTATAGAACCAATCATTGCTCTGAAAACTGATTTACAAGGATAGAGTACCAATTATTTATACAAGATTTCTTGTATATATTTTATCTTAATGACCAAATGTGCCAATGAAGGAAATGTCCACACTTCAAAGCAATTATAGCTAAAAGATGTGGAAAAATTATATAACTCAAACATAACTATTTTCTACTCCCTAAATAAATGCATCTAGAAAACATTAATCAATATCTACAAAAACTACTAAGTGAAAAATTGATGATGAATTGTATAATGAATGGATTGAACCAAATAACATGGGAAGCCATTGATCATCTATTAAGAGCAACAGCGACAGAAGAGACAAATTCCTAGGCAGACAGGGGCAGGTCCCCAGTGAAACCCAACCTTCAAGCCCAAAGGGATTTTAAATTCTGAAAACTAAGCTGCCAGTTATGGGTGGAGTCTTCAACTGGAGTGAGAACTTCCTTGATGTCTTTTAGCCAATCAAAAAATGCTTTCTCGAGGTCCACGCATAGACCAATCAGCACACAGTCCCTTATTCTCAAGCCCATAAATACCTCAGACTCTGCCTTGCAAACTGCAACCTGCTTTGGGCCCTCTGTCACACAGAAGGCTACCTGCTCTTGAGTTCCCTCTCCACTGAGAGCTTTATTTCAGTCACTCAAAAAGAGTATTTCCTGCCTTCCTGACTCTCCAGTGTCTGCATATCTTTTTCCTCTTGGTTGTGGGACAAGAATCTGGAACTCATGAAGCTTCAGGTGGCAGGAATGAGCTGTAACATGCCCCTGTTTACTGAGCTCAGGTGGCAGGAATAAAAGAGAGTTGTAACATTTCTTGGGGGCTCAGACCTCTGTACCCCATTGGGAAAGAGCTGTAAACCCCCCTGGGGCTTTATAGTTGCTGGCATCTCTGAGTTTTCAGGCATCACCATGTTCCCCTTGTCTAGATGTCAGTGCCAAACATGGAAGCCACTCGTGGCATGCCTGGTCCAGTTGCAGGGTGAGCACAGATCCCTGGGTGGGTGCAAGATCTGGGCCAGGATGCAAGCCGAGAGCAGCATGCTAGGCTGAGCAGACGGAATGAGCCTGGTAGGCCCAAGGAAGGTCCCAAGCAGACGTCACAGCAGCCAGAGAGATTTCTGGCTGGTGAGTGGCACTGAATGAATCCTGTAACACTATAACCCTCCCTCTTGCAACAAGGGAGAAAAGCAAAAAAAAAAAAAAAAAAAAAAAAAAAAAAAATCTGCTGGGTGCCGTTCCCTTCTTCTCACCAAATTACAAAAGCTTCAACATGAGTAGGGCCATTAGACATTATATGCCTCTGGAAAAGTAACTGCCCTGAGACTGTGACTATCTCTACAAGTGACTAAAGTACAAATTAACACCTAAGTTAATCAAGCCTCTGAATCAAATGCTTGATTTATAGGAAATACTGAGACAACAGACCAGGAGGCAATCAACTCAACCCAAATTATACAAAGCTTTATTTATTTATTTTGAGACAAGGTCTCACTTTGTTACCCAGGCTATAGTGTAGAGGTAAGATCATATCTCACTTTGTCCCCGTCTTGTCCAGCTCAAGCAATCCTCCCACCTCAGTCTCCTAAGTAGCTGGGATTACAGGTATGTGCAACCAACCTGGCTAATTAATTTTTTATTTCTTTTTTTGTGGATATGGGTTTTTTTCATGTTGCCCAGACTGGTCTCCAACTATTGAGTTCAGGTAATCTGCCCTCCTCAGCTACCCACAGGTATGATCCATGGTGTCTGGCCTAAAATACTAAATATTTCAGAGGATAAATGACTGGGTTCTTCTTTCATCATATATGTTACAATAAAAAAAAGAGAGTAATGAGATAGTAGCTATAGATTAAAAACATTTATGAAACATATCAATTAAATGCTACGTGAAACATTGTCAGAATATTTACTTATACTAAATAATTCTAAAAATTCGTATTTAAGACCATCAAGGGAACTTGGAAACAATAGATTATATTAAGAAAGTATTGCTATGTTTGCTGTACTATTTGAATGGTGCTTATATAATAATCAAAATTTTTTGGTTAGAGTTGCATTTATTTTAAGATATTCTATACAGTAACAGCCAAAAATTAGGAAAGAAGAAACAGAAAGAGAGAGAAAGAGAGAGAGAGAGAATATGTGTGAGATGATAGATGAGACAAGAGTAGCAAAATAATAATAACTACTGAAGGTTTTTGAAGGGTGCATGAGAGTTTATTATACTCTTCTATTTGGCGTACATTTAGAAATTTAAAAATCACTAATAACCCAATAATCTAGCATATTCATACTTTAAAAACATTTACCATAAAAATTGAGAAATGAAGCTAATTTCAAACTTTAAAAATTTTTATATTATACATAATAAGGAAATCTTTACACTATAATGTCTGTTTGTACCATATTTCTCACAAATTTTATAGGCAACAGTGTGTTTAACCTGCTCTATATAAACTATTATGAATACCTTGTGAAATATGATTACATGATTTCCAATGTATATATTTTTAAAAATATTCTTATGCTCCTATTTGATACTTTAGGTTCGAATTATAATTAGGAGCACTGAAGTTTAAGCTAGATTCAGAAGCTCATTTCTGCCTGCCAACTCCAAATTTGTCATGGAATACTGCTTCTAAATTTACATGGAATTCAGCTTTAATTTTACATGTAAAACAAATGCTCAAGCAGCAATTAAGACTCAGGCATCTACATTAAACAAATGCTTTATTGAATAAAATTCCCACTGATTTGCTTTTGGGTAGTGTATGTTGAAGGATGGAGGAAATAATGCCTTTCTATAACAGAGTAACTGGCCCCTCTCCATGTCATATAAACTTGTAAAGTGTTGTAAGTCCTCAATAAATTTGCTTATTTCAAGGACTTCTTAGACAATGTTGACAAGACATACATATCAGTAACTGAAGATAACTATAGAGTGACATCTCCAGAACTGTAAAATGAAGGTAATTCAAACAATTGAAATACACATGAAGATGCCTCAATAACAATTTTATCATATTTTTGATTAGCTTAGATTATGATATGTAAGAAAAAAATAGCTCAATTGGCTTTTTAAAATTAAATAACTTTCTTATTCTTAAAAATGTGTTGTATGTGGACTCTTCCCATTAATCTTGTTGTAATCTCCAACCCCTTGATGGCCCAATGAATATATCCTGAATCCTCATTAACAATAGAGGAAAATGTTATCGACTTTCAAAATATACAACTGTATTAATTTTTATTAGCATTGACTAACACCATATGAAATAATTTCATAAGAAAGCTAGTGACTACAAGATTTTGATTTAGGGTTTTCATTCACTTAAAACATCACTTAATGACTATGGGGCAATATATATTTTTAAAATTATCATTGTACCCCCTGGGATGACTGTTAAAGTCAAATGGTGCAGGCTATCACATTCATCAAATATCCCTATGTATCATTTCAGATCCTTTGTAACAAGGGTATTGATTATTATGGGTCACTATATAATTAAAATTTGAGATTATCATTACCTGCCATTCACTTTGCACAAAAAAGTCATATCTCCATTGACAGCTTGGATAGACTTAAATCAATTTCAAAGATTCTCTTATTCCAGTTGCTTTATACTTAAGGTTCTGTATGCTAGTCATACTTACATTAACTCTTACAGCTGACTTTTCTGTGATTATTTCAATGTGAATAGTCCCAGCATGACAAAATCTCTTTTAAGTGTAGGAATTTTTAGTAGCTCCAGAATCAGAGATTTATTGCCTAAAAAACTAATCAAACTATCTGGAACCCCCTGAAATAAAATGGAAATTAAAGACATATTTTTAATTTAAAATTGGGAAACTAAGATGCACAGAATGTTTCTAAGCAAAGCCAGAAGACAAATTTGCTTTGCATTATTACACATAATTTTTGGGGCCTGAACCTATCTTCATCATGAGTAAGTTACCATGCATTAGAGAGATTTAAAAAGTTTAGAAGAATAGCCCTTTATCTCAGATTCTATAGCTTGATATCTTTATGACTTTATTCAAATCACTTCTCTTAGTTCCTCTTCTACCTTGAGGTAAAATAAGTTTTCTTGCATAGAAATAGGCCATAAGGCACACCATTTGATGAAAATCACACTGCCTTATCTTTTGGTCTTGCAGTTGACAAATAGCTTTCAGTTGACCTTCAGAAACTGCCTCAACTTCAGAAAGATGCTTTAGAGGAGATCACCCTATTAGAGATGGCTCACATCTACAGACAGAAAAATGCAAGAAAAAAAAGCCCCTATTTTAATTGTAATGCATTTGGAATGCTTCTAATAAGCTGCTTTAGCTCTTGAACTTTCTGTAGGGTCAACTGAGGGTGTTATTGGTGCCTGAACAACAACTAGACTTCTCACTTAACCCAATCGCACTCCACTGTGCTCCAAACCAGAGCTCCTGCCAAGAGTACTCCCACATAAACATAGTAATAAATTCAACAATCTTTGCTGAGAGACTCTTCCCAGTGGATTCAACCTGCAACAACAGTGAAAATCAATGAAGAAAACCTGGTTTACAGCTTTGATAAAGTAGGTACCACAGAAAGTAAAAAAAATTCTGACAAATTATTTCTCAATACAGTCTTTTGCCTCTGCCTAGGAGCACATAACAGAGTCATTTAAACTTCTTCATCTTATTTTAATGGTATTTATAAAACTTGGAGGTTTGTTGTGTTTTCAAAGAAAATGTAATTTTCCCTAGCCATTTTAAATTTTTAAATATTTCAAAATAAAACAGCATATTTATCAGTGAAGACAATTTATTTTTTTAAGTTGAAAATATGGATTCATGCCCATGAATATTATTATTGTTATCATAGTGCTTCATACCACTACAAATATACTACACAAACATATCACTACTCATATTCTTTGAAAACATTTTATATTTTATAATAAAAAGAAATATAATTGTGAGTATGATAGATGTAGAAAGCAGATGAGGAAGGGTCCCCAGAGAATCTCTGATGTACCCATGTGTTTACATCAAATGCTTTTATGCAAATGAGGGAACCTGCCCAGGGCATGGTTTAGGAATGCCAGCAATGAATTACAGGGGGCTGCCGGCACCCTGGAAGAGTGAGATGGAGCAACTGGGAAGTTTGGGCACCATGAAGAGACAGGGAGGAGCCTGGCCTCTTCAGATTGTGTGGTGGCCTGGTATTCAATCTGTGAGGTGGGAGCTTTTTGGTAGGAATCCTTTTTTTTCAGTGGAAGCTTTCCTTCAACAAATTTTGCTCTCCTCACCTTTAACATGTCTGGATGTGTATTTATCCATTTTCACACTGCCGATAAAGATATTCCTGAGACTGGGTACTTTATAAAGAAAAAGAGATTGAGTGGACTCAAAGTTTAATGTGGTTGGGGAGGCCTCACAATCATGGTGGAAGGCAAAAGCTATGTCTTACATGGTGGCAAGTAAGAGAGAATGAGAGCTGAGCAAAAGGGAAACCTCCCTGTAAAACCATCAGATCTCACGACACTTATTAACTACCATGATAATAGTATGGGTAAAACCACCCCAATGATTCAATTGTCTCCCACTATGTACCTCCCACAACATGTGGGAATTATGGAAGCTACAATTCAAAATGAGATTTGGGTGGGGACGCAGTCAAACCATGTCATTTTGCTCCTGGCTCTTCAAAATCTTAAGTCCTCACTGTAAGATTTATTGCTGAGGTAAAATGAGGAAACTGAGGCAAGTATAAGAAAGTGAGAAGCTAATTTATTCAGCTCCCGGGCCAGGTTCAGTGGTCCAAGGGGAGGCCACAGAAGTCACACACAGCTGTTCAGGGCATGGGGTTTTATGTGGAGGGCAGGCAATTGATTGGGTATTGGGGAAACAAAGAGAAGGCATTTCTATTGGCTGTTGAGGAGCAGAAAGTACATGGAGTTAAAGCAGGAAGTACATGAAACTAGCTGTCATTGGTAGGCAGGCAGGACCCTGGGTAAGTGGGCCTTGATTGAGTACTGGGGAAACAAAGAGAAGGCATTTCTATTGGCTGTTGAGGAGCAGGAAGTACATGGAGTTAAAGTAGGAAGTACATGAAACTAGCTGTCATTGGTAGATGGGCGGGACCTTGGGTATGCGGGCCTGCTGGGGGCATACAGGGCAGGCTGTTGCCAGGCAGGGTATGGTGGGGCTTCTTTGAAAATTTTTCCGCAGGGTTTTTTAACAGCGGGCTGGAGGTTGGATGCATAATTTAGTGCTGACTGTGGGCTTGGGTATGGTATGCAGAGGCAGGTGCAGGGAAGCTTTGTGGGGAAGCCAGATAATGAGCTTGGGTAATGACACAGTTATCAGGTGTGGAGAGTGATGAATGTGTCCATTTGACTCCTGGCAAGGCAACCAGCCTTACACTCACATTTCAAAACCAATCATGCCATCCCAACAGTCACCCAAATTCTTAACTCATTTCACTATTATCTTAAATGTCCAAAAGTCCTCATCTGAGACAAAGAAAGTCCCTCCCAATTATGAGCCTGTAAAATCAAAAGCAAGTTGGTTACTTTCTAGATATAATGGGGGTATAGACATCAAGTAAATACAGCCATTTCAAATAAAAAAATAATGGCCAAAGCAAAAGGATTATAGGTCCCACACAAGTCCAAAAATCTATCAGAGTAGTCAAATTTTAAAGCTCCAAAATAATTTCCTATGACTATGTCCACATTCAAGGTGCACTGATGTAAGAGATGGGCTCCCATGGCCTTGAACAGCTCTTTCCCTGTGGCTTTGCAGGATACAGCTCCCATCCCTGCTGCTTTCATAGGCTGGCATTGAGTGTCAGTGACTTTTCCAGGAGTACAGTGTAAGGTGTTGGTGGATCTATCTAGCCCAGAAGGGCTCTGGAGAACACTGGGCCCCTTCTCACAGCTCCATAGGCAGTGTCCCAGTAAGGACTCTGTGTAGGGGCTTCAACTCCACATTTCCCTTCTGCACTGCTCTAGCAGAGGTTCTTCAATGAGAACTCTGTCTCTTCAGCAAACTTCTGCCTGAAAATCTATGTGTTCCATTCATACTCTGAAGTCTAGGTGGAGGTTCCAAAACCTCAATTTTTTTACTTCTGTGTACCCCACATGGAAGTTGCCAAGGCTTTGGACTTGAACCCTCTGAAGTCATGACCCAAGCTGTACCCTGGACTTTTTTAGCAACGGCTAGAGTGGCTGGGACACTGGACACCAGTGGCTGCACACAGCAGGACAGTCCTGGGCCCAGCCTAGGAAACCATTTTTTTCTCCTAGACCTTTGGGCTTGTGATGAGAGGAGCTGACCCAAAGATTTCTGACATGCCCTGGAGAAACTTTCCCCATTGTCTGGGCAATTAACATTTGGCTCATCATTACTTAGGGAAATTCCTACAGCCCCCTTGAATTTAATTTCCTTTTCCATTGCATTATCTGGCTACAAATTTTCTAAATTTTTATGCTCCATTAACCTTATAAAAGTGAATACTTTCAACAGCACCAAAGTCATGTCTTGAATGCTTTGCTGCTTAGAAATTTCATTCACCAAATACCTTACATCATCTCTCTCAAGTTCAAAGTTCCACAATCTCTGGGTCGGGGATAAATGCCTCCAGTATCTTTGCCAAAACGTAACAAGAGTCGCCTTTACTGCAATTCCTAATAGCTTTCTCATCTCCATATGAGACCATTTCAGCCTGAATTTCATTGTCCGTGTCATTATCAGCATTTTGGTCATAGCCATTCAAAACGCCTCTAGGAAGTTCTACATTTTCCCATGTTATTCTGTCTTCTTCTGAACGTTCCAGACTTTTGGAACTGTTACCAGTTCCAAAGTTGCTTCCACATTTTAAGGTGTCTTATAGCAGCTCCCTTGTAAGAATATATAGAATATAGAATATAAGCAGCACTTACATTCTACAGTGCCAGTTTACCCTATTAGATCATTTTCATGCTGATGATAAAGACATACCCAAGACTGGGTAATTTATAAAGAAAAAGAAGTTGAGATTTGGGTGGAGACACAGCCAACCATATCAGTTTGCCCAACGTTTTTCTGGCCCTGGGACAATAACCCAAGTTTTGGCTGAGCTAACGAGCAAAAATCCTGCATCATTTTGGTGGCTTATCTGGAATATGAGGAAAGGTGCATAAGAGGCAAATCAACAAATCTTTTTGCCGTTCATTTCTGAGCCTTTCTGTTTGTGCACTTTTCTGAGGATAGAGGAAATTGTGCCTTCAACCCAGTCACTCTTCGGGGTTCAGAATGTCAGCCTCAGTGCAATGCAACCTTTATATGGCCTGTCTCTCTCTCTCTCTCTTTTTTTTTTTTTTTTAGTTCTTCTTCTTCTTCTTTTTTTTTTTTGAAGTTAATGTGTGAGCGGCTGCTCTCCTCTCACATCCCGTCCCTGCTGGGGCTGGGGCATATGGTCAAAAGGCTCCATATAGCAGGCTGGCCAGTTTTGCCAGCCAAGCCTCCAAAGTGTCTTCCCCTCACCTCACCAAGCGGTCCAGCTCTGTCCAAACCCCAGGGAATAAACTGCAATTAAAGGTTTCTCTCCCTGTTCAAGTAACCCATTTGCATAAGAAGAGGTTTTTCCCCCAGTTAGCTTTCCAACTCTGCATTTTAAGCTGTTCTTTTTTCCCTTTTCTCCACCTTGACAACTGTAAACACAGGCCTGACCTCTAATTTTTTTTTTTCTTCTCTCACCTGGTTAGGAGTTAACTTTTAAGAAAGAGACTTCTTTTCCCTTTAGAAGATGTTTTACTAGGCCAGGATCCCAATTATCACTGTTAATATTTTTGGTCAAGTTTTAATTATGAAAAAGAATTTGTGAGGTTTGTCTTAAGCCATAGCTAATTCGGTGTGCTTTGCATTGCTTTCTGCATGATCAGTAGCAAACTTTGCTGTAGGTCTTCATCTTGTTTTACATCCCTAGGAGTGTTACCTGTAACCACATGGCAGTGCTATGTTTTAGCCTCTGCCATTTTACAATGGCTGCCAGGAATCAGTCCTGGCTTAGTCAATGACTTCTTTCTGATTGGTTATCTGTATGACCTTGGTCGTTTGTAGATTCTCTTCCCCTCAATGAACCGCCTTTTATTTTCTTTTCTCTGAGCCTCTAGTAAAGTTTGAAAGCCAGAAATATTGGCCATTTTGCATGGCTAAAGTCGGGTAGCAAAGGATTTAAAAGGATTATCTTAAAGAGTGCTCAGCTTAATTAAAAGTGGCTATCCCTTTTTAGGTATATTTAACATGCCTTTATGTTTTTCTCTTCTTGGATGTTGTTTAGCTGGAAACAGGATGTTTCTCAGTCAACTAAGTTATTTTTCTCCATTTTGTCTTGCCACACTTAATGCATACATATGAGGCCCTAAGATAATTTCTTTTTTTTTGTTTGTTTGTTTTGAGATGGAGTTTCGCTCTTGTTACCAAGGTTGGAGTGCAGTGGCGCGATCTCGGCTCACCACAACCTCTGCCTCCTGGGTTCAGGCAATTCTCCTGACTCAGCTTCCCGAGTGATTGGGATTACAGGCACGTGCCACCATGCCTAGCTAATTTTTTGTATTTTTAGTAGAGACGGGGTTTCACCATGTTGACCAGGATGGTCTTGATCTCTTGACCTCGTGATCCACCCACCTCGGCCTCCCAAAGTGCTGAGATTACAGGTGTGAGTCACCGCGCCCGGCGCCCTAAGATATTCTAATGGCTTGGAAATCCTTAAGAAAGCCAGAAAAGGTGTCACAGATTCCGTTTTGAAAGAGAAATCTGTTTTTCTCATTGAGCCCCAGGAATTAGAGGCAGATAGATCCCTCTCAAAATCTGTTTTTGTCGTCCAGCTGTATCTGTTTATTAGGCCCTAGAAACTACATGCTCTCCTAGACTTCCTCCTAAAGGGCTCCACCCAGAGGCCAATAATCCTATTAGGAGATTGGCAGGCAAGAAATCTTAAAGCTACTGAAACTTGTTATGTCTGTCTGTGTAGTTATATATGTGTTTTGTGTGTGATGTCTATAAAAAAGTGCTCTAATAAATTAGAATAGGCCCTTTGATCAAATATTTTTTAAAGTTGCGGTACCTTTTGTTTCATATGATTTTAATCTTTGAGAAATAAAAAATGCCTTAAAGATTATTAGTAAAATGCAGATGTCATCAAAATGTAAATTTTTGCCAGGGGTTTAAGGATTGTTTTGAACTAGATGAGATAAATCTAAAAGTTTCAGCAGTTGTGGAAGAATTGTAAAAATTAATCCTGCAAAAGAAATTTCATGTGTGAACACATTAACTAAATTCAAAGGAGTATTATATGTTTTTTTCTTGTAAATTAAGCATGCAAATAAAGCAGAATAAGGTATTCTTAAGGCACTAATATGCTCTTTAGCAAAATTTATAAAGGGTTATAAAAGTTTTTGCTTTTCAAAAAATTTCTGATTCATTTTGGTAAAATAAATGACTTATGGTAATCTGGAATTTTATTTTATAATATTAAGCATTTAAAGCTTTAACATTTAATAGGCTTCCCAAAATCAAGCTACAGTTTTAAAATTGTCTTTCTTGATACCTGGCTTTTGGGTGATACGGAGGGCTGCTGGAGCATCCAGAAGACAGGTAAACAGGGTTGTCTGATGTGTTTAGAAACACAGGATTGCCAAAATTACTTTTAATTTTTTTCAGTAATATTTTAGGGAATAATATTAATACATGTTCCAAACTTCTTGGGATCTCTAAAATTCTGTCTGAGTATATGCTATCAATCACAATTAAGGTGATTATGGCAAGTTATTGTAAACCATAGAGATAACCAAACTTTTCTGTCAATCATGTTGTTGATGTAACTACCCTGGACATCTTGTTATTTATAGACAATTATCGTCTTGTTTGGATCCTCTTCAAAGGATGGTTAATAATCAGCTTTAGAATTTTGACAGGTGCTTTTAAATGTAGGTTTCTGATAACTTTGGCGATTGTGATATAACATACAGGACTCATGAAGGACTGAAATGTTCACTAATATCAAGCAAAACAAGAGTTAACTGAAAGGACTGAACTAATAGAAAACTGAAGTAATCTTTTTTGCTATTCTTGGAACAAGGAAACTTATATTGAGCTATCTACAGCCTTTAATAATTGGGCAATGTGTACTTCTGTGAACAAAATTTAGAGCAAATTTGTCTCTCTTTCTCTTCCTGGCTTCTCCAAAATTTGAAAACTAGTTGTGGGTATTCTTAACTCATGATAATATAATATTTTTCATCAGTGCAATAAAAATCCATTTTCTTTTGCAACAAGATGCAATTAGAGCAATTGGTTGTTTTAAAAAGGCTTTGACTGGAAGGGTATGCCTCTCTTTAGGGAGTCAAGCTCGATTGGTAAAGGCAATAAAAGCCCCTTTGGAAACTTGCTTTATACCTTTTCTTCACAGTCCCATACAGGATTCCTAACTTGTGGTAAGTAAAGAATGTCACTTTCTAACAGGGCCAGGAGCCTCATGCTCCTGGGACTTCAAGAAGAGAGAAGTTTACCCACCTCACAGGGATTTGAGGGGGCAACCCAAGGCTGGGTTTAGCATTAGAAAGTCCTTTCTGGGATGCTTGTGGAAGAGAATTCCATCAAAGCTAATCCAAAGGCCTATATAAACATGATTATTCATGCTGCACACTATGCTAGTAACCAGGTCAAGTATAAAACTGAAGTCTATTTTGCAAACTTCTCAGTCCTATAATGATTTTTTTTTTTAACAAAAAAATCATTTTTAACAAAAAAATCATTTTTTAACAAAAAATCATTATGGAGAGAGAGAAAAATTCTGTTTAAAATCATTTCATATATTTGTCATTAAATTCTAGATGCATTAGTTGTCTTTAATTTTTTGCTTACATTTTACACTAACCATGCCTACACCTGTGAACCAACCAGCAGTCTCCAACTTCAGCTCAGAAGGAACAAAAGGGATGGGTAATGTAAAAACCAGGATTGACATTCTAGTTCTGAGCAATTATCCTGAAATTCCTGCCAGGTGATGGGAATAAATAGGGTGCCCAGCACCTATTTATTGGAGGTTTCCTTTTTGAGAAAGTAAGAGCAAGGGAGTTAACCAAAGCCAAGCCCCATGGACCCAAATCTTAGCAAGCATAACTATAGCCACCAGTTACGTGGGTGTGTCAAAGACATCCTTTTCTCTCCCTTGTTGGAGGAGGACTCAATTCCACAGCTTCACCTTAGCATTTGGCTTATGATAAAAGAGTCTATGCAACTTCCCCTGAGACATATTTTTGTCCCAAACTCAATTCCAAGCTTTGGGTCAAAGCCCTAAGGTAAAATAAACAAACAAACAAAAAAAAACAAAAAAAAAATTGATCCGAGGAATCTAGTGCAGGTGGACATGACTAATTCCTGCTAGTTAATCCAAGCTTCTTGTTTCATGGATAAACTTCATGTTAGTATACATGGCATAAATGAAATATAGGAAATTTGAAGGCTACTGACAGCAAGGGAGATAGGGTGTATGTGGGTAAAAGTAGATATTTCCAACCCCTAGTTACCCCCGTTAACATGTGTGGAAGCCACTTACAGCATGGGCAATACTTTGTTGTGGTTACTGGGAATCAAGGATATAAGGATGAAGGAAAGAAAGAGAGAAACCTTATTTTCAATCCCTCATTTACCTGGGGCATTTGCCAGGAAGAGAAGGGAACCTGGGATGTCTCCTCTCCTCAACTAGATGAGTAGCCATTCATCTTCAGTTTGTGCTTTTTAAAAATGCATTCTGAAACTCTAGGACTCCTTTGAAAAAAGTGCCTTTTTTCCCTTTTTTCACCTCTGTCCTCTCTTCAATGATAGGAAATTGTGGCTCTGTAGCATGAGACACTCCCTTTGGATGCATACCCCAAATTGGGAAAAGTTTATTTCTTAAACCTTAAACTGTTTGGCCTAGGATACAGCTTGGGGGAAGGAAACCCAGAAGCCTGGTATGCTGGCAAAAGGGTAAAGTTTTTACCAGTCGGGCTTCTGGTCTCCTTCTCCCTGTGCAAAATGGTAAAAATCCTAAGGATTTTTAAGAACTGTCCTAACCCCTCTCCTTGTTTTGTTTGGATACATATTTTCTAATAACCCATTTTTGTCTCTTCTTGCCTTCAGGCTGTTAAACTCCAAACAGTCAGGCAATCAGAACCTCAGTGGATTGTCCCTTTTGTTGGGAACTGTTAGATAGGCATCTCAGGGAGATCTGACTGCCATTTTCCCAAAATAGCACCCCATGCCAGCAGAAAACAGTTAAGATCAGCCTTTGTACTTATCCTTATCCTTATTCTAATGGCAGTTAGATGTACTTCTTTAGAGCGAGAAATGATAAATGTAAGAGGCAGTTAAAGGGGAGAGTCCCTGGAGAATCTCTGACCCACTGCACAAGTGTTTACATCAGATGCTTATGTGCAGATGAGGGAATCTGCCCAGGGCCTTGTTTGGGCATCCCCACAATGAACTGGGGTACCCACCTGCACACAGGAGAGTAGGGTGGAGACACTGGGAAGTTCATGCCTTGTACACTGGGATGGAGCCTGGTCTCTTTAGCTCATGAGTCTAGTCGTATTCAATCTGTGAGGTGAGACTTTATTGGCAGGACTCCTTTTTATTCACTGAGAGCTTTCTTTTAATAAATTTTGCTCTCCTCACCTTTTAATGTGTCTGCGTACCTAACTTTTTCTGTTCATGTGACAAGAATCCAGGTTTTAGCTGAGCTGAGGAGCAAAAATCCTGCCTCAATTTTAAGAAAATATAGTATAACAGTAATTTTAATTATCATATAATTAAAATAAAAATAATGAATGATGGGTCCTAGAACTGATCCCTGGTACAATATAATTAGGAGAATGGCCTCTATGGCCTGACATTAACAAATACTGAGTTAAAATTTGAGACATAAAGAGATAAGCAACAACAACAACCTGAGCAATCCAACTTTGCTACCTCAAAAATAAAATCAGACGCTTTGCATTATTACTGGCTTCTACCCTCTGTGTATGACGTCCTATGGGAACCATACTTCTGACAGTGCAGAAGGTTTCATGTTCGTCGTCCTTAAGTTACTTCTCCCTAAGGTTACCTCTCCATGTTGACAGGTAGAAGAGATTGCTTTTTTTTTTTCTTTCAGGAAGTTCAGTTTTCTTACTGACAGAGAATTCCCATAGACTCAGTGATGTATTTTGCAAGCTGCTGCCTGAATGTTAATATTTTGGTAAAGTGAAATAGTCAAAACTTTATAGTCAAATATGTCTGTACTAGAAACCTGGTTTTGCCACTGCTACAAACCTACATTACCTTATCTATAATGGGGGAACATAATGTCTCTATCTCAGGGCTATTTTAATTAATGGTGTGTTATATAAAGCATCAATATTGGAAATGTACTAGAAAAATGTTATTTACTCTCTTCCCTATTGGTCCTTATTTGTTTCTGATTTCGTTTGCAAGTCTTGAAATGGTGGGTGAATTCTGCTGTAAGACCTTTTCATCCACATGGCATTTTAAAATGTTTTCTTCTCCCTTTTCCTGTCCTCTCCATCTATGATTATAAGGAAATCTGAAAATAGAACAGGAGATATGTAAGTGCCTTTAACACTTGCTTCATAACAACCATTCTGAGAATTTAGTGGCATACAACAAAAACTATTTTATCTTCATGAATTCACAGGTCCAAAATTCAGAAGGAACACAGTAGAGATGCTCATCTTTGGTTTACTTACTTAAATATGGTTTCTTTTGTTTCTAGGAGAAAAGAGGCAGATAATCTCTCCCATACACATTTAACATAAAATGGTAATCGGGGTACAGAATACCTGTAATAAACATCCCAAAACTAGCAGGGGAGCAGCAAGCATTCAATCACCAATCTTTTGCATTCTAAAACAGTTGGCCATGTGTTGTCAGTTTCTTGATTAGGGTCCCATCCCTAACAATGATTGTCCTTAGCTCCAAATTTCTTATCTATTGGTTTATATTTCATTCATTTAGACAGAATATACACCTGCAATTATCTTGAAGATAAGCCTTCTATTTTTTAGACCCTTGTAAAGAAGTGGTGTAACAATGCTTTTAAGAATTTAGAAGCATTGTTGTCTAGCCAAGAGGGTCAATGGGATATGCTCTTCGATTCTTGTGGAATTTTGTGTCGAACTTAGAAGGCATTTGAGAAACTGCTTTATATCTTTCTGACATCTTAACAACAGGCTTTCTTCCATACCCTGGATTCCCAGAGGCCACGTTTTACTGGCAGTATTCTGGATTTCTTTGATCTTTGTCCTGAGGCCATCTATTATTTTGAAAATGTTTCCTGAGCTGGAAAGACTGCCCTAGATCTAGATAGTTCCTAAAAATTCTAACTAAAACTAAAATGTTTGTTCTTAAGTCATCTCTCTCCTTCCAAACTTTATCTTAAACGAAGGTTGTCAGGAGACTGGGATTCTATTTTTCTTTAATGGAGATAGCAGCTTTCAAGGGAAGAATTGAAGGGTGCAGCTACCAACAAAAAGCATTATTACAGAAAGATAACTAGGAAAAAAGAGGAAGACTTCCACAACAATGTACAGTAATTGTGAAATATACTCAGAAGGCGTAGGTCTCTTCCTTTAGTGTGACATACAACATTCCATTCTCCTCTGTTTTGGGTTAATTTTTATGTTGATATTTACGCAAAATGTTAAGGTATCTAAAATAGTCTGCAAATAATAAGTCTCTTTCCATACATGGCTCCTCAAAAATAGTCTGCAAATAAGTCTCTTTCCATATATGGCTCCTCAAAACATATAAATAAATGTATTTTTATTACAGTACTCTTAACATTAAGTCCTAGGGAAAAATAATTAAAATCACCCTAAATTTTAAGTCTATCTGAGAGACAATATTTTAGAAACGGGCAGAATAAGACAAACAGAAAAATATACAGAGCAGGAGTATTTATAGAATAAAAGAGTAATTAAAAAAAGATAAATATGGTAAATACAAAGTGTTTTTAAAAATATATAGTTATTGGCATTACATTCAATAAACAGATTGAATAAAATATACATTCAAAAGAAACAATTGAATTTTGAATTTAGAAATTATTACAGATTTAAAGGACCAGAAAAAGTATAATTCGTGGTTGAATGGCAGACATGAGAATTCAATCAGTTAAGAACTGAGTATTTTCAGAGGAAACAGAGCAGTAAGTGTAGAAGAAAAACAAGGATGAAAAGTGATGGGCATTAGTGAGCTGGGGAAACAAGAATAAGTGAAGCATTTTGCTTTTGTTTTTATCTTGCTGGGGGTCAACTCTAAAAGACTGAAGTTCAAAACAGAGAAAATCAGGGAAACCAAAAGAATGCAAATATGTTCAGCTGGTCCCTGCTTGATGACATTCAAGTCAGGATACTATTTTATATATATATGTATAATAGTTCGTATTCTTTCAAATAAACAAACATTTAATGAGATTGTTTTAGGCCATTTGGAACATGAACTTATTTTATCCCATTTCTTTATGTTATAAGAGATCCTTCCCATGATTTTGGAGTCTGGTAAAGGATTCCTAAATACATGTAGAGATTATGAGCAAGGTTCTAAATCAATACAGCTACAAGAGAATGCACAGAACAAAGATGACACGCTCTTGTTTCCTAATTGTAGTAATGTTCAATGAGCTTTACTTAAATCTTGTTTGATCTGCATGCAATAAAATACTCCTAGTTGCTAGTAGGACACCCAGCTGGTAGTACCCAACAGGAAATTGAAAATGCAGAATTACTGAGGTAGTGGTTTAGACTGGAGATTTAAATTTGAAAGATATTTTCATAAAATTGAAAGTTGACACACTGGGAGCAGATGTTATTGCTACAGATTGTAAAAGAGAAGAGCTTGGCAAAATGAAATGGGAAATGCTTATATTTGTGGCATGAGAGTAGAAAGAGGGTTCCTACTGTGGCTATTAAGCAGAGAAAGTGATTAAAATAACATAATTTACTTTTTTAATTTAAAAGATTTAGAAATCCCAATGAGATATCAAAAATATAACCAACATCAGTGGTCATATCACTTGGCTTATTATTATTCACATATTGTATATATATTTCATACTGTCAATATATATTAATATATTTCAAAATAGAAATATTTACCCACATTTAATTTCATACAATGGATATTTTGCTCTCTGTTTTTCTATGTACATATGTATCTATATATTTAGATATCCATTATGTTGTGAAAGTCATCCTGGCTGATAAATGTAGCTAACATTTACTTATTTTTTGTATGTAAATGTGGCTAACATTTACTTCTGTTGTGAGATTTATCCACGTTGAAAAATGTAGTTAACATTTACTTATTTTCATTGCTGGATAGTATTCTGTTGTCTAAAATAAATCATTATCCTCTCATCAACAGACTTTGGGAATTTTTTCTTACATTTTTGCTAATATAGACGCTGTTCCATGAACATTCTTTTTTTGCAGGTGTTACTCAAGACTTATGAATAGAAACCTTTATGTTTATATTGTATGAGTATCTTCATTTTCAACTTCACTCATATTGCCAAATAGCACTCCAGAGTGATTAGACCAATATTCATCTCAGCCAGCAGTGTTTAAGAGTTCCTATTGTTGTTCATTTTGTCTGACAGTGTGGATAAATTAGTGTTTTTTTAAATAGATATGGATTTTATTTTCTTAGATGATGGTTAAGTGCTCTAAAAAGTGGGTATCATGATTTGTTTTTACTCTCCTATGCATGATGTATTGGATTTGTTCATTTTGTCTCTATGCATAGATTTCTAGAAATTGTACATTGCCTAAGTAATAGACTTTTCATTTATTACTCTGAGGCTGAAGAGATTTTAATTTTAAGAGAATATATCTTAGTTTTAATGTTACCAAAAATATAAGTCTTTTGATGCTTTTACACTTGTACCTCTGTGGTTTACTTAAGAAATCTATCCCTAAACCAAGGGCATAAATACACTCTTTTATATTTGTTTCCAAAATTTAAAGTTTAGCTTTTTACATCCAAGTTTTTACCTTATTTCAAAACACTTTTTGTGTATGGCTATGAGTTAAGTATTGCATTTTGTTTTTCCATGTAATTGGCCAATTTTTGCATCTGTATCTGCTGTTCATGTATTAAGCATTCATCAGTGACTTTCACATCACCTCAGATATATTTATTTGACAGAGTACTTAAATGTCTTTTATTGCCCATTTGTTTATCCCCTCCTAATCCTACCTGGTATTATTTATTAACTTTACAATAAGACCTGTTAAGTCCCTCCATTTGGCTCTTATTTTAAGATGTCTGGATTTTAGTCCTTAATTCTTCTTTATAAAACCTAAGATCAAAATGTTGAAGTTTTATGAAGGGCTCTATTGCAATTTTCAGTGGAATTGGATCAAATGTAAAGATTAATTTGGAGGCAGCTGACATTAGTCATATTTATTCTTATTATTGATAAATACATTAGCGTTTTCTATTTCAGTCTTCTTAAAATCACTCAGTAAAGTATTAGAATTTATTTTATTAGGTCATTACGCATTCCTTCCTTCTTTTTCTCTCTTCTCTCCTTTGTTCCTTCCTTTCTTTCTTTTTTCTCCTTTCTTCTTTCTCCTTCTTGCTTTTTTTTCTTTATTTAGCTAGTATAAATCATATCACTTACACCTTTTTTCTCTCTTTTGATTCAGAAAATTTTTAATTAGGACAATTCATTCATGAGTCTAGGTAACAGTCATTGACTTCAGTGTGAGGAGGATATTGATGAATAGGTCAAAAGTTAAGGCAAGAAACTTGGAAAATCTGAAATCTCCGAAATCAGATATTTTCATTCCAATTCAATTATAATTTTCCTTCTTCCTTTACTCTTAACCTTTTCTCCCTATTTCATTCTTCCCTTCATTCTTATTTTCTTCTTTAGTTAAATTAATTTCCAGGTTATCAATGTCACAGGCAGATGGAAACACACACATTAATTCAAAATCAAAGGATCTTATAACTAGAATTGTTACTTAATATTAAGTGTAGCTTTGTCTGAATTTTTCTATTTGTAGAAAAATTGAAACATATTTGAATGCTTTCATATTCACTTGAGATACTTATAAAATCAAGTTCCAGAAATGTGAGTTCCCCAATGATTATAAGATTTTCATTGTTTTAAATATTTTACCATTTTGAAGAAATAAGTCTTTATCTTCAGTGGTCCACATCTTTTTAAAGCATCTAATTTGTTTTTACAGTGCTTGATGAACACGTGAAGCCATCATTAGAATGAAGATTTACTCTAAAACTGAGACTGGCCAACTGTAGTGAATGAGCTAAATCTTACCCATTGCAAGGCAAACCTGATTCAGTCCATAAATCACATATTGTCTATGCTGTTTCATCCCGCAATAGCAAGTGTGACTACTAGCAACAGACATTGTATCTCCCACAAAGCTGCAGATATTTACCATCTGGCCCTTTACAGAAGTAATTTTCCATGATTTTTCTAGGCATGAAATTCAGAATAGAACAGAGGTAGATTTACAAATTTTATTTAAACCAACTTTGAAAAATTGTAAACCTGAAATGTCTATGGTTTCATGCAGAAAAGAATCTGTATCTGTTTTTTAAATACTTAGATTCACAGCAGCATACATTATGAATAAGACTTTGAAAAATAATGATTAAAAAACGTTCTCAATGTTTTCCTGGTTTTATATACATGTATGATGATTTTAGCTTCAACCTGAAAATTCTTACTTTTGCGGTTTAAACTTCAGTCAGGCAGGTATGTTGAGTTTCCAGCTTCCTGTGGCGCGGCCCAGGAACCTGGCTTCATATAAACAGCCTCCTCATTTGTATCCCTCTTGGGTTGTGTGGGGAAGAGTCAAAGGCTTTTTGTTCATGCTACAGTCTGGTTTGACTCACTTTCCTGTGTGGCTTCCAGTTTTGACATTATTTAAATAGCAAATTTCTCACACAGCATTTATTTATTTTAAGAGATATATTTGAATGTTTTTCTTATTTTATTTTAGAAATCGGTTGTTTACTGATATACTCTGGGGGGAAAGCTGAAAATGATTTTGTACTAGTATGTATGTTGGGGAAGTGTTGGCTACCTGCCAGGCAAAAGATAATTGGAAGTGGCAGTGAGTTATTATTGAGGCAACCATGCCATTCTGGTTTGTAGATATTTTCTCTTACCACCATGAAATATCATTCCACTGGCCTTTTGCTAAGAGGTCTAGTGTGAATCTTAGAGACTTCTTTTTAAAAATTTATTTTTTCCATGACTCGCTCTTGAGATCTTTGTTTTCCATTGGTGGTCTAAAGTTTGACTACAATATTTGCAGGTAAGTTTCTTTTTATTAATTCTAATTGAGAGAAGTTGCACTTTCTGAATATAAATATTCAGGTCATTCATCAACTATGTGAAAATCCCAACTCAATTATATGTATTCATTCTTTTATTCACATCCCCACTCTCTGCATGGAAGAGAACTGAAGAGAATTGAATTTATACATTTCAAAATTTATTATTGTTTTTGATCCATATAGGGCATCTTTCTTGTTTTCTCTTGCTTGAATTGTCCCTATTTATTCACACTTTGCAATAATATTTTTATAAAATAAGAGAAAGTAAAGACCAAATCATATTTTCTAAAAAATGTCTTTCTAATGTATAAATGATTTTTTGTACATGTGGATAATTTCTGTGCAAAGAATCTTTATATGAATGCTATTAAATTATATAACCTTATATTATTTTTAGTTTTCATTCAGCATTCTTTAAATTACCTTTACATGTGATATAGCCAGTTCATTTCTTTCTGAAACATTGTACAGAAATACATATGTACAGAACATACCTATTCCAGGATATGCATATATCACATTTAACTTAGACAATCTCCTTTTGATTGTCTTCAATGAATACTTTCTACAAAATATTTTTTACTGAATATCTATTTTATGTTCTCCTAATAGACCTCTGGGAAATTTTTTTAAAAACAATGTACACTCAGAGTGCCAAATAGCACTCTTGAATTTTATAGCAGGCGGCACTGCTACCAAAAGTGCATGAAGTGTTCTCTTTCCCTCTATTTCCACAAAATCTTGGCATTACCAGGTTTTTAAGTGTTTTCCAGGGCAAAAGATGTCAAGTTATTATTTTATTGTTTCGATTTGAATTTTAAAATTAATCATGTCTGAAAACTTACTCCTATCTTTGTGAGTCTTTGGGGTTTCCTTTTCTGCGAATTTCTAACTCATATTATTATTTGACTTTTGATATTATTGCATTTCTCTTGTTGATATACCGAAGTGTTTTATTATTTATATATTAAATATATTACCAGGAAAATGTATGCCTGAGATAAAACTTATCTCTGTGGTTCAGGCATTGGCATTTAGTTGGTGGCCTAGACAGATTCAAATGCTATTTTAAAATCCCAGATGCTTTGACCTTGGAACTCTCAGGTTGAAAGTAGGATTTAAATAGTTATTTCTTTTCCAAAATAAATATTGTTATGAATGTTTGGCTGATTACTGAAGTATATAAATAGATCAATGTAGTTTTTATTTCATTTGGACTTTAGGACTTTATTTTCTCTTGTTATACAGCTACCATTAATTTCATAATGTGGTAAGGAAGAACTCTGATATACAAGGAAGGATACTAATTTTTCTTAGTAAATATTATGATGGTAATTCTAATTTACAGGTCTATGAAAATGTAGGCATTGGAAAATATTCAGGAATCACTTACACACAAATAAGCACAGAAACATAATGTTTAACCTTGTCTTTTTTCTTTCTTTTTTTTTTTTTTCATTTTGCAATTTTGAAGTTTGGATAGTTGCCTTAAATTAAAAAAAAAAAAATTGAACCACCATACGCGGTCTAACGTGGAGACAGCATCTGATGACAAACTCAGCAACTATTTGTACTGAAGTATGTCAACAAGCTGTTCAGAGAAATACAATGTTTTATATAATTTAGAGATAGAATAAATATATTTCAAAATTAATATATGGATTTGGCTTTGAATAGAAAAATTTTAACATATCTCACAATTATTTTTAAAGTACATTTTACCTCCTTGATCAAACATTTGAATTCCATGCAATCTTGTGAAAAATATTGTGCATAAAAGTATAAGGATGAGCAAGAGGCCCTATGCAAATTATATTATGAAACTACACATAAAAGGAATTATTAGTAAAGACAATGATCCCATAATTACTATTCTTAGGAGACAGTGACATCTTGCCATAGCTAGTGCTGTTTAACATAATAAAACAGGCAAACTACATAAAGTTTGTTGCTACAATTGTCATTATTTTTCAAAACAGCATTTATCTACTATGAGACTCAGGGCTCTACTTGCTCTTCATGGTTTTTGGTAATAATTGTGAAAACAATTATGAGATAATTATTCTATTGCACTTTCCACATGTCATGCCTTTGTAACCAAACCATAAAATGTATTTCTTTTTAGGAAGAAGAGTTTGCATAGACTTGATCTCTTCAGCTTCAACAAAGTTTTAGAGAATGTAACTGCATTATCTATCCATCAGTAAGTCTTTAATGTCAACATGGAAATAGTAACAGGAAAATTTAGGCAAATGTTAAGATGGGAAATATGGATAATACTGAAAGCCTCATAAGACAAATAATTGAATTCCATTATTCTGTCTTGACATTGAATTCTCCACTTTCAGTGTTTCTTGTAGCCAAAAAGCCATTTCCAGAGTTATTCAAAAGGCAAATATAACATTTTAGACCATTAAAATTTGTTATATATTTTCTTTTCTTATGCATGTGTTAAAGTTTTTAATATTGATTATTTACTTAATTTTTAATGAATTATGCCAAAGTCACAAAGATTTTTTTTTCTATATTTTGTTATAAACTTTTTCTAGTTTTAGGCTTTACATTTAGGCCTATGATCCATTTTCAGATAATTTTTGTTATGCCATGACATATGGATTTAAGATTCTTAATTTTTTAGCATACAGATACATAAATTTCAGTACCATTTATTGAAAAAGGTATTTTTTTCCACTGAATTCCTTTTGTACTTCTGTCACAAATCAATTGCTTATATATGCATGATATAAGAAATACACTTTCCATACTGTTCCACTGATTTATTTGTGCATCTTAACGTTAATGTCATACTCTATTAATTACTGTAACTTTATAACAATGTTGAAAGTATTATAAGTCCTTGAATTTTGTTCTTTTTTTTTCAAAGCTGTTATGGATAGTCTGTTTTTTCATTTTCATAAAAATTTTTAAATCAGCTGATTACACACAAAAAAGAGCTCCTGAGATGTTTTTTCATTGGCATTTTGTTGAATCTATAGATCAGTTTTGGAATAACTGACATTAAACATGTTATGAACATAATGTATTTGTATATGCATTTAGGCCTGACAATCTCTTTCTGTGCAATAGCTATTTAAACCACTTAAACTTGATGTGACTTTCTTATGAATGGATTTATATCATGCATTTTGGTATTGGTTTTATACTTGTTTCTTCCATTTTTAGTCCCTTCCTTCCTCTTTTACTACGTACTTCTAAATTAATTTATTTGTATCATATTATTTTTTATTTTGTTATTGATACTTCATTTTATTTATCTTTTTGTTTTTATTTTTATTTTTTGTGAGACAGGGTCTCACCCTGTTGCCCAGGCTGGAGTACAGTGTTGTGATCACAACTCGCTACAGCTTCTACCTCCCAGGATCAGTTGATCCTCCCCCTTCAGCCTATCAAGTAACTGGGACTATAGGCATGCCACCAAGCTTGACTAATTTTTGTATATTTGGTAGAGCTTGGGTTTTGCCATGTTGCCCAGACTGTTCTGGAAGTCCTAGGCTCAAGTACTCTACCTTCCTCAGCCTCTCAAAATGTTGAGATTGCAGGTGTGAGCCACTGCATTTGGCCTAATTTAATATTTTTATTATATTATCTCTTTTGTTGACTAATTAGCTGTACAACTTTATGTACTTTAAGTACTTGTTTTAGGATTTACCTATATACATATAATTTATAAGTCTGCTTGCAAATGATATTATATCATTTCAACTAGTTCAAAATTCTTACAGTATTATATTTCATCTTTAACCTCCTGGTTTTAGGCTATCGGTATCATGCATTTTATTACTAATGTGCTACAAACTCAAGAAGATATTGTTTGTATTATTGCTTTAAAAATCAATTCTATTTTAAAGAAATTCAGAGAGTAAGACAAAAATCTCTGTATTGCTAACCCGTGTTACCATTTCTTGTACTTAATATCATTTTCTTACTCTTCCAGAGCACAAAGCATATTCTTCAAATTCCAGTTCTACGGCTTGCCTTTGCTTTCACAACAAATACATCTTTAATATTACACATTTCCATTGACCTTACTCAGGTTTCAGATAACTTTTATTGTTCTCTGATCATAGATATATTTTTCTTGAGTTTTCTAGCTCCAGAAATACCTCCGAAGCAATGTGAATTTTTTTAAGTTTTGTATTTTTGTGGGTTGATCTATTGCAGTATGGTGAAATATTTGTTTTTAGATTGTTTTCATTTATAGTTTATTCAAGATCTATTTGAATTATATCATGAAGGCCTATAATGCTGCAAACAAACAGAAAGCAGAATTTACAATTGCATGTTTTATATATTTTTTTCTTTTTACTCAAAATTTGTAATATAATTGATTCTTATTTTTATGTATGTGTAACTGGTTGGTCTGAGCATTAAGGTGTGCTTTTAATAGTTCTCAGTCATGTGACTTCAGATGTTTACCTATTATATAGCATTTTATTTTTCTTTGGATTCTCCCCCAGAATAGTTTGGTTATTTTCTAACCTATTTATCTTAATTGGTGAGTTTATAATATATAATCATCTAAAATAAATGTTAAATTTTCATTTTATTACTGTATTCTGGATTTTTATTACCTCTTTTCTGTTTGCTACATGTACAGCCAGTGTTGAATTTTCCTTTTTGTTAACCGTTAAAAGACTAGATATTAACCTAGCATTACTGAATTAGTCTATAATAGAATATTCCTTGTATTTTCAAATGACTTTGAAAATGCCTAGTATATTTAAGCTCTTATAATTGTTAATTTTCTAGTATAATTATTAGTTTTGTTATTATTATTAGTTTCAGTGTTAAGGCATTCTCTTACTTTGCCTGCTAAACTATTGTTTCTTTCCTACAAGGTAAATACATGTTAAACTCTTTCAGAAACACTGAATAAGCCTAGGCAATAACAAATAATTTTTCAAATAATACTTTTTAATTTCATTGCGTCAATATATGTGACTATAAAAAGAAAATGATTTCTGAGAATATATTGAGTGTTTATTTTATGTAATATTTATGTGACATAGGAGACAATATAGGGAATTTTTAAATATATGCTTTATCTCAATATTCTAGTATATTCTTCTAAAGGAAGAGGAAGGAATCTCTGACACATTACAGATTTTTTTTGTAGATGATTACTCTTTCTTTACTTTCAGAAATATTATCTTGCAATTTACAATGAATTAGGCAGTGGCAAAGATTTGAAATACAAAGATTTTTAAATTCATCTACATGCAATAAAAATTGACCAAAGAAGTAAAATAGAAATACATATTACCATTATATACCATTGGTCCTATGTGAGCTTATTAACCTAACTTTCTACTTTTTACAAAAGAGACAAATACACTTCTACAGTTATAAAAATAGTGTTATCATTGACATTGTAAAAGAAAATGTAAATATATTAGCACATTTATTAGACAAGACTAATATTTTCTCTAACAAATCTATATTTATTTTACTATCTTAATAGCATTGGCATACCATTTTGTTGTACAATTCAAGAAGATAAAAATCACTAAAAGCTATGTGTAAATAAAATCACTTTTACAGTATATGTCATGTCACAAAAGGGATATTTACTCTCAACAGCTTGATATTTGTGTGCTGTGATATAGAAATCTTGCAACATTATCTTTGTATATATAGCTCCAGGTACTTTGCATGTCTCACTACAATAAGAATGGATAGGCCGGGCGCAGTGGCTCAAGCCTGTAATCCCAGCACTTTGGGAGGCCGAGGCGGGTGGATCACGAGGTCAAGATATCGAGACTATCCTGGTCAACATGGTGAAACCCCGTTTCTACTAAAGATACAAAAAATTAGCTGGGCATGGTGGCGCGTGCCTGTAATCCCAGCTACTCAGGAGGCTGAGGCAGGAGAATTGCCTGAACCCAGGAGACGGAGGTTGCGGTGAGTCGAGATCGCACCATTGCACTCCAGCCTGGGTAACAAGAGCTAAACTCTGTCTCAAAAAAAAAAAAAAAAAACAAGAATGGATAACTGAATCTCCCAACTTAAAAGTCTTTGTGGAATTCATACTCTATAAGAACAAAGCATTATTATTTGAAATTTTAGACTCAAAATTTTGGAAGAAAAGCATACGATTATTTGGTATTTCTTTATATATTCTCCAATTCAGTAATCATATGGCCTTCAGTCATAACATTCTGCTTCTTTGAGGATGGAAATATTGAAAGGAACAATTTTTAAAAATGCCAGATGCTATAATCTGAAAGTAATCTTCATAAATCTTGTAATAATAATCACTAAGTATTTACAGTGAATTGCTTCTCCTGCTATTCTTTGTTGGTGCTTTTTTTTTTTTTTTTTTACATGAACCTGGAAGTTTGTCCAGCATAGCAAATAGACAAGCAACAGGAGATTGTTGTCAATACAGTGACCTGGCAGAGAGACTAATACCTTTGAGCTATTGGCAACTGTGTTGCCATGAACAGTTGGCTTTATAATAGATGAAAATAAACAAGAGTTACTAATAGATCTGTTTTAAAGATCACTTAGGATCTTCAGCATGCACTTTGATCATTTAAACTACTGTCTAAAAGCAAAAATATTACCATTCAACTCTTCTTCTTTAATACTTTGATCCTTTACATTATATTCTGCTAATAAACCCTATATTCTAAATGAGATGTGCTACAGTTTGGGTTAAAAGCTTGCAAATTTTTTTAGTTCTTAGATGTTGATATTTATAGTGATACTTTATGTTTCAGTCTGTTTGGGAATTATAATAGAATATAACAGACTGGATGACTTATAAACAACAAAATATTAATTTTACAAGTTGAGATATTGGAAAGTCCAAGACCAAGGTGCTGGCAGATTTGCTACCTGTTGAGGATCAACTTCCTGATTCATAGATGACTTTATTCTTGCTTTTCCCTTGATGGCACAATGAAAGCTCTCTGGGCTTCTTTTGTTTGGGCACTAATGTAATTTATAAAGGGTTGTGCCATCATGACTTAATCACCTCCGAAAGGCCACACCTGCTAATACCATCACGTTGAGAACTAGGATTTCAACATTAATTTTGGTGGAACAAAAATATTCAATACATAGAAGTTTGTAAAATGCTGGTGACAGTAGATAAATGGTGATTTGTATTTTGTCCCTTTTTATTCACTAGCTATCTAACTTTTCATAACTACAGTAATAACCAAAAAAAACCTAATTAAATGAAGTTTTTACCTGGAAATGCTTTTTAAATTAAATACAAATTTTAATTATGATTTAGTATTTATTTTTAACTTATATTTAATATTACCTAGTGTTGGAAATTAGAAATCTAGCTGGTTCTTCTTTAACTGAAGACTAAATCAATTCTGTAATGTCTAGAACAGAGTAATCTATAGAAAAAGAAAATAGATCAGTGATTGCTTGAGGGCTGTGAATTAGAATGAGGAGATAAGGAGGTGATAGCTAGCGGGTATGGGATTTATTTTGGTAGCCATAAAGAAGCTGTAACATTGACTAGAATGATGACTGCACAGGTCTATGATACACTAAAAATTAAATTCAATGCCATAAATAGGTGTTATGTGACATTTGAATAGTAACTCAATAAAGCTGTCAAAACAACCAACCATTTTTGGCCATATTTGAATAAAGAATGGCTACATATTCTCCAACATTTTCCTAGTGTATTTTGTGCTGCTATTACAAAATTTGTGAGACTGGGTAATTTGCAAAGAACAGAAATTTGTTTCTTAGAATTGTGAAGTCTGGAACAACCAAGACTGAGATGCCAGCATCTGGTGTCTGGTAAAGGACTTTAGTAGATGGCAGAAGATCCAAAGGGGTGATAACCCTTCTACAAGACCTCCCTGTCATGAGGGTAGAGCCCTTATTATTCAGTCAGCTTCCAAAGGCTCTATTTCTCAATACTATTGCATTAGGAATTAAATTTTAACATGAATTATGTAGGGAACAAAAACATTCAAATGACACAACTACCAAGATCAATTAGAGCATTCAGTTGATAAGAAGTTGGGTGGTGTATTGCGACATTAATTCAATAATGAAAGTCAAATGCTTTGAGGGAAAAGAGAGAAACAAGGAACTCCCAAATGGAAATATGCCAGAAAATAAGACATTGTGCTGGATTTATTTATGTTTAATGATCCAAATAGATTTGTACAATATCTTAATGTATATGTTCAGAGTATTTCATAAAATTAATATTATTTGGAAGGTGAGGAGAAGAAGCTTTAAGAGAGGAAGTAAAGAGATAATAAATTGGTGGTACATATCATTTTTAGTATAGAATGGCACAGAATATTTTATATACAACACTTTACTATTGAGGTTTTTTTCTAAGTGGTGAGATTATAGAAAAGTTTGCTTTTAGTTTGGTTTATCTGTTTTAAAATATTTTTTCTAAGGAATACATGTAAATTGGAAAATAAAAGTAAACACACAATACTTATTTTGTATTAAACTGCTGAATATTTTTTTAAAAATATTACTTTCTTTACACAAGAGAGGTAGAAAAAACCCCAGGGGAAATGATTTATTGGAAAGAGGTGACTTAGAATGTCATATTTAACTCATGCTGAACTCAGAGCAAGGAATGATAATGTAGATTGTAATCTGACTTCAGCATTTATTAGTGATAAGGTGAAGGGTGATTTAGACTTTCTGTGCCTCCTCTTTGTCTTCTGATAGCACTGTCTACTTTAGAAGGTAGACGTACTTGAAGTGATTCAGATAAAGCCCTAAGAATCAAGCCTGACATTTAGTAAGTACTCAGTATTAGCTATTATTTTAAACAGCAATTTTCAAATATGTGATGGTGCTGTCATGTAAAAAAGAAAATAATCTATTTGGGTTGGAGAAAAAAATATTATCAAAAACATACTATGGTAGAACTGTACAAAAATATTAGAATCTAACTATAATGGCACCAAATTAGAATTTAAAGTCTCAGTATCTTAATGTGATGGTATTAAGACTTCCAAAAGATTACTGTAGCAAATTTGTGTCAGACAATTTTTAGGCTTGATAAATTCTAAGATTCCTTGTAAGTCCTGTTTTTTTTTTACAGACACTAATCTCCAGTGTCTTACCTTCTATTCTATAGATGTTAGTTAAAGACCTTGTCATTCCAGACTTATTTGATTTTAGAAAATTAGGTCTCCTACCTTGGCAAATAGAGTGAGAACAAGAAACTTGACC
Organism: Callithrix jacchus; assembly: GCF_049354715.1. Lineage (NCBI taxonomy): Eukaryota > Metazoa > Chordata > Mammalia > Primates > Cebidae > Callithrix > Callithrix jacchus. The sequence continues at coordinate 71,561,893 of NC_133505.1, forward strand.
TACTACACATATTCACAATATGTAAGCTATTTCTGCTATATTATAAAATATTTAATAGTAATTTATCTGTTATGCCTGTAAGATGTTTCCTTCTGGGAGAGAGTGTGCAGTTTAAACCAGATTCTAATTAACTTTAAAAATATCCAACAAGTCTTTACTTCATCTGTTTTAGAATAAGGGGGTCAATAAAGAGTCAAGATTTTAAATTCAAATTAAATTAACTGTGCTCTGTGAAAAGATTTCTATTCATAACCTCCTACAAGATGTGAAAAGGCTTAACCTTCCTTAAATTATTCCCCCACTGCTTGATACCTGTTTAAGGAAATTCGTTTTTAAATTTCTGATTACTTTCTGATTACTACTATACAATTTAGAAAAGAAACACATTTAGGAGACTTTGTATGTAACACTTTGATGGTAATTAGTGTGCTATTTTGTGTTTAAGAAAGAAGGACTTAAACTTACAATCCTGTCAAAGAAAATGGCTTTGAAATAAATGCTATAATTTATTTTGTTAATTTAAGAAATTATATATATTACACACAACACACAAACACACACTCTCTTTTTATACAGAGTTGATTCTTGAAAAATGGAGGGGTAGGAAAACGGACTACCATGCAGTCAAAATTCTGCATTTAACTTTTGATTCCTCAGAAATACAACTACTAATAGTCTTGTAATTGGCCAGAATCCTTACTGATAACATAAAATATTGCTTAACACATATTTTGTATGTGTATTATATTCTGTATTCTTACAATAAGGTATGCTAGAGAAAACTATTTTATGAAAAATCAGAAGTGCTAGTACTAGCTAGCTTTAAGAAAAATATTTTAATTTTTTTGTTATATTTCAATAAAACCCAAGTAGACTAAAAATATGTAAAACACTATTAAAAATATGGATTTGAACAGACATTCCTCAAAAGAAGACATTTATGCAGCCAACAAACACATGAATAAAAGCTCACATCTCTGGTCATTAGAGAAATGCAAATCAAAACCACATTGAGATATCATCTCATGCCAGTTAAAATGGTGATCATTAAAAAATCAGGAGACAACAGATGCTGGAGAGGATATGGAGAAATAGAAATGTTTTTATGCTGTTGGTGGGAGTGTAAATTAGGTCGACCATTGTGGAAGACAGTATGGCGATTGCTCAAGGTTCTAGAACTAGAAATACCATTTGATCTAGCAATCCCATTACTGGGTATATACCCAAAGTAGCATAAATCATTCTCTTATAAAGACACTTGCACACATATGTTTATTGTGGCACTGTTCACAATAGCAAAGACTTGGAAACAACCCAAATGCCTATCAGTGATCGACTGAATAAAGAAAATGTGGCACATATGCACCATGGAATACTATGCAGCCATAAAATGATAACTTGAGGTCCTTTGCAGGGACATGGATAAAACTAGAAACTATTATTCTTAGCAAACTGACACAAGAACAGAAAACCAAACACTGCATGTTCTCACTCATAAGTGAGTGTTAAACAATAAAAATACATGGACACAGGGAGGGGAACATCATACATTGGGACCTGTCTAGGGATGGGGGCAAAGGGAGTGATAGCAGTGGGTGGGGAGTTAGAGGAGGGATAGCATTAGGAAAAATACCTAATGTAGACAATTGGATTATGGATGCAGCAAACCACCATGGCATGTGTTATACCTATGTAACAAACTTACACATTCTGCACATGTACCCCAGAACTTAAAGTACAATAAAAATAAATAAATAAATATGGATAATGATTTATCCAATCCTACTGTTAGGAAAACCTTTACAAACTTTAAAACAAAGAAAGTGTTCAGAATTAAAATTGGTGAGAACCAGGGTTGGGAAGTGCCATAGACTGCTGGAGTCATTATTCCAGGAATGTCACAGAACATTTGTATAAATATAATGGCTATTATGGATAGGGAGTGAAGAGAATTCACTGCTACAATACATATAAAGAGGGGAAAGTTGCAACATTGTAGTGAATACAATAGTCTTACCTTAGAAAAAAAAATTTACAAGCACAAATTAGTTTTCTTAGCTCAGATTATCTACAAAAATCAGTCCTGAGGCAGATTTGCAAGCCATCACTTTACTGAGAATTGAGGTCACAGGGCAACAGTATAAGGGGATAATGGAAATGAGGCAGGAAAGGAAATTGGGAAAATACAAGGATACAAGGAGATGCATTGCTGAAATAGCTTCAGTTTCTGACAAGCACAGTTGGTGGTTCACTCAGTCTCAGTAGACAGATAAACCCCAGAAGACAATGTGAAATTGTGAGTCTGAAAAAATCTGTTGTGGTGGGGATTAAAATAAGACTTTATCTGCCTGGACCTCTCTCCTGTACTTTTATTTTGCATTGATCCAAAGTTCATGCCATAGTCTATCAACTGTTCCCTAAATCTGAGTATAGCTGCTGGGACTGTCTGGGATACCATCACATAGAACCAAAGAGAGCAGTAGCAGCATCATAGTGCAGACCACACACAGTACAACAAGGTCACCAGATCCCTTTCTGTCCTCCTGTAGTCACACAACCAATGAACCCATGTGCATGTTACAGCTATAAAATTTGCACAGTTAAAAAAATAGCTACTCTTGGCACATGTCCATTGTAGGCTCTATGGTATATGATACACCTAAACTTCAATCAATACCTTTTCTTAAAAAAAAAAAAAATTGCTATAACTGCAAGAAACAGAAAGCCTTAATGTTGCCTCTTAGAAAATCAGGGTGCTTTTTTTAATAGAACAATAATATTAGGCAAAATCAATGGCTGCTAATGACTGAGTGACTCAACAGTATTTTGGCCAACATTTCTATAATTATTTTCCACATTTGCTGCTTCCCTGTTTCCTGGAAGCTGCTTCAGTTTCAGGTATCAGGTTAACCTTAAAGTAGAAAGGGGAGAAGATGAGGGAAAATCCATGTATTTTCTTTCTATCAGGAAAACACAGCTTAAGTAGTAACCTCAGCAGATTTCTAATTGTGTGATGGCAAATACATGCACTATATGTAAGGCGATTAGGAAAGTGGCACATAGTTCCTCCCTTAAGCTCAGGGTTATCAAGGAAAAAAATAAGAAGAAACATTAAGATAACCAGACAGCAGCATGTACCACAAAAATAAATTGATTTACATCACTTTATATATCTTTTTGAGATAAATGAATATTTATGCCTAATCATGTATTTTAGGATGAAGCTATATATTTTTAAATACTCATCATTCTTATAATTTAGAAAACATCAAAGATTAGAACAAAGAAAATTAATAAGAATATTATTAATAGTCTTCGGGCTTAACATTCTCTAAGGACTCTCACACTATTTAAAGACTACAGGCATAAATCATTAGATGGTACAATACTAAGTTACTAGACTTATTTAATAAGCCTTAGATCAATAAAAGCAAGTAAATGTTAAGACTCCAATGGAAACAACAAAAAGCCATTTAAACTCTGTATTCTTCAGCTATTTTCCCTAAAAGCCTTGAGGAACAGAGTATTTTAACTGTAGTAGCAAGCATCAATTCTCCATTTTAACAGCAATTTGCCCTTTGGAAGAAACAATAGCTTCAAGAGAGATTGAATCAAATATTTTAGTCAGAAATACCTTCAACATCATGTGTTCCATATCCCCCTTCCTCAGACTGACTCTAATAGGGTAGACATGTGCCTATAAATTATTTAAATCTTGTCTTATAAAAGTTAAGCAATAAAAGGCAGCTAAGTAAAATAAAGCTATTATGTCTCTTCAGACAAAAATAAACTAGCATTCAATATATTTTCTTCAACTGTAAAATATTTCTAAGTAATTGTCACTGTTTAAAAGATTTTGGCCTCTTATGTTACTCAAAATGGATAATGAGCAGAGTGGCTATGAAACTAGAAAATGATTTTAAGCACCTTTGTTAAAATTCTATTATCATATGTTTAGAGAGCACTTATGGTTTCTAAACCAGGCAAATTTCTGGAGAAAAAAAAAGAAAACAACTTCATGTATCACAAACAATGCTGAACATTGGTACCTCATTTTTAGAAAGCATGTGTGGTGTACATGATTCTGCAGTTGCTCATATTGTCAATCTTAAAAATGTAGACCAAGGTTACTTTAAACAAAACAGCATTTACTGTCTGATTATGCTGTTTTTTTAAAAATGTTTTTAAATGTGCTCTCCTTTTAGTGGGTACCAATGTAGCATTTCCCATTGTCTACAAAACAATTCTAATCATGATGTATTGTTTAATTGTTAAGTAATTGGTAAGGACTCCATTATGCTTCTTTTTATATATTATATCCTGGATTATATTCAATTACTGTTTAGGTGTCAAAGAAATTTGGTCTTAAATTAAGATTATTTCAGTAAGTTTGTATTGCAAATTGTTTTCTAAGAGGAGATTTCTTTTTTAAAATAGACACTTAATAATTTATTTTTTTTGATTGCAACAAGAATCTGTGTCTTTATTTTAGCAATGCAATTCTGAAGAGTTATGTGGATTTTTCAGTTGATATTTTAATGTTCATAAGATATTATGAAGCCACAAAGAAAATATGAAGACCAGAATTTGTATCTTATACTATTTAAACATTGAATATAAAAGTGCTTTTGGTATACTCAGGACATATATACATATATAACATTACTGATACTATTGTGAATTTTAAAGGTATAAAATGAAGTATTTATATTCACGACAAATGTTTTAAAGAAATCATAATATAAAATCAAAATGTGCTGTTCACCTGTCTAGTTAAAAGATAAAGTAAATCAAGATCCTATATGGTCTTTAAGCTCAAAGAAAAAGATCCCCTTTGAAATTTGACTTTCATTTTTTTCCAGGTTTTTTAATACAAAAAAGCAAATAGTCACTGGGTTGTTTAATACCTTTTGGTGAATGGTCATATATTGACAAAAGTTATGAATACAAAAGATATTTATTTCTATTCTCATTTGTGATCTTTCCATCTTCCTCTGAAATAAAATTTCTGTTTTCAAAATTAGTGAGAAAAAAATTTTAATTTTTACTTACATAACTAATAAAATTTTCTTGGAAATTATCATTGAGTTTAAATGATCATGACAATGTTTGCTATAAATATTGGATAAAATTTAATATATATGTACAGGTATAACATCGTTATTAATATTATAAGCACAAGCAAGACCTTTCTCAGCTTTAAATTCTGGCTCTTTTAGCTGTGTGTACTAAAATATGCTGCCTGACCTTTTATGTGTCTTTGATTCTGTATGTGTAAAACAGGGATAATAATTAGGCCTGCCTCATAAGATTATTATAAAAAAAGAGCTAATATACATTAAGAACTTGGAACTATTTATGATACCAATCACTCAACAATTATTTGATATTATTTTACTCCTATAGCATAGACCATGCATATATGCTTTGCTAAATTACTGCTTAATGGTTGAATATTGGTATTAGTTCTTTTCTGTTATATTCCATATGTTATCATCTTTTCTGTTGTTAGTACAAATTTGAGGACATCTTTAGAGCAGTGTCCTTTAATTTCATTCTGCTTTACTTGGCACAGTTGTAATCATTAACATATTAAATTCACCGCGACTCATTTCTTACACTCTTGTTTGTGCCAGCTTTATTGCAGATACAAACACAAATGCAAGTACCTCTTTATCTTGTAGCAATAACATGCTAAAGAAATTTACTTATCACTATAGTCTATGCTGATGTCCTTTAAGATTGTCCTAAAATAAAACATGGTAATTAAATAAAATCTCAGAGAATATTATCTGAGACTTCCAAAATTGTTTCAGAAAACTCACTTTTAAAAAATGTTCCAACAAAAATTTCTGTTTTGAAATGTTTGTACAGTTGCCTATGTCTGCAATATTATTATTATTATTATTATTATTATTGCACATCAAACTGTTTACATCATGGTATAACCAGTTAACCTGTATATGCTACATTTGAGATGAACCAAATTGTTGACACAAAACTGACATAATATCTCTACAACTGATAACTCAAACAAAATATTTGTTTTTTTGAAGTTAAGTTTATAATTCTGAATATTCTAATATTCACTGATTCTATATAAAAATTTCTATAATAATTATTATTTTTTTTGTAATGGAGTCTTCCTGTGCTGCCCAGGATGGTCCCAAATTATTGGGCTTAAGCAATCCTCCCTTCTCAATCTCCCAAATTGTTGGGATTATAGGCATGAGCCATGATGCCTGGCCAAAAATTTCCATAACTTTTCACATTACTATAGTGAGTTAAACATTTCACTTATGTCTCATATATAGCCCAGGATTTAAGTACATTTGTAATTTTAACAGTAATAAAAACATGAAAAAAATAAGATTGAAAATGAAAATAATCATATAAAATTTATTTAATAAATGCTATTTATAATAAACTAAAATTATTTACTTAATGAGATATAATAACCTAGACTGTTTTAAATGAGATACTATTTGTCAATCATTTTATAAATGGTTGTCACTCCTCTGAGGAAATCAGGCAGGGACCTTTTTTTTTTTTTTTTTTTTTTGAGATGGACTCTTTAAGCCCAAGCTGCAGTGCAATGGAGTGACCTCAGCTCATTGCAATCTCCTCCTCCTGTGTTCAAGTGATTCTCCTGCCGCAGCCTTCCTAGTAGCTGGGATTACAGGCCTGTGCCACCATGCCTGGCTAATTTTGTATTTTTTTTTTTGAGACAGAGTTTCACTCTTGTTACCCAGGCCGGAGTGCAATGGCGCGATCTTGGCTCACTGCAACCTCCGTCTCCTGGGTTCAGGCAATTCTCCTGCCTCAGCCTCCTGAGTAGCTGGGATTACAGGCATGCGCCACCATGCCCAGCTAATTTTTTTGTATTTTTAGTAGAGACGGGGTTTCACCATGTTGACCAGGATGGTCTCGATCTCTTGACCTCGTGATCCACCCGCCTCGGCCTCCCAAAGTGCTGGGATTACAGGCGTGAGACACCGCGCCCGGCCCCTAATTTTCTATTTTTAGTACAGATGGGGTTTCACCATCTTGGCCAGGCTAGTCTTGAATTCCTGACCTCAGGTTTTCCGCACACCTCATCCTCCCAAATCTTGGAATTACAGACGTAAGCCACCATACCTGATAAACATATTTTTATATAATGAAGCTTTAAGAGCTTGAGGAGAAACAGATTCACTGCCTTTATTCTGTATAATGAAATAAGCCTATATAAATGTATAATTATTTCTTCTTAATTATCTTGGCATTAAAAAACTTGAAGGTTATGTGTGTAATAAACTCCTGCAGGTTAAGGTGGAATCCACTACTTATATTGCTTGCTATCTCATCATCATTCTCTTACCCAATTTCTGCTTTTCATTCAACATTATCTGCTAAGAGTAAATTCTTCATTCTCAAGTACTCAAAATATTGTCTCTCTTTTGCACAAATAGTCTGCATTTTTTTGAACTTAAAAGATAATCTAAATTTTTTTTCTTTATCTGTTCTTAATCTCTCTCCAAAATAGCTCACCATACACAGTAACCTTTAAATATTCTCAGTTCAAAAAGTAAAGTTTGCTTGGTTTTAAGAAGTTCTTTTTGATGCATTTAAGGCTTTAAAAAGTTATTTTATCTTCTGCTTTCCCTCAGATGAGTGGTTCCTTTAAATTTTAGTTCTCTCAGAATGTCCTACACAGCTTAGAAAAGGACAGATAACTGTTCCTCTATCCAGAAGTTCTGATTCAGTAGGTCTAGGAAAGGGCCTGGTCACTTACCTTTCTAACAAGCTCCCAGGCCTGGGGTTCACAGTTTTGAGAGGCACCTTTCTAAACAAATTGTGAGTTACAACCAGTTTCTCTGAATTGTTATACTTAACGCTCCTTAGTCCTAAAGCTAGTTCAACAGTTAAAAATTAATATTTTGATGTATGTGTTCCATATTTATACCTTTATAATCTTAGTGTTGTAATTTGCAGGACCAACTTTATAAATATCTCTTATTCTTAGGACCAGAAATTATCATACGCAAATTAGATAAAAACTAAGTAATTGCTATTCCTGTTAATGGTGGTGATTATTGAGTTATTTAAAAATATTTGGCAGGCAAAATACAAATCCTCCAGCATTTTTTACTTTATTAATATATTATTCTTCAAATGACTAAAAAATGTTTTCTAGAACATTTTATTTATTTCCAAAGCCAATGAGTCTTTCATAAAAATATTAATCATGTTTTAATTTCTTTCTGCTTATACTGTAAAATGGATGTTTTTAATAGCTGTTTGCTGTGTAAATGCCCTAATGCCAATGAAGCTCTGTGAAGCCTTTAATCTTTTGGACATCACAGCTTCTTCTAAGCAAAAAGATAACAAAAACAAGTAAAAAACATGGTTTTAAAAAAAATTGTTGTTGTTAGTTTACATTAACTTGCAAACTGAATGGTCGAAATAAAATGCAAATTTTGGAATTACTTTCTCTATTATAAAGGCCTATGTAGTATTTGGGAGCACAGTTAATAAATGGATATAAGAACTTAAATCTCTAAAACAAAGTAATGTAGACTAACAGGTGAAATAAAGCGAAGCAGGTAGAAACATCGTCTCTCGCTCTCTTCACTAACACATTGTGTAAGCTTGGAAAAGTCAATTAATTTTTCAGGGGTCTAGATTTAATGTGATAAAATGAACTAGAGGGTGGATTTCATATTAAGTTGATAGTACTAACTAAGTCTTAAGATCGCTAGAATAAGATTAAAAAGTAGCTTTATATTTTTATAAGATTAATCTCCCAAATCATGGTATTTTCTTAGGGGAATATAATCAGAATAGGGAAAATTATATTTGTTAAATATAAAATGAAAACATGAAGTATATTGCAAATTACTCCATCACTTTAAGGAAGTAAATGAAGCTTGATATATGAATAAATTCAACTAGTTAATTAATGCCACATCCTATAACTACAAACTCAAAACATGTCTGTGTGTAGTCATCAGTATTTATTAAATTTGCTTCCATAAATCTTATGACAGCTGGCATAGGCAACCTTTCAGTTTCCTTTGTATTCACAATTGGGAATGGGCTACTGCCTTTCTATTGATAGATTAATACAAATAACAAAATTAAAGATTTTCTGTTTACAATAGGCAGACTTCCTAAGATACCTTTGTCACTTTCGAGTTTCTCATCCCCTGCTTATTTAATCCACACTAATACAGGCTGTGTTACAAAGGGCCTTTGCAGATGTAATTTTATTTACCAATCACCTGACCTTAAATTTAGAGAAATTATTCTTAATTATCCAGGTGTGCTCAATGTAATCACAGGAGCACTTAAAAACAGAAAAGAAAGAACAGTTAGAGAGATGCAGCAGAGGAGGAAGGCAGAAAAGAGATGAGGTGGAAGAGGACATGATAGATTTTTAATGCATGAGGAAGAGTTGACTAATCATTGCTGTTATTAAAACTGAAAGAATATCATATACCTTGAAATGCAGGTGGCCTCTTAAAGCTGAGAATGACCCCAACCAGTAGCCAGTAACCAAAGGGTACTCTAGTCCTATAGACACAATGGTACTGAATCATGCAAACACCTCTAATGAGACTGGAAGCACTAATTCATGCCCAGATCTTCCAGAAAGAAGCACAGGCTGCTGACACCTTGATTTTGGCATTGTGACAAAGTATCAACTGAGCAATGATGCCCCTTGACTTTTGATGTACTAGCCTGTTGGTTAATAAATGGGTGTTGTATGTAAGCTGTTAAGTTTGTGGTAATTTGTTGCGGCAGCAACAGAAAACTAATGTACCATCCTATTTGCCTAGTGATTACTGTCAAGATTTTCAATGACAAATACTGGAATTGTGCATGTATACACACACACACACACACACACACACGTCTTCATTTAACGTCATCAATAGGTTTTTGGATACTGTCACTTTAAATGAAATCAACTTTACGATAGGTTAATTGACATCAATGAGAGTTAAATTTGTACCACACATTTCTTTTCACAAAAACACCACCAAATTTTGAAATAAAGACCAAAATACTTCTCATTTTCAACAACTGAAATACATGTGAGCTATACATACATGTAAAACATTAATAAAAATTAAGATAATAAAATAAAAATAAGTAAGATAATAGTTTATCCAATAATTCCAGTTCAGAGTCACATGAAGCCTATGCTGGAAGCTCCGGACATAAAGCAAGACAGGACATAAGGCATGATAGGCTGCATCCCATCTAAGGCGCTCACACACAGCCCCACATGGAGACAATGTAGACACATCAATTCACCTAATGTACACATCTTTGAGATGTGGAGAAGAGTGGTGCATCCAGAGAAAAACCTATGCAGAGATGGGAAGAATATGGGAGCTTTCCACACAGACAGTGGCACAGATGGAAACTGGTTGTTGTTGTTGTTGTTGTTTCTATTCCTCATCAATGTTGTGATGAAACTATGTTGAAAAAAATGACGTTGTTCAGGGACTTGTTCTTTTCCTTTCTCTGTCTCTCCTTTCTCTCTCTCTCTTGCTCTCTCTCTCTCTCTGTGAGTGTTTATGTATTTCTACAGTTTTCTGATTATTCTTCCTCAGATATTTAGAATAAACAAGTGGAGACAACGAATATTAAATTATTGTGACAGTATTTTCCTATCAATTTAACATGTGCTACAGGCATGTTATGAAGATTGAAACTCACTCAATAAAAATAATTCACAGAAACATGAGTTTCTATAAGAGGTGTTATTAAATGAAAAATATAATTTGCTAAAAAATTCACAACCAAAAGCAAGAATATTTAAGATCATTGTATAATTATGAAATTATGAAAGACAAAGATAGATGATAGATGAATGACAAAATGTTGATAGGCCGACAGACTGCTACAAAATTATGAAATGGATCTTAAGCAACAACAAAGATTTCAACCAATTATAGAGCACCTACTTTGGCCAAGAATATATAAGTATCACAACAGTCGCATGTGATTGATACATTCACCTAATTTTTAACTAGTGAAATTTTGAACAAATGTTTAAACTAGTATTTCCAATATGTTTCAGAGACTGATTGTTAATCCCTGTGTCCAAACACTACCAGTTATCCTCCAGAATTCAGATATCCTCTTCCATTCTAAGAACATTATAGCTGTGTACATGCTCTTCAGTTGGAGACAATATAAAATATTGGATTGTACAGACCTAATGTCTCCAGAATATATATAATATCATAGCAAGTACTAGCCTAAAATTATCCTGTATTACTGTAATACAAGATAATCTAGTTTGAAAATTCTTTATGTTTTGTAATAATCCCTATTATCTTGGGCTATCAGAGAGTATCCTACAAATCTCAACCACTTTTTTTTTCCATAAAGACAGAAGAAAAAAAAAATCAACACACTACTATAGGCTCATTGGGACTCCTTACATTGAGCAGGAATTGTATTTTAAGTTATTAAGACCATTGACTATATAGTTTAAGGCAAAGTGACAAAGTTGCCTGAGTATGCATATCAGCAAATATGCAAAGTTATAGCTATGTGGACACATACACACACACACACCTATATATATATATATAGGTAATTTTTTTCTGTACAAATCTCCAATATATTTTACTGCTCAAGGATAAATACTTGATTTGGAAAAATATCAATGATAAATGATCAATAACACAGTAGCTTTCTTACCCAACCAACAACAAAGAAAACATACCAATAGCAATCAAATTGTTCTGTAATGTCAATTTCTGAAACTATGCTATCTTTTCCCCAAGTTTATCTTTTAATTTATGAATACACAGATAAGAAAATAACTACTTCAAACATCTTTGTGTCTGGCCTAGACTGTAGCTGTTGTGCACACATATACAACACACTAACACATACTGCACATCTCATAGCTGTCAAGGTGTCGACTGAAGAAATCATGCATTTAACAAATAACAAAAATTCTCCCTAGAATCCCTAGACAGTATCACGAGTCTATACACAGTAAAATAAGTAATGAGATATTTTCCCTTTTCTCCTTTTTGTCAGCATATAATGCTTATTCATTTATAATGATTCCAGGATGATAACAATAAATAGTACAAAATAATGAAAAGCAAATTTTTTTATAAAAAACTCTTAAAATATAATATAGACATGGACCTTAATCTAGTTGAGGAAATCTATCCCTTTCAATGTTTTCTCTCATTGTCTATTTGAAAGTATTTTTATGTAATGCTTGGGATTTCTCACTCCAGAATTATTTGGTCTCCTGTGAATCATGGAGAGATTTTATGCCAGAAGAATATAGACAGCAGAAAGACATTATCCTTGGGCCAAGTACCATTCTGAGTCATTCTCTTTGTTTCCTGGTAACAAAGCTGAGCCAAAGGAGGCACAGAAGTCATACTCAAAATATTGAGATATCTTTTTCTTCAGTAAACAAAGGCTAAAATTGAAAAATAATCTCCAAAAAATCTCAATATCCCCTACTGTTAGATTTTTCTCTCTGGAGTAACATGTGGCCTTCTCAGTTCACACATCCATTCAGCAACCAAAAGTAGAAGTGGTCACCAATTTTACTATGGTGGACAAAAAGATATGCTCAATGGGCCAGATATTGATTTCTTCATCGTGAAGTTAACCATCCATTTTGGAACTTCTAAAGATACTATATATTATTTTCTGTCTTTTCTACAATATATTCTCTATTCAAGACTCAAGATTATTCCCAGAAGTGTTAATGAGACAGAATATGAATATTCATTTGTACAAAATCATCACGCAAAAAAAGCAAAGTTTTTAGTTTGGGAGGAAAAATACAATTTGATTATGTGCTTATGTTTTCAGTATTAGTATTTATTCTTCACTTTTTTTTTTTTTTTAGAGGAAGTATCTCTCTGTTACTGGAATGCAGTGGCACAATCTCAGCTCACTGAAACCTCTGCCTCCTAGATTCATGCAAGTCTCCTGCCTCAGCCTCCTGAGTAGCTGGGATTGCAGGTGTGTGCCCCAATGCCCGGCTAATTTTTTGTAATTTTAATAAAGATGGGATTTCACCAGTGTGGCCAGGCTGGTTGCAAACCCCTGACTTCATGATCCACCCCCCTCAGCCTCCCAAAGTGCTAGCATTACAGTCATGAGCCACCATGCCTGGCCTTTCACTTTTATAATCTGTATAGTTATTGAATGTGTGATTTAAAGACTAATTCTAGAGAGTCCATATTTTCACCAGCTAGTCATTTAAGCAAAAGAAACATTGTTCATCAGTTTAGCAAGTTGAATATACATTGGCACCAATGCAGGAAAAGTAGAAACACTGATCCTAGATGTGCTCTCATTTTCCTTCATGCTACAATTTATAATGTAATATAATGGCTTATTGTTCTGTAAAAAGTAATTCAGATCAATGCCTATTTGGTTTATCCACAACTTTGACACCTTTTGGAACAAAACATACCTTTATATTTTTATCTGATGCAAATATTCGATCAGTTTAAAATGTCTAATAAGAATTATAGCAAAAAATTACTAATATATTTTCCTCACAAACAAATATCAATTGTGACTAAAACTTTTGGGTAATTAGTACTTGGCACATAGATAGTGGCAATGAGCTGATATATTAATAGCACAGATAATCCCAATAACTATTCAACTTAAAGTATCTAAATTTACCTTTAGCAAAATCTCAATTTAAGAATACTGGACTTATTATTAAAAATACAAAGCATATAATTGCTACTCTCTGTACCACTGTATATGTTCATATATCATAAACCTTATCTTATTTGCCTTTTTTTAACTAAAGAGTGTTTGCTCTCAGTTACTTAAAAATTCATAAAAAATAAAAATTTGTGTGCAAAATGACTTTCTATAAAGCAGTATATAAAGTAAATGGCTTATTGATGATCTTCTCAAATATAGCTTCATATTCCTCTATTTTCTAATTTATGTAGGAATAACTTAATGTTAAAATATAATAAAAGTATATTAAAATTAAAGATAAAGTAGTGCATACTACAAGTAATTAAAGGTTATGTTGTTTAGTATATCCAGTAAAAATTTCCTTGAAACATTAAGAAAAAATAAAGACTTTCCAATACAAACAAAAGTTGAGGCATTTTATCAACACCAGACCTGTACTACAAGAATTGCAAATAGGAGTTCTTCCATCCGAAATAAAAGGATGTTAATGAGGAAATGAGCAATCATCTGAAGGTACAAAAGTCAACGGTAATAGTAAGTCTAGAGAAAAGGACAGAACACTATAACTTGTAATTGTGGTGCGTAAACTACTTATATCTTGAGGAGAAAAACTAAAAGATGAATGATCAAAATAAAAGCGAAACTGACTTTTCAAGACACAAATATTACAATAAGATAAAAATAGAAACCACAAAAGGTAAAATGTGGAAGGATAAAGTCAAAGTGCAGCATTTTTATTAGTATTCTCTTTGCCTGTTTGCTGCGTTTTCTGTGGATGCCATCAGTGTTAAGCTGTCATAAGTTTAAAATGATGGGTTTTAAGATATTATTCATAAGCCTCATGGTAACATCAAATCAAAAAATATACAACAGATATCAAAAAAAAGCAACATATTAAAACATACCACCAGAGAAAATCACCTTCACTAAAAGAAAAACAAAAAAACAAACAAAAAGGAATAGAACATCACAAAACAACCAGAAAAAAAAAATGGAATGATAGGAATAAGTCCTTACTTATCAATTATACTTATAATGTTGATAGTAAATGGATGAAAACCCTCCAATTGAAAGATATACTGTTGCTGAATGGATTTTAAAAGCAAGACCCAATGATCTATTGCTTATAAGAAACATACTTCACCTATAAAGGCTCACTTAAACTGAAAATAAAAGAATAAAAAAAACATATTCTATGCAAATGAAAACCAAAAAGAGAGCAGGATTAGCTATAGTTAGACAAAATAGATGCTAACATGGAAAGTATAAAAAGAGACAGAAATGTTATTATATAATGATAAAGCAATCACTTTAGCAAGAGGTTATAACAATTATAAACATATATATGCACCCAACACTGGAGCAAACAAATGTTTAAAGCAAATATTATTAGAGCTGAAGAAGGAGAAATAACCCAAAACAACAAGCTGGATGCTTCGACACACAATTTTTAGCATTGGACAGAACATCTAGAGAGGAAATCAATGAAGAAACAGTGAAGTGAATCTGCACTATAGTCCAAATGGACCTAACAGATATTTGCAAAACATTTCATTCAATGGCTGCAGAGTACACATTATTTTTCTCAACACAAGAATTGTTATCAAGAATAGACCATATATTAGGCCACAAAACAAGTCTTTAAAAATTCAAATATATTGAAATCATATCAAGTGTCTTATGTAACCACAATGAAATAAAACCCCAAATTAATAACAACAGAAACTTTGAAAACTATACAAACGCATGTAAACAATACACTCTTGAATGTCCATTGGACCAAAAAACTTAAGGAGGAAATTAAAATAAAATACTGAAACAAATGATAATGGTAACAATGTACCAAAATCTGTGGCATATAGCAAAAGCACTATTAAGTGAAAAATTTATAGCTATAAGTGCCTACATAGAAAAGAAAAAACTTCAAATATACAACCTATCATTACATCTTAAAGAACTAGAAGACAAGAGCAAACCAAACCTAAAATTAGTCGGAAAAAATTTTTAAAAATTAGATCAGAAATAAGTGAAACTGAAATGAAGAAAGCAATATAAAAGATCAACAAAACAAAAAGTTGGTTTTATGAAAATATAAGCAAAATCAACAAAGGTTTAGTAGACTATGAAAAAAAGAAAGATAGATGAAATAAAATCAGAGAAGAAAAAGAGGACATGACAACTGAAACTGCAGAAATTCAAATGATCATTAAAAGCTATTATCAGCAACTATATGTAAATACATTGAAAAACTTAGAAGAAATAGATACATTCCTAGACACATACAACCTACCAGGATTGAACTATGTGGAAATCTAAAACCTGAACAGAAAATAATAAGTAAAATGTTTGAAACCATAATAGTCTCCCAACAACAACAAAAAACCCAGTACCAATAGCTTCACTGATGAATTTTAACAAACATGTATGGAAGAATTAATACAATTCTATTCAAACTTCCTGAAAAATAGAATAGGAGGGAAGACATCTAAACTCATTCTATGTTGTCTGTATTAGTCCATTTTCATGCTGTACATAAAGACATACCCAAGACTGGCCAACTTACAAAAAGGAAAAAAAAAGAGGTTTAATGGACTTTACAATTCCACATGGCTGGGGAGGCTTCACAATCTTCACAGAAGAGCAAGTCACATCTAATGTGGATAGCACCATGCAAAGAGGGAGTTTGAAACTCCCATTTTTAAAACCATCAGATCTCCTGATTCTCATTCACTATCAAGAGAACAGTACAGGAAAGACCTGCCCCCATAATTCAATCACCTCTGACCAGCTTCTTCCCACAATGCAGGGGAATTGTGGGAGTTACAATTCAAGATGAGATTTGGATGGAAACACAACCAAACCATATCATTCCACTGCACCCCCTCTAGCCATGACTGAAAGAGGCCAACATAGAGCTTGGGCCATGGCTTCAGAGGGTGCAAGCTTTGGCAGCTTCTATGTGTTGAGCCTGCAAGTGCGCAGAAGTCAACAGTTGAGTTTTGGATACCACCACCTAGATTTCAGAGATTGTATAGAGACACACAGATGTCCAGGCTTAAGTCCTGGACCAAATCTCATGTCCTCACATTTCAAAACAAATCATGCTTTCCCAAGAGTCCCCAAAAGTCTTAACTCATTTCAGCATTAACTCAAATTTCCACAGTCCAATGTCTTATCTCAAACAAAGCAAGTCCCTTCTGCCTATGAGCTTGTAAAATCAAAAGTCAAGCTAGTTATTTCCTAGATTCAATGGGGGTACAGGGACTGGGTAAATATAGCCATTCTGAATGGGAGAAATTAAAAACAAAGGGGCTGCAGGCCCCATGCAAGTCTAAAATCCAGTGACGCCGGATTTTAGACTTGCATGGGGCAAGTCAAATCTTAATGCTCCAAATGATCTCCTTTGCATGGGGCAAGTCAAATCTTAAAGCTCCAAATAATCTCATTTGATTCTATGTCTAACATCTGGGAAATGTGGGTTTCTATGCTCTTGGGCATCTCTGTGGCTTTGCAGAATACAGCCCCCTTCCTGGCTATTTTCATGGGCTGGCATTGAGTGTCTGTGAGTTTTCCAGGTGCACAGTGTAAGCTATCAGTGAATCTACCTTGCTGTGGCACTGCAGCAAACTCATGCCTGGACATCTAGCTGTCTCCATACATCCTCTGAAATCTAAGTGGTGTTTTCCAAAGCTTAACTGTTGACTTCTGTGTACTCACAGGCTCAACACCACATGGAAGCTGTCAAGGCTTGAGGCTTGCACCCTATGAAGCCACCTCCCAAGCTCTATGTTGGCCTCATTCAGTCATGGCTAGAGCGGCTGGGGAGCAAGGAACCAAGTCCCTAGGCTACATACAGCATGGGGACCCTGGGCCTAGCCCACAAAACCACTTTTTTCTCCTAGGCCTCTGGTTCTGTGATTGGAGGAACTTCCATGAAGACCTCTGACATGCTCTGGAGACATTTTTCATTGCCCTAGGGGTAACATTCAGCTATTCATTACGTATGCAAATTTGTGCAGCTGGAATTTTGTTTTCTCCTCAGAAAATGGAATTTTGTTTTCTATCACATTGTCAGGCTACACGTTTTCTGAACTTTTATGCTCTGCTTCCCTTATAAACTGGAATGCTTTAACAGCACCCCCAAATCACATCTTGAATGATCTTTGGTTTAGCAATTTCTTTTGCCAAATACCCTAAATCATCTCTCTCAAGTTCAAAGTTTCACAAACCTCTAGGGCAGGGGAAAAATGCTGCCAGTCTCTTTGCTAAAACATAACAGTAGTCACCTTTACTTCATTTCCCAACAAGTTCCTCATCTTCAGTTGAGACCACCTCATCCTCGATCTTATTGTCCACATAATTATCAGTATTTTGGTCAAAGCCATTGAAGGAGTATCTAGAGAGTTCCAAATTTTCCCACAATTTTCTGTCTTCTTCTGAGCCCTCCAAAGTGTTTCAGTCTCTGCCTGTTACACAGTTCTAAAGTTGCTTCAACATTTTCAGGTATCTTTTCCACAGTGCCCCAGTCTATTTGCATCAATTTATTATATTAGTCCATTTTCATGCTGCTGATAAAGACATACCCAAGACTGGGTAATTTACAAAAGAAAGAGGTTTAGTGGACTTACAAGTCTACATAGCTGGGGAGGCCTCACATTATGGTAGAAGCAAGGAGGAGCAAGTCACATTTTATGTGGATGGCAGTAGTCAAAGAGAGAGTTTGTGCAGGAAAAATCCCATTTTTAAAACCATCAGATCTCCTGAGACTCATTCACTATTGGGAGAACAATGCAGGAAAGACCCACCTCCATAATTCAATCACCTACCACTGGGTTCCACCCACAACATGTGAGAATTGTGGGAGTTACAATTCAAGATGAGATTTGGGTAGGGACACACCCAAACCATATCACTGCCAGTATTACCCTGATATCAAAACTAGATAGAGACACATAAAAACAAAACAAAACAAAACAACAAAATACGGCAGATCAATATCTCAGATGAACCTTGACACAGAAATTCTAAACAAAGTTCTAGCAAACAGAATTCAGCAACATGTTAGAAAGATCATTTACTATGACCAAATGGGATTTATCCCTGGAATGCAGGAATAATTTTCAACAAATTCAAATCAATCAATGAGATAAATTATATGAACAGTATGAAGGACAAAAACCATACAATCATTTCAATAGTTGCTGAAAAGTATTTGTAAAATTCCACATTCATTCATGTATTAAACCTTCAAAAAATTATGGGTAGAAAGAACATACCTCTACACAATAAAGCCATATGTGACTGACTCACAGCTAGTATCATATTAAACAACAAAAAACTGAAAGCCTCCCTTCTAAGATAAGCAACACAACAAGGATGCCCACTTTCACTGCTGTTGCTCAACATAATACTGGAAGTCCTAGCTAGAGCAATTACACTAGAGAAAGAAATAAAGGTCATCCAATTGGAAAGGAAGTTGTTAAACTATACTTGTTTGCAGGTTGTATAATTTTATTTTTGGAAAAACTTAAAGACTCTATGAAAAAAATTATTACAAATAATAAATTTCATAAAGTTTTAGGATATAAAATCAGCACCAAGGCAGTAGCGTTTCTATATGTCAACAGGGAAGAATCTGAAAAGAAAATCAAGATAATAATCTCATATACAATACTAAAAATAAAATAAAATACCTAGGATTTAAGTTAACCAATAAAGTGAAAGATCTCTGGGATAAAAGCTTTAAAATATTAGTGAAGGATATTGAGGAGAACATAAAAAATAGGAAGATATTTCATATTCATGAATTGCAGGAATATGCATTGTTAAAATGTCCATACTACCTAAAGCAGTCTGCACATTCAATGCAATTCTTATCAAAATACCCATTATGTTATTCACAGAAATATAAAGAAATTTAACTTTATGTGGAACCATAAAATACTCAGAAATAGTCAAAGATATCCTGAGCAAAAGGGAAGAAAAGAAATTAATGAATTATGTTAACTGACTTCAAATTATACTATAGAGCTAGAGTAACCAAAACAGCATGGTATTGGCCTAAAAACAGACACATAGACCAATAGAACAGAATAGAAAACCCAGTGACATATGTGTGTGTGTGTGTGTGCACGTGTGAGTGTGTGTGTGTGTATATATATATATGAAATATTTTTGCCAATGGTGCTAAGAACATACATTGGGAAAGGGACAGTTTCTTCAATAAATGGTGCTGTGAAATCTGGATATCCATACGCAAAAGATGATGCTAGACCACTGTCTTTCACCATATGCAAAAAGAAAATCAAAATGAATTTTAAAGACTTTAGTCTCAGACCTTGAACTAAATAAATGAAAACATAAGGGAAATTCTTCAGCACATTGAACTGGACAACAGTTTCTTGATTAATACCCCATGAGAAGAGGTAACTAAAGCCAAACTGGACAAATGAGATCACATCAAGTTAAAAAGCCTCTGCATGGCAAAGGAAACAATCCACACAGTACAGTGATAACCCACATATTGGAAAAAAATTGCAAACTCTTCATCTGACACGGGATTAATAACCAGAATACATAAGGAGCTCAAAAAACTCAATGGGAAAAAATACAATAATCTGATTTTAAAATAGGCAAGATACCTGAATAGACATTTCTCAAAAGACACACAAATGGCTAAAAGGTGTATGAAAAGATGCACAACATTATCATTATAGAAATGTAAATCCATAACAAGATATCATCCCACCCCAGTTGAAATGGCTTTTATCCAAAATAGAGGCAATTCCAAATGCTGGCCAGGTAACTGAGAAAAGGAGCATAAAAAAGATCTTTATGAGTTGTTCTCATGAGGATCTGGCTGGCAAGTATCATCAGATGTGGGGAAAAGCCATTCAGTGAAAGCTTTTGTGGAAGCAATGATAAATGAGAATGTTAGTCTCGTGATCTCAGGGCCGTTGTTGACTGATTTTTGCACACATCTCCCTAACTTGCCTGATGGCACAGCCAAATAAATCTATCACTTCACCTTGGAAAAGATCCAGCCTAGAGTCATTTCATTTGAGGAGCAGTTTTCTTCCATAAGGCAGCATCTTGCATCCATATATGAGAAAGAAGATTGGAGAAATGCTGCCCAAGTGTTGGTGGGAATTCCTTTGGAAACAGGACAAAAGCAATACAATGTAGATTATAAATGGGAGACTTACTTGAAGCTTGCTAGGCTATGTCGGGAGGATGATGTTCCAGTCCAGGTGGAGGCTTACATAAATTGTGCATCATTGCTTCAGAATGAATCAGTCAATGAACAATTACTAATACATTATAAGGTATGCTATGCATGTGTTCTTGATTATAGAAGAAAATTCATTGAAGCTGCACAAAGGTACAATGAGCTCTCTTACAAGACAATAGTCCATGAAAGTTAAAGACAAGAGGCCATAAAACATGGTTAGCACTGTACCATCTTAGCATCAGCAGGACAGCAGTATTCTCAGATGCTAGTTACTCTTGAGGATGAAAAGTGCCAGCAACCTGCTGCTTATGGGATTCTAGAGAAAATGTACCTAGATAGGATCATCAGAGGAAATCAGCTTCATAAAGATTTTTTTTAAAACCAGTTTGAGGAGTTAATTAACCAAGAAGGATACTGTTGGAAGGGGCACCGCTGTAAAAATGTACAAAAGGTCTGAGGCTACATGAAACGGGTAATAAATATGTACATGTACATGGAATTCCCCTTCCTTGAGTCCCTCCTCTCCCAGACCTCAGAGGGCATGAGGACTTGGGTGGTAAGTGAAGGGAAGGGGCACTTTGGCCTCTGGCTTAGTGAGCCCTTAAGGAGGCAGGCCCAGGGCCTAGAGGCCCTTAGAGAGGCAAAGGTGCTCCTGAGGAGGCTCCATGGCCCCAGAGATGAGCCATATTCCCATGTACAGAGGTCTCTGGAGACTGTGACCTCTGCTCTCCCAATGACCCCACAATCCATGTGATGTTTGGTCTTGTGGGGGTTGAGGCTTCTGTTCCATGATCTCATAGATGGCTGGTGAGGTTATGACCTTTACCCTCCAGCCTTGGCTTAAAACCTCAGCTCTAGGACCTGGTTTAAGGATGGGGAGATGGAGCTCGGCCCCAGCTCCTCCCCTCCCCTCACCTACCCGCGGGAGCTGGGCCAGGGCTCCTAGGTGGGGACTGGGCCAGTGGGGCCGGCACAAGCAGAGGTGGTGTCACTGAAAGGGCTTCCGGTGGGGTCTTGCTGAGAAGGTAAAGGATTCCGCGCGCTGCAGCAGGTGGTGGTGGAGGAGCCAAGCGGCCATAGAGCAAGGGGTAGCAACTTCCAGACCATAGAGGCGGGCAGCAGCCACGGCCCCAGGTCCAGTTAGCTTCTCACCCACCTCATCTCATAGAACCGGGGTGGCCTCGCCAGGCGTGGGGGCACTGCCAGCTATGTTGGCTCCAGGAAGCCAGCGCAGAGCTCTGATGGGCTAGGGACCAGAAACCCAGGTGACCCAGAAACCCGGGTGGCCTGGGCCTCTCAAACAGCAGGTGAAGGTCCTGGGGCCCAGTGGCGGCGGCGGTGGCGGTGGCTGCAGCATCCTCCTCCTTCCACTCTTCCTTTACCCACACGGATTCCTTTGATTATTATTTTTTCTTTACTATTTTATAGGTTTCACATGGATGTGTTTGCTCCATACTTAACAATAACTCTAGAAGAGAGGATTATTCTTATTTCTATTTTCGAGACAGGAAAACTGAGGTAAAAGGGGAAATAACTTGTCCAAAGTCACACAGCTAGAAATGGGAAGATGCAGGATGTGAGCCTGGCCATTGCCTCCTGAAGCCGCACTCCAAACCCCTGTGCCATAGGCCTTGCCTGCTGGCACAGGTGCCCTCCTTCCTGAGTTATAAACTGAACAGCATTGTAGACACGTGGTTCCTACCTCATCCCTGTATCTACTTCATGAAATTGGTGTTTGTCACCATTTCACAGCTGGGAAAAATAAGGCAGTCAAAATGCAAATAACTTGCCCATCTGCATAGCTGGGAAGTTCCAGAACAGAGCCAGTATTCAAGCGTTGGTCTGTGGGGGCACTAAAACCCATCCACCTTCTGGGGAGTGATGTGACCTGCCCAAGATCACACAGCTAATTTCAGTCTCCCAGGCTGCTATGAATCCAGCTCCAATATTCCCTGCACAAAAGCACAGATCTTCTCCATCTCCTCCATAAGGGCTTTTCCTGGATATGGGGGCGTTTCCAAGATCTCTATAAACTCGAGCCAGACATGTAAGTCATCTAAGAACAGATGTTTGGCAGAGGGCCCTGAAAGAGGAAAAGAGAATTAGCGTTGGGCTCAGAGGTTATTCCCAGAGAATCCAAGAAGCCAAAATAATCAACTCCCCTATCTGCGGGTATGCAAACTGCGGTCTTAGGAGCTCTATCTGAGTGAGCCCTGTGTTCCAGATACACCTGCCTACCTGTGAGCCGGGGTTTTCAGCCTGCCTGATAGGACGCCAGAAAGGGCCATGTGCTTGCACGCAGTGACACTTCCATTGCCACTTACTGGCTGGGCACATATATAAGGGGCACAGCCCTTGTGTACATTCCTTCCAGAGTAGCTGAGTTTGGGGAAATAGAGGATCAAACATCCATTTCATATGCTTTTTTTTTTTTTTTTTGAGACATGGGGTTCAAGTGATTCTCCTGCCTCAGCCTCCTGAGTAGCTGACACTACAGGCACCCACCACCACACCTGGCTATGTTGGGCTTTTACTGAATACATACTATACACCGTGCACTTGGCCTGGCCCTGGGATGCAGAGTGCTCTGGGACACAATCCCTGCCCACAAGAGTTTGGAAGTTTGCTGGGAGGAGAGAGGCACATAGGCAGATAACAATGCAGCATGGGGGAAAGACCAGGTGTGCACACAGGGCCGTGGAGCCAGAGCCCTGGGAGCCTCCATGGGGTTGGGGATGAAGGCACAGCCAGAGAAGATTTCTGACTGGCTCTTGAAGTAGGCACCTGATCGGACCCTGAGGAGAGTCAGGTGTTCGGGCGAAGGGAATATCGAGTGCTCCAGCATGGAAGCAGGAGGACACTGGCCTTGTCGCCTGGAAGCACTGGGCAGTAGGAAGGAGGGGCCAGGAGTGGGGCGGGAAGGGCATTGGTGCCTGGACTTGAATAGCCCTGCAAGCTGGGCTTAGGGGGTGGGGCTTTGGGCCACACAGGCAACAGGCACAACGGAAGGCTTGAAGCAGGATGCTGGTAGGAGGCAGTGAGAAGAGGGGTGTTGCAGTAGGTTAAGGGAAAGCTAATACCAGTATGCACCGTGAAGGAGCCATGGGAGCAGGGAGGAAGGGATGGATTTGCTCATCTGGAAGCAAAACTCCACATTAAGTGGCTAACTGGAGGTGGAGTGAGAAAGAGAGAGGAGTCCAAGACAATTCTGGATCTCTGGCTTATGAAACTGGAAGGACAGGGACTTCAGTCACCACGAGAGGAAACACATGGGTGAGTGAGAGTGTGGAGTTCAGCCTGGGGTATGCTCAGTTTGGGAGCCTGTGCCATATTCAGGAGGAAATGTCCAGGAGGCCTCTAGAAATGTGGGCCTGGAGTTTAGAAAGGAGGTTGGACAGAAAACATGGAATTAATTGACTCATAAGTCATAGAGGAAAACTTGCTCTGAAGATGTTAAGAACTCACACACAGTGACTGGATGTGATTCCAGACTATTGGACTCAAATACTGGTTCAGTCTTTCCACTTCAGCACATTCCTATCAGTAGCTATTATATCACAGCTAAGAAGCTACAAAATGCTCCTAAACAATCTCCTTTCTTTTTCCTAAAGCCTTCAGGTATAAGTTTGCAGTCAGATGTTAGTCTACCCAGTTTACAGAATTGGAAAGCTTAAGAATATGTTTAATAAGAATAAGTCACAAGCAAGTCTGAAATGGTGTCTATTACATCCAACCATGCAGCTATCTCTGGGAGAGTTGTTCCCTCAGCAGAAAGCTGGTGGTGGCTGATGCCAGTGGAAGGGACCCGAGGAACCATGTATGCATCTGTTGAGGGAAAAGCCATCGCCCCTTTGCCTTGGGTGAGTAGCATCTGAGGATGGCTTCCTCCTGCATTCTCGACAGCAATGGAGTTAGTGCACTGTGACACTAGTCCTCTGGGATGCAATGACATACACATTGATGGGAATATATATTATTACAGTCACTATGAAGTACAGTTTGGAGGTTCCTCCAAAAGCTAAAAATAGAGCTACCATGTGATCCAGCAATCAAAATGTTAGGTATATACCCAAAAGAAAGAAAATCAGCATACAGAAGAGATATTTGCATTCCCATGTTTATTACAGCGCTGTTCACAATAGCCAAGATTTGGAAGCAACAGACAGACAGACAAAGAAAATGTGTTACGTATGCACAATGGAGTCCAATTCAGCCACAGAAATGAATGAGATCCTGTCATTTGCAACAACATGAATGGAATTGGAGATGATTATGTTAAGTGAAATAAGCCTGGCACTGAAACACAAACTTTGCATGTTCTCACTTAGTGGTGAGAGCTACAAATTAAAACGACTGAATTCCTGGAGATAAAGAGTAGAATGATGGTTACCAGAGGCTGGGAAGGGTTGGATGGGGTAGAAGTGGGGATGGTTTAATAGGTACAAAAATAAAATTAGAGAGAGTGAATAAGCTTGAGTATTTGATTACACAGCAAGGTCACTACAGTGAACAATAATTTTTATACATTTAAAAACAATTAAAATAGTATAATTGAATTCTTTGTAACATAAAGAAAGAATAAATATCCTTGAGGTGACAGATACCTTATTTACCCTATGTATTATGCATTGTATTCCTGGATCAAATTATTTTAGGTACCCCATAAATATGTACACATATACATGCTATGTACCCGCAAACATTTAACATGACGAACATAATTTTCAAACCCATGTTTATGAAAACAAGCATCCTAATTTTTTCTAACTTTGTATTACCTTACATTTGCATGTAGTTCTGGCAT
Source organism: Callithrix jacchus (assembly GCF_049354715.1). NCBI lineage: Eukaryota > Metazoa > Chordata > Mammalia > Primates > Cebidae > Callithrix > Callithrix jacchus. Next base: position 71,587,638 of record NC_133505.1, read on the forward strand.
TACTCTCAAATAAATATCTGCTCAAATTTTTAAATGAAGGGAATGACTATAGTATTATTTATTAAACTGATTATCTAAATCCACTGAATTCTATTGGAATTGTTCATTTAATTAAGGTAACTACCTCTGTTTGTGCTGCTATAGCAATATATATGAGTCTGGGAAATTTTTAAAGAACAGTTTTTTTGTTTTCTAACAGTTATGAAAGCTGAGAAGTCCAACATCAAAGTGCCAGCAGGTTCAGGGTCTGGTGAAGTCCTGTTTCTCATACATGGCACCTTCCCTAGGTGACCTCACGTGGCGGAAAGGACAGAAAGTTAAAAAGAATACTAACACTTTTCTCTCACATGGCACAAAAGAGGAAGAGAGTTGCCTCACATCCTTTCACCAAGGACTCTAATTTTATCCATGAGGGCTACACTCTCATTACTACACTTTCATCCCTAAAATACCCACTCCTTAAGACTTTCACATTGGCAATTAAGTTTCAAAGTATAAATTTTGAGAGACACATTCAGACCATAGCAGTAATCAGATATAAATGGGTCTATTTCAGCACCCTTTGTTCTTTAATTTGATCATTTGTGTACCCATGTACCAACAGCACACAGTCTATGTTCAGGAGTATGGATATGTTAACATAACTGAACATTTCAATTTATTCCTATAGTGCAACTCTCAGTTTATTTAAGTCTCTTTACCCCTCACTGATAGAGTATACAGTACAGATGTCTTCAAAATTTTAATGATATGAATTTATACATTTTGTGTGATTTTTCTATTTTCATTTTGCTAATTTGTTTTATTTATTTTTAAATTTTTGATACTAATATATAAAAATACAATTACTTTTTATGTTGTATTTACCTTGGACAAACTTGATAAATTCACTTAGTAATTATGTTTTAACATTAAAAAGCTATGTACACAATCATGCCACTTGCAAATAATAAAGATTGCACTTCTTTTCCAATCTTTACGTTTTTTACTGCAGTTTTTTTTTGTTTTGTTTTTTATTCAATGGCTAAAATATCAAACAATGTTGAATAGAAGTGGTGATATTGGAGATGGACTCTTCCTAATCTTAGGGAGAATGTGTTCAATATTACGTCATTGAATACAATGTTTTGTGTAGTTGGAATTTTTTCGGTGATTTGTTTTGTTTTGAAATGGAGTCTCACTCTGTCATTCAGGCTGGAGTGCAATGGCCTGATCTCAGCTCGCTGAAACCTCCGCCTCCAGAGTTCAAGTGATTCTTCTGCCTCAGCCTCCGAAGTCGCTGAGATTACAGGCACCTGCCACCACCCCCTGATGATTTTTGTAGTTTTAATAGAGAGTTTGTTATTACCATGTTGGTCACACTGGTCTCAAACTCCTGATCTCAAGTGATCTACCCACCTTGGCCTCCCAAAGTGCTGGGATTACAGGCGTGACCAACTTCACCCTCCTTCTGTAGTTTAAATGTAGTTTTGATTTGAGAAAGTGTTCTATCTTTTATTTGCTGAGAGATTTGTCAAAACTGAATATTTGAGTCGAACAAAGGCTTTTTATGCATCCCATCTACTGAGGTTACTATGCGGTTTAATCATGCTAACTCAGGTCTCTCTTTCATCTTATAAAGCCATCAATCTTAGTAAGGTGATCATCTATTAATTTATTAATTCATTACTTCCTGATTAGACTAAGCTATGAGAACAGAGCCCTTCTAATCACCTCTTAAAGGACCAGTCTCTCCATACTGCCACATAAGAGAATAAATTTCAATATGATTGTTGGAGGAGACAAGTAGTCAAATTATAGCAGCCAGCAAATTATTTTCCTGTAATATTTCTGTCAGGTTTGAAATTAAAGACAAGCTGACTGAAGAAAATGAGTTATAAAATGTTTCTTCTTTTCCTTTTCTATAAAATACTTTTTATAAAATTGGTATTTATTTCAGTGAGACTAATGATTACATACTTGTGATAGTTTAGTTAGCATCTGGTAAATCTCCATTTTACACATGATGAGGCAAACCTTTGAAGAAAAAGGGAATAGAGAAAACAGACAATTCAGGGAAGGTTGAGGGAAAGATTAGTCTCATCTTGTCTTTGTTTTGTGTCTGGAAAGATAAGTAATCCACACCATCAGTACAGAGTTTTTTTGAAAGGGCTCAGTTCTGTTTAGACTTTAGGGAAGAAAACCTAATGGCAATTAACAAAGTAGGGGATAGAATGAAGCATGCCCAACTTCTCATATGATCATTGCCAGGAACTCAGCTTCTAAGGTTTCTCTAGGGTCCTTTCTCCAAGAGGGGACCTGTTCAGCCAGTTGGGGGCTTAGAATTTTATTTTTATTTCTTAAGGTAACAGGGCTAGATTATTTTTTAGAGGATGGTCGTAAAACAATGTTTAAATTATAGAAACAATTTCTATTTTAAGCAAACATAAGATTATGATTATTTTCACTATTATCCTGTGCTTTCCTAAGAGTTAGTCTACTGCATGTTATATATATATATATATATATATATATATATATATATATATATGTGTGTGTGTGTGTATATATGTGTACATATATGTGTATATATGTATGTAGAGTTTTTTTGAGAATCTTCTCATTATCTTTGAATGTCCATAATATCTGTAATAATATCTCCTTTTCATTGATGATATTGTAAACTATGTTTTATTTTTTTATTTAAAAAAAATAAACTTTTTACTTTGTTGTTTTTCTCTACTACACATCAGCTTCTGGTGACCTTGATTCTACTCTTACCTTTAGGAATTCTTTCTTTCTACTTTATTTGGATTTAATTTGCTGTTTTTTGTATCTGTTCTCAGAGCTCCCCAGAGCATTAATTTTAAAACTCCTTGTTTTATACTTTATACTACTTAATGTAATACATTTCTCATTGAGTACTACTGTTCCTGCATCCCAAAGGTTCTGATATGTCATATTTCCACAATCACCCAGTTCAAAATACTTTAAAACTTTTGCTTTATTTTTTGACCAATGGGTTACACAGGAATTTGTTGTTTAATTTCCAAATATCCAGGAATGTTTCAGCTAACTTTCTTTTATTGACTTATGTTTAATTTCACTGGTTTTAGAGATCTTTCATGATTTAAATCCCTTGGAATTTGTCAGATTTTGTTTTCAGCTGAACATACAGTAGTTTTGCTTATTGCTCCACATGTATTTTTTGAAACTACTTATTTTGCCGTTGTGAAATGGTGTTATATAGCATAAATCTGTTAAGTATGTTGTAGGATATCTCTATGTATTCTTATGTATTGTTTAACTGCCTGCCATAACTGTTAAAATTTCCAACTGTGCCTGTGGATTCATCTATTTTTTTCTTTTATTCCTGTAACTATTTGTTTTATATATATATTCAACACTGTTAGTAGTTGCATAAAATTCTATCATGTTTTTCTATTGAATTTTTATTTTTATTGAATGACACAACCTTCTTATCACTCCGAATAGCTCTTGGCTTACAGAATACTTTGCTTTGTTCTACTATGCCACATCAACTTCTTAAAGTTAGTTTTAAGTGATACTTTTTTCAAGTTTTTATTTTTAATATATTTTGCCCTTAAAATGTACCTTTAATAAACAGAATTTAAGTCTTACTTTTCTTTTAAATCTTGGTTGACAATTTGTGTGTAATTCAGTGTACTTAGTCTATTTAATTTAATGTAATGGCTGGCCTAGCTACATTAATATCTATTATCTTGTTATATGTTTTTTAATTGTTTCAGCTGTTGTTATTCTCATTTTTTTCTACTATTTTGTGCATTAATTAAATCACTTTGAAATAACTTTTAATCTGTTTTCCACCTTAGGCATACTGAGGAGAAGTCTCAAGTTCTGCAAATTTTCCCAACCTTGCAAAGTTGTTCTTCCTACATCAAGTCAGGAGCTTCTTTCTTTTGTTTTTAGTTGCTTCCAGGTGTCCAAATTATGCCAGTTCCAACGGTGCTCTTGGTGACACAAGACAGAAACTCATCTCTTGCTGTGTATTAATATGCTGGGGACAATGGACACATGTCCCACTCTCTCTTGCTCCAAAGCAAAAATTGCCATCCAAGATGGTCTCTTGTTATTTGAATGTGTCCTCCGAAAAGTATCCTTTGGAAACTTAATATTCAATGCAACGGTGTTTGGAGGTGGTGCCTAATATGAAATTATTAGACCACGAGGGCAAGGTAAATGAATTGATGCCATTATTACTAGAGTAAGTTCATTATAAAACAGGGAGCTCAGCCCCCTTTTAATTCTCTCTCTCTCTCTCTCTCTGTTACTTTCTTGCTCCTTCTACCATGGATGACGCAACAGAAAGCCTAACCAGATACCAACCCCTTCTGTCTTTAACTTCCCAGCCTCCACTGTGAGAAATAAATTTCTGTTCACTATAAATTTCTCAATCTGTGGCATTCTGTTATAGCATCACAAAATGGATTAAGACATCTCTCCTGGTACTTATGCTTTCTTGTAGGAGGAGGTCATTTGGGTAAGTAAAATTTATCTTTGTACCTATTTCAGTGCTATATTTTCCTGCACTACTATAACGTTTTAACTAGATTCTGGAGTTCCCACAAAGGTATTTTGGTCTGTATGACATTCTGAAATCAATATATATATATATATATACACACACACACACACACACGCTACATATATATATGCACATGTCATGTATATATATATAAATATATATACCCACCAAAAAAAATACTGTATGTGAAATGATTTTTCCCATATTTCAATGCATACCCCTCATTTCGTCAGGAACCAGGGAAATGTTTTGGTTTAGTATGACTTGATTTATTTTTTGTTCATCTCTAGTTATGCCCCCTCTTAGGCTATTGACTAGGAATCTGGCCAATGGTTCTCTTAAGGCCTGAAAGATTCCAGAATATTTAGTTGTACCATCCAGTAATTTTCATGTTAGTTCTTTATCCTACAAAACCCACATGGTTTCAAAATCTGAATAACTTGAGAGGGTGACCAATACTTTGTTTTTTCAAAGCATCTTTTTTCTAGCTGGATTTCATTTTCCCAAAACAGTAGGCTTCAGAACATTTTGCTCTGACCTTTAAAAGCTTTATCACAGGGTCTCCAGCATTTCAAGCTGTAAACTTAGTAAATGCCCCACAAAGAAAACTGGCTGTGTATGTGTGCTCTTCTGTACAGTAACGCCTCATGCCTTCCTGGACAAACATCAAAAGCATTGCTGGTTTCTCTTTTCCTTCAGTAGAGTTCTTCTGAATATTCTAAGCTCAGCCCTTAGCCTACATCCGAAATTGATATATAATTATACGAAGAAAGTGACTAAAGATCAGCAGTTCACCTGGGAAAATCTCAAAGTTGTATACAATTTTTGCCAATACAATCTTCTTCCTTTCATAGTAGTATGACATTTTTCAAAACGTGATTATTATAATTTATCTGTTTATCCAGTTGTTTCAATATGGCTTCTCATGATAAGCTAATCCTCTCTGGAGACATAAATCTTCAACTAGTGAATTTTACATATTTTTATATAGTCTCAAGTTTAAGTCTATGAGTTGTATGTTATAGAAACAGATAAATATTCCATTAGAATTTTTAGGAAAATTAAAATTATAATCACTGATGATCCCACTGAAGTAATTTAACACTTAAATATTACCCTAGAGGTGGAGGTTGCAATGAGCCGAGATAGAGCCATTGTACTCCAGCCTAGCATCTGGAGACAGGGCAAGACACTGTCTCAAAAAAAAAAAAAAAAAAAAAAAAAAAAAAAAAAAATTACCTAAAAGTCACATATGTAAGATATAATGAAATGTGAAATAAATAAAGAATAATTTCAAATATTTCTTACCAAATATGATCTAAAAATATTGAATTGGTGACATATAACAACTCACATGTATTGACTGAATACTGTGTTGGGCATTAAATATTTATTTTAAAGAAATTATACCATTTTTGCTTCTAACAATAATGTAACTACATTGGATCTAAGATGTAGTTAAAATACTTAGTATCACAGCAGTAGAAAATAAAGAATATTGAACTTAAATCTAGTTCCTGGAATTTTCAGTTTGAATTTTTAACCCCTAAGCTCTAATTCATTCTAAGACAAAGGCATGGGGTAGATATTTTCTTATATCTTTCAGACTTACTATGACCTTGCTGAAACCTTGATTTGGACCTCCAGATTCCAGAACTATGAGATAGTGTAACTATAAAGTGGTTACCAAGTTTGTAATACTTTGTAACAGCAGCCACAGAAAACTAGTAAAGATTTTTATAATAGGAAGTGAGTTGCTACTGTTACAAATATAGATAATACATATAAAAATATATAAAATATATACAAATATATAAAAATGTAGAACTAGCTTTGGAATGAGTAATAGGTACAGGTTTAGATTTTGAAGGCTTTGATAGAAAAAGTATAGATGTTTTTGTAATATTTTGTAAGTGCTGTATTAATCTTATTTTGAGATTATGGCTAAAAAGCTCTCAATTTCCCTTGTGTGGACAATTTGCTAAACTCATACCTCAACTATTTCCCTTTTCAGACACTAACACTCCTAGATTACAACACATATATCCAACTGCCAAAAACCCTGATACTAAACATCTAGGAGGACCTCTTTCTTTGGGCCCATGGAATGATTGAAACAGTCAATCTACAGGAAGTTTGTTAAACCCTGCTAACCTAACCTACTTGCTATATGTAAGCCTCTTCTTACAATTTCAGCTTGCTGTTGCCCTTTTCTTGGATGCAATTCCCTGTGTGGTTCTGCGTGGCAACTTTCTCTCTTTGTGCCCCATGGGTACCTGTCTGAGGATGAAGGTGTGACAGAGGAGTGCGCCGACCCTGAGAACCACAAGGTCCGCCAGAAACTGAAGGCCAAGGAGTGGGACGAAGTTTCTGGCCAAGGGGAAGCGGTTTCGCGTCCTGCAGCCAGTGAAAATCGGCTGCGTGTGGGTGGCTGATGGGGACTGTGCGGACGAGGACCTGAAGGTGCTGCAGCAGTTTGCAGCCTGCTTCCTGGAGACTGCGCCCGCCCGGGAGGAGCAGACACCCAAGGCCTCCAAGCGGGAGAAGAGGGACCAGCAAATCCTGGCCCAGCTGCTGCCGCTGCTGCATGGCAACGTGAACGGGAGCAAGGTCATCATCCGGAAGTTCCAGGAGCACTGCCGCCGGGGACTGCTCAGCAAGCACAACGGCAGCCCCCTGAGCCCCTCTGCCACCTGCCTGCAAACCCCTGCCCCTGGCGAGGACGCCACCGTCCCCTCCAAGTCCCGGCTCAAGCGGCTCATTTCCGAGAACTCAGTGTACGAGAAGCGGCCTGACTTCAGGATGTGTTGGTACGTGCACCCACAGGTGCAAGAGATTCCAACAGGAGCACCTGCCCGTGCCGTGCCAGTGGAGCTATGTGACCACGGTGCCCTCAGCCCCCAGAGAGGACAGTGGTGGCATCCCCTCCACGGGGCCCGGCCAGGGTACTCCTGTCTCACTGAAGAGGAAGTCAGCAGGCAGCATGTGCATCACTCAGTTCATGAAGAAGCGCAGGCACGACCGCCAGGTTGGTGCTGAGGACATGGACGGCTTCCAGGCAGACACGGAGGAGGAGGAAGAGGAGGCGGGCGACTGTGTGATTATGGACGTCCCAGATGCTGCGGAGGTCCAGGACCCGTGTGGCGCCGCTTCTGGAGCTGCGGATGCTGTGGGGGTGGACACTGGCAAGGCCGCTCTGCCCTCAAGCCCACTGGGTGCCTCTTGAGAGCCGTGGTGACGTATGTGGAACGCTTAGGGCGTCCTCCCCCCCGGAGCAGATACTTGAACCTACTGGATTCCTGTGTAAAGAGCACTTTCAACTGTAATTAATAGAGTTCTGTCCATTTATCTATTTATGGTTCATTATGTAGTTTTCCACCAACGCAATCTAACAAATGTTACAAAAATAGAACATTGCTTTATTCAACATACTCCTGAAAGTCTTATGCCAGAGCAGTTTGGCAAGAGAAAGAGGTAAAGGGCATCAAAGCTGGAAAACACAAATTCAAATTACCCTTGTTTGCAGACTACATAATTTTACATTTAAAAAACCTCTAAGGAATCTATGAAAAAATTCTTAGAATTGATAAATTAATAAAGTTACAGGATACAAAAATCAACATTAAAAATTAGTAGAATTTCGATATGCTAACAGTCATCAATCTAAAAATAAATTAAGAAAGCAACCTCATTAACAATAGCTATAATAAGTAAGATAACCCAGAATAAATTAAACCAAAGAAGTGAACGGTCTCTATAAAGAAAACTCTTAAGTCCTGGTACAGTGGCTCATGCTTGTAATCCCAGCACTCTGGGAAGCCTAGACAGGAGGATTGCTTGATTCCAGGAGTTTGAGACCAGCCTGGGCAAAATAGCAAAACCGCATCTCCATGAAGAAAAAACAGCACAATAAATTAGCCAGTTGTGTTGGTTCATGCCTGTAATCCCAGCTAATCAAAAGGTTGCAGTGGGAGTATTATCTGAGGCTGGGAGAGTCAGGCTGCAATGAGCTGAGATAGCACCATTGTGCTCCAGCCTGGGCAACCAGAATGAGATCCTGTCTCAAAAACAAAAAAACAAGCAAACGAAACATGAAAACAGAAATTGAATAGGACACAACTAAAGGAAAAGATATCCTATAATCATGGAACAGATGAGTTAATACTTTTCAATGTTTAGGCTATCTAAAGCAATCTATAGATTTAATGCAATTCCTATCAAGATGAGAAATGATATTCTTCACAGAAATATTAAAAATACCTTAAAATTTGTATGAAGCCACAAAAGGCCCCACATAGCTAAAGGAAGTCTGAGCAAAAAAGAATAAAGCTATGGATATCACACTACCTACTTTTAAATTATACTACAAAGTGATAGTAGTCAAAACATTATGGTGCTGGCATAAAAACAAATGCATAGAGCAATAGAACAAAATAGAGAAGCCAAAAGTAAATCCATGCACTTACAGCCAACTAATTTCCAACAAGGTGCCAGGAATATAAATTGGGAAAAGGACAGCTTCTTTAAAAATGATGCTGAGAAAATTAGATATCCATATTGCAAAAGAATAAAACAGGTCTTTATCTCTCACTATATACGAAAATAAAAATTAATTCAAAATTGACTAAGGACTTACATATGAGACATGAGAATATCATACCATTATAAGAAAACATCGGAAAATGCCATAGGACATTGGTCTGGGCAAAGCTTTTCTGGAAAAAGCCTCAAAAGCACAGGCAAAAAAAAAAAAAAAAGGCAAAAATAGAGACATGATATTACATCAACTAAGAAATTCTGCACAATATAGGAAACAAAGTGAAAAGACGACCTTCAGAATGTGAGAAAATATTTGCAAATTATTCATCTGACAAAGTCCTTTGCAGGGACATGTATGAAGCAGAAAACCATCATTCTCAGGAAAGTAACACAAGAACAGAAAACAGATGTTCTCACTCATAAGTGGGAGTTGAAAAATAAGAACACATGGATACAGCTAGGAGAATATCACACACTGGGGTCTGTCAGGAGGTAGGAGACTAAGGGAAGGATAGCTTTAGGAGAAATACCTAAGGTAGATGATGGGTTGATGGATGCAGCAAACCACCATGGCACGTGTATACCTATGTAACAAACCTGCATGTTCTGCACATGTAACCCAGAACTTAAAGATAGATAGACAGATAGATAGATGATAGATAGGTAGATAGATAGATAGATGATAGATAGATAGAATTCAACCAAATCAATAGCAAAAAACAATCTGATTTTAAAATGAACACATATCTGAATAGATATTTCTTAAAAAAAACTATACAAATGGCAAGCAGGTTTATTTAAAAATATTTAACATTATTAATCATCAGAGAGATGTCAATGCAAACAACAGGGAAATATCATCTTACTCCAGTTAGAATCGCTATTTTCATCAAAATGACAAAAAAATATATATAACAAATGCTGGCAAAAGATGAAGCAAAAGGGGACCTCTCATATACTGTTGGTGGGAATGCAAAGTAGTACAACAGTTGTGAAAAACAGTATGAAAGTTTCTCAAAAAGTAACCCTACAAATAAAACTACTATATAATCTAGCAATTCCACTTCTGAGTATATACTCAAAAGAAAGGAAATCAGTATCTTATAGAGATACCCACACACTCATGTTTGTTACAGCACTATTCACAGTAGCCAAGATGTAGAATCAGTCTAAGAAACCATCAACAAATGAATTGATAAAGAAAATATAATATAAATACACAATGGAAAAATACTTAGCTATGAAAAATTGATATTCTGTCATTTGCTGCAACCTGGACAGAACTGGAGGTCATTATGTTAAGAGAAATAACCCAGGCACAGAAAGACAAATATTGCATATTTTCACTTTATATGGGAGCTAAGTAAAGTGGATCTCATGGAGGTAGAGTGTAGAATGGTGGTTACTAGAGGTTGGGAAGAAAAGGTGGGAGGGAGGATGAAGAGAAGTTGGTTAAAAGGTACAGTTAGATAGAAGAAATACGTTTTAGTATTCAATAATAATATTTCGATTACCTGGATTTTATGATTATACATAAAATAATGGATCAAAATACCACATATATCTCAAACTATGTACAACTATGATATATAATTTTTTAAATACATATGTTTAGGAGATTTTTGGTATATGGATGTTACAAGCAATTCTGTTGAATGATTGGAAATAAGAGACAACTTCCTCTACAACAGTAGAGAAAACTCGAATCATCATAAATGATATATACTGTGGTGAACAAAATGTTTGGCTGAAAAAATTTCCAAGAGAAGTTTGTATGATACACTCTAATTTTTGTTTCTTGTTCCTTATAGTGAAATACAAGAGAATTAAAAAAATTCTTAAAAAGTAGTTATTTTAAGCCAAAAGGAACCAATACTTGATGATTTTGAAAACCATCCGCCCACCCAGATAGCATAGTCTGAAAACAAAGCCTAAGATGTGGCTGGAAAATTAGTTATTAATAATATAAGGTGTTTGACCCATGGATAGGATCAACCATCTCAGCTGAAGCCAGGAAGAAATTCAATCATCCAGGAAAGATCTGGATAGGACCCTTTTGTCTGATGACATGCACCCATGTAAATTGTATGAATAACCAACAATTTTGCAAATCTTATATCAGCAGAAGACCTGCCAGCTTAGACTGAAAAGGCCAGATACTGGTGGAAATGGAGGAAGAATGACTCCAAGGGTAGAACTCTAGCTGTAGAGGCATAGGAAGATGGAAACTCCTTGAGCTGAAAGGGTGAGACCACTGCTCCAGTGGGCCCAGAGAATAGATTATGAAGCCACAGAAGATTATTCTCAGGCTTTAAAATCTAATGAAGCATAGATTCTAGTAAATGAAGTAAATTAAAGATGAGGTAAATAAAATATTGGCACTCCTTCCCACCTGGATGTGTGGCTAGGTTATTTTGCCTTGCATTTCTGCAAGGATTTGGCTCAATTAAATATGGCTAAACTGAGGCTCTGCTTGTTTCCAGACCTCGACCTTAATGAAATAGGACCTTCCATTTCCTAGTTCCTGAAATACTTGCACTTGGCACCCAGCCATCGACTATGAGGAGAGGAACTGAGGCCTGCAGACCAATAATCTTAGATGAGCTTCCAGCTGAAAGCCAACCCATCTCTAATGGACTCTCCACTCAAAATGCAGATTAATGAGCCAAATAAATGATTTGTTTTTAAGTTGTTATGTTTTAGAGTGGTATGTTACACACCAATAGATAACTAAAACTGTTATCTTAACAGCGCAACGTCCTCTTCCTATTTTCTAAATAATAAAATGTGCCATTTGATTTTACAGGCAACAAATGTTAGATGGCAGGGTTGAGATTAAATAGGAACCTAATGCTTACAATGACCAACAGATTTGTAAACTGGGCTTATATTTCTATATCACAATTCTCAACCTTTATTTATGCTATAGTTTAAAGCATGACTATACTTTTCAGCAGACTCTCTTGAAAAGTGGACTATAATCAAAATATTGATATCTAGATATTTTTTAGTTATTGATTCCATTTAGTGTGGGAAAATAGAAGACATTGTCTTTTTACTTTTATAGACATCTCCTTGATAGATTTGTATTTAAATTAACTCAAATATTGCTTTTTTAAATGTATGATTTAACTTTATGATACTAACAACCTGTCATCAGTTACTGAATGTAGTTCAGTATCATTTGAACCACCAAGACCAGGACATACCAGATAGTTGTTTCAGTACAGGTGATTTGCATTTTTTATCTAAGTGCCTATAAGGATCTCTTCTAACTAAAATATCAGAGGTCTAACTTTTACCCTTTGGCTCATATTAAAAGGATAAAACTCTTAGTTATGTAAAAAGGGGATTTCAGAGAGTTTGAGAACTTACTCAAATGATGTAACTCGTTTGGGAAATGAGTTGCTTCATGCATATTTTAGATGGCTAAGTCCATTTAGCTAAAATTACGGCTGAATTGAATATGTAAATATCTATAAATTTTGCCTAATTAGATCCATAGGGTGGTGAAGCATCTGTGTTTAAAGCCCAGCAATTGTGAAGAGGTTCTGGTTGCAAGCTTAGGGGAGGCTGTGAAGACTGGGAAGTCTAGTCCTCCAGTGGAATCTGAAATTTCTCAGGCAGTAACTGAGGATAGGTATGAGATTACTGCTCAAGCCAGAGAGGTAACAGCTGCCTCAATGGGAGCAAGAGTCACTAGGAAACAGGATTCTATTATTCCTGAATCCAGGGAGGTATAAACAGCTTATTATGCAAGAAAGAAGTCTCTGTTACTAATCTAAGCTGTATCTGTTTTTCTGCTTATGCCTGTGAACCAGAACATAAGAAGTAGTAGAACAAATGATATAAATCTACAAATTATGCCACATATTTTAGTTCTTCACTATTTAAATAACTAAAAACTAAGTTTTCTTCTAAATGCATCACATAGTATAGATTTTCAAGGATGTACTTAAATTCTGTCTACTCAAGATGATCAACCTGTATCAAAATAAATTTTGATTTTTGAAAACTATTCTGTTAAATTGGACTTTAACCATCATTCAAACTTAGTTTGACCTTGTAATAGCACAAATATGTACTCTTGATCAAGATTCCAGCCTATAGACCCTATATATTTGTATTTATCTATATATAAAAATAATAAATCTTATCTGAAAATCTGTTTTAAGTCAGATTTGCCATGGCAGCTGTTATAATTACAAATTATTTCCATTTTATTTTACTGAAATTCAATTAACTTTGAGCAAAAATTAGCAACACTAATTTTTAAATAAGGATGGGGTGAAGGTGATAGTTATGTAGCATTAATACAAGAGAAGTAGTGAGGGTAGAAAGTGTGTGAACATCAAATGCCTTTATTACTCATTTACATTTCATCAGGCATCACATGGCATGAAAATATGCTGCCTTGGTCTATTTTCTTGCTGCCACCCCTAAGATACACACTTGGCTGTTTCTTCTAAAATCCACAGTCCCTTGGGGGCTAGCTATTAATTTAATGATCACAGTGATGATGAGTCCCTCAATAGCTTAGGGTTTGTATACTAAGGATTATGTCAATTCATCTAACATAAGCTTTATGAATGTGCTGCATACAAAATCATTTTATCTAAGGCCGCATATTCTCAAAAGATATATATTACACTTGATGCATTTACAATTACCACTAACAAGCAAGAAAAAAATCTCCTTTACATATTTTGAAATATGTAATACTAAATTATTGTTCCTTCTAAAAATATAAATATAGATTTTTGGGTTGATAGTTTTGGCAGGCACTCTGATTATTTTCATGTGGAAGCCAGCAACCTAATAATCCTGACTTACTGAGTGGATCAGTGGGTTATAATTCTGGTAACTTATTTTTCAACTAGCTTGAGGCTAGGTGTATCCTCAATTATGCTTCAGGTTGTATTATACATTATATAGTATATTCAATCAAGTTGATATTATATTAAACACATTAGGGACAATTATGGATTATGATTTTTCCCTGTGAGTTGATATTTTAAAAAGTCAATTATGTAGAAGTTTTTTGAAAGGCTTTATTCAATACTGGTCGGATCATCATCCTATGATAATGGGATATGGGTCACAGCAGGGAGAAAATCAATAATGGTGATGGGCTGTTTTATTTACATCTCAAGTGATTTTCTCATTTCTAATTAAACTGTAAATTTGAATGAATATATTTTTATAACATATTTTATAGCTTAACTAAAGCATTAAAATGTGTCTCATCAATGATAGAAACAAAGTTATTACCACATTTAAGAAATTAGTTTATAAAATTAATAACCACACTGGTTTAAGAGAATGTGTCGGAATTTTCTTAGAAAAGACAAGTGATTATTTTTCAGAGTCTTGTATGCAACTTCAGCATGCATTGCACCACAGCTAAAAGTTCCTGACAGCCACTTCACTCTGCATTGTATACCCCAGGGGTGATGATTTGGTTCTCTACGCTAAAGCATTGCAGGACATCCTGTTCTAGGAGGAGCAAGGACAGAGTCTGGGCTGTTCCAAACAGTTCCTATTTTTCTCAGGGTGTTGCATTCCCAGCACATCCTACAGTTATTTTTGAGAATTACAAGCAAGCAAGAAAGAAGAGCTGGGTTGGCAAAGGCTATTCAGGGACTTGCCCTGCAGAGACAGTAGCAAAACAAGTCTCTGAAAGCTTTTCAGATGGGTATCAGGAAAGTTATTCTGCAACAGTTTTACCTGTTATTGTCATTAGACAGAAGCAATATTCCACTTTTTACATTCATTAAGACATTATTTCATAGGAATATCAGGAATAAATGCTACAATGAATTAGACTACATATAAATAAGCCATTTTATAAAACTTCAGTAAAACAGATTTTACTAGTGTACTCATTATCAGTCTGACCTTACAAACAATCAATTTTTATACACAATCTACTGAAAATTTGTGTAGGTGACAAGAGAAAATTCTGTTTTCCAAGTGCTTAGAGTTAGGATAAAAATACAAATATATTAAAAAGTTTCAAAATCACTAAACAATGCAAATAATAGTTCATAGTCATCATATGAGAAATGATTTAGGTCTTATATGTTGTAGGAATTTAATGGATTTGTGAAAATTGAATAAAGCAAGACAGAAGGACTTGCAATCACACAATCAGTATTTGGATACATAGACAGAAAGTTAGTGATCTTTATAGGCAAGCCATTCACACAACTATACAATGAAAAAAATGTTTAACATGTGGAACAGACTGTAGAAAGCATTTTTATTTTGACAATTCTCTATTTTTTAAAAATTTTATTTTAGCTTCAGGTATACATGTGCAGCTTTGTTATATAGAAAACTTGTGTGTCATGGGGGTTTGGTGTATAGATTATTTTAATACCTCATCCTGGTAATAAGCATAGTACCTAGTATTAGTTCATTTCCACACTGTTATAAAAACTGCTGGAGACGGGGTAATTTATAATGGAAAGAGCTTTAATTGACTCACAATTCCACATGGCTGGGGAGGCTTCAGAAAACTTACAATCATGGTGGAAAGGGAAGCAAACATGCGCTTCTTCACAAGGCAGCAGGAAAGAGAAGAGTGACAGAGCAAAGAGGGAAGAACCCCTTATCAAACCATCAGATCTCATGAGAATTCATTCACTATCATGGGAACAATATGGGGTAAACTGCTCCCCATGATCCAATCACCTCCCACCAGGTCCTACCCTCAACATGTGGGGATTATGGCAATTACAATTTGAGATGAGATTTGGATGGGGACACAGAGCCAAACCATATCAGTACCCTGTAGTTTGTACATCATCTTCCTCCTCCTATACTCTACTGTTAAGCAGGCCCCAGTGTTTGTTTATTCCTTTTTGTGTCCATGTGTACTCAGTGTTTAGCTCCCATTGATAAGTGAGAACATGTGGCGTTTGGTTTTGAGTTCCTGAGTTAGTTGGTTTAGGATTATGGCCTCCAGCTACGGATGTTGTTGAAAAAAACATGATCTCATTCTTTTTAATGGCTTCATAGTATTCCATGGGATATATGTATCATGTTTTCTTTATCCAGTCTACCATTGATGGGCATTTAGGTTGACTATATGACTTCCTACTGTGAATAGGACTGCAGTGAACATAGGTGTGCATGTCTTGATGGTAGAATGATTTATATTCTTTCCACAATTTTCTGATGAATGTATTGATTCCTCATTTAAGTTTATCTGAAATAATACTAATAATAAATTATTAATATTTATTATAGCCTACAGTACTCTGTGCTGAATGAACTTTCCATTAGTTTACAGATATTGATCCATTAATGTGGGTGTTTATAGATTTATCTTACTGATATGGTTTGGCTCTGTGTTCCCCGACAAATTTCATCTTGAATTGCAGTCCTATAATTTCCACATATTGTGAGAGGGACCTAGTGGAAGATAATTGAATCATGGGGGCTATTTCCCCCATACTGTTCTCATGGAAGTGAGTAAGTCTCACATTTTTGCTTTCATGTCTCTCTCATTCTCTCTTGCTGCCACCAGGTAAGAAGTGCCTTTCACCTTCTGACATGATTGTGAGTCCTCCCCAGCTATGTGGAACTGTGAGTCCATTAAACCTATTTTTCTTCCAAGTCTCAGATATGTCTTTATCAGCAGCATGAAAACAGACTAATACAGTAAATTGGTACCAAGAGAGTAGAGTGCTGCTGAAAATATACCCGAACATGAGAAAGGAACTATGAAACTGGGTAGCAAGCTGGGGTTGGAACAGTTAAGAGGGTTCAGAAGAAGGCAGGAAAATGTGGGAAAGTTTGAAACTACCTAGAGACTTCTGGAATGGCATTGAGCAAAATGCTGATAACGATATGGATAGTGGAATCCAGGCTGAGATAGAGATGAGAAACTTGTGAACTGGAGCAAAGGTGACTCTTGTTATGTTTTAACAAAGAGACTGGTGACATTTTGCTACTTCTCTAAAGATTTGTGGAACTTTGAACTTGAGAGAGATAATTTAGGATATCTGGTAAAAGAAATTTCTAAGCAGCAAAGCATTCAAGAGGTGACTTGGGTCCTGTTAAAGGTATTCAGTTTTAAAGGAAAATAGAGCATAAAAGTTCAGAAAATTTTCTGCCTGACTATGAAATAGAAAAGAAAAACCCATTTTATGATAAGAAATTCCAGCTGGCTGCTGAAATTTGCCTAAGTAATGATGAGCCGAATGTTAACCCCCAAGACAATGGGGAAAATGTCCCCAGTGCATATTATAGACCTTTGAAGTGGTCTCCTTCATCAGAGACCCAGAAATCTTGGAGGAAAAAATGGTTTTGTGGGTTGGGCCCTGACTCTGTGTTTTGTGCAGTCTAGGGACTTGGTGCTCTGCGTTCCAGCTGCTGCAGCCATGACTAAAAGGGGCCAAGATTTAGCTCAGGCTGTGGCTTTAGAAGTTGCAAGCTCCAAGCCTTGGCAACTTTTATGTGGTGTAAAGCTTGCAGGTGCATGGAAGTCAAGAATTGAGGTTTGGGAATCCCCGCTTAGATTTCAGAGGATGTATGGAAACACCTGTATGTCAAGACAGAAGTTTGCTGTAGGAGCAAGGCCCTCATAGGGAACCTCTGCTAAGGCAGTGAGGAAGGGAAACATGCAGTCAGATCCCCCATACATGGTTCCTACTAGGGTACCACCTAGTCAAGCTGTGAGAAGAGGGCTACCACCATCCTCAAAACCCCAGAATTGTAGATCCACCAACAACTTCAATTGTGTGCCTGGAAAAGCTGCAGACACTCAATACTAGCCAGTGAATGCAACTGCCCAAGGCAGTGGGAGCTCCCCTTTTGCATCAGAATGACATAGATGTGAGACAGAGTCTGAGATCATTTTGGTGTTTTAAGATTTGATTGCCCTACTGGATTTTGGACTTGCATGGGAGCTATAGAACCTTTGTTTTGGCTAATTTCTCTCATTTGGAATGGCTGTCTTTACCCAATGCTTGTACTTACACTGTTTCTAGAAAGTAACCAACTTGGTTTTGAATTTGCAGGCTCCTAGGTGGAAGGGACTTACCTTGTCTCCGATGAGACTTTGTACTGTGGAGTTTTGAGTTAATTCTGAAATGAATTAAGACTTTGGGGGTCTGTTGAGAAAGCATAATTGGTTTTGAAATGTGAGAACATGAAATTTGACAGGGGCCAGGGGTGGAATAATATGGTTTGGCTCTGTGTCCCCACCCAAATCTCATCTTAAATTGTATTCCCATAATTCCCATGTGTTGTGGGAGGGACCTGGTGGGAGATAATTGAATTGTGGGAGCAGTTTTTCCCATACTGTTCTCATGGTAGTGAATAAGTTTCACAAGATCTGATAGTTGTATAAGGTGTTTCCACTTTCACTTCTCTCTTATTCTCAATGCTGCCACCATGTAAGAAGTGCCTTTCACCTTCAGCCATAATTGTGAGATCTCCCTTAGCCACATGGAACTTTGAGTCAATTAAACCATTTTTTCTTCCCAGTCTCAAGTACGTTTTTACCAGCAGTGTCAAAAATAACTAATACACTTACTTAATCCTCAAATAAAACATCTGAGGCACAGGAGTAAATTGCCCTGCCTCAGATTACATGGCTACTAACTAGTAGAGCTTGTTTGCTAAGTCAGGAAATCTGGTTCCAAAAACCACATATTGACCATACATGTTCCATCTATACTAAGTTCACTTTGAAACACTGTAGATTCTTTAGAAGCAAATAACATATCCTTTTTTATTTTCCCTTTCAAAATTTACATATTAGTAGAGTATAGCAGATAATTTCATAGACCTGTAGCTGCTGAGGTCCAGGCTAGAAATCTGGCTTTGCCATGTACAAGCCATATGACATTAAATAAGTTCACATGTTCACAAGTTCTTTCTGTTTCTCAGTTTCTTGATATAGATAATGATGTACACCCTCCCTAGTCGCTGTAAAGATAATTGATCCATTAGAAGTAAAGTGCTTAGGACAGTACAGAGTAGAACATATTATAAGCATTAATAACAAATAATCTTAATAAAAAAATAGGAAATGAAGAAGCAATAGCAGAATTAATGGAAAAAAGAATAACATTGAGGTAGCAAGATAGAATTAACACATAGCTATGCTCTTATTACGTACTTTTGATTATTTTAAGCATTTGATCTTTCTCTACTCATTTAATATTCAAAACACTCTAAGATAGTGGTATTACTATGGGCATTTGTAGGTCAGGAAACTAAGATACAGAGAGATTAAATAAAAGTTCCTAAATTCACACAGTTCTGGAGTCTAGACACATAAATATTGCACTAAATTGCTTTTTATTAAATATGCCTATGTTCCTGTGTAAATCAGTAATTCTCAGGTAGATGAAGCACATCCTCCTAGGCTTCAAGTCAGAATGAGCCATGGAGGCTATTTTTAAATCATACCCATTTCTCCCTGCCCATTGCTCTATGAGCTTTTTTGAATAATAGGATATTTTATCAGGGGAGTTAAATAGTTGAAACATACAACATTTGATTGTGTTGAATTTTTATACATAATTGAAATTCAGACAAGTATTAAATGTAATTTTCTAGGAAAGTTTATCAAAATATACTTTCCAAACTTTTCTATCTGGGACAGAGAACTACATTTCAAAATGCTTCAGAAAGCATATTTCTGCTAATTTTATCTTCAGATTTAGGCTTATTTCTTGGGTTAAAATATCTCTAGATCTTGTAATTGTTCTAAACAATTTTCTGCTTACTTTTGAAAAGCTTTAATACAAAGTTCCATCATTAAACCAGCAAATGGTATCATGTATACACATGCCATATGTATATACACACACACATTTATCTACATATACACATACCAAATACAAATACTATATACATTGTGAATATATACATTATACAGTTACAGATATACTATGTATATGTATATATATATATAGTGTATATATATTTTATACATGTATATATATTTTTTTTAATTTTGGATTTTAGAAAATTTGAGAAGAAATCACAGTGTTTCCATATACACAACACCTAGTTTCTACTCATTATGTCACATTAGCATAATACATTTGCTACAATTAATGAACTGATATTGATATAGTACCACTAACTGAAATAGGTACTTTATTAAAATTTACTCAGATTTAAGATTGACTTAGTTGTTAGGTAATGTCCATTTTATATTTCTGAATCCCATATAGGATACCATGTTTCATTTAGTTGTCATGTACCTTAGGATTTTCTTGTCAGTGACAGTCTCTCAGACTGTTTTTGATGATCTTTAGAGTTTTTAAGATAATTGGTTAGGTATTTCATAGAATGCACCTCTATATTTTTATTTTTTCTAAGACTGGTATTATGATTTTTAGAAAGGAGATCACAAGGGTAAGACCCCATTCTTACCATATCATATCAAGGGTACATGCCATCAGCATGACTTATTATGACTGATATTTACACTGCTCACTTGAACAGAGCCAGTGTTTTTAAAGTTGCTCCACTGTAAAATTACCCTTTTGTTCTTTTCCATACTCTACTGTTCTGAAGGAGGTCACTATGCACAACTCACATTTAAAGAACGGGAAGTTGTGCTCTGCTTCCTTAAGGGGAGATGCATGCATAAATTATTTGGAATTTTTTCACATGAATGATTTGTCTCCTCTCTCTTTTAAAATTTATTTATTTGTTCAATTATTTTTTAATAACAATATAAGCTAATAGTCATTTTATTTTTTTTGTCCAAATTGTTTCAGCTTTGGCCATTGATATGGTTTGGCTATGTTCCCAGCCAAAACTCATTTTAAATTGTAGTTCCCATAATCTCCAAATGTTGTGGGAGGGACCCAGTGGGATTTAATTGCGTCATTAGGTCAGTTACCCTCATACTGAGACCTCATACTGGTCTCATTATAGTGAGAGAGTTCTCACAGGGTCTGATGGTTTTATAAGGGGCTTTTCTCCCTTTACGCAGCAGTTCTGTCTCATGCTGCCACGTGAGAAGGATGTAATTGCTTCCCCTTTCCACCATGATTGTAGGTTTTCTGAGGCCTTGCCAGCCATGCAGAACTGTGAGTCAATTTAAGTTATTTCCTTTATAAATTACCCAATTTGGGGTATTTCTTTATAGCAGTATGAGAAAAGATTAATATAGTAAATTGGTACTACAGAGAATGAAGTGCTGTGATAAGGATACCACAAATGTGGAAATGACTTTGGAACTTGGTAACAGGCCGAGGTTGAAACTGTTTACAGAAATCAGAAGAAGACAGAAAAATGTGAGAAAGTTTGGAACTTTCTAGAGACTTGGAGCACTCAAAAGACAGGAAGATGTGAGGAAGTTTGGAACTTCCTAGAGACTTGTTGAATAACTTCAACCAACATGCTGATAGTGATAAGGCAAATAAAGTCCAGGCTGAGGTGGTCTCAGATGAAGATGAGGAACTTGGGAACTGGAGCAAAGGTGTTGCTGGTTGTGTTTAGCAAAGAGACCAGTGGCTTTTTGCCCTTGCCCTAGAGGAAGAGATCATAAGTTTGGAGCATTTGCAGCCTGATGATGTGCTAGAAAAGAAAAACCATTTTTCTAGAAAGAAATTTAAGCCAGCTGCAGAAATTTGCATAAGTAACAAGGAGCCAAATGTTAATCACCATGAAAATGGAGAAAATGCCTCTAGAGCATATTAGGATCTTCATGGCAGCCCCTCCTGCCATTGGCCTAGAGGTCTAGGAGAGAAAAATGGTTTTGTGGGCCCAGTCCAGGGACCCCTTTGGTGCGCAGCCTCAGGACTGCATCCCTGCCTCTCCAGCCTTGGCTAAAGGGGCCCAAGGTACAGCTCAGGCCATTGCTTCAGAGTGCAAGCCCCCAGTTATGGCAGCTTCCAAGTGGTGTTGGTCCTGTAGTTGCACAGAAAACAAGAATTAAGGTTCAGAAACCTGTGTCTAGATTTTAGAGGTTGTACAGAAATGCCTGGGTGTTCAGATAGAAGTCTGCTACAGGGGAGGAACCCTCATAGAGAACCTCTGATATGGCAGTGCAGAAGGGAAATATGGGATCAGAGTCCCCACACAGAGTCCCTACTGGGGCACTGCCTAATGGAGCTTTGAGAAGAGGGCCATTGTCCTTTAAACTCCAAAATGGTAGTTCCACCAACAGCTTGCACTGTGCACCTGGAAAAGCCACAGACACTGAATGTCAGCTGGTAAAGGTGGCTGTACCTTGCAAAGCCACAGAGGCAGAGCTGGCCAAAGCCATGGGAGCTCACATCTTGTATCAGTGCGACCTGGATGTGAGACATGGAGTCAAAAGACATCATTTTGAAATTTAAGGTTTAATGACGGCCCTTTTAAATTTCAGACTTTCATGGGGCCTGTAGCTTTTTTGTTTTTTCCAAGTTATCTCATTTGGAATAAACATTTGTTCAATGTTTGTATCACCATTATATTTAGAAAGTAACTAATTTGCTTTTGATTTTACAGTTTCACAGGCAGAAGGGACTTGCCTTGTCTTAGATGTGACTTAGGAATTGGGTTAATGCTGGTATGAGTTAAGACTTTAGGAGATTGTTGAGGAGGCATGATTGTGTTTTGAAATGTGAGGACATAAGATTTGGGAGATGCTGGGGCAAAATGGTATGGTTTAACTCTGTCCCCAACCAGATTTCATTTTGAATCATAGTTCTTGTAATTTTCATGTCTTTAGGGAAGAAAGTGTTGTATGATAATTCAATCATGGAGATGGTTACCTTTATGCTGTTCTCATAATAGTGAGTGAATTCCCATGAGATCTGATGGTTTTATAAGGGGCTTCCTTTCATTCTGCATTTTTTGTCCAGCTGCTGTGAAGAAGCATGTATTTGCTTCCCCTTTCTATTATGATTGTCAGTTTTATTAGGCCTCCCCATCCATGCAAAACTGTGAGTCAATTAAATCTCTGTCCTTTATAAATTACCCAGTCTTATATGTTTCTCCATAGCAGCATGAGAACAGACTAATATAGCCATGTGGAGGCTTTATTCGTTTGGTTCCTGTATTGTGTATGTGTTTGTGTGTAAGTGTGTGTGTTTGTATTACTATTTTGCTTTCTGACAATGCAAGATACTCAGCTTTTTAAATGTATTTCCTGCCTTAATCTTACAATCAGCTATTCTTCCAAGGAGCCCTGGTTTATTTTGTTGAAATGTATATTGAAACCAGTCCTGGGTGCTAGGGGTGGTCATGATTACTGCGTTGTTGTTGCTTCCAAGTGTTTTAGCTGACAGAGCATGGAAATAGATGTATATGTACTAATTTATGTACCTATATGTGTATAACTATAAATATAGCTATAAACTGTGCATATAGTTATTTATATTTATATTTCTAAATGAAACAATATATATAGTTACAACTATAGATAAAATATACCCTACATTTTTATTTTTAAGCAGATTGAACAATCCTATGTATTTCAAGTTT
Source organism: Callithrix jacchus (assembly GCF_049354715.1). NCBI lineage: Eukaryota > Metazoa > Chordata > Mammalia > Primates > Cebidae > Callithrix > Callithrix jacchus. The sequence continues at coordinate 71,611,174 of NC_133505.1, forward strand.
GCTGTATTATAAAACAAATAATTGTTGAATTTTCTCAAAGGTTTTTCATACGCTGAGTCAGCCTTGCATACATGAATTAAAGCCCACTTAATTTTGACATATAATTTTTTACACATTGTTACATATGATTTGCTAAAGGTTTGTTGAGAATTTCTAATATGTGCATTAGTGAGCTAAATTTCCATTTAGGCATTAACATCTTATGCATTTAATAAGTTATATTTTGTTTTCAGATAGTTCAAAATATTCTAGAAATTTATCTTGAGACTTCTTTGAGGGAGAGAGATCCAAGATGGCCGATTACTAGCAGCTCAGGATTGTAACTCCCAGTGAAAGCGTAGAGAACGAGAGGATGCCACACTTTCAGATGAATTTTTGTTGCTGACAGACCAGGAGATTCCCAGTGGAGGAGCCCCACAGGTCACCATCCTAACTCTTGTGGCCTGTGTGGCGGTTTTGCTGGCACCTTGGAGTGGTGGTTCTCGGTGCAGACTAACCAGGACTGGGTCCCTTTCTGGTTGACGTTTGGAGATCTGGGAAGGCAGAGTTGCCCATTCAACTGATTGAAAAAGGGACTCAAGAGGGAAGCCAGACCAGAGATTCCAGGGCAGAAAAGCACCATGAATCTTAACGCCGCTGTTTTAGCCGGTGCAGTGGGTTGCTCAGATTCCAGCGCTGGGAATCAACAAGTTGGACGTCCACTCAGAGACCTAATTTGAAAGTTGGTAATTACAAAGACAACAGGTGGATAAATTTCAGTGATGGGAAGAAACCAGCATAAAAAAGGTTGAGAATACCCAAAATCAGAATGCCTCTCCCTCTACAGGGGATCACAGTTCCTCAACAACAGGGGAACAAGGCCTGATGGAGAATGAATGTGTTCCATTAACAGAATTAGGCTTCAGAAGGTGGATAATAAGAAACTTCTGTGAGTTAAAAGAATATGTTTTAGCCCAAGTAAACAAATTAAGAACCTTGAAAAAAGGTTTGATGAAATCCTAATGAGAATAGACAATTTAGAGAGAAATAAAAGTGAATTGAAGGGTAAGACTACAATATGAGAACTCATCAAATTGATCAAGCAGAAGAAAGAATATCAGAGGTTGAAGACCAACTTAATGAAATGAAATGAGAAGACAGGATTAGAGAAGAAAGAGTAAAAGGGAATGAGCAAAGTCTTCAAGAAATATGGGACTATGTGAAAAGACCTAATTTATATTTGATAGGTGTACCTGAATATCATGAAGAGAATTAATCCAAGCTGGAAAATATTCTTTAGGATATTATTCAGGAAAACTTTCCTAACCTAGTAAGACAGGACAATACTCAACTCCAGGTAATACAGAGAACACCACAAAAATGTTCCTCAAGTAGAGAAACCCCAAGACACATAATCGTTAGAATCACCAGGGTTGAAATAAAGGAGAAAATTCTAAGGGCAGCTAGAGAGAAAGGCCAGGTTACCCATAAAGGGAAGCCTATCAGACTCACAGCAGCTCGCTCAGCTGAAACCCTACAAACTAGAAGAGAGTGGGGGTAAATATTTAATATCCTCAAAGAAAAGAATTTTCAACCCAGAATCTCATATCCAGCCAAACTAAGCTTTAAAAATGAAGGAAAAATAAAATTTTTCACAAACAAGTAAGCACTCAGAGATTTCATTACCACCAGGCCTGCTTTACAAGAGCTTCTGAAAGAAGCATTACACACAGAAAGGAACAACCAGTATCAGTCATCCCAAAAACTTACCAAAAGGTAAAGAGTATCTCCACAATGAAGAATCTATATCAACAAATGGGCAAAATAGCCAGATAGCATTAAATGACAATATTAAACTCACAAATGTCTATATTAATCCTAAATTTAAATGAATTAAATACCCCAATCCAAGACACAGACAGGTAAATTGAATAAAAAGTCAATATTTATTCAATTTGGACATGCTGTATCCAGATCCATCTCATAAGCAAGGACACACAAAGACTCAAAACAAAGGATTGGAGGAAGACTCACCTATCAAATGGAGAGCAAAACAAAACAAAACAAAAAAACATGGAGTTGTGACTTTCATCTCTGACAAAATAGACTTTAATAGTAACAAAGACTAAAAGAAACAAAGGACATTACATAATGGTAAAAGGATCAATGCAACAACAGGAGTCAATGATCATAAATACATATGCACCCAATACAGGAACACCCAGATACACAAGACAAGTTCATAATGACTTATAAAGAGACTTGGACTCCCGCACAATAAACCACATTGTTAATATTCAACGGATCAACGAGATAGAAAATTAACAGAAGCATCTATGATTTGAACTCAGACCTGGAACAAGTAGACTCAGTGAATATTTATAGAATTCTTCACCCCAGGTCCACAGAGCATACATTTTTCTCAGCATCACATTACACCAATTTTGAAAGTGACCACATAATTGGAAGTAAATCACTCCTCAGCATTTGCAAAGCATTTCACAGACTTAAATGAAATATTGGTTGGCTATTTATTATTTTCTTCCCTTATTCCTTCCTGTCTCCACTGTTAAGCACAATTATCAGCATAAAAGAGGTTTTTAATACCTATTTTTAGATTGCATTCCAGCCTGGGCGATAGAGCAAGACTCCTGTTCTCTCTCCCCCTTTTTCTTTCTCTTTCTTTCATTAAAAAAAAAAGAGAATTATTTGAGCCATGGGTTACTAGAAATGAATAGCTTAATTTTCAAATATTTAAGGTTCTTCTACCCATATATTTCTGTTATTGATACTTAATTTTTCTGTGGCTTAAGAGTGTGCTTTCCATGATGTTTACTTTTTAAATTAGTTAAGGCCTATTTTATAGCCCAGAATGTGGTCTAACTTAATGGATGTTTTATGAGAGCTCAAAGAAAATGTGAGTTGGGCCATTGTTTGGTGGAGTATTTTAAATATTTCAGTAGGTTAATAGTGCTGTTCAACTTATTTGGATCTTTCTGATTTTATACATGTTTGATCTGTTAATTCCTGATAGAAATTAAAATCTAGATTAATAATAATTGATCAGTCTATTTATGCTTTAAACTTTATTGTTTTTGGCCTCATATATTTTGGCACCCTCTTGTTAGGCACATGCATGTTTACAGCTCTTTATTATTGCATAATGGCTTTCTTTTTTACTGATAATCTTTCTGTCTCTGAAATTTGCTTTATCTGAAATTTGTATGCTTAGTCCAGATTTATTTGGATTAATGTTAGTATGGCACATTATTCTGCATTCCTTACTATTAACCTATCTGAATGTTTAAGATATTTTTTCTTGACAATCTATTTTGGGATTTTTTTTTTTTTTTAAAGTCACTATGAGAGTTTCCCACCTTTAACTGGCATTTTCTTTTCTTATTTTTATTTATTTATTTTTTTGAAACAGAGTTTCGCTCTTGTTGCCCAGGCTGGAGTGTAATAGGGCATTCTCGGCTCACTGCAACCTCCATTTCCTGGGTTCAAACGATTCTCCTGTCTCAGCCTAAGTGGCATTTTAAAATTAATATATTTAGACCATTTATGTTTATAGTTATTATTTATATAGTTGTATCAATATCTACCACATTTGTAACTGTTTTCTACACATCACATTTGCTCTGTTTCTTTTTCTTTCCCTCTTTTGCTATCTGTGGTTTTAATTACATTTTTACATACTGTGACTGGGTTTTGGGGTGCAGGGGAGACACAGCTCCCCTGAGAGAATTTTTTTTAGGTTCTTGGTCTTTCACTCACCCAAGAATGGGAGAGGGGATCACACCAGATGCGGTGCACTAGTAAAGTAAATGTCAGACCCAAAAAGTTTTGCAGAAAAGTATTTATTTAGGTAGAGAAAAAAAAAAGGGAGAAGAGAGAAAGCCTCCACAAAGAGTGTGGAAGGGGACCCCAGAAGGGAAATTCACCCCGATGAGGGAGACTGGGCCTGTTAACCTGGGAGGAACTCCCACCCTTTCCAAGCCCCCTGGCCAATGAAAGGAGTTCCTTTAAACTTCCACTGGAGTGATTAATTTTTTATTATTCCTGTGCCTGTGAAAATTAAAGAGAAACCATTAAATCTCCCGGATGGAGAGAGATGGGGAGGGGCATGGTGCTAGGAAATTCTTGCCCTAGAAACTACGCCCCCTGTGGACCCAGAAAGAGAACACATTCCCTCAATACCATTTACTCTCACAGCTACCTTACCAATTGTACTTCTATGGTTTTTTTTTTTTTTTTTTCTCTGTTCTACATTTGAGGGTAAACCTTTACTTATCTAAATCCACTTAAAGTACCTTATAACAAAATACTTCTAATTCCTGTCCCCTGTTCCTTGTGACATTGCTGTCATTTATCTCATTTCTATATGCTAGAATTAGTTAATACCTTGTAATTAATCGTACTTGAAATAAGCAGTTGTCTTCTTGTTAATTACAAATGTAAAAAAGTTGCATATATATATATATATGAATTTACATTTACCTTTATTTGTTTTCTAAGTGTCTTTATTTTTATACATAGATGAAAAATTTGGAGTTTCTCATCTATGTTATTTTCTTTCTAAGGAAATTATTTTAATATTTGTTGTTGGTCAGGTCTGCTCTGCTGGTAATGAATTCTGTCAATTTTTGTCTCAGAAGCCTTTTATTTTTGCTTTACATTTAAAGGCTAATTTTACTGCATACAGGATTCCTGGTTGTTATTTTTTTTTCTTTAGTCTATGAATAAATAAGCAAAATATTGCATTTTACAGTCATCTAGAATTTCTCCTATCAAACATTTTTTAATGTGTATAGAGATGTATGTACACAGACTCCAACGTAGTTTAGCATATGCATCTTAGTGAGATAATGCGTTCTCTTTCCGGGTCCGTGAGGGGGTGTAGCTTTAACGACAAGAATTTCCTGGCACCATGCCCCACTCCCATCTCACTCCATCCGGGAAATTCAATGGTTTGTGTTTGAATTTTGCCCGCACAGGAAGAAACTAAAATTCAATCCCTCCATCTGAAGTTCTAAGGAACTCCTTTCATTGGCCCAGGGTCTTAAAGAAGGTGGGGGTTTCTCCCAGGATAAAAGTCCGTGCTCCCTCACCTGCGCCAAATTTCCAACTTTCTGGAATCTCCTCCTACACAGTGGGAGCTCCCTCCGGGATTTTCCTTCTAGAATCCCCTTCCACCTTCTTCATGGAAGCCTTTCTGTTCTCCTTTCTTTCTCTTTTCTCTACCTAAATAAAATCACCTTTATGCAACAGTTTTGGGTCTGAAATTTTACTTTGCGAGCATACGGTGCAACTGAAGCAGTCCCACCACTTATTCTTTAAGAGGTTGGAAGCCAAAAACCCGCAACATCCAAGAAAAAACCCGGTTACAGAATTGGCGCCCAATGTAGGGCAAAAAGAGTGGAGTGTAAAAAGGGAAACACTTTGGAAGCTGAAGGAAAAATATTGGACCCTTCTCACTTGCTTTCTGACCTGTCTCTTTAAAAAGCAGTCTCAGCCAGGTGGGGCTGTAGGGAACTGGAGTTGCGTGCCAAGCTTCAGCAGCTCAGGCCAGCCAAAACTAAAGTGCACCTTTTTACCCAAACTGTTTTTCTCTCTCCTCCCTCTCTCATTCTCTCTCTTTTTTTTTTTTTTTTTTTTTTTTGAGACTGAGTTTCGCTCTTGTTACCCAAGCTGGAGTGCAATGGCGCGATCTCGACTCACCGCAACCTCCTTCTCCTTGGTTCAAGCAATTCTCCTGCCTCAACCTCCCTAGTAGCTGGGATTACAGGCACGCGCCACCAGTCCCAGATAATTTTTTTATTTTTAGTAGAGACGGGGTTTCGCCATGTTGACCAGGATGGTCTCGATCTCTTGACCTTGTGATCCACCTGACTCGGCCTCCCAAAGTGTTGGGATTATAGGCTTGAGCCGTCTCTTGGCTGCTTCTCTGAGCAAAAACCTATGGGAGGTGGAATAAGCAATCACTTCTGTTTGTACCAGGGGTAGAAGTGGGTGGGCACAGGCGTAGACAGGTGTTGGGCTCAGGACCTGGTGGGTGGAGCGAGCACACTCCCTGGCCCTCAGGCCTTTCGTTTCTTGCTGGCAGAAATGGAACTAGAACCGCCCACCACCCAGCCCTGCAGTAAGCCACAGCTGGGCAGGGAGAAAAGCTGTGGGGCCAGAAGAGGTGCAGTCCGGCTGTGGAGGCTCTGAGCAAGGTGGCAGTACTAAGGAAGCGCCATGGGGAAAATGTTTTTGCGGATTCGCTTGCTCACTAGCCAGGACATTCGAATCCCTAGTTGGGAGCAACATAAAACTGCAAAATGCAGCTGTTACAAAAACCACAGTCAGGGACAGAACAAGACCTATCCCTGGGATACTCGAATGCCGGCTGTGGGTCCCTGTGTGGGTAGTGGCTGGGGGACCGGCCTAAGGTGTGCACGTGGCCTAGGCTGCTCATGTGGTCCCGACATCATGGCCACTGCAGGTCCCCCAGCAGGGGCCTGGTAAACTTTCTCCTCCGGCAGGAGGCGAAGTAAAAGCACTCAAATGGCCAGGGCAGCTGCAGCAGCCCAGTCTGCTTCTTTAAAGTGTGTGCTCTAATGGCCCCTCCCTAGAAGCTTATCTTTCTAGGGCAGTTTTATAAATTGGCCTGCAAATTGGACCTTTGCTGGAAATATCGGTACCCATCTCCTGAGCCTCATGGGCCTCGACAAAGCATGTTGGTACAATTACCACCCAATCCCAACAGCTTCCTTCCATTCCATGCCCCTATGGTGGTCACTGAAGGGCATGAGAGACCGTGGGCATAAGCCTATAATGCTGGTAGGTCATGATTACAACCCAGTTTATGGCGAGCCCTCTAATAAAATGAATCACACATCTTGAGCACACAAAATTTCGGGGTACTGACTGAAAAACATTTCATTTCAGTACCCATTTTACCTGGGGAATGCCTCAAGTCCAAGAGGCTGTAATATTTTAACCGGAGATGCGGGCATCCCTTGTTCAATTTCGGATGGATGCTTCTGTTCTTAAACTCAAGTCCCCATTAAAATGTACACTGGAAAATTAGGACCAACTTAACACACAGCTCTTAAAAAATAAACTGCTCATCTTTCTCTGCTGAAGAGTGGCCGAAATACCCTCTGCTAAGTGGAAAAACCTGGCCTCCAAAGTATAGATTATAACACCATTCTACAATTAGACCTGCATTGTAAAAGTAAACGTAAATAGCTTAAGGTCCCCTATGTGCAACTATTCTTTTCCCTAAGGAATAAGTTTCAGCTCTGTCAGGCCTTTGTCCCTTATCCTGCCCCCTACAGGCAGTGGGAAGAGAATTTGGTCCAACAAAGGCGCACACCCCCTTCTCACTCTCTGACTTAAAGCAAATTAAGGTAGATTTAGAAAGGGTTTCAAATAACCCCAACAAGTACATAAACGTTCTTCAAAGCCTGAGTCAGTCCTTCAAATTAGAACGGAAGAATGTCATGCTTTTGTTTAATCAAACCATAACCAGCAATGAAAGGGAGGCTGCTCTAGTAGCAGCTCAAGAGTTTAGGGACACATGGTGCCTTAGTCAGGTACATAACCTAATAACACCAGAGAATAAGGACAAATATCCCACAAGTACTCAGGCAGTCCCTGCCACGGACCCTCGCTGGGATCCAGATTCAGAACAGGGGGAGTGGAGCCGTAAGCATTTCCTAACCTGTATACTTGAGGGATTAAAGCGAACTAGGAAAAAGGCAATAAACTACGCAGTGTTATCCACCATAACTCAAGGAAGGAAAAAAAAACAACAACAGGTTTCCTTAAGCGATTGCAAGAGGCTTTAAAAATGTATCCTCCCCTGTCACCAAACCCTATTAAGGGTCAGTTAATACTAAAGGACAAGTTTATTACTCAGTCAGCAGCAAATATTAGGAGGAAGCTTCAGAAGCTGGCTTTGGGACCAGAACAGAGTCTAAAATCACTGCTAAACCAGGCAACCTCAGTGTTTTATAATAAAAAACAAGATAAACAGGCTAAAACGAACAGGAGAAATCAGAGAAAGGCTGTTGCCTTAGTTATGGCCTTCAGGCAAGCAAACCCCAGGGGTTCAAATAAGTGAAAAGCTTGGGTTAGCCATCACTCTAGCAAAACTTGTTACCAGTGCAGTCTAAAGGGACATATTGTAAAAAAACTGTCCCCAAAGAAATGGACCACCACCTCATCCATGCCCGCTCTGCCAAAAGAATAACTGAAAAGCACACTGTCCCTGGGAACCAAGGACCCCTGGGCCTGAGGTGTCTAGCCAAATAATCCAATGGCAGGACTGAGAATGCCCGAATCAACTGACCAGCATAAGCCATCACCCTCACAAAGCCCCAGGTAAAGCTAGCCATAAAGGTCCAAGAAGCCAATCTTTTCCTGGGCACAGGCACAGCCTTCTCAGTAATTCCCTCCTGCCCTGGAAACTTGGTGCTAGTATTAAGAAAGTTACTACCCCTATTCAGTTACTAAAAGCTACCTCAGAAGTTAATTAATAACAAAGACGAGTTGCTAATTCTCTCTGCAAAGGGCTCTCTCTGCAGACCAGCTTAACTCTTTGGCTGCCATAGTCTTAAAAATAATAGAGCCCTAAATCTGCTAACAACAGAGAGGAGGGGAACCTGTTTCTTTCTAGGAATAATCCTGTTTTGTAAACTAGTTAAGTGTTGTTTTAGATATAAAACTCAAGACTCAATCAAAAACAGGGCTAAAAACCGTCGAGAACCCAGCTCTGTTCTCTCTTAGCCTCGTTTATAACTCTGGGCCTCTCATCTTTAACCACCTAATCATATTCATTTCTTATAAAACCATAAGGTCACAGTTAATCCTGCAGCTGGAACCCCAGATGTCCTTGGCTCATGAGCTCTATCTTGGACCTGTAAATCAACCTGCACCCCTATGGAGAAAACCTCAACTGCAAGGCCCCTTCTATGCCCCATTTCAGCAAGAAGTAGTTAAAAAGGATCAACACTCCTATTCCAACAGAAGTTGAATTTTCCTGTTCAAAAGGGGGAAAGAGGGAATGGGTCCATGAGGAGGTATAGCTTTAAGGGCAAGAATTTCCCGGTGCCATGCCCCACTCCCATCTCTCTCCAACTGGGAAATTCAATGGTTTATGTTTGAATTTCTCGGCATGGGAAGAAACTAAAAGTCAATCACTCCAGCTGAAGTTCTAAGGAACTCCTTTTATTGGCCCAGGGTCTTAAAGAAGGTGTCTCTCACCTACACAGAATTTCCAACTTTCTGGAATCCCCTCCCACATGGTGGGAGCTCCCTCCAGGATTTCCCCTCTAGAATCCCCTTCCACACTATTCGTGGAAGCCTTTCTTTCCTTCTCTTTTCTCAACCTAAATAAAATCACTTTTCTGCAACACTGGTTTGGGTCCGAAATTTTACTTTGCGAGTATACGGTGCAGCTGAAGCAGCCCCACCGCTTATTCTTTAAGAGGTTAAAAGCCAAAAACCCACAACATCCAAGAAAAAAAACCTGGTTACATTATTTCTTTCCTGTGAGGATCCCCAAATAACTCATCCATTTGACTATGTTAGTCATTTTCTAAGAAGAAAATAAGAAATACAGAAACATATATAGGTCCAAAATAGCATAACTCTGAAAAAAATGTTAGGCTTAATTATTTAAAAAATAAGATCCATAAAAGGTGTTAGAGATATTATGGAATATTTCTCAGAATGTTTGCAGTAAGAAGTAGCACAGATTATAAATAGGAAATGCTTAAATCAGAGTATATACTTTTAACAGATGACATAAAAATACAATGGCAAACTCAATTTTGTTTTATCTGTTTTTTCTAGGAGGAAGTATTTTTCAGTCTCTTAATGGCCATTAAACTTATTTTTTACATCTTTAGAAATTACCAATGTGCAGTAAACTTTAGCCTTCATTGAATGCTTGTTAGACAATACGTACATTCCTGAGAACATGAGAATAGAGGCTGTCAGAGTTCTTTAGATAAACAGAACCAATAGGATACATGATAGATAAATAGATTATAGATTTAAAGACGTTTATTATGAGGAAATAACTCAGACAATTATGGAACCTTAGCAGTTTCAAGATCTGTACTGGCACAAGGTATATTTCACTCTGAGTCCAAGTGTAAGGTCAGAAGAAGACCAACGACCCAGCTTGAAGACAGGCAGAAAAAGAGATTTCTCCTTATTCAGCCTTTTTGTTGCATTCAAATCTTAAACTTATTGAATGAGGCCTACCCACATTGGGGGATGGGGGTGCTGCCTTCCTGTTTTTCAAGGGGTTCTGGGTGCTAAGTATGCAGACTCAAGGCTAGAAATTGATTGAAGGTCCATGACTTTGTTTTATTGATTCAAGTTAGACTTTTGTTCATTTGACCTAGAAGTTTTTGCTTACACAAATGAAGTAAGATGTGATCGGCTTCCTATCTATTTTCATATGGTAATGCTGTATGTCTGAGTCAGACTATTCTGACTGCTGTGTTGACTCTGCTGTCTCATTATGGTAACCACACACACCTTGCCTTTGGTTACCGAACACTGACCCTTCACCTTACCCCTACCACCCTAGAATCCAATTACTCTCACTGCATTTAGGTTTATCAATTCAGTGACTTATTTACTATTGTAAATTCCAATTTACAGAGAATGGTGATTTTTCTCTAAATAGCTCATAGCTCCTTCAAGGTCTTCCCATAATGATATGTACAGGTTCCCATTGTTTCCCAATTAATGTGCTCATTTAATAGTAGACACCTTGCCAGGCTGAGAGTTAAACTAACTTTGTTATTCAGCCAGTTATCAAATGAGATTCAGCATTTGATTTTCATGCATTTTAGCCCTCTGGCTATAAGAATCTCCTTCAGAGCATACAAATAAACTTTCAGGTTGTTTATGCAATGTTTGAGCTGGGAATTCAAATCCCTGAGCTTGTTCTTTTATTTTACCATTTTGTGCAATGACAGTTGATCAATCAGTGAACTATATTCATAAATTTTCCAAAAATATTTAAAAGTGTCAGGTATGCAGACATCCAGCTCCATGCTTATAAAGGTGGATTGAGAGTATTCCATGGAGATATTTTGCATATCTTTATTTCTCTATTGCCAAATTATGCTATGGGCTATCACTGCTTTTTTTTTTTTTTAACTGCTTGAAATAGAGTAATTGACATCTTTAAATCTACTCACATTAAAGAACAAATTCCAGAAACCACAGAACAAATTAAGAACATTATTCTAACATATATTCCTCTAGAACTATCCTTGGTACCAAAACATGTAAGGAATTATTTTATGAAAGTATAGGGGCTGAGAAGTCCTAAGACCTGCAGTCAGTAAGCTGGAGACCTAGGACAGCTGATGGCATAGTTTCAACTGAGTCTGAAGGCTTGAATAAAATGAGAAGGGATTATGTAAGTCCTACTCCAAGTCCAAAGGCTTGAGAACCAGAGGAGCTGTTGGTTTAAATAGAAAGCTGAGTCTAAGTCTGAAGGTGGTAGAAGACTGATGTCCTGACTCAGAGACAGCCAAACAGAGAAAATTCTTTCTCACTCAGCATTTTATTTTCATCCATAACTTGAACAGATGGATGGGGCCAACTCATATTGAGGAGGGCAATCTATTTTACTCAGTCTATCAGTTTGAATGTTAATTTCATCTACAAACATCTTCACAGATATGCACATAATCACGTTAATCAAATATGTGGTTACTCTGTGGTCCAATCAAGTTGACACACAAAACAAATAATCACCCACAGTGAAAAAAAGAATTGCTATAAAGGAAGATTATACTGTGTATCAATTTAAGTCTTCTGTCTTGAAAGAGTGCTATTAATAATAAAATACAGTGTAAATATTAAGCAACACCAGAAATAGATTGTCAAGAAGGAAATACAAATTTTTTAAAAGTTTTGCGATAACTTTTTATTACAAGATAATGCAAACTTTCTTCTATTACTCAAAATGGAAAAAAATTACTAAATTTGATGTTAATATCCTGCAAAATTACATGGTATGATGATAATTTGAAAATTAGAAACATTCCGATAAGATGAACATTAAAATTCAAGCCAGCACAAAATCTGTTAAACAAATTAATCATATTATATGATAATGTTACCAAGTATTTTATAAGGTTAATTTTACACTGTACGTTTTAAATCTTTAGAAAAGAATGTCTGCAAAGACATTTTATTTTTTAAATACTGGTAGAATTTCAATATTGTTTGATAGTTTCATTGTGTTGTATTAAAACTCTGAAATACTATATTTTTAGTAGTTTTCAGGGCAGCTATGGTCCAAAGCTATAAGGACTTTATCTTGAGATCAAAATTCGATCATGATTTTACATGTACAGAAATATGCATGGCTATAAATTTATATTTTTTGTCAGTATTACAGCAAAGATATACAAAATAAATCCCAATATAAAATACTGGCAAAAACATTTTAGAGAAGAAAATTTCCCTTTGAATTAAAAATGAAAACGCAATATATTTAAGTTTGAGAAAGCTTTGCTTCAAAACACTTATTTAAATAAGATGGGGGATGAGAGGAGTTTGTCATAATTATCAGGGAAAACATGATACACCTGCAGCCACATTAGAGCAAAAGAAAAGAAGAAAGTACTTAATTTTTGCATATTCATGATGTGCCAAGCACAAATGCAGGCATTATGAAATCAGTACACACTCCACACAATGTTGTACTCGCTGTTTTCCAAATGAAGCCAACTGACTTGCTGATCTCTTATATATTATTTCTGCTGAAAAATGATTCAAATCAAGTCTAATGGAAATCATGCCTGTACACTAACTCCCATAATATATATCTGTAGTTATATATATATATGCAATCCTTCTAATACTTTGATGTTGGACTTCCAGTCTCCAGAACTGAAAGGAAATAGATTTCCATTATTTAAGCCACCAAGTATGTGATATTTTGTTAAAGTAGCCCTAGCCAACTAGCAAACTAATATAGGGAGACATATGATAAAGACACTGAGTATTTTAAGTAGTATCATCTTAACAAGTACACATACTTGTGAATTATCCCATAAGCAAAAATGAGAATTAAAAGCTTCTAGAGATAAATTTTATTAAATCCACAAACTGAATTTTTAAATTAATTAGATTTTTTTTATAGAATGAATAGCGTTTTGTTGTTGTTGTTGTTGTTTTTAAATGCTGCTTTAAATGGAAAAAAATGGCTAGGGGAGTAGCAAGGAAGAAAAGAAGGAAGAACAATTTTAATTTCCCTTTTGCTTATATAATTTTCATCTTTAGATGTCAACTTAAATAATACTCTATGAAATCATCTGCTTATTAGACATACTGTAGCGCTCATTACATTGTCTTAAATGTACTTGGTTTATTTTGTATCTTGAATCCTAAAATACAAGGAACTATAAAGCAGATCAGTTTTTATCTTCATATTTAATGTTTAGTCACTTTCTGAAAGAGAAGGCAGTCAGTATACATTTGCAGAAAGAATAAATAAGAAAGAAGGAAAAAAGGAAGAAAGAAATGAACAAAGCAATGTATAAATGAACAGATGAGACTGTAATCCCACTTAACGGAGTTACTCACAAAATTAAATGACTGTCAGGAGTTCTGAAGAAGAAATTCTTAATAGTGAGATTGTTAAAGGCTAAATGTCCTCTAAATTTGTTTAGAATTCAAAATTCTATCAAGTCATAATAAGTTATATTGAGAAATACCTTAAATATCAACATATGTTTCAAAGCTTCTTCAATTTACTAGTAAATAATGAACTGATACATGCATCCATAACGTTTAAGATGAAATAACAGTTGATTCTAGTCTGATTAATTGCTTGCTAGAATAATCACACTCTCTACTTTCCCCAGGGAGTACTCAAATTAAGTGACATTCTTTGTAATACATTATGTGCTTCCTCTTTTGAATTAAGAATCTTTTTAAAATAGCCTATAATAAGAAATGAATAAGTAAACAGCAATTTGCCCTTATTTTATGGATAATTGTTAGGTTATTTAAAAGTTATTTTTAAGTACTTGAAATTTTTCTTTGGGGATAGTCCAATAGTTTTTTGTTGTTATTGTTAATTCTTTTTTATTTTGTTTTGTCTTAGATAAATATATTTTTAAAAACTGTTTAGCCATAAAAAATTGCAATATTCATATTACTTAGGGCCCAATTTGCACTCACCTAAAACAAATATCTCTCACCAGTAACAACATACACATTGAGATACTTTTAATGAACCATTCAATTATGTTCTTTTGTAAAATTTACATTACTAATTTAGAACTGAGTGTTTTTGTGTAGAATTTACACACTTAACAGAAACCTTTCCTAGGAGATTTGTATATTCACATTCATCCACAAAAGCAAATAATTATAATAATGCAATGATAATCATAATAATAATAAAACAAATGTAGGCAATTAAATGTTTTCTCTACATTTATAGCTCATAGCTTCTTTTCTCTTATAGGAAGCTTTTCTGTAGCATTCTCTTTAAAAACAGAAAATTTTTGTACTAAAGTTAGAAATTTATGGATATGCTACAGATTAGTGAAATAAATGTAGTTTCTTATTTTTAATATCTTATGTGTTTTTATAGGGCTATAGTGTTTTAGATAACTCAATCTTTTTTATTTAAAATTCTCAATATTCAGTGACTAAACAGAGTGGGACTGCAAAGTGGCTTCATAGTCCTTAGTGTTCTGCTTATTGGGTTGATGGCTTCTGCATGGTTTGCTTAGATTTCACTCATGGGTTTTGTTCTGGTGGCTTAAGTCAAATTGGATGATTAGAAGATATTCATCTTGTCTTTCTCTCAACTCTTCCATGATCTATTGGTGATCATCTGGGACATGTTGGAGCTTCTTCAACTATAATTGATCTTCACAGGTAATGAACTTTTGTTTTTTGGCCTTGGGTGGTAAACTCGATTAGCCTAGGCTATAGGGTCACTTAGCTGTCACTGTGATAATCAGCTCTACTACAATGTTCTCAGCATAGTTCCTTCAAGCATATGGGAAATGTAACCATATTTTACCCCATTTGAAAAATGAAGGCAAAAAACAAACAACAAACTTCGGCTTTCCCCTGTGTAATCTTTCTCTTTTCTCTCTTCTCTCTTTTCCTTGGTTTGTCTCCTCCATCTCTCTCTCTCTCTCTCTTTCTCTCTCTCTCACACACACACACACACACTGTACTGTAGGTGTTTGTCTACCACTGAAGAAGTGAAGGGAAAGCCTTTAATAAAGTTGCCTAAAGGATTCTTAAATGAGAATCCAGGCAAAAACTCGTCTAGTCTCTCTCTCACTTGTTTCTCTGGGATCGCCTCCATCAGCATGTAGCCATATACATCCCCTTGGCATTTTGCCTCGATTTTTATTTCCATCTCCATTTCACTATCCCTCAGACCTGGGTGTGAGGACGTTGTTTCTTTAGTTAAATCGTATTGTTTTTCCTGCGTAATAAAATGTTATCTTTAGGTAATCAGAAGTAGCTTAGGACATGCTAAATTGAAACTACAGTAATATTATTGAGAAAATGCTGTTCTTTTAACAAGTCTTCACTTTCAAAGAGATTTCTGTTACTATACTAATACTCTTTTAGTAAATAAAAGCTGAACATTAATTCTTATTTTGCTTAGTGTTTTAGTTACATCAGGACTAATCACTCAAACTCCCAATGTCATTTCTCTCACCAACACTCTATGTCCTAAGGCACATAGATGTCTTGGCTGAGAAAGACAAATATGTTACATGGTGAAATATGAAAAAGAAAACTCAGCCAAGGCAGCAATAATTTGAAATTAATTGGCATATTAGTTGGCTAGGACTGCCATAACAGAATACCACAGAATGGGTGGCTAAATTAACATAAATATATTTTTTCTCTAATCTGGAGGCTAGAAGATCAATATTAAGGTGCAAATGGGGTATGTTTCCTGAGGCCTCTCTCCTTGGCTTGCAGATTGATGCCTTCTGTCTCCTTCATCCCCACTTAGCCATTCACCTGCATGTGAAGTCCTGACATAGTTTCCTCTTCCTATAAAAACACTAATTCCCTCATGACCTCATTTAACTTTAATTATGATTTAAAGGCCCTTTTTGCAAACATAGTCCCATTAGTGGGTAGGGCTTCAATATACAAATTTGTGTGTATACAATTGAGACCATAACAACTGGTTGAAGAAAATATATGTCAAATTAATTTATGCTTATTCCTTGTTCTCATTGCATTTATTCTTATTCCCCTTTATTTCATCCCTTCAACTCTAGCAAATTGCCGATTTAATTTTGTTCAATTGAACATCAGAAGAATAAAGTTACCTTAATTAAATCAGTTAATGACCTAATTTTATCACTGGTCTGCATAATTTTTTTCTGTTATTTTATTGATTGACTGGCTAATAGATCGATCAATTCTATTTTCTTTCCTTCCCACCTCTACCCCATAAATAATTATTCTAATAACTTAATTGATGTCTATTTGCATGTCTTTTCTCTATTTTTTTTGCAAAATAGGTATTATTTAATATGGATGAATCTCTAAATATTACTTTTCTGTTATCTATCTTTTTTTCTGTTCTTTTTTCAACAACTGAATTTTAAAAGATCTCATCTTTCCATGCATACTCTTAATCTTTGTTTCTATAACTGTAAACATTCTATGGTATTTGTTTACCACATTGCATTTACGTTTGATGCAATTATCCATACTATTTTTCGTTAGTTTACAGACCTATTAACATAGTCACAAGTTTTACAACTCTTGTTGAGAATTAGCTCTATGATTTAAATAACCTACAAATTAAAAAAAAAACAAAAATTATAAGTTCAAATAAAACATAACGACAATACCAATGGCAATAGATTATATTGATCATGATCAACTGTCAAGTAAACTTCTTTAAGCAAATCCTAAAACATAAGTAAGTAAATCTGAGCTTTCAAGGTCTTCAGCTAGTTTCTACTCCAGAGGCCTGATGAGGTTAAGCTATTTGTTATAAATAAGTAAAAGAGATGAATGAATGAATGAATATAAAGTATGATGACATAGTTTGAGCTGCTCAGAAGCAAAGCTTAAGATGAGTGTCATGTAATTAACTTATTAGATAAATTCCCTTAAGAAAAACTGTTGAAGAATGGAAAAACTAGAGTAAGAAGAGGAAGACAAAAAGCAAGGGTTCAATTTCAGTTGAAATATCAACTACAGGCTATCTTTGTAGGAAAAGCTTTCCTCAAGGTTTGTCCCTATACAGATGTAACAGAATGACTATCATACCAGTTATTGATTGGCAGTGAATGACTAAAAGTTTTCTGATATGCTGCAAAGAGAATCGACCTTCCAGACTCTGGTATTTGTTGGCTAAGTGGCTACAGGAGCATAGGAATAGTTCTCTGAAAAGAATCTCAGTTCAAGGACAGTTTCAACAGATATTTAAGCTGGAGGATGAGTCTGAGAAAATGGTAAATGGGATCAGATGTGATCTGAGCAGGGCACTGATAATGTCTGCTACATGTGAGAAATTGCAGAAACATTGGTCTAGTCACTTGATTTCTGAAAAATGTATCATGCAGGACTGTAAACTGAAAGATTTATAGTTAATCAAAGATTTCTAGATAGCAATTAATTTACTTACTAATATTTTAGTGTTAGGTAAAATTGTTCTAAATGTGACTTCTAAAAAAACTGACAGTGTCTCCTCTGTTCTAAACTAACATCTTCCTTTTACATTTGAGAAAATGTGAATCCTGGAGGAGTTAAATGACTTCTTTGTTGTCATGACAAGTTCCAGCATACTATCTGGGGGTCAAGATCTCTGAACTCTATATTTAATTATGATTATTTAAAAAAACATTTGCACAATGCCATTTATAATAACAAAATACAGTAGTTGGTAACTACTGTAAAATTAAATTTTTGAAAATTTAGATATTGTTGGAGTCAATAAAAATTAGTGGTATAGAAATGCTCAGGGTAAAAAGTAAAACTGACAGAGAATTGGGTAACAAATTATTCAATAAATGAGGTGATACAAAGAGACACGGGTGCAGCATAGCTGAGCATAAAATTGATGTCTGGATTATTTCATTTAAGGATGGGCATATTTTTAAAGAATGCTTGATCAAGATATTTGATTTTTGAAAGACTCTTTCAATTGCTTGGTGTGCCATGGTTTGAAACCTGTCAATGAAAGCACATTCTTAAAAAAGAATTGTTATCTTTATTTAATGTTCTATTCTTGACCTATTTCCATATTTTAAATTATCCCTTACAATTTTTCTGATATAATCTTCTTGAACTTAATAGTACTTTTAAATGTAATGCTTCTCTCTGCTGGATAGGTGCATTTTTTTTACAGCTCCTTCTTCAAGTTGATGTCATAAGTAGGTCAGCACAATGAAATATATATGGAGCAATAGAAATGAACAATTTTTGATAAGTTACAGATTCAGTTTTGAATTATGAACCCTTCTACGTCTTAGTTCTGAGAAAATTAGACCCTGTTACGCATAGCTTAAGCCATTTTTACTATCAAGTGAGCTTCTTCTTCTGGTTTTATAGAAAATAAAAAAGATTAAACAATTAGACATTGCTTATTATTAATGCTTTTCACATTAGGGACAGAGAAAAATATTTTATTTAAAGCATTAAAACGATAGTAATTTATACTTGAGATTATAAAATAAAAAGACAGTGTAGTATAAAAATTAATCTATTCTACCTTTTGTAATCAAATATTTTAACTTTGTAATTTCTACTTCTTTAAGAAATATAATATTTCTTTAACTTTTAATTAAGTGTTTTTCTAAGGATCATTTAAAAATAACCAATACTATAATTTACATAATTTTATTGAATTAAGGTCAAGCTAAAGACCTATAAATAATTCAGATAAATTATACAAATGAGTTGTATGTGTTTCTCTTTGTTTTCATTCAATGATTGCTTTTCTCCTAGTATTTTAGAAAAATAATGATAAGATCTCTCAAATGAATTGATTGTCATTTGGTATGCAAATACTTTAACATGTCTTAACTATCTGGGGTTACTATAAGCTTTTTTTTTTTAAAGAAAGAAAAAAAAAGAATGAAGGAGAGGAAGAAAGAGGAAGAAAAAGAGGGAGAGAGAAAAGGAATGTAGCTTTATTCTAAAAATGGGTATTAATAATGGCCAATCAATATTTTGTGTATTTAAAGTGGAGAGCTCTATAAATATTTATTGAGTTTACTTGATCTGGATGTGAGTTCAAGTCCTGGATATCCTTATTAATTTTCGGTCTCGTTGAGTCTAAATCTCTTTATGAGTCTTATGCATCTGGGTGTTAGGATCGTATTTGCCAACCAAATGAAGAGCAAAAATAAATAAATAAATAAAAAGCAGGAGTTGCAATTCTCACATCTGATAAAATAGATTTCAAAGCAACAAAGATACAGTGGTAAAAGAATCAATGCAACAAGAGCTAACGATCCTACTATAAGCTTTTTAATCACTATTTTAATAGAAACAATATGCCAGTCAAATTTACAAAACACAATTTTATTACTACCAGATCTAAAACATACATAATTGACAGGGGCAGATTAATATTTTGTGTTACTAAAACTAATGTAATTTGTGGGAGCTCTTTTAGAGTAAAATGGGCCAGGTGCAGTGGCTCATGTTTGTAATATTAAGGCTTTGAGAGATCAAGGCAAGAAGATCACTCGAGGCCAGGAATTTGGGTAACATAGCAAGAATTCCTTTCTACAAAACAAAAAAAATTAGCTGGGAATGGTGGCATGCACCTGTGGGTCCCAACTACTCAGGAAGCTGATTGGGGAGAATCGCTTAAGCTTGGGAAGTTGAGGCTGCAGCAAGCCATTACCCTGCCACTGCATTGTAGCCTGAGTGACAGAGTTAGACCTTGTCTCAAACAATAACACATACACACACACACACACGCACACACGCACACACAAGAAAAGAAGAAGGAAAGGAAAATAGAATAAAATGATTCAAAATTAAAAATATAAAATTATTAATGCTTATTTTATGTCATGAAAAGAATTTTAAAAGTAAGAATCTTGAGAAGATGAAAAATGTATTTTCTTTAAATTTAGATGTTTATTCGTCACTCATATACTTCATTTTGCTCACATTTGAATTCTGAAAATAATTCTGAAAAGGTATACAAAATTAATTACGTAGATCTATCTATCTATGTATATATATATATATATATATATATATATATATTTTTTTTTTTTTTTTTTTTTTTTTTTTTTTTTTGAGGCGGAGTTTCGCTCTTGTTATCCAGGCTGGAGTGCAATGGAGTGATCTCGGCTCACCGCAACCTCCGCCTCCTGGGTTCAGGCAATTCTCCTGCCTCAGCTTCCTGAGTAGCTGGGATTACAGGCACGCGCCACTGTGCCCAGCTAATATTTTGTATTTTTAGTAGAGACGGGGTTTCACCATGTTGACCAGGATGGTCTCGATCTCTTGACCTCGTGATCCACCCGCCTCGGCCTCCCAAAGTGCTGGGATTACAGGCATGAGCCACCGCGCCCGGCCAAAATTAATTATATATTAATTAAGCAAGAACAACGGTAATATATCTTAAAATTAAAACTGAATTGTATTAAGTTATAAATAGTAGATTTTTTTTTTTTTGATACAAAGTCTCATTCTGCCACCAAGGCTGGAGTGCAATTGTGCGATCTCTGCTTACTGCAACCTCCACCTTCCTAGTTCAAGCAATTCTCCCCGCCTCAGCCTCCCGAGTATCTGGGATTACAGGAAGTAAATTATTCTTATAATGTGTTGAATTCCTGGTAATTACGCATAGAAATTTTCTTTTTTTTTTTTTGTGGGGAAAACACTTATTTATTTGGATCATTTTGATGCCTCAATGACAGTCTTTGCATGACTCTTTCTTCTTTAACCACCCCAGTTAACCAAAAAAAATTTCACAGACACTCTGTAAAATAATCCTCAGACCTTGGGTTGCATAAAATGTGTAACTTTACACACCAACATAACTGCTATATGAAATTTTGCTCCATATGTAACCTAGCATAGGAAACAAATCAACTTTATGTCAGGAAATTAAATAAAAGAGAAAATAAATATGTGGTGTGTTTACAATACTCTATGCTGCATCAGTGAGTATTTTTCTAACAGGAGAGAACTTCCATTTTGTCTAGGTTTTAATGGGAACCTAATCCTGCTACAGCTTTATATGCCTGATAACTGGGAAAAGTTTCATCCTGAAATCTACAATTATGAACCCAATAAAAAAATTTAAATAACTTTGGGACAAGTAATTTATATTTTCAATGCTCTGAAATGTCCACTTTATTAGCACACATATATTAAGAAAACTATCTAGTATTTCATATTATGTTTATTAAAAACTAAAGTGTAACTGTTAAACCACTACAATTTTTATATCAATAAATATAAAATAATTTAAAATGTTTCTATATTTAAACATCTATATAAATTCTTTTGTACAAAACCTGTCTCAAATGAAAAAAATATGATGCATAAACAATTTTTCACTTACAAAGCATTTCATGTGTATTCATCTAATCTAGTAGCCAATTTAACATATACTTTAAATACATACTGAATGTTGAGCTGAATAATGTTATTGTGTTTCCTGAGGACTTCTTTTTTTTTTTTAGTGGCATTTCGCTCCTATTGCCCAGGCTTGAGTGAAATGGCACAGTCTCGGCTCTCTGAAACCTCTGCCTCCTGGATTCAAGTGATTCTCCTGCCTTAGATTCCCCAGTAGCTGGGATCATAGGCACATGCCACCATGCCCAGTTAATTTTTGTATTTTTAGTAGAGACGGAATTTAACCATGTTGGCCAGGCTAGTCATGAACTCCTGACCTCAGGTGATCTGCCTGCCTTGGCCTTCCAAAGTGCTGGAATTACAGGTGTGAGCCACTGTGCCTGGCCTTCTTAAGGACTCCTTAAGCACAATGGGAACACAAAAGGCATAAATAACTGATATGTTTATTAACATGAAAATTAAGAGTCATGGTTCTGCTTCTAAAATGGTGAGGTAAGCTCGTTGCAGCCTATATATTCCACTGATGATCACAACCATAACCTCTAAACAAATTATAAAAACAGTTACTTAAGAACCCAGAAATGAAAAAGAGAATATAACTACAAACACCATAGAGAGTAAAAAGATAATTAAAAAGTTATGAAATAATTTACACTAACAAATTCTACAACTTACTATGTTTCAATTTCTTTAAAAGCAGTGTTCACTCAAAATTGAGAGAAAGAGAGAGCTGGTTAGAGTACTTAAACGGTCCTAAGTCTATTAAAGTCATTAATTCATAGCTAAAAGTTTCTGTAAAAGAAAATTCCTGGGCAAGATTGTTTCACAATAAATTCTACAAAACATTTTTAAAAGAAATTATGGTAATTCTACAGAAACTGATTTTATGAAACCACAATTGATTTTAAAACAAAATCAAGGAATCATAAAAATGTAAAATTACATATTCTTCATAAATGTAAAAGCAAGTACCACCAACAAAATAATAGAATCTAACAAATACACTCTATAGCAAGTAGAATCCAGCAATGTTTAAAAATATAATATATAAAGATTAAATGGGGATTATTCTGGTAATGTAAGGTAATTTAACCTTTGAAAACCTTCAAAATGTCATATAAACAGACAAAAGAAAAATCTATATGAGCATCTCAATTAATGTTAAAAATATTTGACAAAATTCATCACTATTTTTGATACTCTCAGCAAAATAGAAATAGAAATCCTTTAACATTATAAATACAATCTACATAAATCTAAAGCTAATATCAAATATCAAAACTACTGATGAAAGATGAAATACTTTTTTAAAATTAAAACTGAAAACAAGGCAGTGTTATCTATTCCTACCACTTCTAATTACAATCATACTGACACTCTTATTCTGTACAAAAAGATAGATAAATGGACTTCCAGATTGTTAAGGAAAAAATAAAACTGTCTCTATTTGTAGGATAGCTATGTGGATAATCATATGGAACCAATAAAGATATGTCTCCAAAACTAATAAGTTAGGTAGGCATAGATATAGAGCAAATATAAAGAAAATATAGTATTTATTTATGTTAACAAAGAACAATTGAAGTTAATTTTTTTAATCCACTATTTATGATGGCACCAATAACACAAATTTGGCAAGTATAAGCTAACAAAATGTGCTCAGGAATTCTATACTGTAAACTAAAAATTAATGATAAAAAATTTTAAAAAGACCCATATGAATGTAGAGGTGTACCATGTTCATAGATTGAAAGATTCAACAATGTTAAGATAGTAATGCTCAGAGCATAGTTATGAGTCATTATGAGCCCTTTTTAAAATGTTGGACATCCCTATGCAGAAAACTGACTCTCTATCCATACTTTGGACCTTATTAAAAACTTAAACAAAAGGATTAATAGTACCAGTAAAGCCTGAAAATATAGAATATATGGAAGAAAACATAATATTTGAAATTTTGTATCATCTTATTTCTTTAAGATTTTTTCTCTATATATATGTCTGTCTATATATATGTAAATAATACATAAACTATAATGTTACAGTGAGAGTGTATGTACATATATAGGCTTAGAAGCATTGAACAACACAAAGGTACAGAAAAAGAGTTATGGAGACAATTAAACTTTGTAGGTTAAAGGGTGCAGACAGTTATCAGAGAGTGCATTAAAGATGAAAGTTATACTTTATTAGAGTGTGAAAATATGACCTGATATTCAGCTGAAGGATATTGGTGGAGATTTCTTTCAGAAGATGCAGCACAAATCAGGCAGCTAGGTGTGAAATACGATGTTGAACTTCACAATTCTGTGTGAGGATTGGCAAGTAAGAATAATAGTTTAAGTATTTTATTTCTAATGATTGCTATGTAAGGCTTTCAGGACCAAAGAGACTATTTTCTGCTTGTGATTGGTATGTGATAGGTGTGTGTAGACATTTACTTGCCATTAAAATGAAAACTGCATAAATGTCTGCCATTTTAGGGGGTTACTGCCAACTTTCAAATATTTGCATTAACATGGTTAACTTCTAAATACTGTCCACATATGAAGGTAATATATGCTTTGCAGTTTCATGAAGATAAAGCATGTCATTTAAATTTTCTATTTGTTCAGTAAAAACTTAATTAAAATCTGTTATTCCCCATATTAGAAAAAGGTTACTCATAAATAAATACAATGATGTCTCTGTACTGAAGAACCTTTAAAAATGTTGTTGGAAAAAGGAAAGAATTAACATAAAGAAGAGCTTTATGATATAAATAAATAAATATTTTAAAACATTTTTCCTCAGATCTTTTAAAACATTAATATTCACTTTGAATTTCCAATAAAAGTGTTTATTATGATATTTTTATAAGTTATATGACCACAGCCAATAATTTTTCCATATGGCATCTGTTAGTATTATAATTCAGAACATTTATGTGATATAACACAAGAAATGTATAGCTCATTATAACTGCAGAAAGAAAATGCAGCATTTTCTAAACTCTAAAATAAATTAACATAGTTTTTAAGAGTATTGTAGCCTTAACTATACAGAAAAATCAAACATATTTGTAAAGTAAATTATCAATATTTTAATCATGAGACCAGGGAAATCAATATATTATTCAGCATTGTATCTAGCACCTTGTAGAACAGAATGAATAATGCTTATCTCTGAATTTTGCTCATTTTTCCCCCTTTCCATTTGAATATGGCACTGCATGTTCAAAATTAAGCATACCAAACCTGCTCTTTTTGTTTGATATATTCAGTGGAATTCACGATAAAGCATTTGAGAGAAATGCACCCTTTATTTGTTAATTCTTCTATTGATGCATATGAGTGTGTAAGGTACCTGAATGTGTTTTCTGTGTGGTATGTGTGTATGTGTAGGTTTGTGGTATTGGCATATGTGTACATATATATATGGAGAAAATAAACTTAAGCTTTAAATATTATAATAAATATGATATTAAACATCCCTCATAAAATTCAATACAAAATTAGAGTTTTTAAAATTACTGATTCCAACATTGTAAGAATATTGAAACATGCATCAGCAAAACAAATTTGTGTTGCTCTTACATATGTGTGCATTTCTGTGCATTTTGTGGTTTGTTGTCAAATGCTAACAAATATTTTCATTCTGCATACTTGATACGCCAAGACATGTAGGCAGTTTCTTTCACAGTAATAGAAGCAGAGCATACCTTCAATTACATACAAAATATTCTCACATTAAAATTACTTTAGCTTTTTTTCTTTTATGCTGCCACTCAAGTCATCTAGTTAACTAATATTGTAGACTAATGAGTATTTTTCCTCCCACATCCTGAATTTATATGAAGAATCAAGTTGTCAGGCTGTTCAAATTATTCAGTTCTAGGTCTGATAAGTCTAATATGTTTATAACTGCCTGAGAAGTCCTAATTCAAATCTCTTCATATCTAGGCCTTTTGGGGTTGCTGATAACTCCAGGAAACTTCTTTTTTCTATTCTAAAACTATAAGGACATCTTAGGATACATTTGAAACAAAGGAATAGTGCTATGAAAAACATATATATTTGAAAACCTAAAACAAAAAGAATTTGAATGATTCACTAAAATTCAAGACAACCATGAATGTAGTTGATGTCATAGAAAGTTTTCCTTGTCCTATATGCAAACTCTCTTGCTTGGCAATAATAGTTTTAAATTTAAAGGAGGCATTCAGAATCATTATGGACAATTATTTCAAGCATTTTGGTCATGGTTAAGTTCTATTTGCTTTCTTCCCATTCTATTATTTGCTTAAATTTTGGCCTGTGTAGTCTGTTTATAATTTTTATTAATGTTTAGAAGTTGACATTTTCAAATTTAAACTTTTGCTGGGTAAATCACTGTCCATGGAGAGATGGACATTTTAATCTACTAGATACTTTAGGTCAGCTCAATGCTCTCTTTTTGGTATTATCCTTATTTTGTAATTTAGCCTTCTTGGAGATATGCATTTATACTATAGACTTAGAAAGTTATTGATTTCAAAGTTTTCTTCAAAACACCTACTAGAATCATATATGCTAAATCTGCCTTTCTTCCTTACTTTTTCTGATATAGTTTGGATGTTTGTCCCCTCCAAATCTCATGTTGATATTTGATCCCCAGTGTTGGAGGCGAGGCCTCCTTAGATGCGTTTGGATCATGGCTGTGAATTCTTCATGAATGGCTTGGTGCCATCTTTGTGGTAATGCATGAATTCTTGCTCTATTAGTTCCTGGAAGAACAGATTGTTAAAAAGAGGCTGACAACTCCTCCCCTCTCTTGTTTTCTTCCACTGCCAGACCTTGCTTTCCACCTCACCAGAAGCAGATGCTGCACCATGCTTCTTGCCTGCATTGTGAGTCTGAAGAACTGTGAGCCAAATAATCTGCTTTTCTTTATAAATTACCCAGCCTCTGATATTCCTTTAGAGCAGTGCAAATGGAATAAGACATCCTCACTTCCTCTCTTCATCCCTTCCTTGTATCTTCCCTGCTTGTGCTATTCATTTCATTTTATAAGCCTAAGAAAGTTGAATGACTGCAGTAGATTTCTTTAGAAAACAATTACATCTAACAAAATTAATGCCTCTCTGAAGTCTTGTTGTTAGGGTGCTAATTGTCTTACTTTGGTTAAGCTTATATTTTAAATTTTACCTGAAACAATGCAAAAATAAAAACAGGAGTATCATACTTTTATGTGTCAATAACAATTCCTTTTTAGCTTTATAAAAAGGAAACTCCACAAAGAGTTTTCCAAATCTATAAGGTGTCCCCACTTGCTACATTTTTCCCTTGGATCAATGGTATAGATGATAAAACACACAGCAATTTCCCTAGTGCCCATATTCTGCTGCTGAATATAAAGAATTAAGAGATTTTTTTTCCCAGGTAAATCTGGCATCTAACACTATTCACAATATCCTTATGGTAGTTTGCTTTTATGTTATGACCTGATATTAATTGTATTTTTATGATTATACCTTTTTTAAAACATGCAAAGTTTCATTGTGGAACATATGTTTTGAGGTATGTTTGAACACATTTAAACATTTGATATGATTTAAATTCTTCTGTGTGTCTTCCTATACAACATTTTTATTCTTGTAGGATTGTGTTTCATTTTCATTAGGAAAAGAAATTATTTTGTTTTGTTTTCTTTCTTCACCTAGCAACGAATCAAATTAAAAATTTCAATACATAAATATTTAGTGTAATTATGTTTCTAGATAACATTGTTCTCTAATTAACATATAACAAGATTCAAACTAAGCTATATTTTTACTATATCAATATTTAAAATTACTTGCCTCCAAAGAAATACAAGATAACTGCGAGAAACACATTGTAGTGAATATAAGATTAACGATTTTGAAAAGTCAACATGTGCGCACGTGCACGCACACAAACGCACACACCCCTACATACACAAAAATATATGTGACAATATTATATATGTAAGAAAATATAATCTTTCTAGAGTCATTAGTTGTAACATTGGCAAAAAACAATTTCAGCTGTGAATGCATCTACAAGCCAGACCAAAAATATAATTTTATAACTCACAAAGAATTTCATAAGAAGTGAATGTATATTTGTTGTTGATTATGTGGATCTGTGAATGTTGGCAATTTTATCATTCATTGACCACACAGTGTTATCTCTTCCATACAGCAGGCTTGATATGAGTCCATTTTGAGTCTTATTTCTTTTTTCTGTACTTGTTTTTGTGCACAATAGTGTATAATTTGAAAGAGCATACTAGAATCTGTACTGGCTTTACTAGGCTCTACTTTCATTACATTACTAATAGCTTTATTATCTAGGCAAGTAGGGACATCATTCTAGATTCTTCATTTCTGATTTTGAAAAATTTGTAATGATCTAAAATGGCTTTTTTCAGTCTTCAAACACTGTGCATTTTCCCCAAATAGAAGAGTATTTATGGACAATCTTGCTGCCTAGAAGAAAGTTTCCTTTTTTTACTTTTTGAGGTGCAGTCTCACCCTGTTGCCCAGGCTGGAGTACAGTGGCATGATCTAGGCTGCCTGCAACCTCCGCCTGCCAGGTTCCAGCAATTCTGCTGGGATTACAGGTGTGCGTCACCATGCTTGGCTAATTTTTTGTATCTTTAGTAGAGATGGGGTTTCACTATGTTGGCCAGGCTGATCTTGAACTCCTGACCTTGTGATCCTTCCGCCTCGGCCTCCCAAAGTGCTGGGATTACAGGCATGAGCCACTGAGCCCCCCTGAAAGTTTCTATTTTTAATTTGTTAGAAATGATCCCTTACAAGACCCTAATATCAAACTTTAAGATTATGCTTCCTTAGGTTTTAATTTTTGTCTCATGTCACATACTTCTGAAACCTACTTTATTCTAAATGAATAAATCAGTTTTTTTTTCTCAAGATAAATTCTGAAAGTACTAGAGTATATCTATTTATGGTTAACCAACTTCTATAGCAAAGTCAGTTGTATTGATTGGAATAAAATCAGTCATCTCTAGTTTCACAATAATCAAATGTGTGTAAGCCTAATGTATTCTTTAGGTATATGAAGCATATTAATAAATGGATTATCATTTGGCCCATGTTGAAATTTCTCTGGGTGAATATTCAGGTACCCCAGGTGGAAGATTCTCTAGGCACTAACTCTTACAATAAATGAAAGATATAATGTGTCACTTTACAAAGCAGGAAGCTATTGCAATATTTGTACATAATTACTAATTAATATTTTGAAACACTGTATTTGTTATGTAAAAATAAATGTGTTTATCTCAATAAATATAATTGATGAAAAATTCTACTTGGTAGAGCTTGTATTTGATATTATTTTTCTTCAAACATCCATGACAATTATAAGCAATCCAATTAAGAAGCACAATATGTAGACAAATTGACCGACCCAAGTCCCCCAAGTCATTCTGCTCTATTTGGTAACTTATTAGAAATGTGAGAGAAATAAATACTTGCCAGGAGGCTGGTGATTCTATATCTAAGAAGTCTGACTACAGGACATGAGAGAAAGGAAAGATCTAACTCCTTAAGTAAAATATTTCTCTCTAAGAGCAACATCACTTTCCACTACTATTAATAGCTCTTCACTATTGCATATACATTTTTTTTCTACTAAGGATTATAGGGCAGCAGTGATTCTTTTTATCAACTAGTATCTGATATCTAGGGAGACAGCCTCTTGAGAAACAATCAGTAAATTCAGTAGTGTTTTCTTTGACTGCTAAAACATTTTAAATTCAACATTTCAGTGAATTCTGCAAGCATCATTTTAAAAAATAAAAGGTCTCTACACGCCAGAGAATGACAACACACTGAGAATTAAAAAAAAATAAAAAAAAAAGGTCTAAAAACATTCAGAAATTTTATATAACAAAAAGTCCTTCAAGTTGAATTTTGTGTCCAAATGAAAAGCAAATTTTAGAAGCAAGAGGTGAAGCATTACATAATTTATCAAAAGTGCTTCATCACTGTTATTAATTAGGAAACCGTCTATAGTTAGATATACGCTGGATATACTCCTGCTGATCAAAACCCCCAGAGCCACAGATTACAATTATTGTTGGATTATTTGTCCTTGTCTTTAAAGCAGCTATTTACGTTGCATTAAAAACAATGCAGATTTTTTTTTTAAACAGGGCACTTTCTCTGTGCATTATGGCACAAAAATTCAAACTACGAAGCAGTAAGCATTGCAAGATCTGGTTCTTAAGGTTGATCAAAGGTATATAACATTCATCCATAGGAATCACAAAAATAACAGTAAAAAGAGAAGAATGGGGGTTTTGTAGAATCCAGATTCAAGACTGACTCTATATGTTGCAATTATGATTATCCAGACTCACATGAATTCACAAGAGTGAACCAAAACACAAGAAACTACCACATTGAATACCTTTTTACATCTTCATCTAAGGAAGATCATAGTTAGATATGATAGCTAAATACACACAAAACTATAATATTAAAAAGGGCTCTGAGATAATGTAATAATCTTCATAATTTATACACCATGTAGGAGATATACCTAGAGTTATGCATATTCCACCCTAATTATTTACTGTGCTTATTTTTCTGATGTTTCAGATGTCAGAAGAAAATGTAAAAAATGCATGAACATGAAGGTCATTAAACTGAGGTTCTTTAGGTAATAAAATGAAAGAAAATCCAAAGATGACAACCATGTAGAACATCTGGCATCCTGGCACCTGAACATTTTTATAACTAAACTGCTACATGTGCTTTTGTGGGACTGTGCCAGATGGACACTGCAATTATACACTGCATTGAATTACAGCTCTCAAAAGAGGAGATTTGCATGCCTCCACTTACATCATCTATGCAGTCAGAATAAGAAAGGCTATGGAAGGGAAAACAAACTGAATGTTGAAAAAGCCTAACTGGCTTAATCTCAATTCTATGATTGTTGACTGCTTTACCCTTTAATGGAAAATTACTAAACTGCCAATATATTCAGTTGTTGTTAATAAGGTTGATTTCGATCTAAAAAGAACAACAGTTTGAATTACCACACACTACGTTTTTCACAAGTGAGATGACTTTTAATTCAGGCATGGAAGTATCATGTAAATGTAAAGCTCAATCCTAAAATTCTAAATATACTGATTCTCTTGGATTTATTATCAACATTAGTTGGATAAGTCGATGCCTTCATTACAGTGGAGACACTAGTCCTATATACACAATAAGTCACCTCCCGACTGGCAGTGTCCCATTACTCTGTACTTGTCTGCATCATTTTCTCAGCAGCTATTGAATATCAACAACTACTTCCAGGGGCAATGGGAACTTTTAACTATATCTATTGAATATAAATTACATGGTTTTTAAACAAACTAATTAGAAAATGTAATCTCTAACAACCTCTAGAAACAATCTAATCACTTGAATTTAACTATTAAATAGCTATATAATTATTTAATATTTCGTTATAAATATTAAATATTATTAATAGTTATATAACTTTATATATTAAATAGCATATATTTTAAAGAAACAACAAAAGAAGACATTGTTATTTGCTTAAAGTCTACTATGTGTCTGGCATTTAAAAAATATATATATAAATAAATAAATAAATATAAATAAATAAATA
This sequence comes from Callithrix jacchus, assembly GCF_049354715.1. Taxonomy (NCBI): domain Eukaryota; kingdom Metazoa; phylum Chordata; class Mammalia; order Primates; family Cebidae; genus Callithrix; species Callithrix jacchus. Next base: position 71,642,388 of record NC_133505.1, read on the forward strand.
AATATATATATATAATTTTTTTTTTTTTTTTTTTTTTAAACGCAGTTTCGCTCTTGTTACCCAGGCTGGAGTGCAATGGTGCGACCTCGGCTCACCGCAACCTCCGCCTCCTGGGTTCAGGCAATTCTCCTGCCTCAGCCTCCTGAGTAGCTGGGATTACAGGCACGCGCCACCATGCCCAGCTAATTTTTTTTGCATTTTTAGTAGAGACGGGGTTTTACCATGTTGGCCAGGATGGTCTCGATCTCCTGACCTCGTGATCCACCCACCTCGGCCTCCCAAAGTGCTGGGATTACAGGCTTGAGCCACCGCGCCCGGCCTAAAATATATTATCTAATTTAATCTTTATAAAAATACTTAAGAATGGTAGTATGTCCATGTCATATTGTGGAAACTCAATATGAGGAAGAAAATTTGAACAAGAGAAGGAGGGAAGTCATTTTAAAAGAGGCAGAACCAGAAGTTCTGTCGCTAATCAGAACTAAGCTCTGATTAGCAATACTTTTCATGAACTTTCCATAATACCAGACTGATACACATAATTAACATCAGTAACATGGCTCAGTAAGATAAATTAGTACTATTAGAAATTAACTTTTTCATTTTCAGCTGATATCTGCCTCACCCAATCCTACATTATGTCTGGAATTCAAAATTAAAATGGAAATTTCATAATCGTGGTTTATAATACAGAATGAATACACAGCAAATGATTTCCGGAAAATTTCTCCCTTAGTTATTTCAACTTGATGTAAATATTTAGAGTGTTACTCTATTGGTTTTGTTAATGCCTTTTTTTTTAGTTGAAAATCCCAGACTGTGATTTTTAAGGGTGAAATATAACAGTCAAAAAATATTATATCCTACAATTAAACATGAAAATTATTATGAAAGCAGGTTTAGGCCAAAAAAATGATTATTTTTTTGCAAGTTTGCTGCCATAAATTAACCATGCATGAACGTTTAATATAGTGTTTACCAAGTTAGTTGCTAAGACTGCTACAGTTTAAAAATATTGTTTTTCTTTTTGCTGCTTCTTTTACTTTGAGAAAAAAATACTTAAAATTTCTGCATTAGTTGAAGAAATTGTGACCATGGTCATGTTTCTCTCCAGTTGTCCATGTATACTTTCAAATCAATTTCTCACTTGGGCAAAAGAATGAAAAAGAAAAAAAAATTTTCTTGTACCAAAAACCTAAAAAAATTACCACGATTTAGATGTGCTAAGTGAAAGCACAGCTATTTAAACACTTAACAGGTACCACTAAAACATAAATGTGTCTTTAATACTTAACAGGTACCACTAAACATAATGTGTATTAAATAATTTATAATAATAATTATTTATATTATTATAAAATTGATGGATCATTGTTTATACAAAGTAATCTACTATATTTATATTAAGTCAGATTTGAAGACAAATATCTTATTTCATAAACAGCAGAGAAATTTAAAATTAATACAATTTCTAAGTGATTCAAGTAAAACTTGAAGAAGGAAATTAAATTAGTTCATGTTTATATTTCAAAAATCGGGCAAAAATATTAATCTACCTGTTTAATAAATTAACAAAATGTTTAACAATTAGAAATAATGGATTTTATTGTATTTGAAATTCATTTGTTATATATATAACAGCAGAGCACAAAATGGTATAGGCAAAATTAGGAGTACGTTTTCAGTGCCATACAATATGGAAAAAGCTACTTGATCCCATGACAAAGTAAGGCCATGTGGAATGAAATAGAGATAATTTTACAGGAGGGAAGAGATTTAAAGCAGTGGAATAATCATAGTGGAGAAACCGACTATACAAATGGAGTTAAGATCTATGAAGATTCACTTCGTATCTGGTACTCAAGAGCTAACTGTTACCAATTTTAACCTGGCAATAAAAAGTTCAGAGCTTTCAGAGTACAGAATCTAATTTCATAGTATTCTGTTTTTGGAGTTCTGAATAAACCTCATCATCTGGATGTAATAAAAGAGAGATTTGAGATCCAACTGCCTGAGTTTGTCTTTGAATAGCCTTGAGTAAATCAAATTCAGAGACTTTGCCCTGCAGATATTCTGAAATTTGGTGGTAAAGCTAGAAGTTGTAAGATTGATGTTTGAATGGAAAGGTAGCCGGTGGGAATGAAGGCTGAGAAAGGTGAAATTAACTTTTTTAGTAACAAGCATCAAAATTAATTACCTTTTCTCCTTAGCTTTGCTTCCTTAAACAACTGTCTCCTTGTCATTGTTTAAATCTAGATATATTATTTTTTCTTCTGAGCAAAGGACATCTGATTTCCATCTAATTGTATTTTAAAATAGGCTTCTGTTTCTTTGTGACTTCAGACAACCTGGGAGTACCATGGCAGATGTTGGCTGCTGTTGTTAGAGTTCATTCTGATTTCATGTAGAAGCCTGGGAAATCTTTATCATTGCATTCTTTTTTTCCAATAACTTGCATTGATTTTAATTCCTTCCATGAATTTTTAATACAGTCAGAATATTTCTAAATGATTTTTTTTTCTCCTTTCCTTCTTTCTGTAAACTCAAGGTCACAGCTCATAATAAGGAACTATGTAATAAACCGGGTCCATGCAGAAGTAGCACTAGCTTGAAAAATGATTCTCATTTCATTGTTCTTATCCCTACATCTGAATGGCATTTAAAACATGCTCTGTGAAGGTTGAAAACTGAATGTAACTGCAAAGGGAAGTTTCATATTCTATGTTCACAGATTTTTGCTTTGTTTCTTGGCTTAAGGACTACTTTTTCAAGAGAGGTAAAGCTCTAAAAGGGCAGATATCAAGCCTGCTTCATGCAACACTCTATAGCAGGCATTTAGCATCATACTAATCTTTTTTGTAGACAATCAATCTGTGTTGAATGACTGAAATCTGCCTAATCCCCAGAGATGATAATTAAAGGTTTATTTTCAGGAAGTATGAGCCTTCACTTGCTTCCCAGTTTAAGAGGGAAAAAAAGCCATGAATGTTACATAGTGGTTTTTACTAGCATATTAAGTATTAGTGTGCATCTTAAGGAGCATGATCGAATATGGAAGTTGTATTTATACAAGTGAGTACCTGCACTTGCCATTCTTTGCCTTGTGTCTGTCTGAACACCCATGCCTCATTAGGGAAGTAAATTCTTCCATTGTCTGATGCTCACTGCCCATTTTCTCTTACTTATTATTTTCCAATATTCCATCTCAGCCTGAGTCATCTACCACATACTGGTCAGGGAAGTACAAAATTCCAGTTCACTGTGATTAGAAGATATTCTTTATAAGAATTATTTACAGTGATAATTTGAGTCTCTCAGTTCAATTTACTGAGAGACTCAAAAATAAACTCAGGTTTATTTTTTTAACAATCTCAAAAGTCTTGAAAAAGAACAAATAAGAAACCCTACATGTCATTTCCTTTCTCATTGTTCATTCTTGAGCTTGGTTCAGGACCTCGTGATTTTAAAAATATTATTTGGGGCCCTGTAAAGTTGCTCACACCTGTAATCCCAGCACTTGGGAGGCTGAGGTAGGTAGATGGCCTGAGGAGTTCAAGACCAGCTTTGTCAACATGGTAAAACCCCATCTCTACTAAAAATACAAAAACTAGCCAGGGATGATGGCAGGGCCCTGCAATCCCAGCTACTCAGGAGATTGAGAGACGAGAATCACTTGAACCCAAGAGGAGGAGGTTGCAGTCAGCCAAGATCATGCCATTGCACTTCAGCCTGGGCAACAAGAGCAAAATGTTGTCTCAAAAAAAAAGAAAGTAAAAAAAAAAATTTTTGTATATAAACTATAGTTTTTTCTTGTATTTGGTACTCTGGGTTATAACTATGACAATGTATACTTTTATTGTTCAAAATTAGATACCTTAGTGAATGAAATGAGGTACTTAGAATAATTAGACTGAGAAAATATGCATAAACCAGCACTATTCCAGGCAAAATAACAGTACAAATTATATTAATACATTAATGGACAATTTGCTATAATTCAGTTTATAATTGTCTGTTTTCAAGAAATTCCAAATTTACTGTTTTCTGATTTTTTTCATGTATGACATAGCACATCCTGGATATTTATTTTACTCCACTGCAATAAACATTTGTCAGTTATATAATATGTGTGAGAATGCACTGTAGGAAAGATGTTACATCTTTGACATTTTTGTGTATTGGGGATATGAAGATAAATGAGACTTAGTTCTCTACAAATAGCCATTTAAAATAGGCAATCTTGCATAAAACTACCATAAACATGAAATTGTGTTGAGTATAAATAGAAGAACAAAGTATTAAAAAGAAAGAGATGATTTTTTATTTTTAAAAAACAAGAAAAGCATTAAAGATGGGCTTTGAACAATGGTGAAGATTCTAATAGAATAAAATAGATCTAAGTCATAATCTAATGAGGAAAATAGGACATTTAATTATTGGAAATGACTATACTTTGATAAAAGAGCTATTATATTAAAGCAAATGGGACTGTGAAGTGATCTTGAGATTAACAGCAACAGTGAAACTAGCAGCAACGCTCTCTACCATTTTAGACTGGAGAAAGTAGTAAGTCTGCCAGTGTTACCAGTGTCCAGGTGCCAAGATTATCTGAAGGAAGCTAGAAATTTGATAAGCCTTGCTCATGGAAGCCAGAACCTCAGAGATGATGAAGGGACTTTAGCAGAGGCAAAGAGAGAAGGAGAGACATTCTGTCTTCTTCCTTTCCCCTGGTTGCCAATTCCCCCTCAGTGTCTTCCACTGGCCAGATTTATCAGGAAACCAGTGATATGGATCTCTGAAGGAGACAGCTTTCTCCAATGCCCAGTAGAACAAAGATAGAAGGCAAGGGAAGGACCAGAGTACATAAGAACAAGGATTTTAATAAAAATCAGAGGACATGAAAAAGTAGTAGGTGATTTCTCTAGAAAACATCCTCAATAGTGCACATCCATTGTTAATCTGCCAATCAATCCTTCTTATTTTTGTTTCCTTTATCATTTTTATTTGTGACGCTTTTGTTTTGAGAACTACTCCTTTGGAAAGCTATGTGTATTCAGCAAGAACATGAATCATAGTAATACCCACTTGACCTTTGAGAATATTTGAGAATAGTAGATCATATGGCCTAGTTGTCATTCCTGACATGTTCATACAGAATTTCAAAGTTGTTCTTTGTTTCACTTTAGACCAAGAGTTGTAAAGACCAGGGCTGTAGGCAGCTGGGTTCCCTCCCAGGAAAACATAGAAGCCCTGGAAACAAATGCTGTTCTCCTCACAAATCTCCATATTCCATCCCCTTCAGCACACACACATAGTCATCCGCTGCTCTGTGTCATAAAATTATACACCAATTTAAGAGAAAAATGTTCATAGAAAAATCAAGCATAACACCAAGTCCCCAGACCCTATCATTGTGACCAAGTGTTCTACCTAGAAAGATCAAAAGAAAAATTAATAAACTGCTTTTGTCAAAAATTCCTGGAAGGACAACACTTAAATTTTTAAGAAATTACTGAAGATAGATACATATTATATTATTTATATATTACTTTATTCTATCTAAATGCATAAATATTATATCATTCATATATTACTTTAAATTCTGGAGCACTTTAACACTAAATAAATTTAGTTTATAACATCTGTCACTTATTTTGATCAGTAATAAGGGGAAAGATAAATTGTTATACTATTACTATTATCAATAAGAGTGTAGCTGAGGATGTGAGGGGAAAGAAACAAATCAAAGAAATATAAACACTAAGCACTAGAAGAGGGACTCAATCAGTGACTGCCGTAATAAAATTCGGCAATTATGGAGGAAGTATAATTTTAAAAGGGATTTGCCATCTGCATGATATATGGATAGATATCAAGGGAGGAGAATATTTGAATTGAGTGAGGAGCGTGAATAAGAAAGGGAAGTTTGAAGTATTAAGTCAGATTGAAGAAACAGTTCAATCCTAATGGCTACAACAGAAAATTGTGCTAATTATCCCTTCCGGATCTTCCCCTCCTCCACCAACCAAGGAATTGTATAAAGAACTGATTACAGAGAGGTAATTTTGAAAATACAATTTTAAGCTTAATTTTAAATGTCCTATTGATTTGATCATTCCACAATGGATACATGTATAGATCCCACTGTACCATATAAATATGTATTTTATTACCTGTCAATTAGAAATGAAATAAAACTAGAAAGCATAAAATAAATCAGACTTCACAAAGATGGTCCGTTGAAGATAATGACCTATGTCATATATCCAGAAACAGTCTACAAATAAGATTTAAAGATAGTAACCTTAACGATGGAGAAACATTCCCAGAATTGAAGTACAACAGCAAAACAAAAGGCTAATAGGAGCACAGGTATTGTTTTGTTTTGTTTACAAATATGTTTTATTTTATTAACATTTAAAATATTTTAAATTACATAAAATAAAATGCACTATTTTACCTTTTAGTTTGGCAAATTTTAACAGTTGTATAACCTAATGTAACCACAACTCAAAACAAGAGATAGGGCATTTTTATATTTCCAGTTACTTCTTGCTCCTTTCAGTCTATTTATTCTCTACAAGAGGCAAGTAATTTTGTATTCCTAAAATTATAGATTAATTTTGCCTGTTTTTAGATTTAACATCCTTGAAATCACAATCTGGCTTTTTGTGTCTGGCTTCGTTTCCTTTACATATTATATTTGACACTATTCATCTTGTAACAGTAGTTCATACCTTTTAATATTTGAGTAATACTTCACTTATGACTAAAACAGAAGGATTTTATTCTCCTGATGATGGAAATTAAAGTTGTTTTTAGTCTAATGCTATTACCAATAAGTCTGTTATAAATGCTATTTCCCAAGTTGTTTTAGGGACATATTTTTTTTATTCCTGGCATAAATACTGATACACTATTGGCTGTATTCTTGTTTATCTTTATTAGATACTGTCAAACAGTTATTCAAAATAGCTACATAATTAAATATTCCCATCAGCAAATTTTGAGTGTTCTGGTGGATCCATATTCTAAAAAATATTTCAAAATTCAAACAATTTAAAAATTGTCTATCCTTTTTATTTTTGCCAGTTAGTACGAGATAAATGTATCTTATTGTGTTTTAATTTGTATTTTCTTGATGAACTAAATAACAAAACATCTTTTCATATTTTTATTGATCATTCATACAACTTCTCTGGTTAAATGCCTGTTTAAATTTACTCAGTTTCAACTGAGGTTTTTGTGCTCACTAAATTAAAAAAAAAATTTCAACAGAATATTTTTAAAAACTTCTATTTTAGGTCCATGGGTACACATGCAGTTTTGTTACATGGTAAACTTGTGTCACAGGGGTTTGTTGTACAGATTATTTCATCACCCAGGTACTAACACTAATACCCAATAGTTGTTTTTTCTGATCATTTTCCTCCTCCTACCGTCCACCCTCCAGAAGGCCCCATGTCCATTTTCCTCCTTATGTCTATTTGTTCTCATCATTTAGTTTCCACTTATAAGTGAGATCATGCATATTTCTTTTTCTGTTTGTTCCTGCATTAGTTTGCTAAGAATAACGGCCTCCAGCTCCATTCATGTTACCTCAAAGGACATGATCTCATTTTTCTAAGGCTGCACAGTATTCCATGGTGTATATATGCCATATTTTCTTTATCCAATCTGTCACTGGTGGGCATTTAGTTTGGTTCTTCATATATTACAGATAAAAGGCTTTTTAAAATTATACTTTAATTCCCAGGATACATGTACAGAACGTGCAGGTTTGTTACATATGTATATACGTACCATGGTGGTTTGCTGCAACCATCAACCTGTCATCTACATTAGGTATTTCCCCTAATGCTATCCCTCCCCTAGCCTGCTACCCATCCCCCCGAAAGGTCCCAGTGTGTGATGTTCCCCTCCCTGGGTCAACGTGTTCTCATCGTTTAAATCATTCTACTATAAAGAAAAGTGCACACATGTTTATTGCAGCACTATTCACAATGGCAAAGACTTGGGACCAACTGAAATGCCCATCAATGATAGATAGGATGAGGAAAATGTGGCACATATACATCATGGAATACTATGCAGCTATAAAAAAGGATGAGTTCCTGTCCTTTGCAGGGACATGGGTGAAGCTGGAAACCATTATTCTCAGCAAACGTTAACACGAGAACAGGAAACCAAACACTGCATGTTCTGACTCATAAGTGGAATAAGAGGCTTTAAAAGATGCATTTATGGAAAAAAAAAAAACTTCTAGTGTACAATTTTTCTATTTAATTTTCTATAGATGTCATTTAATGAGCAGAAAGTTTTTAACTCTAATACAATCTAATCAATTTTAGTGTTTTTTATGTTTTATCTAAGAAAATTTTTCGCTAGCCAAAGGCTTCAAATGTATTATCTTGCTTATTCTAAAAATATTTACCAGTTTTACATTAGCACTATAATTTTCTCAAATTATTTTTTATATTTAGAGCAGAGCAGAGCATGTATTTTCTACTTATTTATTGTGTTGCTAGAGACAGGCAATTTTTCCAATACTAACTGTAAAAAGTACTTTACCTTCCTCATTAAATTGACCTGACATTTTAGTCAAAAATTAGCAGACCGTAAATCTTCAGATATATTTCTGGAATCTATTCTGTTCATAGGACTTTGGTCTATTCTTTCACAAATAATAAGCTACCTTGATTATTATAACTTCATGGTCATTTTTTTACTTAGTTTAAGTAAGATTTACCAGTTTTTTCTTTTTTTTTTTCCATTTCAGGATTATTTGGGCTATTTTAAATCTTTACATTTTTATATAAATTTTAATACTAGCATAGAAATTTCTTCAAAAGTCTGCTAGTATTTTTATTGATAGTGCATTGAAACCAAAAATATTCCTGAGAAGAATGGATGTATTAAACTTATCGAGTCTTTCAAACTGAGTACATCCCATATACCATGTTAAGTTAGAATTATTTAGGTTTTCTTTAACTTCTCTCAGAAATATGTTGTGGTATTAATGCACAGATCACGGACATATTTTGTTCTGTTTTTCATAGTAATTTGATATGCTTTGAAAATTATTAAGAATTGTATTTGTTTCTATTTTCTGCTTTATTTCTAAGACATAGTAATGTAAAAGTTTGTGCATTCTGACTTTGTTTTCTGCCACCTGGCAATAAGAACTACTAATTCTAGTAATTATTTGAAAATCTGAAATAATAATGTAGGTACACAAGCATGTCCTCTATAACTGAAGAACCTAATTCCTTCCTTTCCAATAATTATGCCACAGGTCTGTTTGCTCCTGGGAGAGTCATATTATTTCCTGGAATTTAGTTCATATAGGTTTCTGTGGTTTCTCAAAATTTTTAATGGATTTTTAAAAATTTTTGGTTTTGTAGTTTATTTGACTTCCTCTCAGGGTTTGGATCAGAGCAATATTTCATCTGGTGACTTTCTACTTTCTTATCAGAGTAAAATTCTCATGTATACTTTTGCTATAGCTGGGAATTAATTTTTTAAATGAACAATTATAACATAAGATCAAGTATATCACAAGTATCCTAACATCAGAAATAATGACAAAACACAATCTTTTGACTATTGATGATATGACCACTTTAAATGTTTATCAACATTAATTTAAAGATCTAGTGATGCTTTAAATGCTGAACTTCTCCTTAGATAAACTTTATTGTCATGTTTTGCATTAATAAAGCAGTTAAAAGCAACACTTGAATACTTCCATCATGTATCAGAACTAGAAAGAATATCAGTTTCACACTCATAACTAAACATTATAAATCTCTAGGGAAATAAAAACATACAAATAACAACAATAGAATGCTAATACACAATTATTAAAATGACTAAAACCAAAATAAAACTGACTATGCCAAGGACTTGCAAGGATGCAAAATAGCTGAAACTCTCCTGCTTTGCTGACAGGAGTGCAAAACTACATAGCCATTTTGGAAAGCAGTTCTGTAGTTTGTTGCAAAATTAGTATACGCTGAACAGATAACTCAGTAATCCATTTCAGGATATTTGCCTGAGAAAAAATGAAAATGGATATTTACACACACAAATCTGTACTGAAATGTTTACAGAAGCTTTATTTATAATCAATCTGGAAACATAAAAAACATACGTCATTCAACCATTGATTATATAAACTGATACATTCACACACTCAAATGACTCTTAGCAATAAAAAGTAGTGGATTATTGGTATAAGCATCAACATGCATTTTGCTAAGTGCAAGAAAGAAAACTCAAAAGGCAATATGCTATCTGATCCTGTTTGTCTGGCATTCTACAAATGGCAAAACTATAGTGGTTGCCAGTATAGGTAAAAGGAAGGGGTAGCAATTGACTACAAATGGAATGCACAGAAAAAATTTTAATGTAATGAAACTCTTTGTGATCATGCCTATGGTAATGGACACATAACCATGCATTTGCCAAGACCATAGAACTGTACAACACAGAGTGAATTTTAATGAATGCAATTTAATAATCAATAATAAAAACAATGTAAAAGACAGAAATAAGCAAGGTACTACTGTAGGAGATTACCAACTCTTCACTCAGGTCCAGCCACAAGCAGGTCCATAAGCATTCCTAGGAAGGGCCTCACATGATTTCTTAGCCCAGAGTATCCTAAGTTACTGGGACACTTTCTTATCATGAATTAAGCAACTTGCAGTTATTTAACATTATGTGGCAAAATTAAAAATTTCACTACATTCAACTAAAACACAGCAAGAACACCTTGCAAAGAAATTAGGTGGTTATGGGAAGAGATTTGAGTATGGCCATTTCATGGTGGCTACTATTGTTCCTCAGCAACATTGGGTGCATATAAATCAATGAATCCAGGAGCTGTTTTTTTTAAAAAAGCTCAACAAAATAGATAGACTGCTAGTCAGACTAAAAAAAAAGAAAAGCGAGAAGAATCAAATAAATGCAATAAAAAATGATAAAGGGATGTCACCACTGATTCCACAGAAATACAAACTACAATTAGAGATTACTACAAACACCTCTATGCACATAAACCAACAAATCTAGAAGAAAAGGATATATTCCTGGACACTTAGATCCTCCCAAAACTAAACCAAGAAGAAGTTGAATCCCTGAACAGACCAATAACAAGGTCTGAAGTTGAGGCAGCAATTAATCGCCTACCAAGCAAAAAAGTCCAGGACCAGAAAGTTTCACAATCAAATTCTGCCAGAGGTACAAAGAGGAGTTCATACCATTCCATCTGAAATGATTCCAAACAATACAAAAAAAGGGAATCCTCCCTAACTCATTTTATGAGCCCAACATTATCCTGATACTAAAACCTGGCAGAGACATAACTAAGAAAGAAAATTTCAGGCCAATATCCATGATGAACATTGATGCAAAAATCTTAAATAAAATACTGGCAAACCAAAGCCAATAGCACATCAAAGAGCTTATCCACCATGATCAAGCCAGCTTCATCCCTGGGATGCAAGGCTGGTTCAACATACGCAAATCTATAAACATAATTCATCACATAAACAGAACCAAAGACAAAACCCACATAATTATCTCAATAGAAGCAGAGAGGGTCTTTGGCAAAATTCAATAGCCCTTCATGCTAAAAACTCAATAAACTAGGTATCGATTGAATGTACAAAACCTGAAAGCATTCCCTTTGAAAACTGGCACTAGAGAAGGGTGCCCTCTCTCACCAGTCCTATTCAACATAGAATTGGAAGTTCTGGCCAGAGAAATCTGGCAAGAAAAGAAAAGAAATAAAGGGTATTCTACTAGGAAAAGAGGAAGCCAAATTGTCTCTATTTGCAGATGACACAATTGTGTCGTTTCAGCCCCAAATCTCTTTATGATGATAAGTAACTTCAGCAAAGTCTCAGGATACATAATCAGTTGTGCAAAATCACAAGCATTCTTATTCACCAATAACAGAGAGTGAAATCATGAGCAAACGCCCATTTACAATAGCTACAAAGAGAATAAAACACCTGGAAATACAACTAACAAGGGATGTGAAAGACCTCTTCAAGGAGATCTACGAACCACTGCTCAAAGAAATAAGAGAGGACACAAACAGATGAAAAAACATTCCATGTTTATGGTTAGGAAGAATCAATACTATGAAAAATGGCCATACTGCCCAAAGTAATTTATAGATTCAGAGCTATCCCATCAATCTCCCATTGACCTTCTTCACAGAACTGGAAGAAAAACACCTTAAATGTCATATGGAACCAAAAAAGAGCCCACATAGCCAAGACAATCCTAAGCCAAAAAGGAAAAACAAAGCTGGAGGCATTGCATTACCTGACTTCAAACTATACTATAAGGCTACAGGAATCAAAACAGCATGGTTACTGGTACCAAAACAGGGGTATACACCAATGAAACAGAACAAAGGCCTAGGAGTATCACCACACATCTACAACCAACTGATCTTTGACAAACCTGACAAAAACAAGCAATGGGGAAAGGATTCCCTGTTTAATAAACGGTGTTGGGAAAACTAGCTAGCCATATGCAGAGAGCTGAAACTGGATCCCTTCCTTACACCTTATACAAAAATTAACTCCAGATGGATTAAAGATTTAAACATAAGACCTAATACCATAAAAACCCTAGAAGAAAACCTAGGCAATACCATTCAGGATATAGGCATAGGCAAGGACTTCATGACCAAAACACTGAAAACAATGGCAACAAAGCCAAAATGGACAAATGGCATCCAATTAAACTTAAGAGTTTCTGCACAGCAAAAGAAACAATCATCAGGCAACCAACAGAATGGGAAAAAAGTTTTGCAAGCTACTGATCTGACAAAAGGCTAATATCCAGAATCTACAAATAACTTTTTTGAGGCCACTGATAATAATCAGCAGTTATTTCGGGGTACTCACTTTACATTTTCCCTCATCAGTGGAAACTTAGAAAACAACTGGGAAGATTCCAAACTCAACGATACTCATGCCCGACACTCTACCAGGCACACAAGCTTTGAGGAGAGGGAATATATTGTCCTAATCTGCATCCACAATAGGGGTTGGCCCTCCCTTAGAAGGCATTGTTTCTTTACCAGTTACATTCTGCACTTGTGCAGAAGGAAGGTGTTTCCAGCCAGCAGGTCACCAGCCTGGGATATTCACCATGGGTATGGCAGTTGGTATACTGCTGACCATCCTTCCGGTCATTGGTATAATTTTAGCAGTTGTGTTTATCCACATGAAGAAAGATAAAGGCAAAGATAATGTTGAAAGTGCTCAGGCATCTGAAATCAAACCTCTGAGAAGCTGCATTTGAAAATGAAAGTTTGAATTTATATGCCAAGTGCTCTTTCAATAATCACCATCTAATCCTATAGTATTACCTTTCATCCAACATGGGCGTTATAATTTTTTAAAGATATTCCCTCTTGTCCTTTAATATTTACTAAATATTCCTTTTTTTTTTTTTTTTTGAGATGAACTCTTGCTCTGTCACCCAGACTGGAGTGCAGTGGTGCAGTCTTGGCTCACTGCGGCCTCCACCTCCTGGGTTCAGGTAATTCTCCTGTCTCAGCCTCCCGAGTAACTGGGATTACAGGTACCTGCCCCCATTCCCAGCTAATTTTTGTATTTTTTAGTAGAGATGGGGTTTCACCATCTTGACCAGGCTGGTCTTGAACTCCTGACTTCAAATGACCTACCTGACTGGATCTCCCAATAGAGGCATGAGCTACTGAACCCACCTACTTAGATATTTCATGTGCTATAGACATGATCTATTTTTCATTTTCCCATGACATTTTTCCCTTCTGCAAATGGCTTAGCTGTTTATCTAAGACAAACAAAAAAAAAATGTGTTTTTCCCTTTCCTTTCCCCAAGACAGACTCATTAAATACTCTGTACAAATTTACAAGAAAAAAACAAACAACCTCATCAAAAAGTGGATGAAATATAAACAGACACTTTTCAAAGGAAGACGTTTGTGTGGCCAACAAACATATAAAGAAATGCTCATCATTACTGGTCATTAGAGAAATGCAAATCAAAACCACATTGAGATACCATCTCATGCCAGTTAGAATGGTGATCATTAAAAAATCTGGAGACAAAAGATGCTGGAGAGGAAGTGGAGAAATAGGAATGCTTTTACACTGTTGGTGGAAGTGTAAATTAGTTCAAACATTGTGGAAGATAGTGTGGCAATTCCTAAAGGATCTAGAAAGAGAAATATCATTTGACCCAGCAATCCGATTACTGGGTGTATACCAAAAGTATTATAAATCATTCTATTATAAAGACACATGCGCACGTATGTTCATTGCGGCATTGTTTACAATAGCAAAAACTTGGAACGAATCCAAAGGCCCATCGATGATAGACTGGATAAAGAAAATGTGGCACATATACACCATGGAATACAATGCAGCCATAAAAAAGGACGAGTTTATGTCCTTTGCAGGGACATGTATGAATCTGGAAACTATCTTTCTCAGCAAACTGACACAAGAACAGAAAACCAAACACTGCATGTTCTCACTCATAAGTGGTTGTTGAACAATGAGAACACATGGACACAGGGAGGGGAACATGACACACTGGGGTCTGTTGTGGGGTTTGAGGGGCTGGGGAGGGACAGAAGTGGGTGGGGAGATTGGGGAGGGATAACATTAGGAGAAATACCTAATGTAGGCGACAGGGGGATGGAGGCAGCAAATCATCATGGCATGTGTATACCTATGTTACAATCCTGCAAGATCTGCACATGTACCCCAGAACTTAAAGTATATAAAAAATTAAAGTATTATAAATAAATTAAAAGCCTAAATGGAAATAACTTCATTACAGAGTTAAGCTGATGAAAAAAACAAAGCCCAGCCACTTTCCTTTCCTTTCTGTGCCTACATCAGAGACAGAGGATATTAGCTAAGTGTCTTCATTCAAAACAGTACTTTTCATGAATATTTTTCCAGTATTGTTTTGGCAAAATTCCATAGTTTCTGAAAACCATTAGATAGTAAAACACTAAGTGCAAACACTTACACACTGTCTTTGGGACATAAACAAGTTGCTTAAGTTATTTATGTCTTTCTCTTATGCACAAAGTAGTGATTTAAACTTTGAATTTTGAAGTTTTATTCAGTAGTATATAATTCCCTAAGTCTTTTTTCTCTTTTCTTCTAATTCTCCTTTAAAATACACACAAATATTAATGGACCACACACATATACCAATACTTTCCCTGAAGCCCTCTGCCAATTGGACTATATTTAATAAGATTTTTGAAAATAATTTTTATTCAGATGTTTTTCTTGTGTTTTTGGTTTGCAGAAATAGTTGATAAAGAGAATCTTATTAAACATTGCCAGAAAAGCACATCAGTTTAAAAAATAATTGATTATTTTGTTTCTTATAATGAAAGATATACCATGAATATGGCCTCATCAATTGGAGAAAAAAATGTTTTCCTGCCATGATTTTATTAAGTGTGTAATCTAGGGAAGAGGTAGCTTTATTACTAAACTGTGAACAATTTTCACAAACTTCTTGATCTACATGGTTCTTGAATTATTCAGATCAAGAATGACAGCGAAGTGTTGAAATAAAATAAAATGAACACTTCAGAGTGAGGGCAAAATATTGATAAGTAACTTTGAGTGTCTTTGGGCAAAACACACACACACACACACACACACACACACACACACAAGAAAACTAAAACAAACAAACAAAAAAACCTAGCCTTCTCATGTTTGGATATTACTAGTTACTAGTTAAAACTTGCCTCCAGTTAGAAAGGAGGAACAAATCAAAGTAAAACAAATTTACAGAAATATGTTAATCATTTGCTCTCTCTTTATTTCCTTTATATGATTTTATTTCTCGTGTAGCTTGTTCCAACTTCGTTTTCAGATTCATCAAGTTTAGCATTTAACTTGAACACATTCAAGAGTATAGAATTTATTTGTTACAATACACTCCTCACCCCACCACCCTTTTTTCCTTTTGCAGCATAGTTTACTTTAGAAATGAGTAATTTTTCAAAGAGTACAATTTGTTCTAATTCAATTTATTTTGATTCATAAACATAATACTTGTTTCATTTTGATACCATCCAGTCAATACACTTTCATAACATAAGACATAATGGCAAAAAGCTATAATACATATGATTATAACCAATGAAAGATGCAGTATGAAAAAACAGACCAAAAGGAATCATACTTTCTTTGCATTTTCACCTGACAAAGAAACCTATTAAATGAGAGAAACATTATCAATTTTTCAACCCATGCACTAAATTTGTTTTTCTCCAAATAAAGAGTATATTTCCATCCTCCCTAGAGTTGTTTCTCTTAACAGAAAACATGATTTATAGCTACTATACTTATTCGTATCACTTTGTCAACTGGAAATCACTTATTTCTTCGGTAAGAAATAATGCTGACTGCATGGTTGTGCATATTTTAGATTCTTTCAAATCTGGGCAAAATATCAGAAGAAGCTGTAATCAGGATATAGCATTTTTAGAGCCTAATTTATTATCTTGTGCTTTATCTTCAGATATTTTTTATAAGATTTCCGACATAAGCCATTCTTTTTCTTTAGGAAAAGTAAAATAATTTAGATGCCATTTTATAGAATTTTTACCCCCAAAGGAAACTTTACTTCTGAAAACAGTTTCATAATAATTAAAACAATAATCCATTACATTGTATGAGGCTTTAAATCTTATGTACACTTTAGCAAACATCTGTTTTGTTTCAGAGGTAAAACCAAACATCAAATGCTAACCTACTAATGTTGAACGAAGAAATGGAAATTGTACCTTGTACCATTTATAAGAAATATTTCAGTAACACAAATTAAATTATAATTTAAATTCATTAAAACTTAATCAAAGGTATTGTTATGTGGTTTATACTTTGAGATAAAAGCATTGAAAATTCAAATATATTGTTATTCTAATAGTTTTTGCAGAACATTCATGAACTTAAATCAATACATGTTAATCTGGTCTCAGAGTATACACTAATTTTCAGTTTGTTTTTAAGTTTGATGTTAAAGATACAGTATTATTACTCCATGATTTTCTTCAGTTCCTTTCTATTTGAAAGTATGTCTCTCCTAACATCCAATCAGACATTTTTTCTCTTCATTCCATGTAGGTAATAATTTTTTCTTACAGTGTCTGGAGTAATTTTATCTATGTGTGTTATCTATTTTTGGTTTAATGATTTTATCTTAAAGAACACATGACACAGTTGAATAGGGGCTCATACTGGTATGTCCTAAGTTGGAAATGCCTGTAATACACTCTCTAGGCTGTCATAATGAGTTTCCACTGACTGGGTAGTTATACAATAGAAATTTATTTCCTCACAATTCTAGAGGCTGGAAATCTAGAGTCAGGGTGCCAGCATTGTCAGATTTTGATGAGGTCCCTATTCCTTATTTGCAGACCCTCTTTTTGCTCCTCCCATGGCAGAAAAAGAGAGGAAAAATAATAGAGAGAGAGAGGTGGAGAAAGATGGGAAGAGAGAGTGAAAGCTGGAATTCATGTTCTCTGGTGTTTCTTCTTAAAAGGACACTGATTCCATCAAGAAGATCCTACCCTCATCACAAGGTTTAATTCCAAGTATTTCATAAAAGTCTTTTCCCCAAATACAATCACACTGAGGGTTAGCGCTCCAAAATAGGAATGTGGGAGTACACAATTCAATCCATACCAGTGCCCTTAGGCTTCTAGCTATTGTTGCTCTTCCAGATTATTTGAAATTCTGTATCACTGCCATCAAATAGAGTGCTTCTTTCAACTTTTCTCCTGTCTTATGTTTAATACATTTCTGCTTATGTTAGGAAGTTCTATTTGAATTTAATGTTGTACTCTTGGTTTTGCTGTGCACAAAGGAACTGGCTCTAAGAATCCAGGGCCAATTAAAAATCTAGATTACCATTTAATATTCATTATCAGTTATTCAAACTTCACTTGCTGAAGAACGAAATGATTACTATTCAATCCTATCATTCCCATTTATATGAGACTTTCAGAATCATCTTTCAGCTTTATCTTTCACTGGAATTTACAGACTGATTTTTAAAACCATTTACCAATATTGACATTGGATTTTCTTATTAATATAGGCAATATAATGTCATGCCCCATTGTATATAAAAGTCCAAAATGTGCAAAGGCCTAGTTTGGCTTTAATTATGTAAGAAAAATTATGATAAACAAATTTTACCTGAGCTAGCTTTTGAAGACTAGATAATCATTTTATATATAAAAAGGAAAGATTGAGACCTGTGATGGTTGGATTGAATAAAGTGTGCATATAAATATTTCGCCACTTGATAGTGATTTGTAGAGATAAGTTAAAAAAAATACTATAAGTGAATTGTATAATTTAGATGGAACCGTAAATGCTTTAGAACCAATAGCATTTTTCTTCAACTTGCTTTTAGGAAGATACTCAATGAACTTGTTAAAAATATGCGTTTCCTGGATATTCTGATTTAGTATGAAATAGGTTTTGGAAAATATTGCACTAGGCAAACAAAATAAATAAACCATTTCTTTTTTTGCATAGAATTGGTGAAGTTCAAAATGTGTAATGTATGGTCCACAAGGGTCATGATTCTCCCAGTACTTAACAAAGAAGCTGCCACATGGTAGGTTATTCATAACTAGTTATTCTATAAATAAATTCTGCATAAACCATTTTCAAAATATTAATCGAGAAGTTGCATAAAATATGTATTAGAATGGGGAAATACTGGAGTCAAAGAGTAAAGCTATAATATACTAGAATTATATAAGTAGATGTCAACAAAAAAGAAAAGTTAAACTAAAAAATAAAAAATCTATGTCCCTGTTCCCAGTGATTTTTGACAATCATTACATTTTATATTATACATTGTACTGGACTTCAAAATATCAACTGTGTATTTTTTATATTTTCCCAAGACACAGTGTAAATAAGGAAGAGAAAGCTTTAGAACAATCAGCATTTTATTTGTAGACTGTCAAAATTTTATTGTTTGAATGGCATGCCAAGAGGTTAGCCTGAACACGTGGTTCACTATCACTAATGTAAACCAATCACCCATGCTCCTTGTATTTTCTCTTCATGGAGCAACCTTCACTTAACTCTATTTCTACCAGATTAAATTGTATCTATTCTTCAAGAATGAACTGAACTTTTGCATTATCATTTTAATTTGTATTTCTCTACAGAACTAAAGCTTATCTCTAATATAATAGTGCTTATCAGTACTAAAACAAAAAAAATCATAATATTTGTTAATGCCTGCTAAGGTAGATTTTACTTAACGTGGACTATTGTGATAGGTACACAGGGAGATAACTTCAGTGAAGTTTTGTATTAGGAAAGAAAATCTTGCGCAACTTTGAACAGTAAGGAAAATGGCAAATTATAGCCAAATGTCTGGTGAGGGACTGTGGATGGATGGAAAATCAACAAGAGAAAACATGAGGGGTGCATGGGGATATGGGAGATGAGAAGCTCATGTTAAACTGATTTAGCAGGATTCAGTTAAAATTGGACTATTTAGAGATGAATGTGAAAGCCCAAATGTCATGGCCTACCTGAGAATATAGTTCAGAGGAACCCAAGAAGATTTCGGTCAAGGGGAGAATCTTTGTCACTAATTCTTTGAAGTTATTACATTATAGTTTGTAATATAATTGTGTATATTGGTGTCATCTATATTATAGTCAAAGTGTCTCCTATCTTATCATCTACCCATGACCTTTAAATTCAGTATTTTGTATAAAATCATTCTCAATTAATATTCGTTCAACAAACAAATGATTAAAAAAGAAAAACATGACATTCTAATAACTCCTTAATCCTCTTCTATAGTTAAAAGAAGTAAAACCTTTGTGTGATAGATTGTTAACATGATGTTGACTTTGAGTTAAAGTTTATTTTTATAGGTTCTTTCCTTTACCTCTTTCATTTTCAATTTTTGTTTTCAATAATTTTACGTGAACTAAATATTAGGTTAACTTTTTTTACTACTTATCCTAAGGCATATATACATGACCATTGAAGATGTGTTTTTTAAGCAAACTCTGCGACATTCTGAAATTCAGTGACAGTTTTGAATGGAGGCTTTAAAGCACTGCTAGCTTTTTTTAATGTAATTGGTAGCCTATGTGGTAGCATTTACTAATTAGATAATTGACAGCAGATGGCAGAAATTGCTGTCAATCAAATTATGCAATATCACTATAGGTAAAATAATACCTTCAGTGCAGAAATGTCTGATATATATGTTCTTAATTTGATCAAGAAATTAATGAGAACATTTTATGCTATTGTTTGAGTCAGTACAGATGAACAATGCTTAGAAGCAATCTGTATCTTTAATTGAGGTCATGGATACTGTAGGTAAAAGCAACTATGAATTGGCTCATCCAGTTTTCTGTGGCTCATTAAGACATCCATTGCTAGAGAATCATGTAGACAGGTCACAACAAATCATACCAAGTGAATTGTTAAGCCAGGTAGAATTCTATTGTTCAGACATGGCTTGGGGCCAAGTTTATGTATCAACATGAAAAATGCTCATGATATGGTATATAAATAAAAGTACTCAACCTAGTCATAGCTGGATTGTCAGAGGTGTCATGTTCTCTTCAGCAATCTTTCATTAAGATATATTTCCAGAAAATAATGAAGTCCATACTTACAGTATGTCATGGTTTCTATGGAACCTCATAGATATACACCATTCTTATTCTGGTATGTGAAGGAAACCTAGTTTTAGATCAGAAGCTTAAACCCTCTGCTTGCGCGTCAGAAAATCACCTTTACAGAACATGTGGATACGAAAGCTTTATTGCTGACCCTGCTTGATAAAATTCTATATTCAACAATGCATGCTCAGTATTCTTAGAAATATTTCAAGTTTGGCTGAAGAGATGATTAATACATGTACTATGAGGCTATCTGACCTCAAAGAGTACCGAGTGGCTCCTCTATTTTCATCAGCTATGTGTAGCCCTATTATTTCAATCTTTATTATTGCCAAAATTAGAGAGAAGTTTAAAGACATTGTAAAGGTAATTTCCCCATGGCCCTGAAAGTCATTTTTAGAACTTTGGATTTTACTCTGAGTTGCATGGGAAGCCACCAGAGCCTACTGAGGAGGAGTGAGATAACTTAAGTAATCACTGTAGTTTCCATATCTCCAGCACACTGAAGGGGAATCTTGGAGTAGGAGATCAGTTAGTATGATATTGTAAACACCCAGGCAAAACAGAAATTATAAAACGTGATTGAATTCTGGATTTGGTTTGAAGATAAAGCTAATAGAATATGCTACTCAGCTGAATATGAGTTATGGAAAAAACAGAGAAAACCAAGGGGTTTTGAGTTTTTAAGTTGCAAGGCTGAAAGAATGGGCTTTCCATGAATGCAGTATGCAGGACTGTGGAAGGAGCAGTCTTTGGGTTGTTACATGTTTTTTTTGGCTTTGCTGTTTATTAGTTTGTTTACTTTCTGGTGGGGGAAAAATGTTAACTTTGGTAATGTTAAGTTTAAGTTGACTTTGGGATCTACCTCCAGAGAGAAAGGTCGTCAGTCTGATATTGTAGAAACGGGTTAACTAACATTTTCCTGTTTGGGAAAAGAATTTGACTCATGTTTTGCCTTCTACTTCTGTTCTCTGAGCTGATGAGAATAATATGGTAGTGGTGTTACTAATGATAAAGTGATAATACACTAAAAATTGAAACCAAAACTATAACACTTCAAAATGGACCACAGTAGGGCACACAAAACAAATAAATGCACTAAACGAAAACTAAGAGCTACATCACAGATTCTCTAATTTCAAATTCTTTTTAACATCAACGAGTTTCAGCCCCATATGTTCCAAGATAGGACTAAGAACATATTGAACTAACAAAAACTCTGTGTGAACTCATATGTTCCAAAGACAAGACCCTGTTACAGCAATATCTTGGTTTGCAAAACCTGACTAATCCCTACTATTTAAGAAATCAAAATTCTATTAGATCCTTCCTTTAACTCTCCATTTTGAGACATTTCACTGATTCTCAGGTGTACACTTTTTTGCAACAAATTAAAAATAACTTCAACTTTTTTTTTCTGTGTTTCAATGGGTTTCGGAAAACATAGCTATGGTCAAAAAAGTTATGATTGACAAACTGCCTTTTCACTGGGGAAACTATAACTTTAAAAAAGCCATAGTGTTATGCTTCTCCAATGGCAATGAGTATGGTAATTGGGCATTCCTGTTATAAAGACCCTGGAAGTTATGCTTTTTGAATTGTTAGAAAAAATATTGTTCCTGTGGTGTATGAGTGTTTTAGTACTGGGTGGATATTGCATCTCCTTGGAAATTATTCTGTTTCCTTGCCTCTGAGCTATGCAAGCTGCTTTTTTATCTGCAGATAAAGAAGATGTAAGGCTCCTGATTGCAAGCTGTCATAACTGAGTTACATCTTTTTGTGTTGGCTGATGTCAGCTGAAGGCTAAGACAGTCTTGTGAGTCTGAAACTTTAGCTGAACTTAGACAGACTTTTGGTGAGCATTCCAGCTAGGCAGCAGGGAATTCATAGGGAAGCTCTTCGTTGTTGATAAAATTGTGGACAATATCAGTGGCATTCAAAGCCAGGAAAATAGATGAGATTTAAGAGTGAAAGGAAATAAATAAGCAAAGTAGTCCACAAGCTGAGGCTTGGGGCATTCCAAATCTAACAGTTTACATAAATGAGAAGAACCAAGAAAAGATGATTGAGAAGAAAAAACCAAAGTTAAGGAGCAGTAATTCTGCATATGGGCAGCCAAAATAAAGAGTATATTCAGATAAACAGTAATCAGTTTTGTCAAATGCTTCTGATGAATCAACGCAGGTGAGAATTGAGAACTGCGTATTCAATTAAATAAACAATTCATGTCCATTGACCTTAACATGAGCACTTTCAGTGAACTTATAGGGTAAATACCTTATTGGAGAAGGTTCAAGTAAAAGGAGGCAGAGTGGACTAAAATTTAAAGTGCAGACACCACTTTTTGTAAGGAGGAAGAGACATGAAGGTTTATTGAAGAATGAAGCAAGAACAAAGGGAGTTTTTTTTTTTCTCTCTCTATATAGTAGCACTATTTTTTTCAAGCAAGACATAAAAGAGCCTATATGCATGAAATCTTGATGTTCTGCTGGAGAGGAAAAACAATGGTGAGGCATGAAGTAGAGGGGAAAATGAATGTTTTGGGTAGATGAGAAGGGGATGGGCACAAATGAAGGGACTGGCCTTAGGAAAAAAACAAGATGCATTTATCGATAGTTATATCTGCTCAGAAAAGTTTGAGAAAATGTTGAATTGTTCTCTCATCTTAATTTCAACACACTGAGTTTCTGTTTGTGCATTTAACAAATATTTAGGAACTTTTTAAACTGCTAGGGCACAGCAGTAATCAAAACAGATCAAAAGCAGCCCTACCTTCATGGGGTTTGCCTTTTAACAAAACTATTGTATTTGAAATAATAAATTACAGAGTAAGAACATTTCCTACAGTATTCATCCAATATCATAAAAGAACATTTCAGTGTTGCCTTGGTTATCTTTGTTGAAATTTCAGTCTCAGTATTTGCTTGAAAAAGAAGCATGGAAAGAGCAGTTTGAATAATGTTTCTTTTAAAAGAACCCCTTATTCAGCTGACAAAAATAATTGTGTCTGGCAATCACTGTTTCCAAAGAACTGATGAGATTGTGTCAGCAGAGGTTTGAGAAGGAAGTGAACACTTCCAGATCTAGTGTTAAGTTTTCCTGAGAATGGCCAGGCAAAATCAATATAAAGCCTTTATAGATTTCACGTCCTATGGAAAAAATAACTTGGTCAATGCTATACTGTTACATCTTTTTAATATAAAAATCCATTGAAATGATTAGACATAGCTTCTAACCAATGCTTTGTATCAAAGCCAATTCAGCATCTGTTATTTTAAATGTGGTCAAGATAACCTTATTTAAAACTGCTACTTGAGGTAGCAGCCACAATTTTCCATGGAAAGATTTTGTTCATTGTTTGTGCATGACTTGTACTTCTAAATCACCTCAGGGATCAAGGTAAGCATTTAATTCCAGAGAAATACAGGCTAAAGCTATTTGTTGAAATATCTTGGTGTACAGGAAAGAAAAAAAAGACTTCTTTCTACTCACAAAAGTAGATCTATTTTTCCCCCTGAACTTTCCATTCCATCTTGTATCTTCTTCATTATTCTTTATTTTTATGTTGAGTATTTGCTAACCCTTAGCTAATTTCTTAATGTTTCTGTGCATTAACTCATTTTGTCTGTGATTTTGTAGTTACCATGGTTGGGTGACAAATGACTTATTAGACAGGCTCCATTAAAAAGCTATTGAATCAGAGTTTCTTAAGAGAGGGTTTAAGGTATTTTGATAATTAGAATGCCAATTAAAGTTTAAAACCCAGGACCCTTGTTTCTGTAGTTGGTCCTATCACTGAAGGAATGCTATTGGCTATGAGATAATTATAACACTTCTTTTAAGTGATTTTCCCCCTTATTTTGAGGGCTCTAGTTACTATTAAATGTTTTTGTCATGGTGGTTGTTGTTGTATGTTTTGTTTTAACCTCTTTACTGCCATTCTCAACTGGAGGGGGTTGATTTTGCCATTCTTGGAAAATTTAGCAATCAATGTCTACAGTCATTTCAGGTTGTTGTATGAGGGTAAGTGCTACTGCTTCTAGCCTGTAGAGGTCAGAGATGCTTCTAAACATCCCACGATGCGTAAGGTAAGACATCATAAAAAAGAATTACCTGGACAAAAATGTCAATACAACTGAGAGTGAGAAATCCTGCCCTAAGGCAACTGACGAGAATTGATAAAAACTTCAATATATTTAATTGTCTACACAACTCAGAGCTCATGGAACCATGGAAATTATGGAGGGAATGAGCCAGATTTCTTTTACTATGTTGAGCTTCCCTGGACTTCATTCAACTTAACATATAGAACAATTAAAGTTTCTATAGAATATAGGGAAGAGAGAAACATGGTTCTAAAGAATGTAACATTAAAACTTGAATGCCAAAATGGCAGAAGGGAGAATAAACTTGAGACATTCTTTTCTATACTTTGGACATTGAGGACAAAATTAAGCATAGAATTTGGTGTCCATGATAACTACAAAATAATGTTGTGATTAAAAAGAAATAATTACAGCAAAGTAACAAATTAATCTGAAAATTTTTCCACTTGACCAGACAATTAAAGAAAGAATCATTGTCCATTTGTGTGAAATTTCATCCTTTATGGGACAATGTTTTTGACAATTAACAGTGGACATCAGTGCCATCTGGGATTTTTCAGTAAAACAAAGTAAAAATGCTATAGAGTAAAGCACAGTAAAAAACAAACAAACAAACAAATAAAAAAAACAGTGCTTTAGGTCATAGTAATGCATTAGCACAGCTTTATAAATCAATAAAAAAATGATATTCTAGAAACCATACTCAGAAGGGTAATTCCAGAGATGTAGAGAATCTTGTACCCATGGCACAGGAATTGTTGCTATGAAAAAATAATTAAATAAACAAAAGCAAAAATGAAAACACAGTAGAAATTGAGTAAATACCAAAAGACTAATTTCCTGTTTTGAATATGGAATCACTGTATTATCAATTAGCCCTTACATTAAGTGCAAAAATAATTTCCAATTTGACAGTAAGTAAAAAAGTAAAACACAAGAAAAAAAAACTTAGGTACTGAATGTCTTTTTCAAAGACTGTTCTTCTTCAAACATGTAATTTTGTGGTTACAATATGAAAGATTGTCTTGAAGAATAATATGTCAAAAAACCCTTCAAAAATGATAGCCCAATAAAGTTTATCTCTCCCTTATATCCTGTTAAATTTCAGTTACTAGTTAATATAACATGACCACAATATGCCAGTTGTATGTTTCTTGGTATACAGGGTAAAAATATAAAACATATTTTTTTATGGAAACTAAATTTCATTGAGTGAGAAAAATATTTTGATATTTCACCTAATTTTCATTGGGTAAGAAACACATTTTGACTGGAAGAAACAGCAAATGGGTGACAAGGCTGATTATGGATGACTGCAATATATATCAGAGGATTTCTCTGAGGAGGTGATATTTGATACATTGCTTCAATTTCCACACATATGTACAAATACAATGAATAATTTACCTGCTAAAAAATAATGTTTTCAAAGACTGTAATATTCTCTTATGTTAATATTGAACAAATATAACAGTGTCAAATATTTAATATATAGGTTTATTCAAATAATGGATCAAATTGAATATATATTTTGACACAATTTGGAACTTGCTTTGGAAAAATTTTTTCATTTTTAAATCCCTCAGAAAAGAACTCAAATTTTCTCAAAATTCATACCAATATGTGTATCTTTCATATACACACTGCATGTGTGTGTGTGTGTGTCTGGATGTGTGTGTTGGACATTTAAAAGTATTGTTTAGTTATTTGTGAATTCAACTACTTTACATATTTATTTAGAATTTGTATGTTATACAGCTAAATGTATTTTACATCAGTGGCTGATATTTCTTGATTTTTTTATGCTACATTATGCAATAAGAGTATTAAAATATAGTTACCTATATTACAACTCTTTCTTATAACTTGTTTAACTATGTACAAAATATTATAATTACTTTGCAGTCATTTGAACTACCTAATTTTATTTTGTGACATTTTTCAGATCTGAAAGAATAACTTAGCATTACTTAATACCAATCATGATAACAATTGAGAGTTTAAAGGAAAATTAAAGTTTCATGAAATTTGTATCTGAAACTATAAATTTGATAGCTTCTTAAGAGTTCAAAAATTTTACAATGAGACCAATGATGATATGAATTAATGTGAATTTTTTATATTGTATAATGGGATGTCTCAATAGTTGAAAGATCTCACTGAATAACTCATTTAGTTATTACTCTCTACATGCTCAATCCTAACATTATAGAACCATGCATGGAATGTCATTAACATTGTATCGTGTTCTTTAGTGCAACTTAAATTTCAGTACAGTATCAAAGCAAATATCCAAAATTATATGAAAAGACCACTTCCTTTTTGAATTACATCTTGTGAGACTAGATATTTCTCATATCTTTTAATCAAGATATTATATAATAACAGACTGATACAGTAGTTGATACAGGAATTTAACTATTATCAAATAAGCAAGATAGAAAATATTTGCAAAAATGTGAAACAATGCCCCTCATATTATTAAATTTTTTTGGAAAGTATAGTTATTTTCCATAAACTCATTATTTGTGGTAACATGTAATAAGTTTATCATTACTTTAAATTAATTATCTAATAAATATTTTTTAAATTTCTTAATTTTAAATTCTAATACAAGAAACATACCTACATCTACATCTATATGTATATGCCTATATCTACATCATCCACAGAAAAGTAAATTCTTTTGTATTATTGAAGATTTTTAAGAAGGTAAAGAGTTTCTAAGTTAAAAAGTTTGAAAATTGCTCTATTAAAAGTATCTTTGGGAAACTATATAATATTCATAAAAGAGTTCCTGCCAGCTACTGGATCCTGGTGGAATAGGGCATCTTGCCATAGGATATATTATAACCACATAGGCAGAACTGCCTAATATGCATGAATTTAGGAAGGTGGATGGGCTCACATAAATCTATTGTAAGATGCATGTATGTGAGATCAGGCACAATTAAGGCCAAATGGCACATACAAGCTGTGTAAGTTAAAACCCTAACCACCACATCACCACTTTTGCATTGATGCCTCTCTTTCACTTCATACCTTTGATCAGATGGATGGATCTCTCATGCTCAGCTAATGGAAAAAATAAACTGATGAGCTTCATTCTCAAATGAGTCAGATAGGTATGTGTGTGAAAGCTAAAAAACTGACTTTGATTAAATGGGAGCCCTACTGTAGAGTTGCTCTGCCGTTTAAAAAAAAAAACCATCTTGGGTCAGGCTTCAAAAGTTTCACATGATCATCTACTGTGTGTGGAAAGGGAAGTGGCCTAGTTAAATATATATATTTGTGGGGCATGGCAAACAATTTGGTTAGTTAATTAGAGGCCATAAAGGAGAAATATTTGAGGTCTGTGGAAGAAGCTTGTAAATGCATCGATGGGAGTGAGCCTAAGGTGTGAAGATCTTGTACTGCATGTTAATACTCATCAAAAATCATCCATCCTGAATGAGGTATCAGACAATCAAGTAATAATACATGCTTTTTTTTTTTTTTGAGATGGAGTCTCGCTGTGTTGTCCAGGCTGGAGTGCAGTGGCAAGATCTTGGCTCACTGGAAACTCTGCTCCCAGGTTCAAGCCTTTTTGACTGCCTCAGCCTCCTGGGTACCTGATATTTCAGGCAAATGCTACCACACCTAGCTAATTTTTGTATTCTTAGTAGAGATGGGGTTTTGCCCTGTTGGCCACCCTGGTCTTGAACTCCAGACCTCAGGTGATCTGCCTGCCTAAGCCTCCCAAAGGGCTGAGATTACAGGTGCAAGCCACCACACCTAGCCTGTACTTGTTTTTAAATTTTTATTTTTTGACGTTAGCCTTTTCCTAAGCCATCTCCATTCTGGCATAATGAGCATGAACTGAGGTGTCATGTAGGCAGGGCAGAAGGTGAGGAAGGGGCAGGCCATTAAGTACTCTATTCACCGTGGCCTAACTACTATAGCTGCTGAAAGTACCATTGTCAGTAATAGAGACCAACACTGAGTCCTTGATCAGGTATCATTTTTCTTGAAGACAACCAGTATTTGATGAAAAGTTTATTTTAGCAAACCACTTTTACTTTGGAAGATGTGGATATTCATCTTGACTGGAATTTGCATACATTGTGGTTAGGGGTGTGTCTTCTTAGCCAGCACTACTATTCAAAAGGCTACAGTATTTGATCTCCTGACAGGTATACCAAATCACAATATTTCAGGATAAGAGATCTATTAAAGAAGATAGAGCAATGGGCACATAACCATGACATTTCAACCCAGAAGTTGCCAGCCTAATATAGCATATCAATAGCCTTTGAAGGCACAGCTAAGATGGCAGCTTTGAAAATATTCCCTGCCAAGATGGACTACTTTGCTAATCTGTTCTCATGATGCTATGAAGTAATACCCAAGAGTGGGTAATTTATAAAGAAAAGAGGTTTAATTGACTCAATTCCACATGGCTGGGAAGGCCTCAGGAAACTTAAATCATGGCAGAAGGCAAAGGGGAAAAAGGCACCTTGTTCACAGGGCAGGAGGAAGGAGAGATGCCAACCAAAGGGGGAAAAGCCCCTTATAAAACCATCAGATCCCTTGAGAACAATATTATGATACTCACAGAACACTGATACACAAACCTTTGGACAATTATTCCTTTCTTTAGATGCCAATATATTCTTGCTTCTACGGGTGGAGTTTTAACCTGAAAACTCAGGTGAAATTTAGTTTCCAAACCTTGTGATTCTTATAGTAATTGGATATTTTAGATAAATGATAGGGTTGAATGTCAGGGAAAATGAAGGTAGGAAATAATGCTCAGTTGACGCAGAATCAAAGGAAAGGCCTTGACTATGTGTCAAAGGAATAAAACAGTTTACACATATGTTCCAAATTTAAGTAAAAGTTTTAGGCATGTATTAATCACTAATGATTTTCTTTTTAAAAAATTGTGTTTAACTAACCTCAATGTTTAGATTAGCTAAAGATAAGTTGAGGGGAGAGGTGAGATGGCTTTTAAATCATTTTAAATTTATACTAATATAACAGGACAGTGAATGTGATTTTAGTTTTGTAACTTTGTTGAAGCCCCAAATTGGAGAAAATTGATAAGAAACACCACTTTATAAAAAGCTGCTAGAACGATGTATACCAAATTTTCTAAATGATAGCTGCACGACCTCGCATTACACTTCCAACTCACAAAAGACCAAGACTTCAAAAAGAGAATTAGAGTCATCAAAATATAGAGCTTTCAACTAAGTGGGATATGCTTTCATGAAGTAGGGAATGGGGATGAGAAGCACCCATAGAGAATGAGGACAAAAAAAAGGGTCATTGTCTTCTCACCTCTAGGTTTGATGCTTTCTGCTCTGCAGAGTTCTATCAGCCCACTGTAGTATATTCAAAAGGTTCACAGGAGGACCTGACATTTGCCTCCTAGAGCAATGCTACCCAAAGGGTGGTCCCTGAACTGCTTAAATAGTAGAGACACTGAACGTAAACATTGGCAATTTGAGAATGTCTGTTGTGTCTAATTATAATAAGAAATAAGGATTATATTAATACTTTTTGTTTTCTTTTCATTTTTCTAGTAATTTATGTTCATTGCATTTTGCATAAATATAGTTTGTAATCCTTGAAATTTAATACACGAGAAAAGAATTTGGTTATTTCCTCCATGAGGAATTTGACAAACACTGACCTAGTGTGTGGGGGCAGCTGATACCTGCCTTTCCTCTGTAATGCTGGGCACTGGCTCAAGCCAAAAGCAAAGGAAAGAGAGAAGGCAGCAGATAAACAGATAGCCTTTGGGTTTTTCCTGAAGCAAGCAGGAGTAGTAGAGGTTAAGCCATAAAAGTGTCCTGACAAACAGGATGATGGCCTGTCAGGTGAGAGGACCCCAGTACCAAACTGTGTGGAGGCCACTGCAACAAAATCTTGGGAAGGGGTTGATCACAAAAGGACAGCTACAGAAGGTACCACTGTTTTCAGAGGACTATGCAGTGCATAGATAATGATTTCAAACAAAAGTTGCTTAAATTTGAATCTCTTCATAAATATTGTTTGCTTGGGTGACCACAGACATTTTCTAGATGATTGTTTCTTTGATTTGCATGAGCAAAAAATTGTTTAGACAGAAAAATGCTCAAAAAATCACTGGGTACTTAAAGTATTTGTAGCATATTTCCTAGTAAATGCTTAATTATTATCCAAATATGTTTAGAATTCACTTGTGCAAGGCAAAATGTTATTAGGGAATTTCATAGACACAATATTCCCTATGCAGTTGATATAGTAGAGAAATAAAAAAATGTCATATACCAAATTACAGGACAAATCATTTATTATATTTGGAATTCTGTATTGTATTCTCTCTTCACTAATATTCTCTCTTGTAACTTTAGACATATTTAAACTCAACATAGAAGTAATATAGGAATCAGATTTGTTACAGTGAACATGAGTTTGGGAATGTGGCTTGGACATATATTCGACTACTTTGCACAAAGTCTAGATCACAAAAACTATCTGAAAAGGGAGAGGGGCTTGAAATGAAGGAGAGAAAATACTGTGGATGACTTCCAGGTTTTTGGCTTGTTAGCTCTTCAGAGACCCAGCAAAATTTTGCCATTTTGTTTTAATACAAGCAGAATATTAATATAGTAAACTATGTATGTTTAAGAGTTTAGAGGAGAGCTCCTTTGATTAGAGGCCAAGTCTATTTCTCTTTCTTTGAACTTCTTTAGAGTTATGTTATAATTCTGTATTCCAAGTTAATTGATACAATGCCCAGATTGAGTTTAAATGATAACCCTGCTCTCTTTTAACCTACTCACTTCTGAGGGAATTAATTGGAAAATATATTGATGCCTTCTTCTAATCTAATTGATCTCAAGATTCCAAGGCTTGGACAATAATTTCTAGTGATATTAACTAATTATTTCTCAAACAATTTTGGCGACACACTTCTGCAATGATTAACTACAGTTTACCATGAAATAACATTCTGTACAATCATAACACATCTTCCAACACCATCAACTGATCACTGCCAAGTTAAAATAATAAAAATAAGCAGGTGGTAGTCTCAAACACTGAAAAATAGCAACATAAGAATGCACTGTGCAAATCATAACTGACTGCATAATCTTTCAAGGGCATTTTTATATCCTGGCATTCTGATATGTAAATTTATAGATAACAGAAAAAAAATCTGAATGCCTGTGAGATGCTTTTGAGACATTTACTATATAAATCATAATGGCTTATATTTTATTTATGAATCAGCCATTTATATGTTTTATATGTCTATTCTTGTCAGTTTATCCCTTGGAATTTCACTTATATTATTTGTAAAATTAGTTTAAAGTACTAGAGAAATTGTTTTAAGGTGCCTTCCCTCAGCCATTTCTGTGATTACTAAGTAAAGAGAAAGAGGAAATTCTGGCAGTTAAAGCTCTAGGATTTCTCTTTTGTGAGAACTACAGTAGGTCTTTATTTACCTGTTGCATATATGTATTGGTCTTGGAGGTAAGATTCCTTTGAAAGATAATTCTGACTAAAAATACCTGTATTAGTAGTTAATGAAAGCATCTTATTATGCTAAATAGAATTCCAGACTGAAAGGCATAAGACTGATATTACCACATTGTTTTATTCTATGTAGATTTAATTGTATAAAAGTATAGTTTATGTAGTTCAAAAACAGTAAACTCATATGATTCTAATGTACAATAGCACTACTTTTACATTAGTTAGGTTTTACCCTCCCAACTCCAGAAGATGTCAGTCATTATTCTGCTTTAATATAAATTGATAAAAAATATGTATGGAAGATTTTATCAACTAAGGCTTATTTCTATCATGTTTGTGTTCACCTCAGTAAAGGATAAAAAGGAAATGCGAAGGGGGGAATGTAAATATTTTCTAGAATATCCTATTGAAGTTTGAAATTGTATGTAGTATAGTTTTATAAAAAATAATGATAATTTTGAACTTTATCCACAGAGGTAGCTGTTAGACCTTGATGACATTATAAAAATGTTTTGGCAGAAAATGTGCAGGATTTTGAATGAATCATTTATAAAAGATATTTGTAATTCTCTTCCATACTTCTTTATTATTTTTCAATTAATTATTTATTTTATTTATTCATTCATTTATTTTTCAGACAGAGTCTCTTGCTCTGCTGCCCAGA
Source organism: Callithrix jacchus (assembly GCF_049354715.1). NCBI lineage: Eukaryota > Metazoa > Chordata > Mammalia > Primates > Cebidae > Callithrix > Callithrix jacchus. The sequence goes on from NC_133505.1 coordinate 71,675,404, forward strand.
CTGGAGTGCAGTGGCAGGATTTCGGCTCACTGAAACCTCCACCTCCCTTGTTCAAGAGATTCTCCCTCCTCAGCCTCCCGAGTAGCTGGGATTACAGGCATGCACCACCATACTCAGCTAATTTTTTTTTTTTTTTTTTTTTTTTTTGAGACCGAGTTTCACTCCTTACCCAGGCTGGAGTACAATGGTGCAATCTCGGCTCACCACAACCTCTGCCTCCTGGGTTCAGGCAATTCTCCTGCCTCAGCCTCCTGAGTAGCTGGGATTATTGGCACACACCACCATGCCCAGCTAATTTTTTGTATTTTTAGTAGAGACGGGGTTTCACATGTTGACCAGGATGGTCTCGATCTCTTGACCTCGTGATCCACCCGCCTCGGCCTCCCAAAGTGCTGGGATTACAGGTGTGAGCCACCGCGCCCGGCCCTACTCAGCTAATTTTTGTATTTTTGGTAGAGAAAGGGTTTCACCACATTGGCCAGGCTGGTCTTGAACTCTTGACCTCAGGCGATATGCCTGCCTTGGCCTCCCAAAGTGCTGAAATTAGAGGTTTGAGCCACCGCACCTGGCTCCATGTTTCTTTCTTAAATTCAACTGACTGAATTGGACCTAGATGTAGAATAAAAAATTAAACTATAAATATTCTTATTTCAGTTTTGAAAACTACTGAATTGCCATTATTGAAATCTTTTATGAGATTTCCCAGATAAAATCTGGCACATTCCTGGAAGGAATAGGCAGTCTATAGCAGAAACATCTAGCAGTAGGGATCATACTAAAATAAGATCACAATAGAAATCATAAATGGAAAATAGGAGGACACCAAAAATGGTAACATAAAAAGGGATATGGGAAAGGCTGGTATCACAGAAACTGAGAAGCAGTGAACAGGCCAGTTTGGAAGGACCCGTTAACAGTCAGTGAACACTCTGCCTACTGACATTGTTGCTGTCTTAATTAGTAGTATTTTCCTGTGTGTTGGGGCATTATTTCTAGCAAAAATAATTTTCCTTCTTCCCAAGCCATAGCTATAATTCATTTTCATATTAAGGTGAGCTCTTCATGAAAAATTACCACTTGGAGTTAAATATTTCTCAATCCGGGACAAAACTAATAGAAAAGTAAAGTTGAATGATATTTGCAAGTGATGAAATTAATGAGATTCTGTTGTCCTTTATCATGCTACTTATAAAGGTACAGCCTAAGCCTTAAGAACATGTTGTCTCTAAATCCCAGTTCAATAAGTCTCTGAGATTCTTTATCCTTCCTTACCCTGGCAGAGACACATCCTATCTTTAACCTGCTGCCTATCCCCCGCCCCCACCCCCCAGCCCCTCTGTAATGCTTGCTCTAAGCGCTCACACTGCTACTGTTGTAGCACACAGCTGGCCTGTGTTAATACTGGCCATTCCACATCCACCAAAATAAGAAGGCTGTTCCCACATCAAAGATTATAAGGATTTAATAATGTTCTCCTAAAGCGAGCCTGATTCTTTGCTTACAATGATAGTTTTTGTTGTTGTCATTTTGGACCTGGAGTAAATTCCACACTAGGATGTCTAATGGCATACAGTATCATTTCTGTCACATAGACCTATGGCCTTAAAACAGAGCACAGGACCACATACTGTCTGGACCCTGGCTATTTCTCTGACCTCATTTTCTACCTCTTTCATCTAGGTTCTTTTTCTTGAAGCTACAACTGGCCTCCTGGCTCTTTCTTAAAAGGAATTCTTTTGCCTTATGTGTGCTCCCTCTAGTTATCACAAGGCTCACTTTTAATTCATTCTCTCTCTCGAATTTCCATCTAATCAGTATCTTCTGCATCACATTATATAAATTAAAAATCTGACATGACACTTCATGTCTTGTTAACTCATTTTACTTAATAGCACTTAAAATTATGTCACAAAATATGTATTCATTTTATTTTTTAAAAATAATCTACTCATCTCCAATAGAAAGCAAACTCTAAAAGGGCAAAAACATAATTTGTTTGCAACTTCATAGCTGCATCACCTGGTGAAGTGCAGTGACTGCCATACTGCAGGGCTCAATACCCAGGAGAGCATCAATAAATAGCCATCTTGAGACATATCTCAATGCTGGAGTAAGACTTGTCCAAAGATGTATCTCCACAGTGGTTACTGGCAATTTTTTAAAAATGAAAGTGTCTATCCCTAAATACTTCACAAATCAATGCCACATAAACTCATATTTGTTTTTCTGAATACTCTGATATATAATATGTACATTAAACTCATAATTGTATTAATGGCAACATCATTTGTAACCCGCCAAATTTTCTGCATTCAAGTTTTCAAAAGATATAGAAGATTACTCAAAGTTTTGATTTAAGTTGTTTGTTTAGAAAATAATTTGTTTTCTTCTTCAAAAAAAACTTCATCAAAAACGTTTTTTCTCTGTCATGTTCTAGAACATCATGATGCTCCAAATACTTGCTTTTCTGGTGAAAAACAACATGAGCTGTCACTAAGATTACTTCTGATATTTTTTGTAAGTGATCTAAAAAAATAAAGATGAGTAAAATAAATCTATGAAATAAATTCTTGGTCAAAAGACAAGGTTTTAATTCCTCACATGCACAAATGTTTTTCAAGATGCCAGTGTCTTGGAAACATTTCTATTTGCTGCTACAACGTTCCTAGTAGAAACACTTTTATCTAAGTTAAAAGAAGCCTGACATCTGAACTTTCATACAAATTTGGATTTGTCTCAGGGATTCAAGGTATTTCAGATTTAAAATTTTACTCCAATATACTTGAGAGTGATATTTAGAATATCTATTTAGAAGAATCTTTATCATTTATCTGTATCATTTAAATGCATTGTATTGCATTGTTATCAAAATAAACATAAAAAAAAGAATAGAGGCAAAGGCCCCCTTGAGGCCAGAGTATGAAGCTCAGATAAATATTTATATCCTAAGTGGAAATGTTCTGAATGCAATCTCCTCTTTCTCTCATTCAGCTATGATGACCTATCATCTATATCAGGTGACAGCGTTCCAATGTAATCACTTGAAGATTGATTAATCATTTAAGGTTTGCAGTTAAAAGGAAAACATTTACTAAAAGTAATATAGAGCCAGATGATAGTTTGGGACCTTGACCTGCTTTTTGAGTTAAAGAAATGATGCTGTCATATTTCTGTAAGAGACAGCATCTGGTATGCAAGATAAAATGTTGTTTCCCTAATATGTCCCAACCCCAAAGAACTGGCTGATGAGAAGCCTGGATGTTTGTATGACAAGCTTAGGTATTTGCTTGCCGCTGTGAAAATTAAATTGTCATTGTGCCAAGGATATGCAGAGAATATCCATTAGCAACTGATGTCAGTATGTATATGTAGAATTTGAATGGGCTCTTTGTACAAATCAGAATTGGTTATGTGAAAAGAAGTAGAGCTCAATTATACATTTGAAACCTGAATTCTTAAAATAAATATCAAGGCAAAACAGTGAAAGAAAAGATATTTTAGTTCTTAAGTTCTTAGCTATTTGTACCTTTGAAGCTCTGATGCATCAATATTTTTCCTTATAAGAAAAACAATATTATTCACAAAGAAGTTGTGATAAATAACAAAGATTTTAATATGTGCAAATGCTCTGAATTGTTGAGCTGCTGACAATGATAATCCAAGTCTACATAACAGCAATAGTTTTGAAGAACTGATTATAACATGAGGTTGAATTCAATGCACTCTATACAAGATTTCTTGTTAGCACATGTCTTTAGAAACATACATGCATATCTGGACCATAATATTTGTTCATTATCACTTCTAGATTCCCATGTTCACAATAATGACAGGCAGTTTTCACCTGTTTCCCATTTTGAGTCTGTTTATAAGAAGTAACATCTTTCATGTCTATACATGGTGGAGACAGTGGAGATGGAAAAAGGCAGGATTATTGATAACATAACCAAATGCTTAATGGTGAGAGAGATAAAGTGACAGGCTGGAAAATGTTTGTGTAGGTTTCTTCAATAATTTTTCAAAAAACTAATTTTTAAAAATTGCATTTTTATGTTATTGAAGGATGATGTATTAGTTTGTTCACACTGTTACAAAGAAATACCTAAAACTGGGTAACTTATAAAGAAAGGAGATTTAATTGGCTCACAGTTCCGTAGCAGAGACCTCAGGAAACTTGTAATCATGGCAGAAGGTGAAGGGGAAGTAGGCATGTCTTACATGGCTGGAGAAGGAGAAAGAGAGAAAAAGGGGAGGTACCACACACTTTTAAACAATCAGAACTCCTGAGAACTCACCCACTATCATGAGAACAGGAATGGGATAGTCTACTGTCATGATCCAATCACCTCCCACCAGGTCCTCTTCCCACAACAAGGATTAATATTTGACGTGAGATTTGGGCAGACATACATTCGAACTATATCAAGTGATGTACTGTACTGCCAATTGTTAAAGGAATGGAGAAAATTTTAAAAAAATGATTTGGAAATGATCATGTGCCAGATAGTATTAAGGCACATACGACATCTGAATGTATTTTTTCATTTGTCCTTCACAACCACCCTATTAGCCCTACAACTGTATTTCTCTTTCACAGAAGAGAAATATCTTCAATATTTGCATTAGTATGTAATAGAATACTGATTTAAACTCAATTTATTTTAATCACTAAATCTCAGCTCTTTCCAATGTATTGTCATGAACTCTAGATTAGGCTATGTATATGTATGTATGGTGTATGTGTCAGTATGCAAACACATATATGTGTGTGTGTGTATATATACATATATGGGCAGTCAATTTTTTTGTTTTTATTCTATTCCAACTTAATTAAAATATTAGAATTTATCATAATTTGCTTAAAGTTTATCATTACTAATGCATATATACCAAAATATCTAGTATAATTTAGAGTCCAGAAAAAAAGATAAGACATTATTTTTTATCTTCAAAGCATTTTTCATGTCTTTTAGTAGGTATAGATAAATAATGAGGAAGTAGTATGTGCATGTAGACCTTTGTAGGTTTAAATGTTAAACTTCTTGGGCTGGGAAAAGAATAGTACAAATACTGCGGAAGAAGGAACTGTGGTTTGTGAAAGAAAGTCAGCAATGAGACAAAAACAAAGAGGCTGCAGAATTGTAAGAAATCTTGTACTATTATCCAGTCACAAAGAATAAAAAAATCACAATACATACCAAGATCCTGAATTATCTTCACCTTGAGATGTGAATGTGGTAGAATCAGTTTACGAAGAGCTATAAGCAATGATGTGACAGTGAATATTTAAGAACTAGTTCACCAGAAAGTGGGCAGAAAGCTCAGTTTCATACCATTTGCTGATATCTGCGGTGTTAATTTCCTCAGCATGACCAATTTCGAGTTACCACTTTTATGTCACCAAATAGGAAAATGGGAAAAAACATCAGTTATCTCTGTGATTCACTTAGGTCTAGCCCAGCACACCACTGGCTAAGTAAAATGCAAATTATAGGTGCTAAATTCAGTAAGCGCTGGCCAGTAATTAAGAGTTCCATTAACAGTGCTTATAAGATGACTCATGAATAGTCTAAAGACAGAAAGGTTGGTCTTAAGGTTTTTAAAATTTCAGAAGTTGGTCAGGATTAAGATGGAAGCCCTGGAATAAAGACTAGATAGCAATGAATATTTTTCCAAATGTTTTGTAAATCAAAATCTAAAATTTCATCTCCAAGTAAGGAACTTGGAGAAATTAAATAGATATTTCTGACTGTGTTATCAAATATGTAGTTTTCATTAAATGAAGTATCTGACCAGTATTTAATTTTTAATGGAATTACAATGTTTAATCAATATTGAACTTTTTTAAAATTAGATAGACCTGGTATTTATTTAATTTTCTTCAGTTACTTGAGGTTTTGAAGATATGACTTAATAAGCAAAAAGTTATTTCTGTGAAACAAAAATATTGCATGTCCTAATTTTCTAATTGTTTTTAAATCTGCGGCTGGCGGCACCTCTGCTTGGGTTTTGCTTGCATCCACTGGGCTTGTTCCACACACTGGGCCCAGCAGACTGTGGATGGTTCCTGCTACAAGTCTGGATCCCATGCCAGCTAACAGCGAGCCAGGTGCAGAGTGGTGAGGAGTTGTGAGCAAGGAAGCATGGGGTCCGGCCACTGCAGGCGTGCTAGGTTTGATTGGGTAGGCAGCTCCAGCGGTGCCAGCATGGGCATCAATTTCATGAAAGGCTGCACTGGACTGGACATACCGCAAGCCCCTTCCACCACAAACACCAGCATCTGAATAAGGGAAACATAACGGCGCCCCAAATCTCAAAGACTCGAGGAACTGTGGAGCCCCAAAGGTGGTCTTTCAACATGTCACAGACCTGGCATGGGGAGCCCCAATGTCTGGATGCCCAGTAGAACTGCAGCTCTTCTCTCCTTGCCCACAACATGGTGAGCAGGGGGCACGTTTCTGCCCTGGTTGTTTTACAGCTCTTTCAGTCTTGCCATTTGGCAAGTCCTGAGTTTTTGTCCAATGTCCAGGAAAAATGAGGTATGTGGACAACCGGAGGTGAGTAAGGCAAAGAGGAGCTTCACTGAGTGACAGAACAGCTCTCAAGAGACCCGTAGTGGGTAGCTCTTTTCCACAGTCAGGCCAACCTGACAAGTATCCAGCTCTCAGAAGATAGGAGACCTGTGATGGGTAGCTCCTTCCTCCAGCTGGTAGTCTTGACGTTGTCCAAGTGTGGCTGAGTTTACAGTTTGTCCAACTTTGGTTGGGTTTATGGGCTCAGAAAGGAGGGAAGGGCATGCTGATTGGTCCATGGGCAGCCATGGGCAGGCTGGGAAAAACACTATAAGTTCTCACCCCAGGCCATGGATTCCACCCAGAAATAGTAGCCCAGGCTACCATTAGGCTTCAAGCCATCCCTGGATGAAAGGTAGGGTTTCACCTGGAACCTGCTCCTTTCTGCTCAGGAACCTGTCTGCCTTCTGCCACCATCAACATGCTATCCAGGCACTCAAGCTGTTTGTTCCAAGGGGTGCCTGCAGGCCGATGCCAAGCCACCCTCAGCCACCCCACCCTGGTCTTCCTCTCATACTTGTTGGCCTGGGCTCAGCCATAATTTTGCTTTGAAATCAGAGTGGGCACTGGAACAGGAAGAGGCTAGGGAACAGGAGCATGTACTTTCAAGCCTGCAACAAGGGCAAAGGGCTTCCTGGGCCTCTGAAAGTGCAGTGATGCTGGGATCTGGAGCTGCAGCCCAGTGGCTGCTGCTGTGCCCAGGAGCATGGGGCTCCTGCCCTGCCGACTTGGTCAGGGGAAGGACTCTTGCCTCTTCCCAGCTCCCTATGACTCCGCAGAACATGCAAACCTGGTCGTACCTTCCCCACTGCAGCTGGCATATTTGCAGTGGCTGCTCCGGACTGGCCACTGCTGCCATCAATATTTGTGTGTCTAAACATACCTAAGCATAAAACAAGTAGAGTAAAATATGGTATCAGTGATTTTACAAAATGGTACATCTGCCTGGAGCATTTACCATGAAAGAAATTTGCAAGAATGAAAACTGCTCTTGGTGACTGTGTGGAGAATGAATGCAAAGGCCTAAGGCACTACTGTATACTTCTTTTTTTCTTTTCAATTGCATCTTAGGTTTTGGGGTACATGTGAAGAACATGCAAGATCGTTGCATAGGTACACACTTGGCAGTGTGATTTGCTGCCTTCCTCCCCTTCACCTATATCTGGCATTTCTCCCCATGCTATCTCTCCCCAATTCCCCACCCTCTTTTATCCCTCCCCATTCCCCCCAACAGACCCCAGTGTGTAGTGCTCCTTTCCCTGTGTCCATGTGTTCTCACTGTTCAACACCCACCTATGAATGAGAACATGTGGTATTTCATTTGCTGTTCTTGTGTCAGTTTGCTGAGAATGATGTTCTCCAGACACATCCATGTCCCCACAAAGGACATGAACTCATCATTTTTGATTGCTGCATAATATTCCATGGTGTATATGTGCCACATTTTCCCAGTCCAGTCTATCATCAATGGGCATTTGGGTTGGTTCCAGCTCTTTGCTATTGTAAACAGTGCTGCAATGAACATTCGTGTGCATGTGTTCTTAGAACGATTTATAATCCTTTGGATATATAAGCAGTAATGGGATTGCTGGGTCAAATGGAATTTCTATTTCTAGGTCCTTGAGGAATCGCCACACTGTCTTCCACAATGGCTGAACTAATTTACACTCCCACCAGCAGTGTAAAAGTGTTCCTATTTCTCCACATCCTCTCCAGCATCTGTTGTCTCCAGATTTTTTAATGATTGCCATTCTAACTGGCGTGAGATGGAATCTCAGTGTAGTTTTGATTTGCATTTCTCTAATGACCAGTGATGATGAGCATTTTTTCATATGTTTGGGGGCCTCATATATGTCTTCTTTTGCAAAGTGTCTGTTCATATCCTTTGCCCACTTTTGAATGGGCTTGTTTGTTTTTTTCTTGTAAATCTGTTTTAGTTCTTTGTAAAATCTGGATATCAGCCCTTTGTCAGATGGGTAAATTGCAAAAAATTTTTCCCATTCTGTTGGTTGCTGATGCACTCTAATGACTGTTTTTCTTTTGCTGTGCAGAAGCTGTGGAGTTTGATTAAGTTCCATTTGTCTGTTATGGTTTTTGTTGCCAATGCTTTTGGTGTTTTGGTCATGAAGTCCTTCCCTACTCCTATGTCCTGAATGGTTTTGCCTAGATTTTCTTCTAGGGTTTTTATGGTGTTAAGTCTTATGTTAAAGTCTTTAATCCATCTGGAGTTAATTTTAGTGTAAGGTTTCAGGAAGGGGTACAGTTTCTGCTTTCTGCACATAGCTAGCCAGTTTTCCCAACACCATTTATTAAACAGGGAATCCTTTTCCCATTGCTTGTTTTTGTCAGGTTTTTCAAAGATAGGATGGGTATAGATATGTTGTGTTACCTCCGAGGCCTCTGTTCTGTTCCATTGGTCTATATCTCTGTTTTGGTACCAGTACCATGCTGTTTTGATTACTGTAGCCTTGTAGTATACTTTGAAGTCCGGTAATGTGATGCCTCCCACTGTGTTCCTTTTGTTTAGAATTAATTTGGCTATGCGGGACCTCTTTTGGTTCCATATGAAGTTTAAGGTGGTTTTTTCCAGTTCTGTGAAGAAGTTCATTGGTAGCTTGATGGGGATAGTGTTGAATCTGTAAATTACTTTGGGCAGTTTGGCCATTTTCAAGATATTGATTCTTCCTAACCATGAGCATGGAATGTTTCTCCATCTGTTTGTGTCCTCTATTATTTCGTTGAGCAGTGGTTTGTAGTTCTTGAAGAAGTCCTTTACATTCCTTGTTAGTTGTATTCCTAGTATTTTATTCTCTTTGTAGCAATTGTGAATGGCAGTTCACTCTTGATTTGCCCCTCTTTTTGTCTGTTATTGGTGTATAGAAACACTTGTGATTTTTGCACATTGATTTTGTTTCCGGACACTTTGCTGATGTTGCTTATCAGTTTGAGGTAATTTTGGCTGAGACGATGGGGTCTTCTAGATATACAGTCATGTCATCTGCAAATAGAGACAATTTGGCTTCCTCCTTTCCTATTTGAATACCCTTTATTTCTGTTTCTTGCCTGATTGCTCTGGCTAGAACTTCCAGTATTATATTGAATAGGAGTGATGAGAGAGGGCATCCTTGTCTAGTGCCAGATTTCAAAGGGAATGCTTCCAGTTTTTGCCCATTCAGTATGATATTGGCTGTTGGTTTGTTGTAAATAGCTTTCATTATTTTGAGATAAGTTCAGTCAATACCGAGTTTATTGAGGGTTTTTAGCATAAAGGGCTGTTGAATTTTGACATAGGCCTTCTCTACATCAATTGAGATAATCATGTGATTTTTGTTTTTGGTTCTGTTTATGTGGTGAATTGTATTTATAGCCTTGTGGATGTTGAACCAGCCTTGCATCTCTGGGATGAATCCTACTAAATCAAGGTGGATAAACTTTTTGATGTGCTGTTACAATTGGCTTGCCAGTATTTTATTGAAGATTTTTATGTCTATGTTCATCATGGATATGGGCCTGAAGTTTTGTTTTCTTGTTGAGTCCCTTCTGGGTTTTGGTATCAGGATGATGCTGATCTCATAATATGATTTGGGAAAGATTCCCTCTTTTTGGATTATTTGGAATGGTTTCAGAAGAAATGGTACCAGCTCTTCTTTGTGTGTCTGGTAGAATTTGGCTGTGAACCCATCTGGACCTGTGCTTTTTTGTGTGTGGTAGGCTCTTAATTGCTGCCTCAACTTCAGATCTCATTATTGGTCTATTCAGCGTTTCTACTTCTTGCTGGTTTAGGCTTGGGAGAAGGCAAGTGTCCAGGAATTTATCAATTTCTTCCAGGTTTAGTAGTTTATGTGCATAGAGTTGTTTGTAATAATCTCTGATGATGGTTTGAATTTCCGTGGATTCTGTGGTGATATCCCCTTTATAGTTTTTATTGCATCTATTTGTTTGTTCTCTCTTTTCTTTTTTATTAATCTGGCTAGTGGTCTATTTTGTTCATCTTTTCGAAAAACCAGCTCCTGGATTTGTTGATTTTTTGAAGGGTTTTTTTGTGTCTCAATCTCCTTCAGTTTTGCTCTGATCTTAGTTATTTCTTGTGTTCTGCTGGGTTTTGAGTTTTTTTGATCTTGCTCCTCTAGCTTTTTCAATTTTGATGATAGGGTGTCAGTTTTGGATCTCTTCTTGCTTCTCATGAGGGCACTTATTGCTATATATTTTGCTCTAGAGACTGCATTAAATGTGTCCCAGAGATTCTGGTATGTTGGGTCTTTGTTCTCATTGGTATCAAAGAACATTTTTATTTCTGCCTTAATTTTATTGTTTATCCTGTCAACATTCAAGAGCCAGTTGTTCAGTTTCCATGAAGCTGTGCAGGTCTGAGTTAGTTTCTGAATTCTGAGTTCTAACTTGATTGCACTGTGGTCTGAGAGACTGTTTGTTATGATTTCCATTCTTTTGCATTTGCTGAGGAGTCATTGATTTACTTCCAATTATGTGGTCAATTTTAGAGTAGGTGTGATGTGGTGCTGAGAAGACTGTATATTCTGCGGATTTGGGGTGAAGAGTTCTCTCAATGTCTATGAAGTTTGCTTGTTCCAGGTCTGAGTTCAAGTGCTGGATATCCTTGTTAATTTTCTGCCTGGCTGATCTGTCTAATATTGACAATGGGGTATTAAAGTCTCCCACTATTATTGGTTGAGAGTTTAAGTCTCTTTGTAAGTCATTAAGAACTTGCCTTATTTATCTGGGTGCTCCCATATTGGGTGCGTATATATTTAGGATCGTTAGCTCTTCTTGTTGCCTCAATCCTTTTACCATTATGTAATGTCCTTCTTTGTCTCTTTTGATCTTTGTTGCTTTAAAGTCTATTTTATCAGAGATGAGAATTGCAACTCCTGCTTTTTTTAGCTCTCCATTTGCTTGGTAAATTTTCCTCCATCCCTTTATTTTGAGCCTTTGTGTATCCTTGAATGTGAGATGGGTTTCCTGGATACAGCACACCGATGGGTTCTGGATTTTTATCCGATTTGCCAGTCTGTGTCTTTTGATTGGGGCATTTAGTCCATTTACATTTAGGGTTAATATTGTTATGTGTGAATTCAATCTTGCCATTTTGATACTAGCTGGCTGTTTTGCCTGTTAGTTGATGCAGATTCTTCATTTTGTTGATGCCCTTTACCATTTGGTATGTTTTTGGAGTGGCTGGTCCTGGTTGTTCCTTTCTATGTGTAGTGCCTCTTTCAGGAGCTCTTGTAAAGCAGGCATGGTGGTGACAAAATCTCTGAGTACTTGCTTGTTCACAAAGGATTTTATTTTTCCTTCACTTATGAAGCTTAGTTTGGCTGAATATAAAATTCTGGGTTGAAAGTTATTTTCTTTAAGGATGTTGAATATTGGCCCCCACTCTCTTCTGGCCTGTAGGGTGTCTGCTGAGGGATCTGCTATGAGTCTGATGGGCTTCCCTTTGTGGGTAACCCGACCTTTCTCTCTGGCTGCCCTTAGCATTTTCTCCTTTATTTCAACCCTGGTGAATCTGACGATTATGTGCCTTGGGGTTGCTCTTCTTGCAGAATATCTTTGTGGTGTTCTCTGTATTTCCTGGACTTGAATATTGGCCTGCCTTGCTAGGTTGGGGAAGTTTTCCTGGATAATATCCTGAAGAGTATTTTCCAGCTTGGATTCTCTTTGTCACATTCAGGTACACCTATAAAACGTAGATTAGGTCTTTTCACATAATCCCATATTTCTTGGAGACTTTGTTCATTCCTTTTTACGCCCTTTACTCTAATCTTGCCTTCTCATTTTATTTTGTTGAGTTGATCTTCGACCTCTAATATCCTTTCTTCTACTTGGTCAATTCAGCTGTTGAAACTTGTGCATGATTCTTGAAGTTCTCATGTTGTGTTTTTCAGCTCCATCAATTCACTTATATTCCTCTCCAAGTTGTCCATTCTCATTAGCATTTCATCAAATCTTTTTTCAGAGTTCTTAGTTTCTTTTCATTGGGTTAGAACATGTTTTTTTTAGCTCACGGAAGTTTCTCATTACCCACCTTCTGAAGTCTGATTCTGTCATTTTATGACACTCATTCTCCATCCAGCCTTGTTCCCTTGCTGGTGAGGAGTTGTGATCTCTTGTAGGAGGAGAGGTGTTCCGGTTTCAGGTGTTTTCCTCCTTTTTGCACTGGTTTCTTCCCATCTTTGAGGATTTATCCACCTGTCATCTGTGTAGTTGCTGATTTTCAGATTGCATCTCTGAGTGGACATCAAGTTTGTTGATGATGAAGTTATTTCTGTTTCTTAGTTTTCCTTCTAACAGTCTGGCCCCTCTGCTGTAGGACTGCTGAGGTCCACTCCAGGCCCTGCTTGCCTGGGGATCACCTGCAGCAGCTGCAGAACAGTAAGGGTTGCTACCAGTTTCTTCTTCTGCTATCTTTGTCCCAGAATGATGCCCGCCAAATGTCAGTCTGATCAGTCCTTTGTGAGGTGACTCTGGATATACGGGGGTCAGGGAGCTGCTTGAGGAGACAGTCTGTCCGTTATAGAAGCTCAAGTGCTGAGCTGTGATCTCCATTGTTCATTCAGAGCTTCTGGGCAGGTACGTTTAAGTCGGCTGCAGCAGAACTCATAAACCCCCCTTTTTTCCCAAGTGCTCTGTCCCAGGCAGTTAGGGCTTTATTTATGAGTTTCCATTGTGCTGCTGCCTTTGGAGGTAGCCTAGTCACTGTCTACCTGCAGAAGCTTTGCTGAGCAGTCATGGTCTCCACCCCGCTGCCCTGTGACCTTCCCTGCAGTCCTGTTTATATGGGTGTGGTTAGAACTGCCTCAGCAATGGTGGCCTAACTCTGTAATGGCGGACTCTCTCTGTAATGGTGGGTTGCCTCAGCAATGGCAGGCTGCCTCAGCAATGGTGGACTACCTCCGTAGGGGTGGGGTGCCTCGGTAATGGTGGACTACTCTCCCCCACAGAGCTGGACTGTCCTGGGTTCAGTTGTGCTTGCTGTGAAACTCTCAACACAGAGCATTTCCAATGGCTGTTTTGTGTGTGTGTGTGCATGTGTGTGTGTGTGTGTGTGTGACCAGCCAAGCCTGATCACCTGGCTCCCTGCCTCAGAGCCTTTTTTTTAAGTTGAACAGTTGACTCTGTCCCAGGTGTTCCAGTTGCCTGTTGAAAAGGCACCAGAATCTGTGTGATCTCCCCTGTGGTGACCCACTGCGCTGGCTGAAACAATGGTGCTTCCCAGGAATCTACTGGCCTGGCTCCCTGTTTCAGTCCCCTGTGTAATCAGATGGATGGGTGACTCTGCCTTCCTGGAGCTCCAATCACCAGCTTAAAAGGGCAACCAGACCAGGGTATTTTGTATGGACAACCACAGTGCTGGGACACTGGCAAAACAGCCATGCCAGCCAAAACAGCCACGCTGGCAACCTGTTGGACTCCTCCACCTGGGAATCTCCTGGTCTGTGGACAATAAAGATCGATCTAGAAATGTAGCATCCACTCACTCTCTGTGCTTTCACTGGGAGCTGCAATACTGAGCTGCTCCTAAAGGCCATCTTGGATCTTCCCCCCTACTGTATACTTCTATAGACTTTGTAAGCATTATACACTTAGGCTATAATTAAATTTATATGAAAATTAATTAATTGCTTTATGATGTTACAATGGGTATGATAGTAGGCCAAATAAGTTTTTTGGCTCCATTGTATCATTGGGACTATTATTACATATGTAGTCCATCATCAACTTAAACATTATTATGTCACACATGACTGCAATTTTTAAATACTATTATTTATATAACAAAATTATATATAGCAATAAAAATCATAGCATTATTAATAAATGTTCTATTTATAGCTAATTTTAAGATTTAACTGCAGTGCAAATTACTACATTGATCCACTGTCCATCTTTTATTGTTTTTGACTACATAGTTAATAAATAATTTTATTGATTAAATAGTTAAACAATTTATAAAGTGTCAATATGAAAACAAATTCAGTGTTTATGTAAAAAATGTTTAATATCTTGGATTCAATTATTTGGTAAATACTTCAAAAAAACATCTGTAGCTATGTTTGAAAAAGAAAACATTTATAGACACATTTTTACAGCTCTTACTTTCAAGCATTTGTACTTTTCTTGAAATATTACCCTTTAAGCCAAAATTTTTCATTCTTGCTCTCAGCTTTGAGGTACAATATTTGGAAAGGTAAGTAAAATTTCATTAAGTCATTTTGAGTTATCTAAGGCTGAACTTTTAGAAATTGTTCAGACATTTTTAATACACTTGAAATGTTGAAAATAGTTTTGTTTTTAAAGTTCACACTTGGCACATATTTAGTCTTCACTGAAGAATGGATGCCAGAACTTCTTGGAACAAGTTGGGGTACTTTAAAAACAAAATTGATATCTCTGTACCTTTCATCTGATCCTGAAGTTATTTTTATTTTATTGCAAAAAATATAAATAAATGAAAGCCCTGATATAAAGCATTTCAAATTATGTGGTGCAAATATTTTCACTGCTTCACATTTTAAGCCACCAACGTTACTTCTCTGAATGCTGAGTAGAGATATGAAAAATTGGCTCTCATGAGCAGTTATGTTATAGGTCCTGCCTGTCACTACTTAGAAATGCTTACATTCTCTTTGGTCTCATATGTTATTTTTCTTCTGATATTTTAGTTTCATTTAATTTTTTTCTAAAGGTACATTTTTTGTACTTCTAACATAAGAAAGTTAAATTCTCTTTAGTATATATTTTAATAAGATTTTACAATTACAGAAGCATTGGATTGAAGAAAATTAGAACATACAAAAATATATAAAGAAATACATCTATAAAAGTATATAGTCCACTATCTGGAGATATGTCTCTCAGTGCATTAGTGCTTATTTCTGTATAGCTTTACACACAAACACGCCCACTTCAGGAGGATTTTTAGTTGGTGTTTATGAGTAACTTTTCCATTTTTTTCTATTTAATTTTTATAATATTTTGCCTTTATTGTGGACTTCACATTTTAAATATCTTTGCTTATTTAGCTTATTTACACCTACTTATTTCGTAAATTCAATGAGTCTGTTTTATCATCTAAACCTCTATAACCTGCAAATCTCACTCAAAAGTAAATATTTTCCTAGTGTCTTTTTATATTTATCTGTGATCTAACTCACAACAGTGTTTTCACTGGGAATTCTCTGTAGATTGGTTTAAGTGTGGTTTTCTTTGTAATAAGTTTTTTTCTTTCTTTTACACACAAACAGAATTTTCACTTTCTTAAATATAATTCTTTAAATTTTAGTTTATTTTTCTCACAGTTCCTATAAATTTAAACACCAAACCTATATTAGAAACATTACACATTGTCAGAGTATTTATTTTGCCATCCAAATCTCAGACACAGATATAAAATCTTCCTCTTGTTGTACCTTGTATAATGAAGCAGAATAGTTTCTCCAGATCTTAACTAACGAGACAATATCTCAAGACATTTAGCAACTGCAAAAGTCTTATTTCCAACTTTCAAACTATTACATTATTTCCCATCCCTGTTTGTATGTTAAAACAAATGATACATGACAAATGAAATAATTAACAAAATGGTAAGCATATTAGAAGTGGTTAATATTGATACTCTATCCCTAGTACACACAGAAGACACTTCATTAGCTCATATAGTTAAAGCTATGATTTTTACACTTTCTTCTTTATTTCCATTGAAGCAAAATGGGGCCATAACTAGGGTAATGGAATGGGGGGAGTGAGGGCATAACAAGAAAAAACAATTTCTCTAACTTGCCAACCTATTCTCTATTGAAAGAACACCAACATTTTAGAATTATTTTTGAGATTCTATAGAATTTTTTCATAAACAAGTATTCATAGCTACTGTGTCTTATGGTTTGTTTCCCTGCTATTTGTCTTTGATTATTTTAATTAATACATTCTTTTTGGGTATGTTTTGATCCATGAAGGCCAAGAGCCACTTGCCACCACAAGCCGATATTTGCAATCACAGTAGTCGTATATAGGCCTGACTTCTCACTACCAATGAAAGAATGGTATCATCACTTATTTTGCAAGCCAACTGGCTTTGAATTATTTAAGCCAAAATTTAATGATATCACCTGTGTGTGTATATACATAAATATATATGTATATATGGACATATATATCTATACATATGTGTATATACCTGCAGCACACATATATGCATACATATATACATATTTCCATACATGCACACATATATACAGACACATACATTTGTATGTATATGGGTTTCATTTATGACAAAATGCTAACTGTTTATTCCTGTCTAAATTTCACTTTACAAGTACTCAATGCTAATTTTCTTGTGTTGAAGAACTTCGCAATTATTATAGTCACATGGACATGCTTAGTATTATATTTGCAGCTCCACTACTGCCCTTAAACATGAATTCTAAGTCCATAAAGAACCTTTGCTTGCTTCAGTTGCTAGGCTTTACTGAGGTTATTCCTGTGTTTGTCTGCTTTCTTGTTTTTAAGGATGAGGTCTGTGCCGCCCAGGCTGTTCTCAAACTCCCAGTCTCAAGGGATCCTCTGACCTAAGCCTCTCAAAGTTCTGAAATTACTGGCATGAGCCACTCTGTCAGGCATATTGAGGTTACTCTCATCCCTATTACAACTCAGATATTTTAATATTGAGTTTGGTATTTTCTATACAATAGGAAAAGCACCTAAATTTTCAGCTATACTTAGCCCCAGCAGTCCACCAGAAAAAGCCAAATATACCAGAGTCTCAAAATTTATCATATCTTAAGATAGGCATGGAATTTAGAAAGTTCTGCTTCAAAATATGTAAATTATTTATATATTATTAATAAGTAATGTTTATTTGACATTTAAAAAAAATTTTTTTTCCACCCAGTCATGCTAGAACACTTTTTAGAACAAAGTGACTTAGTAGATGGAAAATAATTTTTTTCAAAATCCTGATTTCAAAAAACAATTAATTCTGACTGTGTAGAAAGAATCTTTGTTTTTCCATTGATATTTCTCTTTAAAAAAAAGTGACACAACATTAGATTATATATTAGTTATATGTTCTTTTGGCATTATTTTAATGAATGAGATATAAAATCTTATAGGATACAGTCAATTTAATCTTACATAATATTTAATCAACTGCTAAATTCCTTTAACTTTTAAGATGCTATTTATAAAAAATAGTATTATGATGCTAATGTTAATGCATATTTCACACTGTTTAGATAGTATTAAAAAATATAAATGAATGCAAAAATATGAAGATCTAATGAGATATATTGGGTGTGAATAGTATATTTTCAAATAACTTCTTGATCTAAAAATATAAACTATGTATTTTGAATAGATACTAATATAGTTCAAATACAAATGTTTAATTAGATATTAAGAATACAGTCAATAGTTCCTACTCTGTGACATAACTAATTATACAGAATATAACAATATTCAAACTGCAATAACATCTGAACCAGAAGGCCTATCATTTAATAGTAAAATAAAATAAGTCAGGAAAATTAATATTGTGATTATATTAAAAATGTGAAATTGATTTCTTTAATATAATGAATATTTAATATAACCAAGTTCATGACTCAGCATTTTTAATATTGTCATTATTACATTACTTAAGGGATATTTAAATGGAAAGCACTAAACTGCTAGATATTAAAGCAAAATGTAAATGGAGAGGTAGAGAACAAATTAATATTTGTGATTAAGAATATGTGCATATCATATTAAAAGAGAGAAATTGAATCTAAATAATTTTAGTTCATAAGTCTTCATAGGATATATTGTATTATTTTCTTATTATTTTACATAGAATATCATATTGTACTATTTTCTTATTTTACATTAAAAAGGGGATTATTTTCTTGAAATGATGTTAAATCCTAGAATGTGGGCCAGAGTTAACACTAAGATAATAATGTTAAATTTTGTTAAATATTATGCTGCCTTCTAAAATGCCATGATAAATTGGCTGCTCTCCAATATTTTCAATCTGTTGCTTTATAAATCTTGTATGTCTTGGAACACGGGGGTGTGGGCCTCTACTGAGGAGTAGCAGAGTACTAGGGAATTTGCCATCTAGACTCTAGGCTGCTTATTTCTGGATAGTTATGTGAAAAAAATAAGCACTCTTACCTTAAGCCAACAGTATTTTTTGTGTCTGGTGAGCAGTAGAATCTACATGGTCAATGCAATATATTTCAACTTTATTAGGTATTGCATTTCAGTTTTTCAAAATGGTTGTGTAAATTACATTTGCATAAGAAGATTCTTACTATTGTGCCTCTCCCCAGATTTCAATTTTATTGTCAGATTTGAAATTTTGTTAAAATAATCAGTGTAAAATGCTATTCTTTTTCAATGTTATTTGTACTTCACCATTACTAATGATGTTGAGATGCTTTCTAAGTGGCCAATTTCAAAAAATTCTCATGAATATTTTTTCCACGTTTTAGTAAGGTGAGATTGTTTGCCATATATATATATATATATATATTCACAAAAATACATATTCTCAATATGATATATATTCTATATATATTCAACATATATTTTGAATATATTTATAGAATAAATAATATTTAATCTTGGTATATTTAAAGTTTTAAGTTTTTCAAGTTTTAAGAAAATACTTAATTCACGAAAATGTATTAGGATACATTTCTATAATATGTTATTTTTATTTCTTTATTTTTAAAATTAAATTTCCATTTTATTAGCAACTAAATTTGACTCTTTTATTGTTGATTTTTATAAACATCTTCACTACAATTTTAATCTAGACCTTATTGAATTGTATTAAAATATATGTTGAATATATATATTGAATACATATTAAGTATACCAATAATATAATAATATATATTCAATATTATATATTAAATATATGTAATATATATACTATTCATATTAACTATATAATATATAATCAATAATATAATTACATAATATATATTATATTTTAATAATTCAATATTATATCTATAAAGGCCATTATAAATTCAATATGATATATTAAATATAATAATACATATTCGGTATATATATAATACATTCTAAAAAGATATAGAAGCTTCTTATATATCACCTTCTAGGATTTTCATAAAACTGTTGAATAATGTGAATAAAGACATTCTTAATTTTTAGTATTTTAGTGTCAATCATGCTGGGAAATTACCTGTAAATACAGCATAGTCTATCACATTGAAGAATATCTTATTTATTATATTAGATAAGTACAAATGCATTCCACAAGCTTTTCTCATGTCTGAAGAAAAAAATTATATGGCCCATTGCCATGTTGAAATAAATTAACTGATTTCACAATACCTAATAAAGTTTACCTTTATGGAATAAACAATAGTTAATCTTAGTATATTTTAATTTAAAATACTGCATATTAAATATATTAGAAGATTACCATTAATTGGTTTCCATTGATTAATAAACAAAAGTATTTATTCTATGCTTTTCTAATTTATATGTGTGTTTTCTGGCATTACTGTTGCTCTGGTGTCATAAAATTAATTCATAATCTATAATTTTCTTAGCTCAAAATCTATTTTATAACATAAGACTAAACTATTCTTAAGAAAAGGACTTTTTGTGATAAATAATTGACTTTGTGGTGTGGACTGAATGTTTTTATTTCCCCAAAATTCTCATGTCGAAAGTCTAACCCCTAAGGTGTTGGGGAAGTGTATTAGAAAGTGGGTCTGTGGAAGGTAATTAGGATTAGATGAAGTCATGAGGCTGGAGACTCCATGATGATTGTCCTTGTTAAAAGAAAAAGAGACTAGTGCTCTCTCTTTCTGTCTATGACAAGCAGGCTTTCTTCTGCAAAGCAGAAAAAGAGCCCTCTTTGAATTAAATAGGCTGGTGAATTGATGTAGAACTTCCCAGCCTTCAAAAACATGAGAAATAAGTGTCTTTTAAGCAAATCAGTCCATGAAATTTTTGTTACAGAGGCTCAAACTGACTAAGACACCTGGTAATTGCTTCAGTTGCATTCCTTGATGTTCTTTTTAAATTTTCTTCTAAAGCACGTCTTTTTGTGGCTATATTTCTGTTTAGGTTTCTTACTTCTTATGTCAAAAGTTTTAAGAAAATACCTACTTCACTAAAATGTATTAGAATACATTTCTATAATATAATGTTATTTTTATCTCTCTATTTTTTAAATTAAATTTCCATTTTATTAGCATCTGAAGTTGACTCTTTTATTGTTGATTTTTATAAACCTCTTCACTACAGTTTTAATCTAGACCTTATTTCTATTTATAACTCATTAATTCCTTTTGTAGCTTAATTAATTCCCACATTTTAATTTGCACAGGTTTTAGTTCCTTTTTGTAACATTTGGTGCAATTTAAATCAATAATATCTTGTTTAATAATTAAGACATAGATTTGCTTTTGATCACTGTTTCTGGTTCATCTAGGTATCACAGGTGATGTTTCATTCTTGTCTTTCTATATCATATATTATAGAAATTTAGTTTATTTCATCTTCAGGGTTAATGATTTTCCTTATTCTGCAATATTTTATGTTCTAAAAGTTAACTTGTATTTAATTTTCATGTAGTACAAAAGTAAGAATAGCTCCTTTACTCTTTAAGTTCTAAGCTGAGTTAAACTATGTACTTGAGACAGTCAACTTTCTACAGATATTGATCAAGCCTAAAATGATAGACAGCCTCCATGGCTTCAATACTATTTAAGTTTTTGGACATTAAAAGGGAAATTATAAGGTTTCAAATGCATCTATTAATTGCTCCTGGCAACTCTGATTGTTGATCTTTTAGTTTAAAACAAACACATAACAAACAATAACAAGAAAATTCTAAAAATCTGCCACTGCATTGGAGACTTAGAGACACAGTTCTAATACATTTTGGAGAAAGGAAAGGCATTTATAAAAAGCAATTGTGGCTTATTGAAAGAAATACGTTTTAATTAGTGTAAGAAACATTTGATGGGATAAGATGCTAAGACCAATTCTAAGGCATGCAAATACTTTGGTAAGTTTCTGAACTTAATGTACTAAATCACAATTACTAATAAGATTGACATTTTCTTACTTCTGTTATTATTACATTCTTCTTTTTGATTTGAGATTTCTAAATGAAAGGATATCTGTCTTCACTTTTGTTTGCTTCTTTTGGCATATAAGGCAGTATATATGTTATACCGATAAAATAAATGCAACTTTTACAATTTATATATATTGGAAACCCTATTTCTTCAAAAACCTAATATCACCTGCAAGCAGGGGAATTTTAATATTTCATAAACCACAAATGTAATAGACTTTACAAAAAACACATAAAATTAAAAAATAATATAAAATGGGGCAGTGGATTCTATTTTTTTTAGGGGGTATCACACTAACATTAATATTTTACCTACTGAAATCTACTTTAGTATCAAAAGTATTCTCTGTGAGGATGAGTTGTGAATGATTTCTTTTCTAGCTAAGAAGATGTTATAAATTTAGACATGAATAGAACTTTAGAACATATTAAAATAGATTATTTTAAGAATAATAGTAGAAATAGCATCACAGTGGAGTTTTCTTTTTCTTCTTTGACCATCAGCAGTGATAATAGATAGTTCTTTATTCTTAGAAACATTAGATATAACATTTTAATGGTTTGGAAAGCACAAAGGATATTGCTGAGATCCAGTATTTCTATTTTCAAAAGGAAGGGTCTCTAAGAAGCAAAAATATTTAAAATATCAATAGTTATTTTTATAGTATGTTATTTCAAACCATTTGCCTTTTAAACTTATAAGGATCCATAAGTATAAAAAATATGAGAAATGTGTAAAAGGATAGACCTTATGATGCATTCTTACCACTAAAACAGTATAAACCAAATGGAACAACAGCAACACAAACACACAGTGAAATTTTTGGAGGTGATCCAATATGTTTAGTACCTTGGTGGTAGTGATAATGACTGCAGTAGGAAGCAAACAATTTCCTAGAGTTTTTAGGCAGAAAGGGGCGAGTCTCCACTGAGGCCCAAACTTCAAGCCAGTGATGGCCTGAAGCCTGAACCAGGCTGCAGGTTCTAGGTAAAGTTCACAACCCAGAGTGGAAACTTCCTTGATATCCAGTGGCAGCCTTGCACAGAGCCATACTTAGGCCTGCTCTTGGAGCTGCCCGCCCTGCCCCAGCAGCCAGCATGCTTGACTGTGCACAGTTGTCAGACCCTGTGCTTGCTCACTCATGCAACCCTTGCTGCTCTGCTCCTGGCTTGCACTTGGCAGGTATGGGATCTGGGCTGCTAGTGTGAGCTGAGTGCAGCCTGCTGGGCTGAGTGGAACAAGCCAAGTGGGCACGAGTAAAACTCAAGCAGAGGCATCCCAGGCCACAGAGGTTTCCAGATGGCTAAGAGACACCCAAAGGATTCTGTGACACTTCTGGGGGCTTGTCCAGGATCTGCAGCAGGTTTTGAGTAAATGCTGACTTGCTGGTTTCTGTCGTTGTTTGTTTGTTTTACAGAGTCCCTAAACTCCATAATAGCCAGAATACAAGAAAAACACCAGGCCTCTGCTGCACAGGTAAAAGCCACTAGGATGTCTGCCAGACTTAAGACATGGAGGACAAACTTGCTGGGGAGAATACTGTCAATACCCATCACCCTTGGCTTAGTTCCAATCCGGTTTCCCTTCATGGAGGTCTAGCCATCACAAGAGATTGGGATAAGGTCCTAGGGCAACTGAATGCATGTGGCTGAGGCCTCGGTGTTGCCTGCAGGTCCCTAAACAAGCCAGTTAGGGTGTCAGCAAAAACCGCCAGTCTTATGGGACTTTCCTTCTTCTTTTGCGGCTGTTATAGTTTCTATCTCTTCTTTACATGCAATGTGAAAGGTGTTGTTGCAAACCACAGGGGTAATATAGTCAACAGGAGTGCTGTTGACCAAAAAAATCTGGTTTCCGTCTGTTCTTTTTTTTTTTTTTTTTAGAATCAAGCAGATTTTAATACAAATAACAAAAATGCTTATATCAAAAAAAAAAATTTGTGCTGGGGCAAGCGGAGGATAGTCAAGATGAAGCAGAAGTGAAGCAGAAGGAGCTCAGGCTATGGGCTACAGTTCAGGCCTTGTTGTAAATGCTGGATGTAATGTTAAGCACGTCTCATTGCCTCTGTGGGTCTTAGTTTCCTCCTCTGTAAAATGGGCTGGTTAAAGATGATGATCTTTAAGGCTCCTTCAAGCTCTAAAAGTCTGAATCAACGTGTGTGGGAGTCTGAGGAAGGGCTGTGGAAACGCGGGCTGCTGAAGCATGCACTGTTATTTATAGACCTATCACAATCACATTGGAATGGAACTGCAGCCCTGCCCTGTAGAAGTGCATCTGATAAATGATTTATTTTTTTATTTTATTTTTTAAATTGTACTTTAGGTTCTGGGATACATGTGCAGATCATGCAGGATTGTTGCATAGGTACATACACGACAAGGTGGTTTGCTGCCTTCCTCCCCCCATCACCCATATCTGGTATTTCTCCCCATGTTATCCCTCCTCATCCTCCCCACACCCCCATCCCTCCCCTGACTGCAGTGTGTGATACTCCCCTGCCTGTGTCCACATGTTCTAATTGTTCAGCACTCGCCTATGAGTGACACCATGCGGTGTTTGATTTTCTGTTCTTGTGTCAGTTTGATGAGAATGATGGTTTACAGATTCATCCATGTCCTTATGAAGGACACAAACTCATTGCTTTTTATGGCTGCATAGTATTCCATCTGTCTAGTCTTAAAAGTGAGGAGGATACAACAACTATGTTTTCTTTCCCTTGCTGAAGGAACCATCAGCATAGAGTGAGAGGCTAATTCCCCCAGGCACCCTCCCCAACCCCACAGTTAAGTTGTTTTTCCACTATGTCATGAGTCAACATAGTCCTGCAAATACAGGGAGCTTTTCTAGTCAAGGAATTATTTTTTCCTTTGGGAGCCACCTTATTAGGCCAGGTCCCCAGTTCCTGAGACTGGTTTCACAGCTTCATCTTAGCATTCTGATTAAGACAGGGAAGCAGTGGAGAAGCTGTGCTATCAGTTGCTGGCTGCATTTTGATGAGGGTCACCTGAGACTAATTTTTGTACACCTTCCTGAGGCAGTTTTTTTGTCCCAAATTCAATTCCAAGCTTTGGTTTGAAGCCCAAAAAGGAAAACTTGATCTTAGGGACCCAGAGGCAGTCACAGCCAAAGGCCTGGACACTTTTCAGGTAAGCATGACTATCCCTGTTAAATAACATTAAGGCCCTTTACTCAACAGGCCTTCCACTTCATGGATGGAGGTTATGTTTGCATCCATGACATAAACAAGGTCTATGGAGCCCAAAGATAACACACAGTGGGCAAATAGGACTGTGTGAGGTGAGTGAGAATATTCCTACCAAATAGGCCTCCCATAACATGGGTGGAGGTCATACTCACATCCACAGGCAGCAACTGCAAAGGTCACTGGGACTCAGGGATATAATGACAGGAAAAAAGAAGATGACTCTTTATCTTTTTCTCACACAACCCAGGTTTTTGCTGGAAAAGAGAAAGGACCTAAGAGGAACCCTTCTCTTCCATATGGGTAAACAATCATCTTCAGCCTGCACTCCTCTTGTTTGTGTTCTGAATCAGTGGAACTCCTCAGTCTCTGGAGGGGTACCTAATATTCCTTTGCACAAAGGTATGGCTGGATTACTTTCTGCAGAAAGGAGAAGATTGGCCTCAGAAAGGGAGTATTAATTTTAATACCATCCTGCAGTTGGATCTTTTCCATAAATACAAGGGCAAATGTCCAAAAATCCCATGGAAATCTTTGCCTTGCATGGTAACCCAGACCTTTGCCAATATTGTAAAATTGATTCAGCCCTCCTAGCTGCCACTCAGGAGAGGCTGCAGTGGGGATGAGCTTTGTATATATAATGCCAGGGAAGTAAATAAGCCTTATTCAATTGGAATAACAGCAGTACCATTGGAGGACCCCAAAAGGGAAACCAATGATGAAGAATTTCAGAGATATAAGGAAGCAAACCTCATAGGCATCTCCAGCAGGGGAGCAAACTCGCGCTTGTGCTGCTCCTCCTGCTCCACCCTGTCCTTCCTACACAGTTTCTCTCTCAAGGTTGTTCTATCCTAAAAATCCTTATTTTAGGCAGGCCCTAGTCTCACTCCAGCTCCTACAACAGATTCCTGGTGAATATAGCTCCAGTGAGGTACAGGTCCCCTTTTGTCTATAGGATTTAAAGCAAATAAAGGGGGACCTTGACAAGTTCCAGACTACTCTAATACTTATACAGAGGCTTTCCAGAATTTAACCCAAGTATTTGAGCTCTCCTGGAAGGATGTTATGTTACTTTTAAATCAAACAATGACTACCACTGGAAAGCAGGCCACCCAGCAAGTGGCAGATAATTTTGGTGATAAGCTTTGTATCTCGTATAATGCCAGGGAAGGGGATAAGCCTTATGCAACTGGCAGAATAGCAGTACCACTGGAGGACCCTAAATGGGAACCTAATGAGGAAATGGGAGAATGGAATAGGAAACACTTTAAGGTATGCGTGTTGGAGGGTTTATGAAGGACTAGAACTAAGCCTTTCAATTACTTCAAGCTATTTGTGATAGACCAGGGATTAGATGATAATCTCAATGACTTTCTGTAAGGGCTAAAAGGAGCCTTGGTAAAGCACACCTCTCTATCTCCTGATTCAGTTAAGGATAACTAGTCTTAAAGGATAAAAGTGGCCTCCTCTGTCTTTTACAAAGAGAGTAGAGGAAGCCTAACAGAGAGAGAGAGAGAGAGAGAGAGAGAGAGAGAGAAAGAGAGAGAAGACATAAGAAAAAGGCAGAAGCTCTAATGGCTGCCTTTCAGGCTTACAAATCCCCAGTCTCTGAGATGCACCTGATAACTGCTACATATGTGGCAAGCCATGGTACGTTAGGAAGGACTACACAGGCAACATAAGGAACCACCTCAGTCCTGTCTAATTTGTGATGGTGTACACTGGAAGGCAGATTGTCCCCAGAGATGTTCAGACCACCATTACTATCCAGGAGTCCTGCTTAATTCTGAAAGTTAAAGGGAGGAAGTTGAACCTCTTCCTAGACACTGGAGTGGGTCTTTTAGTTTTCCTGTTCTTCTTTTTAACCTGGGCGTCCCCTCTTCTCTTAGCACAACCATGAGCGACAACTCTGGAAAGTCTTTAACCCACTATTTTTCCCAAATCCTTAGTTGTAGTTGGGAAGACTTCCTGTTTACTTATGCCTTGGTAATTATGCCTGAAAGCCCAACTCCTCTCCTAGACAAGAATATTTTGACTCATATGAAAACAACCATCCTGATGGCTCCAGGATAGACTCTTTGGGTCCCCATCAGGGAGACTGATATTAACCCAGAAGTTTGGGTAAATCAAGGGAAAACTGGCCAAGCCACAACCATCACACTGGTCCAGATCCACCTTAAGAATCCTATACCCTTCTCTAAGCAAAGAAAATATCCCCTAAAACCAGAAGTTACAAAGGGGCCAGGAGCCACCATCAGTACTGAGAATGCAGGGCCTCCTCAAATCCTGCAACAGCCCTTTAGCAACCCAATATTGGGGATACAAAAGCCCAATGGGAAATGAAGACTGGTCCAGAACCTCTGCCTCATTAATGAGTCTGTGGTTCCAATTCATCTAGTGATTCCCAATCCATATATTCTTCTAACTTAAATACCTATGAGAACTAAATGATTTGCAGTCCTGGACCTAAAGAATGCCTTTCCTGTCCAGCATTACACCCCGACTTCCTGTATTCGTTTGCATTTGAGGGTCCCTACAAGCAGACCACCCAGCTAACCTGAATGGTGTTACCTCAGGGATTCTGAAACAGCCCCCACCTGTTTGGGCAGGTGTCAAAGTATCTCTTTGAGTTCCTTTATCCTCAGATTAAAGTTTTACAGTATGTAGATGATATTCTTCTGTGTGCCCCAACTGAGGAAATCTCTCAGGAAGGCAATAAGACTTTTCTTCATTTTCTGGCTAACAGAGGATATAAAGTCAAAATTTAAGGCTCAGCTCTGTCAGACTTCAGTGAAGTACCTAGGCCTAGTCTTGTCAGAGGGGACCAGGCCACTAAGTGAAGAAGGAATCAAGCTCATCTCCTCCTTTTCCTTCCCCCAAGTTCTCAAGTAGCTGAGGTAATTCTTTGGCTTTACAGAATTCTGCAGACTACGGATCCCTAGGTATAGTGAAATAGTGTGTACTTTATGTCACCTAATAAAGGAGTCTCAGGCAGCTAAGACTAAATCTCTAATTTGGAAACCAGAGGCTATAAAGGCCTTTGACCAATTAAAGCAAGCCTTACCTGAGGCACCAGTTTTTAATCTTCCAATAGAAAGAAGAGTTAATCTTTATGTATCAGAAAGGAAGGGAATTACCCTGGGAGTTCTAATCCAGTCACAGTATCCCGCCCAGCAGCCTTTTAGGCTACCTAAGCAAGAAGCTTGATTTGATGCTGAAAGAATGGCCAGCATGCCTCTGAGCAGTTGCAACAGTAGCCTTGCTGGTACCAGAGGCTACTAAGTTAACCACGGGGAATAACTTAATTGTTCATACCTCACATAATGTGGAAGGATTGCTGTCTTCTAAGGGGAGTCTCTGGCTAACAGACAGCTACCTTCTCAAATATCAAGGTCTGCTATTTGAGGGACTTGCAGGACTGTTAAGAACCTGTCCCTCACAAAACTCAGCCACCTTCCTCTCAGAGGAAGCTGGGGAACTTGAACATGATGGAAGATAATAACGCAAACCTATGCCATGAAAGAGAATCTCAAAGAAACTGCCTTAGAGAACCAGCCTTAACTATTTTTATGGATGGAAGTTCCTTTGCAGAGGAAGGGATCCATAAGGTAGGGCATGCAGTAGCCACCCCGAATGACATTATTGAGAATGGATGTCTCTCCTCAGGCACAAGTGTTCAACTAACTGAGCTAATTGCCCTCATGATGGTGCTTGAATTAAGCAAGTGAAAAGAAATGAACATTTATACCAATTCTAAGTATGATTTCCTAGTCCTCCATGCCCATGCCACTATCTGGAAAGAGATGAACTTCCTTATAGCCAATGGGTGTCCCATTAAATACTATCAGAAAATTAACAAACTATCACCTTCAGTTTTTCTTCCATGGTAAGTGGCAGTAGTACATTATAAAGGCCACCAAAAGGGGATGGATAAAATAACAAAGGGAAATAGGTTCACACACCAAGAAGCTAAATTGGCTGTGAGAGGGCCCTAGATTTCTGATCGACTTGAGGGCCCTCTGATCTGAGAGGGTCCTATAAAGGAAATATAACCTCAGGATTCTGCAGAAATGGAATGGGCTACCTCTCAGTCCTCAGGATGGCAGCAATTAGAGGATGGCAAACTTTATCTACCAGCTTCCAGCCAATGAAGAATTCTTAAAATCCTCCACAAAACCTTTCACCTTGGTAAGGATAAAAGCCATGAATTGGCCCAAAGGTTGTTCTCAGGTGAAAATCCCCCTTTAGGGGTGCTAAAGGCACTTGGCATACCATACCATCTTCATTGTGCTTGATGTCCTAAATCTTCGGGAAAGGTAGAAAAGCATATGATATTATCAAAATACACCTATGAAATCTGTGTGAAGAGACTCATCTCCCATGGAGTACTCTTCTTCCCACAGGCCTATTTTTGTTTTTTGTTTTTTTGAGATGGAGTTTCGCTCTTGTTACCCAGGCTGGAGTGCAATGGTGCGATCTCGGCTCACTGCAACCTCTGCCTCCTGGGATCAGGCAATTCTTCTGCCTCAGCCTCCTGAGTAGCTTGGATTACAGGCATGTGCCACCATGCCCAGATAATTTTTTGTACATTTAGTAGAGACGGGGTTTCACCATGTTGACCAGGATGGTCTTGATCTCTTGACCTTGTGATCCACCCGCCTTGGCCTCCCAAAGTGCTGGGATTACAGGCGTGACCCACAGGCCTATTATGTGTTAGAAACACCCCTTTGAAGCTGAGTTTAAGTCCCTTCAAAATAATGTATGGATGGCCTTCACTACCAATGATTTCTTCCTAGACCATGAAACCTCTTATTTGATTAAACATTTAACTTCTTTGGCTCATTTTCAACAGGAACTAAAACAACTGTTGGAAGCCAAGTTCTGTGAACTAGGGTCACCTCTATTCAACCCAGGTGTATTAGTCCATTTTCATGCTGCTTACAAAGGCATGTCCGAGACTGAGAAGAAAAAGAGGCTTAGTTTGACTTACAGTTTCATATGGCTGAGGCCTCAGAATCATGGTGGGAAGCAAAAGGCAGTTCTCACATGGCTGCGGCAAGAGAAAATGTGGAAGATGCAAATGCAGAAACCCCTGATAAAGCTATCAGATCTCGTGAGACTTATTCACTTCCATGAGAACAGTATGAAGAAAAACAGCCCCCATGATTCAATTATCTCCTACTGTGTGGGAATTATGGGAGTACAATTCAAGATGAGATTTGGGTGGGGACACAGAGTCAAACCATATCATTTCACTTCGACCCCTCCAAATTTTATGTTATCACATTTCAAAACCAATCATGCCTTCCCAATAGTCCTCCAAAGAGTTAACTCACTTCAGCATTCACCCAAAAGACCAAAGTCCAAAGTCTCATCTGAGACAAGGCAAGTCCCTTCCACAAATGAAGCTGTAAAATCAAAAACAAGCTAGTTACTTCCTAGATACAATGGAGGTACACATATTGTGGAAATACAGCCTTTTCAAAAGTGAGAAATAGCTAAAACAAAGGGGCTACAAGCCCTTTGCAAGTCTGAAATCCAGTGAGGCAGTCAAACCTTAAAATTCCAAAATGATCTCCTTTAACTCCAGGTCTTACATTCAGGTCATGCTGATGCAAAAGGTAGGTTTGCATTGTCTTGGGCAACTCTGCCCCTGTGGCTTTGCTGGATATAGCCTTCTTTCCTTCTGCTTTCACAGACTGGCATTGAGTATCTGTGGGTTTCCATGCACACGATGCAAGCTATAGGCAGATCTACCATTCTGGGGTGTGGAAGATGGTGGTCCTTTTCTCACAGCTCCACTAGGTGGTGCCCCAGTAAGGACCCCGTATTTCCCTTCGACACTGCCAAATGTCTGTCTGGGCATTCAGGTGTTCTATACATCTTTTGAAATCTAGGTGGAGGTTCCATAACCCCAATTCTTGACGTCTGTGGACCTGCACGCTCAACACCATGTGGAAGCTTTCAAGGCATTGGGCTTGCACCTTCTGAAACCACAGACTGAGCTCTACATTGGCCTTTTTCAGCCACAGCTGGAGCAGCTGTGATACAGTGCACCAAGTTCCTAGACCATACACAGCATAAGGACTGTGGGCTCTGTCCGAAAAACCATTTTTTCCTCCTAGATCTTCAGGTATGTGATAGAAGAGGCTGCTGCGAAAGTTTCTGGCATGGCCTGGAGACATTTTATCCATTGTCTTGGTGATTAACATTTGACTCCTTGTTACTTCCGAAAATATCTTCAGGAAGCTTGAATTTCTTATCAGAAAATGGGATTTTCTTTCCTATCACACTGTCAGGATACAATTTTTTTTGAACTTTTATGCTCTGCTTCCCTTTTAAAATGGAATATGTTTAACAACACCAGTCACATCTGGAATGCTTTTCATTGCTTAGAAATTTATTCCGCCAGATACCCTAAATCATCTCTCTCAAGTTCAAAGTTCCACAAATCCCTAGGGCAGGGGCAAAATGTCACCAGTCTCTTTGCTAAAACATAACAAGAATCACCTTTGCTCCAGTTTCCAGAAACATTCCTCATCCCCATCTGAGACCACCATAGCTTGGATTTCATTGTCCATATCATCATCAGTATTTTTTATAAAGCCATTCAACAAGTTTCTAGGGAGTTCCATACTTTCCCATATTTTCCAATCTTTTTCTGAGCCCTCCAAACTGTTCCACCTTCTGCCAGTTACCCAGTTCCAAAGTCACTTTCACATTTTTTTGGGTGTCTTTTCAGCAATGCCCCACTCTGCTTTTACTAATTTACAATATTAGTCAGTTTTCATGCTACTGATAAAGACATAATCTGAGCCTGGGAAGAAAAAGAGGTTTAATTGTATTTAAAGTTCCACATGGCTGGAGAGGCCTCAAAATCATGGCTGGAAGTAAAATGCACTTCTTAAATGGTGGCAGCAAGAGAAAATGAGGACAATGCAAAAGCAGAAACCCCTGATAAAACCATCAGATCTCATGAGACTTATTCACCATCATGAAAACAGTATGGGGGAAACCACCTCCATCATGCAAATTACCTCTCACCATGTCTCTTCCACAACATAGGGGAACTATGGGAGTACAATTCAAGATGTGATCCGGGTGAAACACAGAGCCAAACCATATCATCAGGGGACTTAGTACCTTTAAAGGCACTTCCTTCCCTTTCTCCCCCTCTAGGCTCGGAATGGGAAATACTCCAGACTGTATTTCTTCTTCTGTTTCCACAGTAAAGGGCACTGTTCATGCAACCTTATTCTTCCTGGACATGAGACAAACTTGGGACCCACCAACCTGTGGGTGTAAAAAGAGGTGTAACACTTTCCTGGCTGGCTTGCTGAGCTATGAGTAAGAGCAATAAGGACTGCAACACATCCTGGCTGGTTTACTGAGCTGCAGGCAGTTGTACGCTCCCATTTGTCAGACTGTGGGAGTGAAGAGAAGCAACTCTTCTGGGGTCCCAGTTCTTGGAATTCCCCAAGACAAAGCTGTAACACTATAGCCCTCCTGCCATCTGCTGGTGTTAGGCAGTCACCCCACATGACAGGAAGCAGCAGCTGGCATGGCTAGCTCTGGAGCCGTGGGCCTGAGGGGGGTGATGGGACTCAATGAGCTTTAACACAAACGAACTGAAACATGCCCACTCCTGAATTCACTGTGCTATGGACATTGGGAATGAGAGAGTTGTAAAATGTCCTCCCTCACCCCTTGGGGCTCCTCAGTTGCTGGCACAACCACATTTTACTTGTCCAGTTATTGGTGCCCATAGTGGAAACTGCTTGTGGTACATCTGGCCCAGCCATAGCATTGCATGGAGGTGGCACCTGTGCCTGTGCCTGAGGCTGCCTGCTCTGCAACAGCAGTCAGCATGCCTGATTGTGCATAGTGCCTGGACCTCATGCTTGCTCAGTCACACACCCCTCACCACTCTGCACATGGCTCACCTTTGGTGGGTGTGAAATTTGGGCTGGTAGTGTGAACTGAGTACAGCCTACTGAGGCAAGTGGGTGGAAGCAGAGGCAGCACTGGACATAGAGGTTTCTGGCTGGCAAAGCAACACCTAAAGGATCCTGTGACAGTGGCATCATGGATTTGTACATATGCTCAGACTCATTAAAGATACACATTAAATATTTGCAGTTTCTTGAATATTGATCATACCTGAATAAAGCTTTAAAACCCAACAACGAGTAATTTTGTGACTATCTATCTAAAAGAGAGAAAAGGATATAAATAAGTATATGTGTGTATATGTGTGAGTATGCTAATTTTTAATAAAGGAATAAGCATAAATTTAATTAAAATGTAGTTATCTACAGGGAAAGGAAAGAGTTAGGACTGGAGGAATCAAGACAGAAAGTAATCTATGCTAAATATGCCTTTTTAAAATAGATTTGACTTCAATACTTCATAAATGTTTTACATATTTACACAAAAATAAAATGAAAAGGCAGTTTCTAAATATTGAAGGTTAAAAAGAAAACAAAAATGTATACATAATTTATCAAAATGTTTAAATTTGATTATATGTTGTATTGATATTTATAAATTATGAATGACAATAGTTTCAATATCTCAAAAGCTGTAAACTATTTGATGTAAAAACTGCTTTTTAGGATTAAATTTGGAACTCTGAATAGTTATTTTTTAAGAGGTGTACTGTAGATAATGAAAGGAAAAATAAAAGCAGGTTTATCACTTAAAGCACATTTATTATAATGATTAACAAAAAATTGAGTTATTTATCCTTTTGATAGAAACAGTTAACTTAGTGTTGTTAGATAAAACACTGTTAAATTGAATTTCAGATAAACAATAATCACTTTTTGTAGTGTATCTATGCACTGCATATTATATAAGCCATGCTTATACTTTAAGTTGCTAAATCTGGCAAACCTATATGAACCTCATTTTTAGCATGAAAGAGAGCATTTTTATATTTTCTAAAAAATTGTATTTTATTTCATATTAGAGTAAAATAAGAAAACCTTTACTTTCCTTTTTTTATTTTTCTATTTTTGTGTTTGGCAAACTAGAGCAAATTAGTATTTTATAAGTTCTAATATATGTTTTATTAACAAATACACATTTAATAAGACAATATGTGTTTCCAATACTTATTGCTATTTTTAAAGATAAATGATAATATTTGATGCTTTGTTGAATGTGTAAATCATAGAGCATAACAACACTTTTCTATTGTACTGCTACATCAACATGAAACAATTAGATGACCAGGCTATACTCCATATATTTTATCATGCTTAATTTGACTCATAGTAAGTTATTAATATTACTCATCTCAGGGATAAAGCATATTTTATAAAGAATGTGATGATGATTATTACCTGTCTGTACAAGTATTCCTTCCAAATAAAGTTTTGTTTAACCTGGCAAGCTCGAACTAGGGAATCACCTGCATATAATATTTCCACTTACTGAAAGTTATTCTACTGACTGCTAAAGAAACTATGGGCTCCTCCTTGGCCAATAATGGTTCCTTCTATTCTCATAGGAATATATGACATTTCCTAGAAGTTTCCATAAAGAGCTATAAGAGATCATCTACCTTTGCATAACAGAAAAGAGTTATGACCTGGCTCCCTTCTCATCTAAAACCTCTAAAGATGTACATGAGCATCCAAACAAACACGTGTAGTATGGATACACACAAATCTCTTTGATATCAGCTTTGTGCATGCTTAACGGAAAATCTGTAACCATCTTGAATTATCTGCTAAACTCTTCTTATTAAAAACTCAGCTAACTCATCTTTTTTTTTTTTTCACAAAGCCTAAAATATCAAGGCTGAGTTTGGGATGTGTTCTCTGCTTTTATGTTTCTAAGCACACTTTTCTCGTAGGACTTACTTAACTATATTCTATTAATTCATTATTTTTCTGGCTTTCCTCTCAATAGCAGTAATGTTACTATTGTTTAAAATAGTACCTGTCATAGTAGGTTTTGAAAAATCATTGATGATCGATGGCATACAATTTTAGGCTTACAATAGGAAGATGAATCCCAAAGAAAATTTAATATTACCAGGAAATTTTACTGGTTTAAGTGCCACTTAGACATTTTTAAACTTGTGTTCCATGAAACCATGTAATGATTTAGAGAACATAAACAATCACATTTGGAACATACCATAGACTTATTCTCTGAAAGACTTTTTATTTTGTTTTATTTTTATTTTTTGGCAGAGTCTTGTTCTGTCACCCAGGCTGGAGTACACTGGCACAATCTTGGCTCTCTGAAACTTCAACCTCCCCAGTTCAAGTGATTCTCCTGCCTCAATCTCCTAAGTAGCTGGGCTTACAGGCATGTATCACCACGCCTGGTTAATTTTTGTATATTTAGTAAATAGAGGGTTTTATTATGTTGGACTCACTGGTCTTGAACTCCTGACTTCAGGTGATCTACCCTCCCTGGCCTTCCAAAGTGTTGGGATTACAGGCTGAACCATCTCATCTGGCTTGAAACATATTTCTTAATTTTAAATAATCAGTATAATGCCACTCATCCCAGTGGTACAATATTTTCTCACTGTAAAATATCAAAAATTTAACAGTTGTTCCTTTAAATTTTTACTCTGATATTTTCATCAAAATGTAAATAGTTATAACTCCAATTTGTTTTAATGAGAGAAAAGCGATGACTACAGTAAACTAAAATATCCAGGTGGATATAGTAAATTATATATAACCCAAATTATACAGAAGGGTTATGCTATCTAAGTGTTTATTAACAAAGTACTCATAGCTATGATATTACAGAGGGAAATTAAAGTCACCATAAGACAAAAATACTCACTAATAACTGAAAATTTATAAATGTGTTTCCACTCAAATATCCTTCTTCTAATTCTAGAATCAGTAATTGGTTTATTAAGCACTCTCAAATCAGTAGGAAAAATAATTAAAATATGATTTTGTTTTCCAACAATTATTGCTTTTAGCTGTGGTCTATCAAATTATCCCTTTTAATCACTGGAAAGCAAGCGAGACAATTCATATAACTTTTTATTGATTTTATTTAGGAAAAGTCTAGTCACATACAATGCAGGTGAAATATCTGATGATATATTCTTATGCCTTTCTCTGGGACAAGCCCTTTTTGATGCCTCTCTGGGACTGGAATTAGGAATGAGGAGGAGACAGGAATCTTCTGAAAGTCTCTTGCTAACTGTGGTGGTGAAGGGTGTGCATTCCTGATTTCACTCTATTTTTCTTGGATCCATTTGCAGCTAATTTCTTTTTCAAAATGACTAGCCCATTTAAAGGGTTGGCACAGTTTTTTAGGATATTTGTGTTAAGGTTTTTGTTAATTATTATTCTTTTACTCCCAACCCCTGATATGGACATTCTCAGAAAAAAAAGCCAGTCAAATTAAGAATTTCACTAATCTCAGGAATGTCACATAACCTCAGCCCTGTTTCTGGAAGGATCAATTCATAATGGGTACACCAAAATCTCAGAATTCATCACTATATAATTTATCCATGTAACCAAAAACAACTTTTACCCCAAAAGCTATTGAAATAAAAAAAATAAAATATATAGGCATTTATACTTCTTCTGTCTTATTAGATAGCCATGTGAATTTATATATCTTTGCATAAAGTCACAGGGAAATAATGGAGTCATCTTCTGAACTTTCTAAGGGCTTTAGAGCATAGAGTTGCCAAGTCTTCTTTCACAACACACGATTTTTTCTTTGCTGTAAGCTGCTACAAAACCCTTTTCATGTCCAAAGATTGAATTCAAAGAGAAAGTACCTTTCTCTATGCCTAGGTTCCCAACTCCTATACAATTAGTCAGTTTCTCCAACTTTCTCACAAGGATTAGCCTCGTTTTAATGGTAGCACAAATTCAGACCTCTAGAATCTGCCCTCTAAGAGGATAGTTAAATGTCAGTTTTTTCCTTCAAATAGACATTCCTAGTGTCTATATGTGGATCTCTTGAACCACTCCATTGCAACTTTGAAGAGGAAAAGACACTTGCTGACATCTCAAACCTTACACATCCAGACATTATGCTTCACCATTCTCATGGCTCTCATATTTTCTTGAGGTCATAGTAGGAGAAATGAGAACTGAACTGATGGCTGAAGGTAAGGGAACAGTCTCTCTTCTATTTCCTAACCCAGCGTACTAGATAGAGTTCCTGTGCACTTATTCAGAAAAAATGTTCCTCATTACACCAGAACATTTGTAGATGACCATCTAAGCAATCATAAAATGACAAAAGAATTGCACTTTTTTTCTCTCTTTCTGGAGTACTTGCCCTCTTATATGGCAATTCCGGAATTCTGGTCCCTTAAATGCTTGATAAAATTAATAGAATGACAGCTTTAAGAACAGGACTGCAGGGATAATAGTTTCCTTACAGGCATGTTTCTGGCTGTATCCCTTCAACTATAGTATATAATGTTCCGTTTATTCTTTTATGTTGAAGATAGCTTTAGTCAAATTCCTCTTGAAAGTCAAAGAGTTACATATCTCCCACACTCTATTATAAAGGATTTGTTATTTGCAACATTATTATAAAATAGTTAATAACATAAAAGTATTCAACTGTACTATAGAAAGGAGAGAAACATATTGTTAAGTAGAAATCAAAGTTTAAAATAATATAATGAGAAAATGTTTCTTTGAATGATCTTCTAATATATCAATCAGTTTCCTTAAAACTCACTGCTACTGCATCAATCTGTAAGCATTTTCTAATAATCTCTTTTATTATCTTATTCACTTAGAAATGAATGGAACTGAACTATATTATTGAATCAAACTACTTAGTGGTTTTAAATGTCCACAAAGAACTTCTGACAAGACAAGAATTGTTAGTATAGAATATCATCTAATTCAAGTTACTCAGCCTTGGCACTAATGACATCTTGGGCCAGATAATGGATTTGTTGGAATGGAGGTGCTGTCCTGTGCATCACAGGAGGTTTAACAGCATCCTTGACCTTTTCCTGTTAGATGCGCTAGCAGCTCCCTTTCCACCCCACAAAGAAATGCCTTCGTTTATAACAAATATCCCATGGAGGGAAAAAAAAATCACCATTAGCTAACACCCACTGACGTTCTCATGCTCTTGAGAATAAGTTCTGAGTCAATAAAATTGCTTTTATGAAGAGGCAGGGTCTGAATAAAGAATAGAAAATAATGTCAGAAGTGCTAAGCTTGATAATAGCAGAAAATTCAGATTCAGAAATCAAGAAATAATGATGCTTCAGTTTTTAGGTATACATTTTTAAACCTTGTGATTAATTTTTCATTGTATATGTTAAAAAAGAGAAACCATTGTTTTACTGTACCTCTCTTACATCTTATATTCAAAAGACATGTTATCTCTCATGCTGGAATGTATCTACAAAAATACCGGCTTTAACAGACAGCAAAGACTCGTGTCCTTATTACTATCCCTTCCCTCTTTCTGCTTTGAGTAATAACGCTGGCGCACAATTGTCTTTATCAGCTACTTGTCATACTTGTCATTTTTTTTTTCTGTCATGGAAACATCTTTATAATGTAAATCACAAGGAAGAATGATACTTCTGTCTGAATTATTTTTTCTGGCCATGCTGAACAAACTTTAGATTTTATTTGACTGGCAAATCATTCATTTCTATATCTGTAATAACAGTTTAACATACAGTTTTTCTTATTTATTCACTGAGAAAAATTGTGTCATTGGCCCAATATTTCACCAGTATGGTTATAGTACTATCTAATTTTACATTAAATGAATTGTATATTTTAAATATCTATAATTTCACAAATAAAATCCTAAAGAGGAAGTAGATGATTATCTAAATTTATAAAGATGCAAAAACATTAAGATAAAAACATGTGTCATTACACAATTTATCAGAGGCACTGGGTCTTAGCCCTAGCTGCGTATGAGAAACACCCTGGAGATTTAACAACTATTTATGTCCAGATTTTTCTGCAGACCATTTAAATCAATCAATCTGAAGAACTGTCAAGAGCGTCTATATCTTTTCAAGGTTTCCTCCTAATTGTCAAGGTTAAAAACCAATTATCTAAGTTCTCACAGTGTGTTCCAGGGACCCCGAGGGGTTCCTTACACGCTTTCATTGGTACATAGATAAAAACTCTTTTTATTCTAATGCTGATATTTTACTTTCTTCTTTTACTATCATTTTTGACAAGTATTAGAGTTTCCTAGAGCCTAAATCATGCCCCATATCATAGAAAAACTGAAGAAGCAGGTAAAATAATGTAGTTATTTTCTACTAATAAAGACACTAAAGAGATCTATAAACTATAAAACACTCCTCCATTTCAAAACTAATTTTTAGTTTTGAAAGTGTATTTTTTATAAAAATATAACACTACGCAAGCATATAATGCACTTACGCTTCTATGTTTAAATAAGTCAATATATAAATATGCTAAATTCTTTATTTGTAATTAATATACATTCATTTTCTATTTATATTACTATGTAGTCATATAATAAAGTTTATTTAATTTTACAAAAAGTATTTCTTCAATTTCTAGTCTGCTAAAAATATAACTACATATAAAAAGTAATTTTTCTGTCCTCTAAAATTTTTAAGTGTAGAAAGGAATTCTGATAATAAAATGCTAAAAACCACTGATCTAATTTTATATGCGTAAGCCTAATCAGGTAGCAGAAACAATACAATATCCTCTAATCCCATATTTCCTCTTGTCCTTCATGATTTCTGGAAAGTTGCTTACTTTACACAGAGATCTGTTGCCTACTTTTGCTGTGATATCTGGTTAAATTCCATGAGAATAAATTTTTTCTTTCACCTCATTTTTGTCTACAAATTATAATTTGTCATATTGTTTTATATATAGTTTTCTCCTATATACAAAAGATCAATATTCTAAACAATTGACCTGCTCTGGCACATGTAGCATTTTTGTCTATTGCTGTAGCTCTTTATAGCATTAGTTGAGTAGGATATGAATAAATGTAATAAGCCTCATTCATGTGTGAAAGTTTCATGAATATGAGATGCTCCTAAATTTGATTTTAACAAGTAGAAATCATAAACAGTTTGGGGGCCATAGATGTAAAACTCGAGTTTAAATAAAAATTAAAATAGGATCTTAATATTTTATTTGCAAGTCTATAATTTGGGATCAAGAAACAATGCCACAGAATTTTGATGATTCCAATTATCTGAAATTTATAGAGCCAGTCTGTTATTTTCTTGTACTCTTCAATGTTAATTGGAAGAATTTCATAGAACACAGAAAATATTTTTATAAAAGCGAACAATGTGAAAGTAGTCTAATTGTCTATTTAATTATACATTTTTTTATAATCATAACATGTCAGTCCTGAGTTGATAGTTAATATAGAAATATCCAATATGAAGTATAGTTTTTTGGTTTTAATGTTTTTTGAACTTATTTATTCCATTAAGTTTTTCTTAGGCCATCTATTTAATTTCTTTTGTTGCATTTTAGAAATAACAGTGTTTTAAGCATAAAGGATGTTGAGATAAATTATTTGCTATTACTTGCAATTTGATTAAGGATGTCTTCTACACATTTTGAGAATTTTATGTCTTCTTGGCAGCTTAAGATGCTTTTTAATTTTTAAATGTAATTGTTCTATGTTGTTTTATAATATTGCATAGTAGACATTAAATTCAAAGATAATCGGATTAAGTTTTAAAGTGATAATGTAATAAAACACAGCTGGGAGGAAAACAAATTTTGAATCATTGATTTAATGGAAAACTGAATTGGATATCATTGCTAATAAGTATAGTCTTACTAAAATAACTAGTACAGAAATTCTATTTGTATTATGGAGACTTAGAACAATATGAATGATGTATAATGAAATTGTCTAAAATTTGTAGGATGATAATTCGATAAATTTATATTGAGCAATTGGTTTGGTCTATACATTACACTAAGCACCAGGAATTCAGAAATAAATAAAATGTTATATTTACCCTCAGTTTACTGTCTTTCCTTGTAATGGTTTTTATCTAACCCCAGACATATATTCACAGCCTCTCCTAGCTTTCTCTATGGGATATCTGAAGCTTGAATAGAATAATAATCTAAATTCCTCATCATATATAGTTTAAATATTTTCATTTATATAGAAAAAAACATGTAGCCACTTTCTCTCTTGATTCTTTCCCTCACTGAAAAAATAATCATTATTGACTGAAGGTTTCCAGAAAATAGTATGTTCAATCCTTTCTGCTTTTTTTAATAGCTTTTCTTTAGAGGATATAAAAAGTCAAGGAATTAATCACTCGACTAAATTAAATAACTTGTAAACTTCCTTATTAGCTATTTTAATTAAGTAGATTGTGGAATACTGGGTGAAGAGAAAATTGCTAAGGACCATGTAAGATTTATAAAGAAACAAGAATCAAGTCAAGAGGGTAAAGAGTGAAAATTGGCATTATGGGCCACTTTAAAATTTGATTACAAAATTGTTCTTCAATTATTTTTAGGCATGGTTTTTTATAATTTACTAATTTTTAATGGGGAAATAGACAATTTTTAAACTTCTATCAACTTCTAAAATTTGGGTAGCAAGTTTTTTTTTTTTTTTTTTTTTAAGAAAAACCTTCAAATCTAAAATAGAAGTTTAAATATCGGGTATTGCTTTGAGGAGAGTGGGATTATTGGAGTCTGGCAGTTTGAAAGACAAAACTTGTGCCTGGGAAAAGGTGTCATTTGTAATTTTTAGGATAATGCAGCATCAGAAAAAAATAGAATTGATTTTTTTTAATTTCAAAGACAATCCTGGTTCACTGGACTATCCAATATATAAGCTCCAATAACTATAATATTCACAATTGTTACAAAGAGAATAAAATACCTAGGAATAAAACTTACAAGGGATGTGGAGGATCTCTTTAAGGAAAGCTACAAACCACTGCTCAGGGAAATTAGAAAAGACATAAACAAATGGAAAACCATTCCATGCTCATGGATAGGAAGAATCAGTATTGTGAAAATGACCATACTGCCCAAAGTAATTTATAGATTTAACACTATCCCCATCAAGCTACCATTGATTTTCTTAATATTATGTTTTTAACTTTTTAATCTTACATGTCTTTCAAAGTAACTGGGTTAGTGTAA
Organism: Callithrix jacchus; assembly: GCF_049354715.1. Lineage (NCBI taxonomy): Eukaryota > Metazoa > Chordata > Mammalia > Primates > Cebidae > Callithrix > Callithrix jacchus. The sequence continues at coordinate 71,717,441 of NC_133505.1, forward strand.
GTAAGGAATAAATAAATGCTCACCAATCACACAAAGCATAAAAAGAAGCAAACAAAAGTCTGTAAATTGAGAATCTCAAAGTTCTCAATTGGTAGGAGGAGTTACAGGTAAAAGAAGATGGCAGGAGTCAAATGGATATTAATAACACCTATAAAGTTATTATGGAGTTACCATGGTGATCTAATCACAAGGGAGGAAGCTGGATGGACTATAATACCAGGTACAATCAGGAATCAGAGAGACTGTCTCTTGCAGAAGTAGACATATTTGTCTACTTATTTGTTAAGACTGACATATTTGTTAAGGAATGGTAAGACTAAAGAAACATTTTTTTCCCCTCAGAGGAGCTTCCAAGCTATTTGTTACAAGTGTGACTGAATATTCTGTAAATCAACAAATAAATAAATAAGTATCCAGTCAAAGGTGTTGAAGAACTGATGTGAAAAATAAGTTAAAACCTTTTACTGTGGAATATTTTACAGCTATGCTATAGGCATTGGAAATCTCTAAAACAACAAAATGGTCATCCCAAAAGATTAATTAACATCCCACAAAATATTGTACCATGAATGCACTTTTAAATCTTCTAGATCTAATGACTGTAGCAAAGTTTCACGATACAAAATGAGTGTATAAAAATTAGTAATATTTCTATATATCATAACCTTCAAGTTGAGAGACAAATCAAGAACATGGTCCCACTCACAATAGCCACAAAAAGAATAAAACATCTAAAAATATATCTGACCAGGGAGGTGAAAGTTCTCTACAACAAGAATTAGAAAATACTACTGAGAGAAATCAAATGTAACACAAACAAATGGAAAAACATTCCATGCCCATAGATAGGAAGAATCAATATCGTTAAAATGATCATACTGCCCAAAGTAATGTACAGATAAATTGCTAGTTCTATCAAATTACCAACGACATTTTTTACAAAGTTATATAAAACTTTCCTAAAATTCGTTTGAAGCCAAAAAGATTCCAAATAGCCAAAGCAATCCTAAGCAAAAAGAACAAAGCTGGGGTCATCATATTACCTCACTTTAACTATAAAACAAGGCTACAGTAACTAAAAAGCATTGTATAAAAACAGACTCACAGACAAATGGAACATGTCAGAGAACCCAGACAAAATTGGCAATAACAAGAACTCAGACGAAGCTGGCAACAACAAGCAATGTAGAAAGAACTCCCAATTCAATAAATGGTGCTGGGATGCTGGGATGCTGGGATGCTGGGATAACTGGCTGGCCATATGTAGAAAACTGAAACTAGATTCCTACATTTTACCATGTAGAAATATCAACTCGAGATGGATTAAAGACTTAAATGTAAAACCTACAACTGTAAAAATCCAAGAAGAAAATCTAGAAACTACCACTTTGGATATAGGCTCTGACAAATACTTTATAATGAAGGCTCCAAAAGCAGTTGCAACAAAACTAAAATTTGACAAATGAAACTTAAACTTAAGAGCTTTTACACCAGAGTAAACAGAAAACCTAAGGAAAAGAGAAAACATTTGCAAACTCTGCATCTGACAATGGTCTAACATCCAGAATCTGTAAGGAATTTAAGGAAATTAACAAGGAAAAAATAAACAGCCTCATTACAATATCAGCAAAGGACATGAAAAGACACTTCTCAAAAGACATACATGTAGTCAACAAGCATAGGAAAAAATGCTTACCATCACCAGTCATTAAGAAAATGCAAATTAGAACCACAATGAAATACCATCTCACACTAGTCAGAATGTCTATTACTAGAAAGTGAAAAAATAACAGATGCCTGTGAGGTTGCAGAGAAAAGAAAACACTTATATCCTGCAGGTAGGAATGTGAATTACTTCAGCCACTGTGAAAAGCAGACTGGAGATTTCTTAAAGAACATAAAATATAACTACTCTTCAACTGAGAAGTCTTATTACTGGGTGTATACCTAAAAGAAATAATTATTCTACCATTAAAGACACATGGTTGTATATGTTCATTGCAGTAGCATTCACAATAGCAAAGACATGCAATCCACCTAGATGCCCATCAGTGGTAGACTGCATAAAGAAAATCTTCTGCATATACAGAATACTACACAGTCATAAAAAAGAACAAAATCATGTCCTTTACAGCAACTTGGATGGAGCTGAAGGCCATTAGCCTAATCAAATTAACAGAAACAGAAAACCAAATATCACATATTCTCACTTATAAGTGGAAGCTAAAAATTGATTAGATGTAGACACAGAGAAAGGAACAGTAGACACCAGGACCTACTTGAGGGCACAGGGAAGGAAGAGAATGGATACAAAAAACTACCTATTAGGTACTATGCTTATTACTTGGGTGCCAAAATAATCTGTATACCAAACTTCCAAAACATACAATTTATCCATGTAACAAACCTGCAAATGTACCCTTTGAATCTAAAATAAAAGTTTGAAAATAAGCGGAAGCTTTCTACTATCATAGAATAACAAATTAATTATTAAAAATATAAGTAAAATTTAAACAAATTTAAGCTGTTAATTCATGGTTGATGAATCTGTGATCAAATTGGCATAACCTTTTAAAGCAATTTAACCCCTCTAAGGAAGTTAGTTTACTTAACCAAAAAATGGCCACAAAACATGGGTGTTTCGGAACTGCAGTAATGTTTAATGAGAGAGTACACTTTATTTCTAATCAATAGTGGAAGGATTAGATATTATAAGAAGTAAATTTACTATCTAAGCCAGAAAAGGGAATCAACTAATATTGTTACAGGAAAGGGGTTCCAATCCAGACACCTAGAGAGGGTTCCTTGATCTCATGCAAGAAAGAATCAGGACAAGTTCGCAGTGCAAAGCAAATGCAAGTTTTATTAAGGAAGTAAAGTGGTGAAAGACAGCTACTCCATAGACAGAATAGGATGTTCCTGACAGTAAGAGGAGGAGTGCATCTACCCTGGGTACAATGCTTGTATATATGGCGAGATGTGTTCGGCTACAAGGGTTTGTGATAAAGACTTAATTTTTTTAATTACTATATTTTGCAAGAATCGATATTATTATCTTTAAAGCAAAATTAGGAATGCCTTTCTTTCCCAAATATCAGGTTATCTGTATAATCCCAAGTCTGGCTCTGTTTAGTAAATGTTGTTAATTTGTTTCCTTACATGTAAACACATAAAGGCTAGGAACACCTAACTTTCTGAAAATGCAGCCTGGCAAGTCTCACCCCCATATTCCTAGCCCTCATTCAAAATGGAGTCACTCTGGTTCAAAGGCCTCTGACAATATGGCCATCGACAAGAGACAGGGTAGTCACTCCAGTGAAGGCTAAGCAATGTCTAGACAACTACTCTGCAATTCTTACCATAATATCTCATTAGCCTCCAATGTTATCCAACTTTCCCAGCAATAGAGCTTGTATTTTTAGTAAGTCTTTCAAATATCACTTAAGTATTTCAGGCCCCCTTGGCATATGCCTCAACATTTCCTCCCCCATAACTTGATATCCATACCTTGCTAATTCCCCTAGAAATATGCTTTCTTCATCATCTCTTTCTCTTCATATACATAAACTACAAAACCTATAACCCAAAGTATTAGCAAGCACAAAGATAACAGTAAACCAAAAAAGAAATTTATCTTTCTTGGTGTCAAAGAAGGAATTGATCTTTAAACACTCCAAAACAACAAGAAATAATATAAACATTTAATCATTAAAATAAGTCCCCAAATAAATAACCAAAAATTTATTGCTTTTCCACACGTGGACATGAAGTAATTATTGAGGTAGGACTAGTTATGTGAGTAGAGGCTGTTAGTGTGTATAGACAGGAAGAGTCAACATATAAAAAAATAAGCTTGACCCTGACTTCTGATTCCTAAACCAGTAATTCTCATCTCTCTCTACTCCTTGAAATTAACAAATTTGCAGAGCTTTAAAAATGCCAGCAATCAAGACAATCCAAGTAAATTAAATCAGTTTGTAGAGATGGGATATCGGAATTGGTATTTAAAAGTATATACATCCTCAGGTATGTTCAACTTGCACTACTAAACTAGGGTATGTTGTAACTATATTACAAGTAATTATTTTACTGACTAAAAGTTTGTTTAGAAGAGGGTTGCTATGCAAATTAAGTGGTTTAAATAGCTCAATGAGCAAAGTTGATACTATCTTTTGTAAAATCTCTTTGGGGAAAACAAGAATTGGGATCAGAAAAATGGGAGTAACGTCTTGACTTTTCTACTTACAAGTTGTATGAAAGTGATAATCTTTTTATGTTCTGTATCTCAGTTTTCTCATCTGTAAAACCAGAAAAAAATCACCTTACTTATAAAATGATCTCAAATAAACTTAGAACATATGCATTACAAAAATGTTATTTGAAAGCAATAGTCATATATTAGTTGTTTTACGGATATTCGCACACCTATAGTTTCAGTGTATTATTAGGCGATTAGGCCTTTTTCAATATCTTGTAATCTCTGATAGGTACTCTTCAGTTAATGACAGAAATGTGATGACATATTTTCTAAACATAGCTATTAACAAAATAGTGTTTTATAATTCATATATACTCTTTCTAAAGTACAAATATAATAAACATCTAGAACATAAATTCAAATAATAATAAATCTATTTGCTCAATACAAAATTATTACGTATTTTAGGAATGTCTCCCCAACATTCAACAGCCTCAAAATTCTCAAATTCAGAGTATTAGTACTGACAGGTTTTTGTTGTTGTTGTTCTGTTTAATTATTCCTCTTGTCTTCAGTGGTGAGGCTTAATTGGTAGGCAGAGATGAAATAGCTCTCATTATAAAAGTCAATGTATATAGGAAAAGGAAGCCAGATAATTATTTCCATTTTTCTTTTCCTAACACATTAGATAATGACTTACATCTCTTCCATTAAAGCCATCAGACAAGTTTACTGATTGAGAAACAAATGTAAATCAATAACAGAAATACTTTCACTTGTTTTAATAAACGAAGTCCTTTAAAACACACAAACCATGTTTAGAGCTATTAAACATTGTGGCTTCCCTTAATTTATTCTTCACTTGGCTGTCTCAAAAGAGTTAACTGGAATTATTTAAATTCCTATTCTACCTCCTAGTTGTCTTCACCTAGCTATGACCTTGAGAAAGTACTGTAACCTGACCAGGCCAGACTTCCTCCACAGTAAAATTAAAACAATCATATATTGTTTTAATAATCATATATTTAATTAAAAACATATATTATGTTGTCTCTAACTAGAAAATAAAATACTGTTTTTGAATGTGCATGGCAAACTCTAAAGTGATACACTAATGTGACATTAATGTTTTGTGTTCTTTGCTGCTTGTCTTTTCCTTTTGTAAAACAAAATAAATGTTATACACAGCTTTTCAGAAGGTATTAGCAGGACAACTGACAGATACATAGCATCTTTGGCTGTAATGTAATGCCATTATAATATGTATAATTTCACCTTGAAAATTGTTCTTGTTCTTAAGAAGTTGAAAATTTGAAGATTTGTTCTTATGGAAATAATGATGCATTACTCTGACATTTATACACATCTGCTGTTGATTATAGGACTTAGTGCAATAGGTTTTCTTCAGTCAGCTACATGAATGTATATATTTGTTAATTGTGAAACAAATTATCCCTTAACATCCACTACAGAGTTATTAGCTTTTTGTATACAGGTATGAAAGAATACAGGTTTTGTCTTGTTGTTGGGATGTAAAAACATTTAACAGATTATCACTTCTAGTACCAATTAGAACAAAGTGAGCAAATCTCAACATCATAGTTACTATTTCTAATTTATATTTAAAATGAAATAGCTGATGATGCAAGGAAACATAAATAAATCAAATTTAAGAAAGTGACAAGTCCTTTTTAAGAGAACCCAAACCTCCCTTACAATCTAGTTAACAGGATTTAACTAGATTGTAAATCTAAATTTAGACATACATTCATCCTTTATTCCTGAAATTTCAATGTCAGGAATTTACCCAAGAGAAATAAAATGAAAGTATGTTTATAAGTATGTTTATATCATATTTGTACAAAATGTTCCAAAGTGCTTCATTTATAATATCCAAGAGCTTAACTCAAGTGGCCATTATCAAAAGAAAGGATAAACACTTCATGATATAATTATGCAATGGAATACCCCAAACAAGAAAAAATACTAAATTAATGGTGCATGCAAAAATGTGGATGAATTTCCAAAATATTTTTGAGTGCAAGAAGACAAATGCAAAAGAATATGCACAATCCGATTCGGTTTATATATGGTCTAACTATAGGCAAGAGTAATTTAGATTAGAAAAATCAGAATGTAATTGTCTTTTCAGAGGATTGACTGGAAAGGGGTACAAAATAATTGTTTAAAGTTATGGCAATAGTCTATATCTTCTTTTGTGGGTGTGGTGTATGAATGAATACTCTTGTCAAATCTCATTATGCTCAGTGTTTTAAAAAGACCAAACATTAATTCAGTTTAAGAGATATATTTCCTTGTTTTCTTCTTTATATAAATATTTTTAAGAAAATGCTATATTATTAAAAATAAAGGTAGAATACAGGGACATAGAGGATTAATAAGGAAAAGGCAGGGGAAATCGATGGCTGGGAAAATCAAAATACAATGGTATTAACAGAAGTCATGTTGAAGTGGCCCTCAGCTCTTATAGCTTGGCTCTTCCCTTATTGAATCTGCATATATTCATATGTCAATGAATCAAATTAACAAAAAATAGCAAATTCCTATGAATTCAAAAATTCACATCAAGTTTAGAAGGTAAACAGAAAGCTACAAAGCCTGCTTTAGGTCAAGCCATATCATCTTTTCCCTGGATTGTGAAAATAGGACCCTGACCTATGTGGAAGAAGGGGACTTTTAACCTGGAAGGAACCTCCACCTTCGCTAAGACCCCTGGCAATGAAAGGAGTTCCTTAGAACTTCCACTGGGGTGATTGACTCTTAGTTTTTTCCCAGGCTCGTGAAATTTAAACATAAACCGTTAAATCTCGTGGATGGAGAGAGATGGGAGGCGGACATGGTGCTGGGACGTTCTTGCCCTTAAAACTACGCCCCCTTGTGGACCCAGAAAGAGAACATATTCCCTCAAGAGTATTTTTGCTTTCATAAATACTGTTCATCTATTCCACTAGATCTTTTCATGTATTTTTTATAGTTTAAGGCAGAGGTGTCCAATCTTTTGGCTTCCCAGAGCCACATTGGAGGAAGAATTGTCTTAGGCCACATGTAAAATACACTAACACTAGATCATTAGTGTTCTAATTCACCAGTGCTGCTACGCATGACTGTTGAATGTTAAATAGATTGCTTTCTGCTTAAACATTTCTATGGTACATTTCAATTCAGCAGTCTAAGAAATGGAAAGGTCCACTATGTTCTTCTCTCTTAAAAAGTGCTCATTTTTTGAAAGATATGTCACTGAGTTTTTTTCCTTGATCTTTTTATCTCTAATTTTGAGTTAATTTTATTTTTTTGTTTTCTTTTTCTTGGTAAAAGTATTTATTTTTTCTATTTGTATCTTATACAAGTAGTAAAAACACTGAGTTTGTACTTTATTCTCTTCCCTCATAAACTACATTGAGGTTTGGAGGTACTTCTCACAGTACAATCTAAGAATGAGTGGTTCCTACAGGGAAAATATGGCAATAAATGGGTAACATGTGGATGCCATCATCCCTCACTTTTTAGACAAATATTATCCTTAACCCCAATACTTATACCCCATATATATCAAATGTTTACCCAGAACATTACCTACTCTAGCTCCTCTTGTCCTATTGTTGCTGAATTTAGTGTGGTGACTATCACTCTTGATTCAGATCTAACTAACTCAATATAACCATTCTCCTTTCTTACTGTCAAGAGTGGAGTATTTTAGACTAATAGCTCATAACATTTTCCTAACCTCAAATGTTTTATCTACTTTTGGCTCACTTTTTTTTCCTATTAACAATATCTATATATTTCCCTAATTTCTAACTGCTCTTAACTTCTTCAGCTAATTCTTTCTTTAAACCCTGTGATCTGGCTATCCCCTGACCCAAATTCCTCATGATATTAATTTATATATTTGTGTTGAGCCAAAAGCATTAGGTAGCACTGACATAACAAATCATGAAACTTTTATTTCCATACCTGCCTTATGTTAAAATTAGAGAGAAATTTATGAAGATCTGAAAAAAGAAACCAGCTTGCCACTCAGACAGTGATGAGGATGTGGTAATTTCAGTTTGAGTCACTCAAAGCAGACATACAAATTTATAAACTCATTGGGCCCTGGGTTTAATAGGTTTAAGGAAACTGACTCATCAACCAGACATACAATATGTGAATGCACAAACTGGAAGGGGGATTATTAAGTTAAAGTGAAAAATATAACAGAAAGGTAAATTAGGCAATTTGTGTCTCTATTCATCTCGTTCTGTCTTTATGAGTAAGTAAAAAGTTACCAAGACCCGTTCGATTACTGTAGAATCATAACAAGGGAAACAAATTAGAAAATATTTTCCCCCAGATTTTAAGAAATTGCACATATTTAATGTGCACATCTCAATGAGCTTGAACCATATACGAATACTCATGATGCCATCACCACAACCAAGGTTGTGAATAATCTTAATAGCAATTACCCTCAAGTCACCATAGTCTGATGTATATGGATCTGTCTCATACAGATATACAAAATAAAGTCTTTTGTCGACTGAGTGGTCTCTCCCTCTAATAGTAACAGAGATATATTGATGGAGGCTCTGTAGACTATACAAGCATTCCAGCCATCAACAAAATTTCCTCACGTCAAATAAATTATATTAATTAATTTTTTTAGTAAAGGATTTTTATTTTTCTTTTTAATTTTTCTTGTTTTTTTTCTTCTCAAGACTTCACTTAAGTCATTATGATTGCATGGAGGTCTTTCTCTATTCCACTCAACCACCTATTTTGGGACTAATTCAGTAACTAAATTTTCACCACAATTGTGTAAAAATATAATAACACTATTTTACCTCAGAATATAAAATGTTTATGGAATATGATTAATAAAAATTTTACAATCATTTACAATATTTATGGCTTTTTAACTATCATAACAATTAGAAATATTTAGGTCTAATCTACCTTTGATTTCAGAACTGAATAAAAATAAATTAAATCAGGTCATCTTATTTATGGTGAGCTATTTAAATATAAATTAGAAATCACTATGATACTTCCCACTCTCAGAAAATTATCAAGAAACAAAAATTCTAATTCACAAATACACCACAATATTAAATCTATCATATTCTTTGAAAACTGATATATTTCAATATAGGAGTATAGGTCACTTGTTCATCAGTTAACAAAGGTAAACCCATATTTTGATGATGAGCATACAGCATTAATAAAATATACTTCAGGGAATATACATTTTCTATAGAAATTTTATGACAGATGTAACTCAACTTTAGTATTTCACGTTACTGAAAGTAACCTGTATGCTAGGAAAAACCAGATTGACACTTGGCTATAGGCTACATGCTTTGTGACAGATAACTTTATCACAAGACAATCTCTAGCCTTGAGGTGTAAAAGCCTCCAAATACTGAGAATACCTTTGTTGATAATGTTATTAAAAATCCTGAAGAGGGGGGTGAAGGTGAATGGGAGAGATGGCAGGAGGTATCTTCTTCAAGCATACATTTACTTTTATCTGAAATTTTAAAGATTTTGTTACAGAAACATTTGTTTTGGAGATAAAGATTTTGTTAGGTAAAATGCATAATACATATATTAATGTGTGTATGTGTTATATATAAACTTCAAAGCAAAAGGAAGAGAGAGAGAGACAGAGAGAAAAAGAGACACTGTTATTTCTGATTATATTTATTTATGGATGGTAAACAGGAAATTGGAAATTATGGAAGCTCCATTGAGCTTAATTGTGCTTAACTGATCTACTCTGTTTAACTGACACTCTTGCAAGACCCAGATAATATATTATCATGAATGGAGAAGGGTCATTAACCCAAAGAATGTTGAATTTAAAGGGGAATTATAGATGTCTAACTCCTTTCCAAAATAGAAAAACATTCTATGACATGCAAAAACAACTTGAGCTCTTCTTCATGATATTAACTGGAAAAAGCAAATTTGATAGATTAGATAGATAAAGAGATACATACATACATACATAACATACATACGTACACACATACACACAAAGTTCCTGAAATTAAGTTAGAGGTATTCAGGCTTAACTTTTCATCATGTTGATGAGAAAGAAGAAGAGGAGAATCAATGTGCTTTTTTGGTTGCAATTCAATATTTCATATTCTAAATTTTTATATTTATTACAGATAGAAAATTTCTTTTTTCAAATTCATACACATGAATTCTGTTTCTTTCTTCTGGAACAATTCAGAATGAAATAAAAGCCACCTACAAAATGTAATTTGTGATAACAATAAAACCTACTAAATGTACTTCTCTTTTTCTTTCTTTTATATTAAATTTTTTTTGTTAATTTCCAGCAAACCTGAACAATATTTCTCACAAACAGGCAATGTGATGGCAATTCGGCAACCTCTTTAGAAAGCTCACAATGAAGATTTATCTGTTTTAGATTCTGAATAGATCTCAGATTTTTATTGATTCTTTCCTCCCTGGAACAAAAGGTAAATTTTTTTTCTTTTGTGCCTATCAAGTAAAAATAAACAATACTGGCAACAACAGCTACAATTGCACTAATCAAAAGCACGTGTCATTTCAAAGATTAATTACTTTTACTTACAATAGATGTTTGTTAACAATCAGAATATCATGCTGCTACTGGGTTTCCAGGGGGAAAAGCTGGGTTTTCATCAATGCTGCCACAAAAGGCGCCAGAGTGCAGACCAGAAAGAGAAGTCCGGAATCAGTTCTTTTGCAATAAGGGGACACAAAGACTTGTGATCCCTGAATTGATCATTACGAAAACTTGCTTGTTGTTTGGCTTATAGTTTTGCCACTTTCTCCTTGTCAGACTAAGCATATACTATAATGTTCCACTAAATTCTCTCAAAAGGAAGGGAGTGGTAAAATTAGTTATAGGCTTAGTTTCAAGCATCTAGGAATATCTAGCACTTACTGTAGTCTTTACACTATATAGGGGCATCATTAAAATCAGGAACTAGGCAGTTATATCTACTAAAAAATATCAGTCAGGGGAATTGTTCTTGAAACATAGACCCTGGGCAACTTGTATCAGAGTTACCTGGTATCCTTCGTCCACTGAAAGATTCATGATCCTATGACTTCGAATATTTCTAGTAAAGCTCAGTAATTTGCATTATCAAAAGGGAATTTATATTCATCAAATTGTTTTCACTGAATTATGAGAAACATTACATGTTTTTGCTCATTGCGTTTTACTTTCAACTCAAACAACTCTGAAATAATTCCATATTCAGAAACATGGTCTTTACACTTTTGGGAGATTCTCTCTTGATTGGGAAAAGCTCAAAAGAGAAATGCTATCAGAATGGACTTGAATAGCCCATGCCTTATTTTATCATTTGTGTCTATACACAGATGCAGATAATGGCTAAATGATACTAGAGAAAAATCACTGTGTGCAACCATTGACACTGAAATACCTGTTTACTTGTGAATGATGGGGCAAAGAAAAACATAATTCACAGACCAACAGAAAGACTAGAAATTACTGAATTATAATTTGGAGCTTCTTTAGATACTTCTAATGCATGAGACTGCTCATCAGAAATGTGAAAAATAACATTATTTTAAATAAGCCAAATTAATTAAAACTCTATACCGTATGTAGTCACTTTGTAAAGTTATTGTCTGAATCATTGAAAGACTTTTTGATAAGCTTCATGAATAAATACTTCCATATTCTAGAAATATTTGGAAAGATAAGTTTATGCATGCAATTGTAAATAAATCAGGATTTGACCAAATAATTGGAAAACAACTGGTAACAAAATATTAAATTTAATATTTACTATTGAATGATAGAATGTTAAAAACACACACAAACACACACACATACATATCAGTGTCAATACATATTTGTTACCAGAAAACAACTGGTAACAAAATATTAAATTTAATATTTACTATTGAATGATAGAATGTTAAAGACACACACAAACACACACACATACATATCAGTGTCAATAAAATGGTGATTCATTTCCTTTTTATGAAAAATATGAATTGCATTCCATCCCTTACTAACATTGTATTGCTTTGAAGCAAACACATGGTGGTTAAGAATGTAGGCTTGCCTGCTGCACCTGTCAGTTATTAGCTTACTTAGTCTTTGCATGCCTCAGTTTCCACACTGCTACAAGGTTATAAATAGCAGTATCTATTTCAGGTGTCGATTAAATGGATTACTATGTTTTAAATGGTTGGAGCAGTGCTTGGCACATAGCAGATGTTATGTCACTTTTAATCTTTATATTTTGAAATCTTTTTTGAACATAAAGAGTCTATATTTTTGCAAATAATAAGTACAAAAGTTATGAAAATGATATTATATTCATATTAACACCAAAAAAATAAGTGAATGTAGAAATAACTTGTTTTATTACACTTTGCTTTATTGTACTTTATAGATATGGTGTTTTTTACTAATTGAAGGTTTGTGGCAACCCTGCATTGGGTCAAGTTTATCAGTGCGTTTTTGTTTTTTTAACAGCATGTACTCACTTTATGTCTCGGTGTCACATTTTGGTAATTTCTGTAATATTTCAGACTTCTTTATTAATATTATATCTATTTTAGTTATCTATGATCAGTGATCTGTGATGTCACTATTGAAATTGCCACAAACTATGCACTTTGGAGATGGTGAACTTAATTGATAAATGTTTATGTTTTCTTACATAAACATAAAGTCATTCCTCTGTCTCTCTTGTTAGTCATTCCTCTGTCTCTCTTCCTCTCCTCAAGCCTCTCTATTACCTGAGAAACAATAATATTGATACGAGGTCAATTAGTAACCCTACAATGGCCTCTAAGTTTTCAATTGACAAAAATTGTTACATCTCGCATGTTAAATCAAAAGCTAGAAATGGTCTGGGTGTGGTGGCTCATGATGAATTCCAGCACATTAGAAGGCTGAAGCAGCAGGATTGCTTGAACCCAGGAGTTCAAGACCAAACTAGGCAAGATAGTTGAGATTCCATGTTTACAAAAAAATAAACAAAATTAAATGGCTGTGGTGGCACACGCCTGTGGTCCCAGCTACTCAGTAAACTGAGTTGGGAGGATTGTGTGAGCTCAGGAGTTCAGGGCTGCAGTGAGCCCTGTTCATGCCATTGCACTCCAGCTTGATTTACAGAGCAAAACCCTGTCTAAAACTTAAAGTTAAAATCCCAAAAGCTAGAAATTGTTAAACTTATTGAAGAAGAGATGTGAAAACCAGGACAGGGTTTTGACAGGCCTTCCTCAGTCTTCTTTCAGGTTTCAGCCTGAAAGCTAGGCCACTTGTTTCAGGTAGCAAAGCTGTAAATGCAATGGAAAAAATACTGAAGGAAATTGAAAGTTAACTCCAGTGAACACACAAGTAATAAATAAGTAAAACAGCCTTATTGCTGATATGGGGAAAATTTGAATAGTCTGGACAGAAGATCAAATCAGCCACAACATTCTGTAGACCAAAGCCTGATCCAGAGCAAGGATCTAAACTCTATTCAATTCAATAAGGCTGAAAGAGGTGAGCAAGCTGCAGAAGAAAAATTGAATCTAGCAGAGATTGGTTCATAAGAGTTAAAGAAAGAGGTATTTCCATAACATAAAAAAGTAATTGAAGCTTCAACAAGTTATCCTTAAGATCTAGCTAAGATAATTAATTAAGGTAGCTACAGTTTACAAAAGATTTCCAACGTAGACAAAAAAGCCTTATATGGAAAGAATATGCTATCTAAGACTTTCACAGGTAAAGAGAAGTCAATGCGTGACCTTATAGCTTCAATTGATTCTCTTGGTAGGGCCCAATGCATGTGCTGACATTAAGTATAGCCAATGATTATTTATTGGTTTGCGAATCCTTAAGAATTATGCTAAATCAACTCTGCCTGGCCTGTGTAAATGAAACAACAATGCCTGAATGATAGCACATCTATTAATGGCATTGTTTACTGATTATTTTAAACCCATTGTTGAGACCTATTGCTCATAAGATTTTTTTGAAAATATCTCTGCTCATTGGCAATATACTTGGCCACCCAAGAGCTCTGACAACTATGGATAAATAGATGATAAATGGATAGATAGATAACATTGTATACCTATACAAAAAGAATAATGCTTTCATGCCTGCTAATACAAAATCTATTCTGCAGCTCATGAACAAGAAGCAATTTTGTCTATTTTTTTTTTTTTTTAGGGAAAGGGAGATGAGGAATTGCATAAAATCCCTAATTTTTCCATCTTTAAAGGTGGCAAATAATGGAGATCTCTAGTTGATAATGATATAATAAAATTTTAAGTGTCATATTTGAAAATTGAACCTCCGGATGTTCTAAAGAGTGAAAAGATTAACACTGGTTGACTCTGAAGTAGAGATGGAGGATTATAAGTTTTTATTTTTCATATTACTTTTTATCACAATGTCTTTGAATTATTTCTATAATAAACATTTAAATATAAATTTAAAATATTTAACTATGATATATTCATACAATGAAATATCATCCAATTATTAAAAATAATATACATCTCTATGTGCTGATAGTGAAATATATCCAGCCTTTTAAATAAAACAAGTTGCTGAATATACGATATGATCCCTACTACATAAATATGAATGTTTATGCATATAGATATATGTGCATATATGCATATATATGCATATAGATACATATGCATAGAAAATGTCCAGTGTGAAATCCACAAAAATAATACTAGTGACTTTTTGTGATTTATATTGTGTCAGGTGGAGGAAACATGATTCATTCTTACTGCACATTTTATTATTTGGATCATATTATAAGGAGCATATACAACTTGTATAATTAAGGAAATAAAATATCTTATTAATTGGCTTCCATGATACTGCATTTTCCCCTCCTACTTTTCTGTTCATTATTTCCTAGTAGGCTTTATTTTTTTCAGCTACAAATCTAAATCATCAACCCAAATATCTACACTTTAGCTCAATGTATGTAACTACCACTAGCTGCATCTACTTTTATGTCCCACATTGTCTCAAACTTTCTTTTCCAAACTAGAATCCTCTATCTCTGTTTTTTTCTCACTAACCAAAGCCACCAGTACCTTTGGTTAGCTTTTCCTCCTTTTACTTATAAATGAGATCTCCATCCCACCAGTTACCAAACTTAGACCTGCGATGAGATCATTAACCCTTCATCTTCATGACTGAGAATATTCAATTACTAAATCCTTTCCGTTTGACCGTCTGTATCTTTTAACTTTATTAATTTTTCTTTCTGGTACAGCTCCCCCTATCCAAAGTGTTTAGCATATTTTACATGACAATTCATTGTCTGGCCACTGATTTACCTCTTCAGCTTTATCTCTCATGACTCTGTCCTTTGCATAGCCTGTTCCATTTCCATAACTTTGCTTTTGCAAATGTTGCTTTCTGTTGGAATGTCTTTCTAGAAATACCTCTTGGTCAACTCTTGTCTTACTCTTCTAGTTAGCAATTAGATATTCCTGAGTCATAGTGTGCCTATCCTGTCTCAGTCTCTTTTTTTTTTTTGAATATTGGGGCTCCTTGGAGAGAGAAAGGCAATTTTGACTTTGAATTTTTATTATCTAAGAAATAGATTCTGCCATAGATAATGATTTATCTGATTGAATTTGATCAAAGTAAGTTGAAAACCTTCTGGAAAGGGTTCACCATTCTAGATGTCACTAAAAACATCTGTGACTCATGAGAATAGGTCAAAATAAAATATCCACATTAACAGTTTAGATGAAGTTGATTCCAACCCTCTTGGATGACTTTGAGGGATTCTCGATTTCCATGGAGGAAGTCACCGCAGATGTGGTGGAAATAGCAAGAAAATCAGAATTAGAAATAGAGCTGAAGATGTGACTGCATTGCTGAATCTCCTGATAAAACTTGAATGGAAAGAGCTTGCTTTGTATAGAGGAGCAACAAAAGTGATTTCTTGAGATAAAATCTACTGCTGCTGAAGATGCTCTGAAAAATGTAGAATAACAACAATGGGTTTAGCATATTCCATAAACTTAGTTGATAAGGCAGTGGCAGAGTTTGAAAAAAACCAACTCCAATTTTGGAAGAAGTTCTACTGTGGGTAAAAATGCTATCAAACAACGTTGCCTGCTACATAGGAATCTTCTGTGAAAGGAAAAGTCAATAGATGTAAAAAACTCCATTCTTCTCTTATTTTAGGAAATTGCCACAGCCACTCCACCTTTCAGTAACCACCAATATAATCATTCAGTAGCCATCAACATTGAAGGAAGACCCTCCACTGCCAAAAGATGAAAACTCCCTAAAGGCTTAGATAATTATTAGCATTTCCTAGCAACAAAATATTTTTAAATTAAGGAATATACTTTGCTTTTTAGATATAATGAGAATGTAAACTTAATAGACTATAATATAATGTAAAGATAACTTTCATATTCACTGGGAAAACAGCACATTTGTGTGATTCATTTTATTGAAATAATTGCTTAATTGCAGTGGTCTGGAATGAACCCTACAATATCTCTGAACTATGCCTGTAAATATGTTACAAGTGGATTTGTTTCATCCTGTATTCTTTCTTAGTAATTGTACAAATCTTTTAATGTAATGTCTAATGAATGAAAGAAATGTGAAAACATTTTCTCCATATGGTATTGCTACAGAGCAACTTCTAGGAAGAGATTTGTTCAGTAACAGCACAGATGTTCCAATCTCTGTTTTCATGAAATGCCAGGATATGTCTGCTGGGAATGAAACCGGGTGTAATTTGTGTAAATCATTGTATGTTAAGTGCATTATGTATTAAGTGTTTGTCTATTAGTGCTAGAAAAATAATGTCTTTTAAACTTCTGCATCCTGTTGTCTGCCCCATGGCAAGAAAACTGAATTACCCTAATAAAAGACTAATGAGGAACTTAAATTCTGTGCCACACTTCAACAAGAGGTTTTGCAAGATAAATGTTACCTGGCATTTAGTTTTCCCTTAGAAGCAGAGAATTTGACTGTTTCTTTTTCTATTAAAGAATACATTTTACATATTGCTATTGCAGCTTAAAGCAACCACATTATCTGCTATGCTTGCCACATGGGCATTTACATTGTGGCAATGTAATATTGTGATATTAGGCTATCAACTTAAATTAAATATTAAAATATTCACAATAATGGTACAATCAAACCTAAGCTCCTCCATGAATTACTATATCTTTAAGCCCTTAGCAACACATATATTGTAATAGAGCATCGTGATCTTTTACATGTAAAAGTGTATGTAATAGACATACTTGATCTTTAGGGCAAACTAGCACTCTCACCATCTATTTTCTTAACACTCTTATGCCTGCTCAATTATTGAATTAAATCACTAATTACAACAAAATGTGCTCTTGGTGTTTTGAGATTATTACGTATATGATTCTTATATAAGTACTCACCTTGTCATTCCAGTAACTATATGAAAATATACTTTTTATATAACATGTCCTGCAGCTACTACTCCAGAGATGTCCCACGCTGCTGTAAAATTATTCATTTGTTGCCTTATTTGTTTTCTGTTTGGGTGCATTTCAAGTTTCTAGACTAAACTGATCTGCCATTTATTACTAAAGTGGCTAATTTAAAGAAATTGCATCTTTTAACCTGTGATTTTTAAAATTTTAAACAATGTAGGATGCCTTTTTGGAAAAGTCTTCTCTTTTTTATATTTTGTTTATTAGACCTAATTGTGACTTCATACAATACATCAGATATGTTTTTAATCCATGTGATTTATTTATTAAGTTGTGATTAAATTCTACTTAACAAAATACATTTATACCCAGAGTGACCCAGGAAGATGTCATATCCTCACAAAAGGTGAAAACTATATAGTTTCTCTCTAAATTTTTTTTTAACTTTGAAGAACATGAAAACTTTCAATATTTTGAATGGACAAAGTATATTTAACAACAAGATTGCTATTTTTTTTTCCTTGGTTTTTATGAATCTTTCTAACCAATTCTTTTGACTGCAAATATTAAAAGCCTTCTATATTATCAGGAAAGGGAAACCCAGTGCTTTCTTTTAAGTTTAATCTTTTTATGAGATTGCTATTAATATATATTTTTTATTTGATTTTCTTCCTCAAACTTCCTCTGAGAGTGGGACCTAGATTTAAAGTTGACAGATTTCTAAAAACTGGGGAGACCATTTCAACTCCTCTCTGGGTATCTCCTCAGTCTTTTTTGTCTAAATCAGCAGGTTGGTATTATCTTAACTTGTTCTTCAAATACAAGTAGAGAAGAGAAGTTAACTCTATTTTTAGCATCAAAGGGAAGTTGCTAAGTTATCACATGATAAAGGTGCTCTATTATTTTGTTTTTACGTTACAAATAATCAGGATAATCCACACTCTTCCACTCACTTATTGAATTATGCATATTTAAATGATAATTTTATTATTAATTCACAATATCTTATTACTAGTTCTGGAAAGCTAATATTTACTGTGTTTCATTTTTATGAAATCATGTTTTGAAATACATATAGGAAGCTTCTTACTGGCTACCTTAGATTATTCATTTTATTTGTATG
This sequence comes from Callithrix jacchus, assembly GCF_049354715.1. Taxonomy (NCBI): domain Eukaryota; kingdom Metazoa; phylum Chordata; class Mammalia; order Primates; family Cebidae; genus Callithrix; species Callithrix jacchus. The sequence continues at coordinate 71,736,226 of NC_133505.1, forward strand.
TCATTTTTTCTTTTTTTTTCATAAGTTATACTCAAATGCTGGACAAAAGAATTATTTACACAATGAGTATTTTTTTTAGATATTCCTTGATAATTTGAATTTTTATGTTTAAGTAATATTGTCCAATGTTAAAGTAATTCTTTTACTCTGTATATATCTATATTCCTGCTTCTAAGGATACACAAATAAATTATGATGAATACAATTAGAGCTCATTTGTCTATTCAATGAGTAACAGTGTTCTTAGATTAAATATTTCCTTGCACAATGATGGCTAGCATATATTGGGATGTGAACCAAAAAAAAAAAAAAAAGAAAAGAAATAGTTCTAATTATGACATGTTACAAAAATTTCAGTAAAACACTATGTGATGAATATAAGATAATGACTAGTGATTGAAGTTACCACCTGTCTCAATTTAATGGAAAAGAAAACTCAAGTCAGAAAATAACTATGGATTATATTTTGTTGAAAATGCATCTATTTTTGTTATACTGAAGGCTCTCTGTGAAGTATACCTAATTCAGAGACAAGGCTTTTGGGAAACATTGTTTTCCAGTATTATACCAGCATCAAAATTTAAAATAAACAAACTAAAAGCACGAAGCATTTTGCAATTAAAAATGCAATTTTTGAACAATGAATTAAACAAAAAAGAACCAATAAGTTAGAAGCCCAAATATCACACATAAGAGATGAAGTATGACATTTTTCAGAGATAAAAATAGATATTGAGATATAATATATACAAAAGTTAGCCCTTTTTGGTGGAAAGTAAAACATACCAGAGAAGCAGCTGGAGATGGAAAAGAGCGAAAAAATACATAATGGAATGAAGTCAATTGAATAAAGGGAAAAATTTTAGCGACAAAATTATACCAGCAAAGCTAGTCACCACTAACCATGGCAATAGTGGAGATTGAAGAGGGTTGTTGCTGAAAAGCAAGAGAGAAAATTTTCTAACCATGCTGTCTGGAGACTCAACTCATAACATTTAAAATTATGGGACATCGCTAATGTGCTTGAATGTGAGAGGATGGAAGGAGGATAAAAAGAACAAGTTAAAAAATCCTGAAGGAGTATGTAATGCCTATTTTGTGCATCTGGAAATGGGAAGAGGCAATGATCACTTGTACTTTAACCTTTTCATTAAAACCCTAAATACACTCATGTGATTTATTAAAGAAAAGTTTAGCCTAGGCTGTAAGACAAGAGCTTAATAATACTAGCTATTTACAATTAAAAAGGGTGTGACAAGAATAGGCTCATTTTAGAGACCACTGAATACCAATTTGGGGGCAGAAAATGAGTGAAGTTGAGAGCAAACAGGATCATCAGAACAAAACCAAGTATATGTTATTTCGTTTATATAAAAAACTGCATTTGAATCATAACAGACTTTTAAAAAATGTTTTTATTCAGGAGTCATTTAATCCTTCCCTTCAGCTACACATTCATATTTAGAGGCTACATGAAATGATGTCCTTAGATCTAACTCTATCTTATCTATTGTGGTTCTTTTGGACATTAGGCTTAAAGTATCACCATTAATAGCAGGAGAGAAAACATATGATGTAAATAGAATGTTGCCCCCCAAAAAAATGTATGTTGAAATTCTGGCCCCCAATGTTACTATATTAGCAGAAGGAGCCTTTGGGAAATAATTGGGTCAGGCGGATGGAGCCCATATAAATGGGATTAGTGTCCTCTATAAAATACTTAAAAGGGAGCTTCCTTGTCCCTTCTGTCATGTGAGGACAGAAAACAGTTTTTTATCAACAAGGAAGCAGGCCCTCATCAGGCACTGAATCTGTCTGCACCTTGATCTAGGACCTTTCAGCCTTCAGAAAGGTGAGAAAGAAATTTCTGTGGCTTATAAACCAACTAGTCATTGGTATTTTTGTTACAGCAGCCCAAAAGGACTAGGGCAATTTGTTAGTTTATATCATGAGTTTTAAAATGAAAAGAGGAAAGATTTTCAGATACAGATGGTCTTAACATGATAGTATACCTGTACAATTTAAAAATTGAGGGAACACACAAGAAAGAAAGCTTCAAGAGTATTTCTTGAGGTTTTGAAACCTTCTGGGTTACAGAATTTAGTGTATAGTATAGCCTATTTCAGATGACACAGAATGAAGGATCCCAAAGCAGAGGGAAAGCCATGATGGCAGTGGTACTACAAAGCAACTTTGCAAACCAGTCACATCCATATTCTCTACTTAGAGTCTTCCTGTTGCCAAAATGTTCTGTATTCTGAAGGTAACACTTTCAGAAATTCATTATTCAGATCTATGATTGAAGCCTTACATAGAATCAGAACACCAATAACCAGAAGAATTCTGATAACCTGAATTGGCCTCTCTGAAATCAATAAAAGAAGGCAAAGGGGCTGAGCATAATTAAATAATATAAATCACCCAGTAGTAAACTGAGCTACCACTAGACTGAATTGTTCTAGGACTAGCTGGTATGTGTTAAACATGCAATTAATGTCGAATGCCTCTGAACTAAATACCTTGGCACTTTGGATGACTTGGAGAAAATGGAATCAGAGTACTGACCTTGAAGAGATTGTCATAAAAATGACACACAAGGCTCCATATACAGTTTAATTCTTAAATGGCTAAGTTGAATATAACTCTGGAAAAATGACATCATCCCAATTAAGGAAAAAAAAAAAACGTTTAGAAATGGTAATGGTAATAAACCTCAACCAAAGCACTTCCCGTTTTGTTTGTTTATCTCACCATGACAGTGATTCTTGTGGTGCAACAGAATCTTCCGTCAAACTGCTAAGTGAATTAGTTCTGACTGTTTTTCAGAAAATATGCCATTTGGTCATGAGACCAGAGTCTCCTGTTGACTTCTTCTATACACAAAAATAATAAAGGCTGGCTTTTGCAATTAGTAAATGTCTCTGGTTGTCCTCTGCCAATCTAGGCAGAGGAAAATTTAGACTCATTTTGATTGTTATATGCATTCTGAATGACAAAATGAGACAAGTTATATTTTAAATAAAAAATAATTATTTAGACATAATAGTAAGTTTATAAGTTATACTTATAAAGTTATACTTATAAAGGTACAGTTATATCTAAATAATTGGTTTTATTTGAATTATTTATAAGCAACATTTGTTTCATTTTGTTAAAAGGTGTCTGTAATATGGAAAAGACAAGTAGTCATAAATTCTAACAAATACATAATTCTAATTATATTTCTTATTCTAATGTTATGTAGAGACCCTGTTTAATAAGTGGTATAACTATGTAGGGCCTTCAATAAGAGCTCTTATTTTTATCTTGTTTTTATTACACTTGTTTTCTTAACATGTATACTGTTACACATTTCAAACAAACTTAAGTCCTTTCTTTAGTCTAAGTGGCATAAATACTATTTTCTATACTCAAGCTGTTTTATACTACAGGAGATACTTACAAACATTGATCCAACGACTTGGAAAAATAAAAATAAAAATTGTAGAAAGCATACTAAAATATTTTAACTATCCATGTGCGGAATTATATCTTTATTTTCTGCTTACTGGTACCTACAAGTTTCATAAAATTCTAGGCCAAGTTGCTTGGCCTACAGCCATGTTTTTATTTCTGAATTTTCTTGTGGTTCCTTTTATATTCATCAAGAAAAACATATTTTTGTTTACACTTTGATATTTCCAAATTTTGAATGTATTTTTTAATGAATCGTGCCTTAGATGACAAACTAAAATAGGAATAATATTAAATGTAAGTACCATTTCTGTGTGTGCTTTTTTGTATGTCATAGACCTTTAAAAGTATTTCATTTAATAAAAACAACTCTCAGATATAAGAACTATTGTTATTTCTCTATGCAGTTGAGGAATCTGAAGGTCGGAGCAGCTGAGAAATTAACTCGAGGATATCCTGTAGGTAAGTGATAGCAGGTGATGCCTCAGGACACACTGAGTATAGAATCCAAACTCTTTCTTTAGAATAAATGACTCACATTTGACTACAACTCCAGCAGTGACACCTTATATTCAAAAACCAGGTAAAACCTAGGGACACTATATATTCAGAAACATCTTTTTAAAGTTGCATCATTGTAACAGAAGAAAACAAAAGGTGATATCTTGATAATCTTATAATAAAATGTTATAATGTTGCTCTAAAATTTTATAATAAAAATTTTGACTTGCTCTTATATCTTGCCCACCATTAAAGAGAGCCAGTGTAGTGCTAAATGCATCCCTTCCCTTCATCCTCACTTTCCTCCTTTTCCCCTCTTTCTGCTTCTTCTTCCTAATGTGCATAAAGTAAGCTTCATTTTTCTTCCCAAACATGTTCTGCCCTCCCGGTCGAGTTCTTTATTAGGTCTACTAACTAAATGGAAACTGTTTTATGAGACTTAAACCTTCCTCAGAAGGAAGTGGTTAATATAATAGAGTGAAGCGTTTATGAGCCAATCAATTCCCATGACAATTATTAACAATTTATTCATAGCACTCTGGTTTAATCTTTTATTTTTTTCAAGGGATTTCTTCATTTACTCAGGGCAATTGAGCAAAACTGCTATTTTCATGGTTGAGTCTATATCTACAAGTTTCAAAACAATCCCTTATTTTAAATTGGACACTAGACATGCACAAATGATCAGTGCTTCTCACATTTGGTTTAGGGCTGTTTGAAATCCTTTGGTTTTCATTCCATTGCTTATTAGGGGTTTTAGGTCCAATTTGTATTGAATTATTCTCCAGAGTGCTGGAAGGCTTTTTGTTTTAGATTAACAAATGCTGTTCAAAGTTTGCTAGAAAAACGTTATAGATATGCATATGTACATGTATTTGTGTTTGAATCTGAATTCAAGAAGTCAGTGCTGTGTGTTTCATGTTTGTTACTATAAATATCCAAGGGAACTGAGATATGTATAGCCAAATTATTATATTCTTAATTTTAGAAATATAGCTTACTTTGTTGTAAACAAAGCATTATCAGCATGACTACAAATTATTTTCTTCTTTGTGAGGAGTGCATCAAGAAAGAAAGCAAATAATGTAAATATTTTAAAATAAGCCAGTTACATACTTGCTGGTAAACACAAAAATGGAAAAGGCTTATGCAATTTATCAGTAGAGAGTCCCCTCTATTGGATACACTTTTAGCATGGTTTACTCAAATCTATGGTTTTAAAGTGCGCAACTACCTGGAAAATATCTCAAAAGCTAAATTTTGAAGTATAAAACGCAGATGCTTTATGACCAAAATAGCTTCCTTCTGTGTGATGTCTATATACATCACTTACAGATTGCATATGCTAATTTGGCCTAAAATATGTTCTAATGTGAGAAAAAGAGCACAGGGAGCTACTTTGACATTCCAGACCACACCCTGTGCCTTATGATTAAATGTATGCTTGAAATTATTAGCATAGATTGATACTCAATAAGACTCCAATTTTTCTGATGCTACATATCTTTACTTTGAATTGTTCTTTAAAAAAAGTATATATATATATATGTATATGTATATATATATACATATATATATATCTCCTCACCAAATTGTACTATAACAAATAACATTTAATTCTATTAATTTCAGTTACTTAAACATAATAAGAGCTCAATCATTTCTTTGTTTCATTTTCCAAATGAATAAAGGAATTTGAATACTAGTATCTTAAAGATCGAAGTCTAGCATTCTTAAGCTTCCACTCTTCCTGCAATTAGTGTTGGTTACTGCTTAATTCCTACATAGAAACAAAGGTTTTTCTCTTTCTTTACATACACCTCCTTTGGTCATTCATAAGCAATTTTTTGAAAGATTCACTATACTTTCCACAGAGAATTGAGCCAGTTTCCCTCAATTTTTGTCAAATTGCCTGAACGTTTAGTTCTCTCTAAAGCATTCCTACGACTAAACATTGATTGTATCTCATACCTGAGGAGCTGGATTTATTCACAGAAAATTGAAATCAACCTCTCATCCTCATCTAATACTGCTTCCAATATAATTTTCCTCTTGCATTGATAAACACATCAAAACCTTTTAAAATATGTCAATGTCTTCAACTTATTTCTAAATCCAAATTAAGACGAGGAACAGAAATAAATGTTCTCTTTAAAGCTATGTCCTTTGCAGCAACATGGATGCAAATAGAGACCATTACCCATTTGCATCCATGCCAATGGATTTTGCATGGATGCAAATTTGCTCAATTTTCCAATTAACTTGAACATAAAAGTGGGAACAAAACTACTAGAGGGAGTAATAGAGGGATGGGGCAAGGGTTGAAAAGGGTATTCTGGGTATTATTACTTGGGTGATGAGATCATTTGTACCACAAACCTCAGCACCATGCTACATCCCTGTAACTAACCTTCACATGTGTTCCTTGAATAGAAAAGAAAATTTGAAATCACATTTTTAAAAAGTTGTATCTGAAGCACAATGTAGCCAAACAGTTTTAGAATCATTTTAAAACAGACTTCGATCAAATTAACCTGCTGCACATCCACATTACATGACCTTACTTTTAAAACTGAAGATTCCAGATACAAAAAGCACTATTTAATTTATTTAATCATTTAATTAACAAATATTTATGTAGGGTTTAGTATGTAACAGTACTCTGTTAGAGCTAGGGACACTGGTACAAATAAGACTTTACTTACGTTTTCTATAAATATTTCACTAGCAGTTTGTTAATGACACATCTTCTAAAGAATTGTTAAAATACTATGAATGCTTTTAAAAGAAGGGCAAAGAGCTAATGAATCTTTAAAGAGGAAGATTTATCATGGCAAGAGGTTCGTTTCTACAGGTAATGATAATGCGGTTTTGTCTAAATGATAATAACTCAAAGATTGCATTTATTAGTTGAATCTCAGCTTCTCTAACAAATATAACTGCTTTAATATATATCTTTTCCTTATTCGCTATATATTCTACATTATTATTGTTAAAATATAAAACAATAACTTTTGATTAAATTACAGAGGAAATATGTATACTACAGCATTTCAATAAAATATTCTGAATTTTATGTTGGCTATTAACTGACAGATACAACACATTCTTTTAATAAATAATCCAGTTAATTTAGTGTCACTTGGGGCTTGGTTCTCTTCTCCCTAGTACATGATATTGTAAATTGGCAATTTCATTTTTCATATCAATAATAGTTTTTTGGTTTGGGTGGTGGTAGAATATAGACAAAGGTGTGACAAATGGGACCTAATCAAACTGCACAGCTTCTGCACGGCAAAAGAAACAGTCACTAGAGTGAATCGGCAATCAACAGAATGGGAAAAAATTTTTGAAGTTTACCCATCTGACAAAGGGCTGATATCCAGAATCTACAAAGAACTAAAACAGATTTACAAGAAAAAAACAAACAAGCCCATTCAAAAGTGGGCAAAGCATATGAACAGCCACTTTACAAAAGAAGACATACATGAGGCCAACAAACATATGAAAAAATGCTCATCATCACTGGTCATTAGAGAAATGCAAATCAAAACTACATTGAGATACCATCTCACACCAATTAGAATGGTGATCATTTAAAAATCTGGAGATAACAGATGCTGGAGAGGATGTGGAGAAATAGGAAAACCTTTACACTGCTGGTGGGAGTGTAAATTAGTTCAACCATTGTGGAAGACAGTGTGGCGATTCAAGGACCTAGAAATAGAAATTCCATTTGACCCAGCAATCCCATTACTGGGTATATATCCAAAGGATTATAAATCGTTCTACTATAAGGACACATGCATACGAATGTTCATTGCAGCACTGTTTACAATAGCAAAGACCTTGAATCAACCCAAATGCCCATCGATGATAGACCGGACAGGAAAAATGTGGCACATATACACCATTGAATATTATGCAGCAATCAAAAATGATGAGTTCCTGTCCTTTATAGGGACATGGATGAACCTGGAGAACATCATTCTCAGCAAATTGACACAAGAACAGAAAATGAAACACCACATGTTCTCACTCATAGGCAGGTGTTGAACAATGAGAACACAAGGAGACAGGGAGGGGAGCACTACACACTGGGGTCTGTTGCGGGGAATAGGGGAGGGACAGTGTGGGGTGGGGAGTTGGGGAGAGATAGCATGGGGAGAAATGCCAGATATAGGTGAAGGGGAGGAAGGCAACAAGTCACACTGCCACGTGTGTACCTATGCAACTATCTTGCATGTTCTTTGCATGTACCCCAAAACCTAAAATGCAGTAAAAAAAATAAATTAAAAAAAAGGCAAAGGCATGTTGATATTATTATATTGATTTTTTCCACATGCAGACATTCTTATTTGTGGATGTATCTTAGTAGCTTTTTCTCTCTTTTTCTTTCTCCTTCTATCCTTCTAAATATTTAAAGCAAATTTTCAAAATTTTCAGTACTTGTTCTGTGCCAAGAATTATGGTAGGAATTGGAGAAAACATGATAAAAAACAAAAACATGTTCCTTAACTCTTAGAAATACACTGTTTTCTTAAGGAATAGTAGTGGACTACATTACAATCAACTATGTATATTCTGTTTTAAAAATTAATCGGCTCTATCCTAGACATATTAAATCTGTATCACTGGAAGTGGGGCCTTGAAAACTATTTATAAAAAATATTGCCAAGTGGTCATGGTAATAGTGGAACCATTGTTTTAATGAAAAATACATATGCTTTAAGGATTTATGCCTTTTATAACATGGCCTTCCACACACTTTACTTTGGTTTAATCTCACATTTTATTCACTGTAATAAAATAATACTAAATAATATTAATAGAAACAATTATTTATTAAGCCTACTAAGGATAAAATAGTGCTCTCAAGATATTTATATTTGTTAACTCATTTTATTCTGACAATAATCCTGTGAGGTAGATACCATTCTAATTTCCATTTGATGGACAAGGAAACTGAAATGGGGAAGGTTACACAAACTGTCCAAAATTTACTCAGCTAGAAAGTGAAGGAGCAAACTTAAACCCAGAGTAGTAACTGCCATTTCTTTCTTTAGATTGTGAGTTATCTGTTAGAGCCATTAAAATAACCATAATGTTTACCTTCACTTTTTACAGTTTTTAGCATTCTTCATTTATTTGAGTGGATTCAAGTTTTGTTGGGTGCCATGAGATTTGGGGCTTGTAGAACTTACTTGAATATTTCTTATGGTTCAGGTCTCTGGCAACAAATACTCTCAGCATCTGCTTGTCAGGAAAATCACATAGACATTATTTTTTAAGGAAACATTTTTGAATACAAAATTTTAGGTTAGTTCTTTATTTTTACTTCAGTACATTACAGATGCCTCTTCTCTGCTTCTAACTTGTTCACCTTCAAATAGTAAGTTTGATGTGACTATTTTCTTTTTAAATTCACTATATGTAATATCTCCCACTTTTTTCCTGGCCCCCAATACTGTTTCAAGATATATTTTTGTGGAAACTTCTATAATATTACAATATTTTCTATTTCAATCACACACACACACACACACACACACACACACACACATTCTAAACAGACTAAATAGCACACTTTAAACTTTCTGTGCCAGACTCCATTCCACATCAATGGAGTTTATTCTATTCATTTACTTATACTAACCTATTCTTCACTGTTTCTTCAGGCATACTTGTCTTACTGCCTAGATTTTGTTTCTGATTCTTATTCACATATCCTCTTATTTGATAAACTCATTTATTCAGTCTTTTTCTTTCAATATGACCTAACATTCCACCTCAGAAAGAATCTAATTTTGATATTAACCCTCCACCAATATTAAATAGAGCCACATGTTGAAGATAGAAGAATTTTTCTGGATTCCCCATTTTGACCAGTAGAACTAAGCAAATAATTTTACTTTTGGGGTTCTATTCTTGGTAATAGAATAGGCCAATAAATTCATATGAGGATTCCTGTGAGTGACTCATCAGTGCAATAGATTTATGATATTAAATATTTTAAATCTAAGACTAGAAGTATTCACCACTCTCTTAAATATAATAAGAAATTATAGCTAATACACAATTCTAAGATTTTGGAACACTTTCAAAGCCTCATTCAAAATCTCATAAAAATGCATACTTTACAGCATTTCTATCAATTTAAGGTCAGACAACGTCCAATATTTTCTCCTCAAGTACTTGTTGCAATGTAGATGCCTGGATAAATTGCTGGCTTCTAATCTCAAAATTGCTACAGATAGATTTCTGCCACATGCATGATAACAAGGTTCTTACATAATTACTATCCACATGAAAATTTGAAAGTCAATATTATATATTTATTAAGATTCTTAAAAATATTGAATCTTATTCAAAACAAAATAGAGGCTAAATATGTATTATTTATCCTCTATTTTATGGTATTTGGGATTGTTAGTTAATGGTTTAGAATTTTCATATATTATGAAAAATTATGTGTAAAAATTATTTTAACAAAAATCACATGTTCTTACCTAAATGTGTTATTAAAGTTAGCATGTTGGTAGAAACATTGACCAGATAACCAGCAACAATAGTTGCTTGAATCCACAAATATGTGTCACAGAAAAAACTAAATAATGAATTGAAAATAACAGATAGCCATAGTAGTTGATATGCTTAGGCTTTGTTTCTCCACCCAAGTCTCATTTTGAATTGCAATCCCTATAATCCCCACGTGTCAAGGGAGAGACCAGGTGGAGGCAACTGAATCATGGAGGTGATTTCCCCCATGCTGTTCTTGTGATAGTGAGTTCTTATAAGATCTGACTTTTTTTTTTTTATAAGGGGCTCTTCCGCCATTGCTAGGCACTTATCCTTCCTGCTGCTTTGTGAAGAAGGTGACTTGTTTCCTCTTCATCTTCCACTATGATTGTATTTTTCCAGAGGCCTCCCCAGTCATGTTGAACTGTTAGTCAGTTAAACCTCTTTCCTTTATAAATTACTCAGCCTTAGGAAGTTCTTTATAGCAGTATGAAAATGAATTAATATAGCAGTATTTGTTTCAGCAATGCAAAGAGGGTCAAATATTATTTCTATTGCTCTAGGAGGTATGATATTTTAAAAGACACTTTAAGAATGTTTCCACTTCAGTAGGCAACAAGAAGGCAATAAAATATTTTTATGAATGACATAAGAGACCAATATTTTTGGAAGATGTTAAAGGTTTTCAAATAAATGTAACCTTGTCTTAAAGAAATTAAAGCAGAGACTTGAGATGTCCTGCTACTTGTGTAAAAAATGTCATAGTCTTTTATATGATGTAGGATTACTTACAAAAAAACCTACAAAAATTAACTCAGATTAAAGATCTCCCTAATTTAATAAGCAGTAATCAGCTATGATACAAAGTACATTATAGCCTTACATGCAGCAAATAACTTTATATTATGAAGAATAAATTAAATGCCAGCAGTATAAAAGTAATGTCATATCCCAAGGAATGGAAAAGTAAAGTTATAAGAGAGAATCATTTCCATGAAAATTCTAATGATACTATGTTTTATACATTTTTGAATGTTCCTTAGCAACTGCCTTCAAAACCAATTATAATAAAATTAGTACAGAGATATGATTAGATAACAGAGTAGAAACCAGAAGATTCAATTTGGATTGACTGAATTTTTTACTTCAGTGGTATTAAGAAAAATTATCCCAAACTTGGAAATCAAAAAAGAGTACATTATTTTCTTTCAATGATCTACTGAGGCAGTGTTTAATAAGAATACCCAAGGACCAGTTAATTATTCAGGAGTAGACAGGGGTATTCTACATTGCAATTTACTGTTTCATTAAAACCCAGGTGGTTTGAAGTTAAATGTTAACTTTTAGACTGCAGTTTAGCAGACAAGATAAGTGCATAGGTTATGTTTTATTATTCTAAGAGATATGTGGTATTTTGTATGACACTGAGCCTCATATTCTATGCTCTTTTATTTTTAAATAATTCTCAGAAGTACTATGTAAGGTTCACAGAACTTTCTGTGTAGGTTCATAAAGGAAATATTTTCTTCTTTGCAAAAGTATTAACTACAGTCACCATGTTATACATTATATCCCCAGAATTTATTCATCTTATAACTGAAGTTTGTGCCTTTTCACCAAGACCTCCCTTTTCCCCCACCTCCGAAAACATGGAAGCCACCATTCTACTCTGTTTTTATGAATTCAACTTCTCTAATTCCACATATAAGTGTGATTATATAGTATTTGTCTTCCTCTATTCTGACAAATTTCACTTAGTATAATGCCCTCCAGGTTGGCCCATGCTGTCACAAATGCCAAGATTTATTTTATTTTTTCATTAAATAATATTCATACATATATATGTATATATGTGTGTGTATATATTTATATACATATATATATATTGGCCAATTTATATAAAATATAAATAATATTCTATTATATATATGCCAATTTATTTAAAATTCTTCCATATGAAATTTAAATCTAGTCCATTTTGAGTAATATAAAATGCCTGATACCTTAACAATGTAGTATAAACTCATTGTGCATCTTCTAGAAAAGAAAAAAAAATATTTTATCCAAACAAGTGAATGCTGAGGGATTTCATCACCATCAGGCCTGCCTTACAGGCACTCCTGAAGGAAGAACTAAATGTGGAAAGGAAAAACCAGTACCAGCCACTGCAAAAACATACCAAAACATAAAGTCCAATGGCACTATGAAGAAACTGCATCAACTATTGTGCAAAATAAGCAGCTAGGATCATGATGACAGTATCAGATTCACACAAAACAATATTAACCTTAAATGTAATTGGCTGAACGCCCCAATTAAAAGACACATACTGGCAAACTGGATAAAAAGTCAAGATCCATGGCATCTATATTCAGGAGACCCATCTCACATGCAAAGCCACAGGCTCAAAATAAAGGGATGAGAGAAGATTTACCAAGCAAATGGACAGCAAAAAAAGCAGTGGGTGCAAACCTAGTCTCTGATAAAACAGACTTTAAACTAACAAAGATGAAAAAAGACAAAGAAGGGCACTACATAGTGGTAACAGGATCAATGCAAAAAGGGCTAGCTATCCTAAATATATATGCACCCAATGCAGGAATATACAGATTCAGAAAGCAAGTTCTTAGAGACCTACAAAGTTACTTAGACTCCTAAACAATAATAGTGGGAGATTTTAACCCCCAACTGTCAATATTAGATAGATCAAGAGGCAGAAAATTAACAAGGATATTCAGAACTTAAACTCAACTCTCAACAAGTGGACCTAACAGACATCTACAGAACTCTCCACCCCAAATCAACAGAATATACATTCTTCTTAGTACCACATAGCATTTATTCTAAAACTGACCACAATGGGAAGTAAAACACTTATCAGCAAACATGAAAGAAGAAAAATCACACACACACACACACACACACACACAATCTCTTAGACAACAGTGTAATCAAATGAGAACTCAGGATTAAGAAATTCACTCGAAACCACACAACTACATGGAAACTGAACAACCTGCTTCTGAATGACTACTGGGTAAATAACAAAATTTAGGCAGGAATAAAGATGTTCTTTGAAACCAATGAGAACAAAGAGACAACATACTAGAATCTCTGGGACTCAGCTGAAGCAGTGTTAAGAGGAAAATTTATAGCACTAAAATGCCAACATCACAAAGCTGGAAAGATCTGAAACTGACACTCAGACATCACAATTTAAAAGACTAGGTAAATGAGAGAAAACAAATTCAAAAGCTAGAAGACAAGAAATAACTAAGATCAGAGTAGAACTGAAGGAGATACATGAAAAGTTCTTCAAAAAAATTGATGAATCCACCCATTTTTTTTAACAAAATACATAGACCACTAGCTAGACTAATAAAGAAGAAAAGAAAGAAGAATCAGTCAGACACAGTAAAATGATAAAGGAGAGACAACCACTGATCCCAGAGAAATATAAACTACCATCAGAGAATACTCTAAATACCTCTCTCCACATAAACTAGAAAATCTAAAAAATATTGATAAATTCCTGGACATATACAACCTCTCAAGGCTAAACCAGGAAGAAGACCAATCCCTGAATAGACCAGTAACAATGTCTGAAATTGAGGCAGTAAGTTATAGCCTACCAATCAAAAAAAGCTCAGTACCAGACAGATTCACAGCCTAATTGTATCAGAGGTACATAGAGGATCTGGTACCACTCCTTCTGAAACTATTCCAAACAATAGAAAAAGAGAGGCTCCTCCCTAACTCATTTTATGAGGCCGGCATCGTCACGATACCAGAACCTGACAGAGACACATTAAAAAAACGAAATTTCAGGCCAATATTCCTGATGAACATCAATGAAAAAACCATCAATAAAACATGGGCAAACTTTTGGGGTCTGACCTGCAGATCTTGACCTAGCGATGGATGAACAAATTCACTCAAACACAAATCTCCAGAGAAAGAGTGGACTGGGGGTTTGTGATAACTCACAGACACTTGAGGAGAGTGCTGTAAAGAGAGAGCAGCCTTGGACCCAACCAGCTGGCCCTCCAGGCATTTATTCTGTATAGATTTAAAAACAGAGGCTGTGAGTGGGTAATAATCAAAGGCCAGGTTCCAAGGCCTAAAAGCAAACACCATTTGTGGGTGATAAATCTGGCTGGCCTCCCCCTGAGAGAGCCATCCAGCTCATGAATGATTTAGAACCACATGAGTAAACAAATTATTCAGATAAAGCCCCCTACATTTCCTAGTTATTTGCTCTTTTTTTAAATCAACTAAAGGCAAAGCGTATTAGGCTGCCTTCAGCTGAAACTATGCAAAACTCTCAGACTTCCAAGAAGGTTTATGACTATATTCTATAATTTTACAATCTTTCCAACCATCCTGACTGATATCCCACAGAAATCTAAATCCAACAGCACATCTAAAAACTTACCCATCATGATCAAGTCAGCTCCATCCCTGGGAGGCTAGGCTGGTTCAACATAAACAAATCAATAAATGTAATCCATCACATAAACAGAACCAATCACAAAAACCACATGATTATCTCAATAGATACAGAAAAGGACTTCGATAAAATTTAACCTCTCTTTATACTAACAACTCTTAATACACTAGGTATTGATGGAGCATACCATAAAATAATAAGAGCTTTTTATGACAAGCCCATAGCCAATATCATACTGAATGGGGAACAGCTGGAAGCATTCCTTTGAAAACCAGCACAAGACAAGGATACCCTACCTCTCCTATTCAACATAGCATAGGAAGTTCTGGCCAGGGCAATCAGGCAAGAGAAAGAAATAAAGCATATTCAAACAGGAAGAGAGGAAGTCAAATTGTCTCTGTTTGTAGATGACATGATTATTTATTTAGAACACCGCATCATCTGAGCCCCAAAACTCCTTAGGCAGATAAGCAACTTTGGCAACGTCTCAGGACATAAAATCAATGTGCAAAAATCACAAGCATTTCTATACACCAATACTAGAAAAACAGAGCCAAATCATCAGTGAACTCCCATTCACAATTGCTACAAAGAAAATAAAATTCATAATAATACAACTTACAAGGGACGTAAAGGATCTCTTCAAGAATAACTACAAAGCACTGCTCAAGGAATTAAGAGAGGACACGAACAAATGCAAAAAGATTCCATGATCATGGATAGGAAGAATCAATATTGTGAAAATGGCCATAGTGCTCAAAGTAATTTATAGATTCAATGCTATTCCCATCAAGCTATCATTGAGTTTCTTCACAGAATTAGAAAATAAAAAACTTTAAATTTCATATGGAACCAAAAAAGAGCCTGTATAGCCAAGACAATCCTAGGCAAAAAGAACAAAGCTGGAGGCTTCATGCTACCTGACTTTAAACCACATTACAAAGCTACAGTCACCAAAACAGCATGGTACTGGTACCATGGTACTGGTACCAAAACAGATATACAGACTAATGGAACACAACAGATGTCTAAGAAATAACACAACAAATTTACAATCATCTGATCTTCTAAAAACCTGACAAAAACAAGCAATAGGGAAAGGACTCCTCATTTAACAAATAGTGTTGTTAAAACTGGCTAGCCATATGCAGAAAACAGAAACTGGACCTCTTACTTACACCTTATACAAAAATTAACTCAAGATGCATTAAAGATTAAATGTAATCCCTATAAGCATAAAATCTCTAGAAGAAAACCTAGACAATACCATTCAGGACATAGGCATGGGCAAAGACTTCATGATAAAACACTAAAAACAATTGCAAAAAAAGTCAAAATTGACAAATAGAATCTACTTAAATAAAATTGTTTTTGCAAGGCAAAATAAACAATCATCAGAGTGAACAGAAATCCTACAGAATAGAGAAAAAGTTTTGCAATCTATCCATCTGACAAAGGTCTAAATTCCAGACTCTACAAGGAACTTAAATTTAACGAAGAAAACAACTCCATCAAAAAGTGGGCAAAGGATATGAACAGACACTTCTCAAAAGAAGATGTGGCAAATAAACAAATGAAAAAAAGCTCATCACTACTGATCACTAGAGAAATACAAATCAAAACTGCAATGAGATATCATCTCATGCCAGTTAGAATGGCAATTATTAAAAAGTCAAGAAATGACAGATGTTGGTAAGGCTGTGGAGAATAGGAATGCTTCTACACTGTTGGTGGGATTGTAAATTAGTTTAGTCATTGTGGAAGATCCTTCCTTAAGGATCCAGGACCAGAAGTACCATTTGACCCAGCAATTCCATTACTGGGTATATACCCAAAGTATTATAAGTAATTCTAGTATAAAGACACATGCATATGTATGTTTATTGCTGCACTATTTACAATAGCAGAGGCTTGAAACCAACCCAAATGCCCATCTATGACAGGCAGAATAAAGAAAATGTGGCACATATACAGCATAGAATACTATGCAGCCATAAAAAATAATGAGTTCATGTTCTTTGCAGGAACATGGATGAAGCTGGAAACCATCATCCTCAGCAAACTAACAGAGGAACAGAAAACCAAATACCACATGTTTTCAGTCATAAGTGGGAGCCGAACAATGAGAATACATGGACACAGGGAGGGTAACATCACACATCAGGGCCTGTCAGAGGGTCGGGGTAAGGGAAAGGAGAGCATTAAGACAAATACATGCCGGGCTTAAAACCTAGAGGGACAGCATTAGGACAAATGCCTTTAGGGCTTAAAACCTAAATAACAGGATGATAGCTGCAGCACACCATCATGGCACATACATATTCAGTAACAAACCTGCACATTCTGCACATCTATCTCAGAACTTAAATTAAAATAGGAAAGAAAAGAGAAAATGAATTTACCTTGATGAATAGCAACATTCTTATTTATTGAAGTCCCAGTAACCAATTATAAATCCACTGGGAAGATAATTTTTAGTTAAATATGTGCATTAAAATACTTTTGTTAAAAAGACAAAACATATTTTTCTACACAAAGTATATTTTGGTAGATGACTCAGGAACCAGAAGTATCCAATGAGTGAATTGGAGATGAAGAGAAACATACCATAAGAGGAGTAACATACTATAAACAGAGAACAAATATATCTTCCTTTCATCTAGTGGATGAGAGAAGAATACCAGAAAAGAAGCAGAGCAGCTGCAGGAGCTACAGACTGACAGCATCTAACAAATTCTCCTTAGAAAAATTAAGATTGTTGTTGTGGTAAGAAAGTAGCCAGGTTTAAAGTCATTAAAATTCTGGATCTGAACAGGGTTATTAAACTCTAGAATCTCATAGTAATCATTTGTACAATGTTGTATTTAATACCTATCTCAGGGCATTATTAGAAAAAACTAAAATACAATTTATATTTGGAAAAGCATTTCAGGCCTCGAATGCATTGTTTTAGATTTTTGTGAATTATTAGTTTCAATCATTGGTCTTAAAGTATTTACAGTAGAATTTTCCATGAATGATTGATTAATCCAATATTTTTTGAGATTTTAAAACTCTAGAATACTATTAAAGAAAATTGGAAGTTGTCTGCATGTCATTTACCTAAAATTTTAAATTAAAATCACATGTATTCTATATTTCTTCACTATGAAATTTAATTAAGACTCTGTTGACTAAATAGGAAGATATATACATTTGTTTTAAAAGTTATTATCCAAGAACTGTTGAGTTCAAAATTATATAAGAATTACAATATACTTGGTAGATGAACATGTTTATCCCCTTAAGGTGGCAAATCTATGTTAGAACAGATTATAAAAATAACTGTTCATTCTTGTTATAACGAATGCCCAGATGTTAAAAATATATATATAATATTGATGCTCTTGAATTAAGAACAAATAAAAAAGACTGTCATTAACTAGGTTCATAAAAGTATAAACAATTGAAATATGCAAAAAGATGAAAAGAATACTAACTACCTTTCTTTGACTTACATAAAATAGGGTTTTATATGTAAATATGTGGAATATTTTTTAACTTTCTTTTTTTTTTAGACAGAGTTTCGCTCTTGTTTCACAGTCTGGAGTGCAATGGCATGATCTCAGCCCACTGCAACCTCTGCCTCCTGGGTTCAGGCAATTCTCCTACCTCAGCCTCCCGAATAGCTGGAATTACAGGTACGCGCCACCGTGCCCAGCTAATTTTTGTAGTTTTAGTAGAAACGGGGTTTCACCATGTTGATCAGGATGGTCTCCATCTCTTGACCTAGTGATCCACCCGCCTCAGCCTCCCAGAGTGCTGGGATTATAGGCGTGAGCCACCGCGCCCGGCCTTAACTTTCTTAATTCCTTCACTTCCTGGATTTTACAATCTCATTCACGGCTTGAAGCACATTTACACTATACACTTAAAGCAACAATGAAAACAACATAAAACAATAAATATCTCCCTATTTAGGAAAAAACATCTAAAAACAAAGCAAAACAAACTATTGCTAATTTTTAAGTTAATTTTCAAGTCGAAGGTCCTGCTTTTATTAGGTTTCAAAGCAGAATGTTTCCAAACCATAAGTCTTCTCTGGCAGATAAGAATTTTAGCTTTTCTCTAAGATTTTGTTTTTATCATAAATGATTTCTATGAATTCTTTGAACACTGTGATAGGCAGAATAATGACTCCCTAAAGGTGTCCTACTCTTCAAAATCTGAGGAAATGTTACTTTCCATGGCAAAGTGTCTGTGTAGGTGTGAACAAGGTTAAGGATCTTGAGATAGAAAGATCATCTGGGTTTATCCAGGTTGGCCAATCTAATCACATGTGAAGCCTTCAAAGAAAAAAAAAATTTTCTATTTAAGTTGGAGGAAGATGCAACATATCTGGCTTTGAAGATGAAGGAAGAAGGCCATATGACAAGTGATATGGTTTGGATATTGGCTCCTACAAATTTCAAGTTGAACTGTGATCCTCATGTTGGAAG
This sequence comes from Callithrix jacchus, assembly GCF_049354715.1. Classification (NCBI taxonomy): domain Eukaryota; kingdom Metazoa; phylum Chordata; class Mammalia; order Primates; family Cebidae; genus Callithrix; species Callithrix jacchus. The sequence goes on from NC_133505.1 coordinate 71,755,627, forward strand.
CAGAGCCTGGTGGGAGGGGAATTGGATCATGGAGGTGGAACCCTAAGGAATGGTTTAGCACCATGCCTTTGGTAATAAATATGTTCTTGCTCACTTAGTTCATGCAAGGTCTGGTTGTTTGAAGGAATCTGGGAACTCGTTCTCTCTCTTGCTCCCCCTCACCACCTTACATGCTCATTCCCCTTTACCTTGTGCCATGATTGTAAGCTTTCTGAGGCCCTCACCAGAAGCAGATGCTGACACTGTGCTTCCTGCATAGCCTGCAGAACTGTGCACCCAAATAAACCTTTTTTCTTTATAAATTACCCAGACTAAGGTATTTCCTTGTAGTAATGCAAGAATAGCCAAATATATTAAACACGTTGGCACTTATAGAAACTGAAAAGGAAACAAAACTGATTTCCTCCTTCAACCTTCGGAATGGACATGACACCTTGACACCTTGAGGTTAGGTCAGTGAAACATGTATAGGAATTCTGTACCTGTAAAATAATATTTCTGGTTTTTTATGTCACTAAATGTGTAGCGATTTCTTATGGCATTAACAGAAAACTGATAAAAGCACCTACAGGTACTACAAATGGATGTTCATATTTTCTTATTGCCTCTCTTTTCATACACTTCATGTTGCTAACTGAAGTTATCAAACCACTTAGGAGAGCTTTTTAACCTAACTCCAGGCAATTGGAACTCTTTGCACTTTTTACTTCACATATAACTCCAGCTGTTTCCCTTAACTTCCTAGAAGTTTTGTTAAGATCATATTGTATATTTAAAACAATGTATACATTTCTGAAACAATAAAAAATAGAAAGCTGAGCATAGCTGCCTGGCCTATTATCCCACAAATTTATGTCAGTCAGGATTTCATTAGGAAAACAGAACAACCATTGATAATAAGGAAGAAAGCATGTTTTATAGAGATTAAGCTTTGTATGAAAGAAAGGAGAGACAAAGGAGAGCATGGAAGATTGTTGCTGCTGAAGTTGCAATAAGCCCGCAGGGCTGCCAGGTGGAAAGCAAATCTGGATATGAATTAGAGAGAGCAAAAACAACCGGAAACCTACACTGGTTTGTAGCTGCCTCCAATGTTGATGGAATGAGTGACCTGCTCCTGACTTCTATCACACAGCTGAACACACATATCACTAAGAAATTGGTATATCAGAGACGTTTGTGAAGTTCAGTGGCATTCTGTGCCCACAATAACCCTTACAGCGTAATGGCTGCCAATGCCTTCTACTTTCCAAGCCCTGTGAATATTTCTTTTGTGGCCAACTCTAAATCAGAACTATTTGGTCAAGGGAATTTGGGGGAATGTAGTTTTGCTAAGATGACAGAGTACAAGCCATCAAAAGGCCCTAAAATCTTAGGCTTCTATCTTTGTTTGAATAAGTTTTTATATGTGAAGGCTAGCTCATGTTCCCTGATGAAAAATGTCCAGGGGCTAGCCCTCATGCCCCTTGCACATTTTTGTCGTATGTGCAGCACTCACTTTCTACAAGTAAAATGTCTTTCTTCCTTCAATCTGATATCCAGCAAGAGTAGGAGTAGAAAATGAAAGTGCTTACAGTCAAGAAGTGAGGAGAAAGATATTACAAATACGTGAGTGACTGTTCCTACACACAGCCATAGGATGTGGTTAAGCTCCGTGCCCCAAAATACAATAACCATAACATTTTAGAGTAAATTGTTAGATGTTTGAGTTTTTCAAAAATTAAGGTAAATTTATGTGAATGAAATCAGTAGTCTAGTCCAAATCTATTTTGGAGAGAAATATGCTTCTAATGTTTAATATCAGAAATTGCATATAAACACAATTCACTGTATTACAAATGGCTAGTTCAGTTTTCAAGTTCCCGATTAAGATGTCTTTGCACTATTTTTCAAATAACAAATCACTATGCTTTTGGCTTCTAAAGTGTAATTTTACCAAAACAAAGTCACTTCCAAACTAGTAAAGCTCCTTTCCCACATAAAAATCCACATTGACAACAATAATATATAAAATAAAACAAAACGAAACTACTTCTCACTGGGCACCTTGTTAGAGAAAAGAAACATATTCCAGGATTTTTCATGAATTTATAAGATCCCTTAAAATTGGGCCTAAAAATTGAAGGAAATAAAATGTGTATAGCACAATCTCTATTTATTTTGCATTCATTCTGTGACTTAGACAAAGTAAAAAAAGTTAGCACATTTATAGTTTTACATACTGAGAGCTTTCTGAGACTGTCTTGTTTTTTATTTGCCTACTGGTTGTCTAAACTTTTTGTGTACATGCATTTCATTTTAATTGGTAGAATAAAATGAGAAAGATTAATATACATTTTAAAAAACAAAGGATTCTTCTAGAGTACACAAAATGGACAATGAATGAAAAAGAGACTAAGTTATATAGAGAAAAATATAGCATCAGTTAGAGTTTAACCCAGAGAAAAGTGATTAGTATCACACTTACGCTTTGTGGGAATTTGGAACAAGACCTAAAATAGTATTTTTGGAAAGCCTTGCTGCATGTTGAGGGGAACTTCTGCTTCATCCTTGCCTTTAAGAGACTTCACCAAAGACACAAATTTTAAGATTTCTTGTATTTAGTTTTATATTTGGTTGAGGCTATAATATCATACTGAAATTAGGCATGAAGCAGTCCAATGTTAGGCACATTAACATTTAATTATTATTTCACTTAGTGTGTACGTATTGAGCATCTTTTTTCTGCCATTGCTTGTAGGTGAGTAAGCATTTCTTCATCTTCCAAAAAAAAAAAAAACCCCCCACAGGTAGACAGAATAATTACTACAATTCAAATTTACAAATATCTTAAAGATATACCAAAGTTGCTGTGGTAGCAAATACAAACAGGAAAGTCAATGTTTAAGAAGATAATATATTAGTTAGGTGACAATTTTTAAAGTATGTTTTGCTTTTAAAAATAGCATTATTGGGGGAAAATAGCATTATTACAGTACTAATATATGTATAAGTAGAAGTATGAGCATGTATGATTTGAAATGAATAAAATAAATAAGAATCACACAATTTTATAAAAAATATATTTGACTAGCAGCCTCTGGAATACCCTTTCTCAATTTGCCTTCAAAATAATTATTAAAATATGCACAAAAGTATATGGTGTGTGTGAGTGTCTGTGTGTGTACACGTGTGTGCTGAGAGGACAATTCCTTACAGATATAGATAAAAGGTTATGTATACAAATGTTACTCATATTGGCAGGCCCTGCATTCCTTCTTGATAGAATAGTCTATGGTATCTATTACACAGATTTATTTATTTCACATGTCTTCTTGGTGGACAAATAGAGGGTTTGAAATTAGGTATGAGTGGATTCACATATCTTTTTAGTCACATAACTATGAAATTCTGCATAAAATAGTAAATCATTTTGAGTCTCAGTTATTTTACTAGAAAATAATGAGTAAACCACAGGAAATATTTCTCTTAATCCAAAACTCCAATAACCAAAAATTAGCCAGAATTGTACATCCCATTAACAACAAAAAAAGCTGTTGTCAATTATAATATTAACATGCATCCTGAGCTGAGCACCAATAAAATATTATAATATAAGTATAGCACTTGTTAAAATACAACCACTCAATATATTTGATCTCTGATGATATTTGCAACTTACACTATAGGCAACAAAAAAAAAAACAAGGACCTAATAAATATATGTACAGTTTTATCTTCCTGTCCTATTCTTGTCGTAAGTTTATGTATGTTTCCATAGCTGTTATGATAATAAGAGTGTCATTTCAGTTTAAAGATTATACTGAATATATCATAAGAATTTTCCTCATTCTGCCACCTTCTGTATTGTTTTTTAATGAAATATATACTGAATTTATTTAAAAGTATGTTTTTGCATGTCTTTGTGTTCCAAATTTTAACTATTATCAATTATATTGACATGAATATATTCACTGCTTATTATATTTCCCAATGGTAAATGTTAATATAGTGAAATTAGTGGATCAAGGCATAGGGATACTTGATAGCACTTAAAATATATTGCTACAAGTTGCTATAAAAACATATTGTAATTCTATAGTTAGTTCAAAATTAAAAAAACAGAATTATATATGCAAATTTAAAATTGCTTTTCAAAATTATTTTATCAGTTTAACACTTTTGCTAATAAAATATGTGTCATTTTACCACAATATTATTCAAGTATGCAATATTTTAAATTTAATACCCTAGTATTGACACAGTTTTAACTTTTATTTTTTGATAATTAATCACTTTAATCTTCTCTTCCATGCTCACTAAAAATGCATAAATTCTTCTTTTTGGATTTGTTTAAATAACAGCATTTTACATTGCTATTTGGAAGTCTAACTTATTAAGCCATATATTGAAACTCTATTATTTATATCTAGACATACAAAATTTTGATTTTATTTACATATGTTAAAAATTTGCCTGCAAGAATGAGTTCTGTTGTATTTTGTTTACTAATTAAATTTCTCAGAGAACTTTCTGATTATGACATTTATAGGAGGAAAGATAAATATTCAAAAGATATTTGCTAGACATAGTGGCTCACACCTGTAATCCCAGCACTCTGGGAAGCTGAGGTGGTTGTATCACGTGAGGGCCGGAGTCAAAAAACAAAACAAGACAAATCAACAAAAAAATAAAGATAATATTTGGGAGTTCTGTTTTCTGATCCATCTTAACATCACAAGAAGGCAATTAATCTTTCGTTCTAATTTTATTTAGACATTTGAAACTCAGTGACTTATTTCAAGTCATGGAGCTTACTAAATGCTAATGATAAAATGTAAACTAGAAAATAAATGAAGATTTAAAATGTATTGAGATAAAAGTACATATAGAATAATTTTAACATTGGCAAACCTCATAAAGTACAGAATATAGTCAGCTGAGTATTCTGGCTACTATTTACATGAAGCCAGTTTGAGAACTTACACTTTGAGGCCACAAAACAAGTAGACATAAACTAATATGTCACAGGCAATTTGATAAAAACTAAACCTAATAAGATACATGAATAAATTTTCTTCATAATTTAAAAAATTCTTTTATAGATTTCATGTATATTTAGTATTATTGAGGGGATTTGTAGCTGTAAATATATAATTGGGAAATGATGTTGTTGCTAAATGTAATATTGTTATGCAGAATATGTCCCATATTATGTTTCATTAAGAAGTTTAAAGAAAACTTTAAATACACATATAAAGGTATAGAACTTGAATATTTCTACTTATCAAAGTTATTTTTACTTTTTCTCGAAACTAAAGGTAACTCTTACTCTGTGCTTGAAGGTAGGCAGAAATTTTTGGTACCAGGAGACTGAGAGAGGATTCAAATTTATTTATTTTGCTTTGAATTTTTTGTGTTTGTTGTTACTCTACACAATTATTTTTACTCAAATAACAATAAACAACGTTAGATTTTACCTCACTGATATGACTTCTGTTTCTCAGATTTTTCTTTCTCCTTTTCCTCTTCCTCTTCTTTTGGTCTACATGTTTAATCTCTCACCTTTATAGGAGAGAACATAGGTTGATGTTAAGGCATAAATGATATATGAAGAGTCAGTAGGTAAAACTCATTCCAAGGACAAATTTGAGTTTGAAAATTTCACTTTCTTAGTCCAGCCTATATTTTAATGACAAGCACACTGATCATGGAGTGTGCATATGTATTCGCACCTGTGTGTTTGTGTGTGTATGTGCATGCATGCACACGCATGCACATGTGTCTTTCCATTATGAAAGAATGCTGGTGTTCTGGGCTACATAGTACTAAACACCAATTTGTTTCCTGCTCTCTCTACTCATGTCAGTGTAGAACATGAGTTTGTAAAACCAAATCCTCCTTGTAAGGAGTAGGAATAAGTATCCTTTTCCTATCCTGGGTATGTTTAAGACCACAGATGATATTCATTAGTACATATGTGCATCAATAAACATAATTAGTACAATTTGGCAGAGAATGCTCAAAAGCAGACAAAAAGAGCAAAACATTGTGACATGAACTCATAGCACTATGCAATTTTTTACATCCTTTACATGGAGTCGGCATATTATTAGAGGATATTTTACCACTGTAAATTTTAAATCAATTCAAATTAGGGAAAATATTTTGGCAACTTCTGCAGTATATGTTTCTATAACTCAAAAGAAATTATTTTCCAGCTTGGCTTTCTTGGTTTTCAAAAATTATGAAGGAAATGACTAACATTTAAGATGCTTGTGTTTTTTCTCCATATGATTTCAAGACAGTGATGTGTTTTCTGAGATGCAGATGAAAATATACAAAATGTGCATGGCTTAAATGGCTAAATTGTTGTAGAGATAAACCTAATATTTGTTCTTTTTAATGTTTCCTCCATGATTATTATAATAACCGATATATTCAAATCTACTACAACTTCATCCAGAAAAGAGGTCAAAAAACACAATCAGGAACCACTGAACTGTTCTAAAAATCAAAGGTAAAAATAATGGTGCTAGTCAATATCTGGGAAATATGAGCAAATTATTTTCCTAAACTTTCCAAGGGATAGAGAAAAATAAAGATCCAATTATTTCAATGATGGAAATAAAGACCTGATTCTTTCAATAATCCTCATCTGGGTTTTAAAAATATATACTTGACAGGAGGTATATTAAATTTAGATAAATGTATTCAGACAAACTTCATGAGCAACATAGAATAGAGGAAGTGTTTACTAATACTTGGATCGAGTCTTATAAAGGTGAACAGCAGCAAATAGTAGAAGAGGCTTCTATGGCAATAAATAATTGAATAAATGATAATACTGGCAAATATATGATGAATTTTAATGTTTAGGATCTCAAATATTCTTACATATACTCTGTACTTATTTCAAATATTTTATTTAAAATTCATTAATATGTTTTATTTTTGAAATTTCTATATATTGGCTTTGATCAGCCTTGAAATAATGCCCCTGAAGTCAGTATTATCACAGTGTTATAAATAATGCACATTTCCAATCTCTCTTTTGTCAGAAAAGTAAACCCAATAGAGACTAAATAGACTAAGATGAAATACACTTTATATTTTGGTTCCTTTTATCTGAGTTATTCTGAGGCATTGCCATAGTTTGAATGTGTGGGCCAAGTGCATGTGTTGGTAACACAATCCCCAATGCAACAATACTGAGAAGTGAGACCTATGAGAGATGGCTGTGTCATAAGGGATCTGCTTTCCTGAATGGATTAATGTATCTCAGGAGGGAGTTCATTACTGTGAGAGTGGGTTTGTTTAAAAGCAGTTCTGCCCTCTCCTTCTCTCATGTGCTCTCTCAGCATGTGATGCCTTCCATTATGTTATGGTGCCCCAGAAAGCGCTCACCACATGTAGCCTTTATATCTTGCACTTCCTAGACTCAGAACTACAAGAAATAAATCTATGTTCTTTATAAATGACCCAGTTTCAGGTATTCTTTTACAGAAGCACAAAACAAAGACAGCCCTTGGTATGTGTTTGTTGAATATTACATTTTCTGTCTTATGAGGAACAATGATGACCCTAACCACAAAGTTTCTGATGTATGTGTGTTCTGCCTTCAAAATATTTTATTAATTTTTTAAAATTTTCTTCTCTAAAATGACAAACTCTTTTAAAACATGTTTGTAAGGATTACTATTTATGTATTGACTTCCTCTATATAATAGTAATGTTTCTCTTGGTATACCTGATATCACATGTACCTGAGAAGAAGTTTACTAAACATGTGTTGAATTAATGGATAAATAAATAAAAGTGTTCTGAAAACATACAATAGTTCTAGTGATGAGAGATATAACTGTTATAACTAAAGATTGATATCAAAATAATAATTAGAATAGTATTGCTGTCTAAAGTGAGTATTTTTTAAATCTTTCCAACACGTGAATGATTTTCAAAGTTAGGAACATACATATACAATATATATGTACACACAAAATTTTCAGTGTAGTGCTCTTATTCCTATTCTGATGAGTAATAAAGCTAGGGAATCAGCTAATTGAAATAATATGAAGAATGTTAAAAAAAAGAAGGATAAATTGGGAAGCTATGAATAATGTAAATACAAAGCCTGCTCAAAACATCTAAAGAAAGCATAATGTCTTTAAGATCAAAAGCCTCAAAAGTAACATTTAAAGGAAACAAAACAGTTGAACACAGATGCACATGTACAATTTCAGAGTTTCAATGTTTAAAAAGGTAGAAGCTATTTCATCTTCAAAGGAAACAAAAATCCTAAGGATGCTTACTTGATGTGAAATGGGGTTTGACACCCTATTTTAACCATGTTTGGTTTCCCTCTTTGCCAACACTAGCCAAGAAAGGCAAGAAACCTGTGTTCCATCAAAGAATTCTAGATCTTGTTGAGTTGTGAAGAAACTCAGTCCAATGTAAATCATTCTTTTATCTCATATCTCATTTAAATCCTCACATTTCTTCCTCTGCTCTGGACTGGTCCAGGCTCCTGAATTTACAGTGATAATAAATGCAAATGACCTGTCCTTTTGTCCTGTTCATTCATTCTTTTCCCTTTACTATTCTAGTTTCTTCTGGTTCTCCCAAAGACAGGATGGAACATAGAAGGAAAAGGGAAAAACAAGTGATTTTATAGTCTCAAACAGTGTTCTCCATATAACACAACTACCCACAATGCTGTCTCTTTTTCTTACATGATTCTCAACACACACATTAAGATAAAGATATCTCCATAAACCTATAGCTTCATATTATAGCCAATCACTCCATGATAAAGAACCGTGATTTTTATTATTTGTATTTAACTGCCTCCTCTTCTACATAGCGGTCATGGTGCTGTACTTCCTACTTTCCTCAGATATGCTAACCCATTATGTTGACCCTCACTTGGCAGATAATTTCATCTCCTAAATAATGAGAAAATGGAATTCCTCACTTTATTATAACCAAATATCATAAGCTATACATCTGTGTCTTTCTTTTCAGTAATGAAATAAAAGATGCATGTAAAGAATAATTGATTAAACTGTGGTAACGAACATCCCTTGATTCTAAATCACTTAAAACAATAAAATTAGCTAAGTTTCTATATCCTCCAAGGCTTTTGTTTTTCTTTTTCTAGACACAATTCTGAAGCATGATTATTTATTTTCTGTTTGGGGCCTGTAGCTTAGTAGCAGATACCTTGTAGGAATCTGACACCATAGACTTAGGACAGAACATAAAATTCATATAACATTTCATTCAACTGAAAAAAAAAAGGACTTTTTTTTTTAATCAACACCTTTTGCCACCTCATTATTTGCCAGTTAGTTTCTAGATAGCATTTTTTAAAACAGAATTTCTGGTTGATCTACTTCATTTCACTTCTGTTATCAGTTTGCCTTAGCTCGTCTTACTGTAATTCATGGGAAGCAATTAATACATACTAAGATTAAAGTTTCCAGTTATTTCTTCTAGAGCTACTCACATAGCAGGCACTTGATCTCTTACATTACCTTAGGGCTCAGTGTTACCATGTATTTTGTATAATACAACAATCATCTTTTGGCCTGTCTTTTTTTTTTTTAGATCTTCTTTTTCAGGTACTACCACCTGACTTCCAAGACAATGCTGCCCACATTAATATTTTGTCATGAATGGGCACACTGCCCCATAGTAAATAATCCATTAGTTATTTTAACCTGTGCTGAAGTAACAACCAAACTATATATATATATAAAACAAACAAACATATATATATACATATATATATATACATATATATATGTATATATATATATGTATGTATGTATATTTTACTGCATTTTAGGTTTTGGGATACATGTGAAGAACATGCAGGATTGTTGCACAGGTACATACATGGCAATGTGGTTTGCTGCCTTCCTCTTCATCACATATATCTGGCATTTCTCCCCATGTTATCCCTCCCCAACTCCCCACCCGTCGCTATCGCTCCCCTGATTCACTCCCACAGACCTCAGTGTGTGATGGTCCCCTCCCTGTGTCCACCTATTCTCATTGTTCAACACCCGCCTATGAGTGAGAACATGTGGTGTTTGATTTTCTGTTCTTGTGTCAGTTTGCTGAGAATGATGGTTTCCAGGTTCATCTATGTCCCTACAAAGGACATGAACCCACCATTTTATATGGCTGCATAGTATTCCATGGTGTATATGTGCCACATTTTCTCTATCAAGTCTGTCATCCATGGGCATTTGGGATGGTTCCAAGTCTTTGCTATTGTAAACAGTGCTGCAATGAACATTCATATGCATGTGTCCTTATAACAGAATGATTTATAATCCTTTGGATATATACCCAGTAATGGGATTGCTGGGTCAAATGGAATTTCTATTTCTAGGTCCTTGAGGAATCACCACACTGTCTTCCACAAGGGTTGAACAAATTTACACTTCCACCAACAGTGTAAAAATTTTCCTACTTCTCCACATCCTCTACAGCGTCTGTTGTCTCCAGATTTTTTAATGATTGCCATTCTAACTGGCATGAGATGGTATCTCAATGTAGTTTTGATTTGCATTTCTCTAATGACCAGTGATGATGAGCATTTTTTCATGTTTGTTGGTCTTATATATGTCTTCTTTTGTAGTGTTTGTTCATATCCTTTACCCACTTTTAAATGGGCTTGTTTATTTCTTGTAAATATGTTTTAGTTCTTTTTAGATTCTGGATATTAGCCCTTTGTCAAATGGGTAGATTGCAACATTTTTTCCCATTCTGTTGGTTGCCAGTTCACTCTAATGATGGTTTTTTTTTTTTTTTTTTGCTGTAAAGAAGCTCTGGAGTTTAATTAGGTCCCATTTGTCTATTTTGGCTTTTGTTGCCATTGCTTTTGGTGTTTTATTCATGAAGTCCTTGCCTATGCCTATGTCCTGAATGGTTTTGCCTAGATTTTCTTCTAGGGTTTTTATGGTGTTAGGGCTTATGTTTAAGTGTTTAATCCATCTGGAGTTAATTTTAGTGTAAGGTGTCAGGAAGGGGTCCAGTTTCTGCTTTCTGCACATGGTAGCCAGTTTTCCCAACACCATTTAGTAAACAGGGAATACTTTCCCCATTGCTTGTTTTCATCAGGTTCGTCAAATATTGGATGGTTGTAGATGTGTGGCATTGCCTCTGAGGCCTCTGTTCTGTTGCATTGGTCTATATCTCTGTTTTCATACCAGTACCATGCTGTTTTGATTATTGTATCCTTGTAGTATCCAGTAGTGTGATACCTCCAGCTTTGTTCTTTTTCTTAGAATTGACTTGGCTATGCAGGCTCTCTTTTGGTTCCATATGAAGCTTAAGGTGGTTTTTTTCCAGTTCTGTGAAGAAGGTTACATTCTGTTGATTTAAAAGTCATATAAACCATATATCCACATGGAACTTGGCAAACAAAGAAAAATAATCTCTGACTAGACATATTCCCCAGAATCTTTCTCTACTATATAAGGGGGGGAGGGAAACATATTTCATAGGACAGCTAACTTTTTGTTGGAATATACAATAAACTGGGTTTATAATTATTCCTTTGGGAAACTGAACCATAATACTAAGTATACCTAAACCAGATAGGTTGGGAGGGGAATAGTTGCTAATCAAATAATCAATAATTTTGAGAGTAAAAGAATAGTATTTGCTGGTAGCATTTTATAGTGAATTTGAAATATAATATCAGATGGAGTTGGCTGAACGACTTTCATCCTACAATGTCAGAGTTGAGTAACTGTGACTGACCCTGTGTTCTACAAAGCTGATAATACTTAATACAAATCTTTTTACAGAGAAAGTTTTTGAAACCTGTTTTAGACGATTAGAGGACAGTAATTAAATAAGAATAAATAATACTTGTTGAATACTTGGTCTTGAGTGTTAGATGAGGTAAGTGAAGCTTTCCATGACTAATTAAATAGAATTAGGACACAAACCTAATAGGCAACTGACATTGGAGCCTACATGATTAACCACATTCTAACTCACAGTCATTGATTGATTTCAAATCACTTTTATCTTGTTAAATTTTCCTACACAGCTGTTTATTTGCAGTAAACAAATGTTATTTTTGTTTCTTGTTTGTTTTTTGGTTAGATACATTCTGTTTTAATTCCTAAGATACTTTAGTATTATAGATGTAGTTATTATTATTTATTTATTTATTTAGAATAGCTTAAGTGTTCATTTTAATAATCAATGACTTTTCAAGTACACATTGAAATTGCTTTTGGTACCATTTTTATGAGTGAAGTTAATGATCCTTTCTTTTGGCTGCTTTTCTTCAATATATTCATCTTGACTGGCCATTTCTAGTTTATAGACTATAAAGTATTTATTTCCACCCTATTGATGAAGAATTTAGTGATATTACTGCCATTATACAAGAGCAAACTATCCAGTAACTTTATTCCTGATATCAATTCATAGTAATTTATTTATACTGACATGATAATTTCAGTCATAGAAACATGCTATCCATAGACATTTTCTGTTAATATGTTTTTAAATAATAAAACTGCTAATAAAATTAAGCTCCGTGAGCTCTTATTTTCTGTTTATGCCATTTATCTCTGAAATATTTAGTGTAGCTTAAAACAGATAAAGATTTTGCAAATGTTTCATATCTTATGTAAAAGCCCAATAAAGTCAAAATGCTGCCTGTGCTAACTAGCAAGCAATTTGTTCAGTCAGTTAGAATGCAAGTTCAAGGAAAAAAAGTTACTCATGGTAACTTTCTTTGCTTTGTAACTATCAGCCCCAGCTTTTGACCTACTTCTATCTCAAATATTTGTGCTAAAGACTGACACCTTTTCAGGTTGTTTATATTCATTTTACAACTTCATAATTCATGTGTGTTAGATTGTTTCCCCCTTTCTAATAATGGTTACAAAATTAGTATACATCCACATCCTTTGCTTTGCTAATTTACAGTGCCTTCTACTAGAATAATTAGGGTATACACACATGCTTCATTAAATTTTGGGCTGTAATTTGTTTTCCCTAACGGAAAGTGAGCATAAACAAAGCACATAGAAGCTTGCTTTCATGTGCATAAATGATTTGGCTTGGGTTTTTAAGGCTTCTGGTCTCTGCTGGAGGAAAATGATGCCATGGGTAGACATTTTACCTTCATTTTGGATTATAGAATGAGACTACTTGAAAAGACCTAAGCCAGTATTTCTCTACCTTGTTATTACTGTATTTACTCTCCTCAAAGAAGACATTTTGGACATTTATTTTAAATTATGAAATGCCTTCCCACCATAAACTTCAATTCCATAGATACATCATATCTTTGTTTCTATACCATGGCCCTTTGGAAGACCAAAAATTATTATGATATTTAATACTACACACACAACAAAAGCCAATTTTTATCCTCTTGGGATGAATATTATCTGTATTAACAATGCACAATGTAAACCCAATCTTAAACCAGGAGTCCAGCTGTGGTTACCCAAGACTGATAAGATCAGTTAAGCCAAAGCTGAGGTTTAGTCCCAGGGTTGTGAAATAATGCTTTAGCATAGGCCACTGAGATTTTAAAATTGTTTGTTCCTCTTCAGTTTCACCAAAAATACTCAACTAACATTTCACTGTTTATTATACTAATATTCACTTATTCAACAAGTATTTATTGAGAACCACAGTGGATACTGGTAATTCTTATCCATATAGGGTACAAAAGACAATGGATACCAGGAAAGTCATCTGATGAATAAAGAAGGTGTTAAAGAATCACATTGACTTTAGCATCAAGTGGAGCATGTCACCTAACTAACTAAACTGTACCCCTTCTCATGTTAAATGAGCCCTTCCATCCCTGTGTACCTCAAATCTACTAACCTACAGGAAGCTTCAGGATGGGTTTTCCCACACCCAACCCACCCATCTTGTTTCTCAAAGCCACGTGACATATAATCTCTGCTCCATTAATATCTAACTTCTTACATTGCTGGCTGTGTCTTTGATTCCCTCTGCCTGGTATTCGAATAAATTCACTTAACTCGTATAACTCCTATTAATCCTCTGAAAATCTAATTAGATAACTTGAAGCTTGATTATGATCTTCACTTGTATCCATTAGTAATAGTTTGCATGTAGTTTTATGGTTGAAATAATAATGTTAAACTGCTTAGTTTAATTTGTCTGCCATTTTCTCTCAACTGTGATTACCTTAGGTGCAAATACCTTATCTAATTTACTTGTTTTTGCATGTCTAGTGTATACTCTACTCCCTAGGAATAGGTATTTCCCATTTGACTTATTAAATGAATGAGTGAATGAATCATTATTGGAGGCACCAAACCACTTTGCCATGTATGTACCTATGCAACAATCCTGCATGTTTTGCAGAACCTAAAGTGCAATAAAATATATATTGAAAAAAATAATATCTTTCCAGTCATATTATAATTTTAAAATCCTACTCCATCTACTTTAAAGTTCACCCACTTTACATTAAGTGGCTTTGCAGTTTCTCCTTGTTGGAATCAACCCCTCCTTTCCTATAATCTGAGGGCAAATTTGGGCTCTCAACAGTATTTTTTACAGGCTGAACTTATATTAAACTTACTATAGCATGATTTGTAAATATATATATATGTATATGTGTATATATACATACATATATGTGTATATATGTAGTCATATATACATATAATTTTATAATATATGTAGTTTTTCCTCATTCAGAATGGAAATTAAAAACATTTTTCTTCACTGCTCCACAGAGCTTGACATAGAGCTTTTTTGATTGCACATAATCAACAAAGTTCCACTATATAAAATATGATTTCCATGATAATCATACATTGTTTGTACTTTAAATTATTTATCAAATCAGTTCTTGCTAACTCTATTATTGTTTAAAAGACTGTACTATGACTTCAGAAAACGTTCTGTTTTATCATTTATAATTTTAATCCTACCATGTCATTGATAATACTGTTCCCTTATTTATATTAAATTGAAGTTTTGGCATTGCCTGTTTTCATGGTGGAAACTAGAAACCAAAGGGATCCTTTTATTATTTCCAATGTGCTGGTTATGCAAATTGTTCCCAATATTTTTAGTCACAGTAAATTTGTCAAAGTTGTATTCCACATACTTATAATAAGAAATTATGAATAGAAAGCAAGAAACAGATGAAAACTTTCTTTTAGCAGACTGGAATCATCTTAAGCATGCTGAGATAGTCTAACTGATGCATTAAAGGCATTTTCTGTTGTGTAGAGTATTTCCTTTTTTCTTTGGTATATAAGTCACTTTGTTCATAGATTACTTACATTTGGTACTTTGAAAACAAGTGAAATTTGGTACTTTGGAAACAAGTGAATTTCTCACAGTAGGAAGCTGAGTTTTCCTTAAGTAAAGGATTTATTCTATAACATTAGGTTTGTGAAAAAATTTTTCTACAAGCTCAAACCACTAAATGAATAAAACATGAAGATTATAAAGAAGGGTACATTGCCCTTTAGCTAGGGTCTTCAAAACTGTTATTTAGAGACACTGCCATTTTTTTTCTAACCTTTTTGAAAACCTTAGTTCTGCACATCTATCTTCTCTAGATCCCCTTTCATTTCATTTGGTTTAGACCAGTGGTTCATTTAATTACATTTTATTGTTCTTCCATGAATCACAAATATAGTTATTGCTTTATTTAAAACTATAGGGGAAAAAGGAATGTTACCTATATTTATTAGTGTTCCTTTTACCTTTGTAGTCATCAAAAAAAGATTTCTTAGGGATTACCTGAGAATGGCTTTAGGGCCTATATAATACACTCAGTGACAAATCTCTGTCTTTTTGTTAGTAAGTATTCACACTTAAATTTTAAAAGTATTTTTAAAAAACCATATTTTTGGCATATTATTACAGTGAGAACCCATCATTCCAGATACTGATTAAACTCTAAAAGGAGATAAAGAACCCTAATCTTAATGTGTTTTTCTGCATAAAATCTCTCTGGGCTCATCAACTCTGACAGTTTTACTAGGCTCCATTAACCATTAGTTAAATTAGCCATAACTTTTTAACATTATTGGCTAATTACTTGGAGATCCTGAGGTAACTCTAGAGTATACTAAAACTTCTCACAGCTACAATAAGCCTTTACCTCCCAATGTGATATCAAACTATTTAAATCCTGATCAATGACTGGCTTTCAGGATGCCATGGAACTTCCCTGAAGAATCATATAATAATAATTAAGAAGTAAGTAAAAATTAATTATTTAGATTATTATACATGCAAACATGATTCTTAAGAGTGTTATCCTGAAAAACGTTATTTTGAAAATGTCTTATATTTTACCTGCAGTAAATTAGCTGTTAATGAGAAATTTTTTTGTGTATGAATTACTGCTGCTGTTGACTGTATTTACTATATTTTGAAATCTGCCTATCAATTGGAACTCAATTTATCATAAGATAAATAAATAAACCAGAAATTACAGTCTTGGAAGTTCAAGAAAAAAAATTGTACCAATTAAAGAAAATTTATTTATTCATTTTTTTCTAAAAATAATTATTCAAGGCACATTATGCTATCGACACTAGTTGGGACCCTGTAGTTGTATTAATTGTTCCTTTAGGCATATGATATAAATATAACTTTATTTTCAACCCTTTGGGAAAGCAAATGTTCCCAAGTATGTATCTACTAGATAAATTGAAATGCTTAATGTCCAAGTAAAATAAAACCTATTTATAATGGTTATAATAAAAAACACAAAGAATAAGTGTTGAAATAAAAATTATATCAACACTTATTCTTTGTGTTTTTTATTATAACCATTATAATCAAAGTGATGCAAAGTGACATCTCATTGTAGTTTTGACTTGCATTAGTGGTGTTAAAGATTTTGATATATACCTATTAGCTATTTGTATGCCTTCTTTATAATGTCTATTGTGGTATCTTTCATATGTTTGTCAGGTTGTTTCTTGATATTGAGTTGTTTGAGCTTCTTATATATTTTGAATATTAGCCCCTTATATGATGTAAAGTTGAAAGTATTTTCTCCCATTTCTTAGACTGTACTTTTCCTCTGCTGATTGTTTCCTACACTGTACAGAAGCTTTTTCATTTCATATAATCTCATTTGTCTATCTTTGCTTTTGTGGCCTGTGCTTCTTGGATCATATCCACAAAATTGTTACCTACACCAAGTCAAGAAGTTTTTTCAATGTTTTTTTCTGGTGGTTTTATACTTTTGGGTTTTAAGTCTTTAATTATTTTGAGGTGATTTTTATATATGGTGAAATGGGGTTCAATTCCCTTCTTCTGTATGCAATTATCTAGTTTTCCCAACACCATTTACTGAAGACACTGTCCTGTATTTATTGTGAGTTTTGGGTAATTTTGTCAAGGATCAATTGACTATAAAGTGTAGACCTATATCTGGGCTCTCTGTTAGATACTTGATCTATTTCTAGCTATTTTTTAATAAAAATTATAAGCTAAGCAGCCAATTCAATTATTTTTGTATGTAGATATTCAATTTTCTCAAGAAAATTTGTCGTAGAGACTAATTCTCACAGAATAATCTTGGCATCCATGTGGAAACATTTGATAACGTAAATGATGGTTTATACCAGATCTCTTAACTCTTTGCATCATCTTGGCTCATTGCAGACTCCATCTCCTGGATTCAAGCAATTCTTATGCCTCAGCCTCCCAAGTAGCTGGGATTACTGGTATGTGCCACCACACCTGACTAATTTTTGTAGTTTTAGTAGAAACAGGGTTTTACCATATTGGCCAAGCTGTTCTCAAATTCCTGATGTCTGGTGACTCACTGACTTTAGCAACCCTAAGTATTTGGATTACAGGCGTGAGACACTGCACCTGGCCTACTGGTCTTACAATTTTATTCTATTGATCTCTGCATCTATATTTATATCAGTACCACATAGTTTTGAATATTGTAAGTTTCGAAGTCAGAAAATATGAGATCTTTAACTTTCTTCTTTGTCAAGATTGTTTTGGATACTCAGAATTCTTGATTTAAAATGTTAAATGCCACATTATATAGCTATATAAACCTGAGAAATACGTATATCTAAAGTATACATTATTTTATGTACATTGAAGCGCTCCTTGAAGTTGAATTTTATTGTTTATTATTATTTTCTTTCAAAATTGTTGACTTTTAATGTAATACATCACATTTACTAGGGCTAAAATATATTTTTTACAGTTAATTTTTATTTTATAAAGTAATTCATCAGTAGATGACCAGAATCACACACTTCTCTAATAATGGATCCCTACTTTCACATACAATACTCTTAAGAGCTTTAGAAATAATAATCTTGGCCCTATCTCTAGGGCTTTTACCATAGTAAGTAGAGTAGACTTAGTAGTGAGTTTTGGGAATCTGAGCTCTCTATCTATTTCTTAATTTATTTGACTCAGCGATATTTGCAAAACACTAATTGGAATAAAGATAATGAAAGACTGACAATTTAAATTTGTTCCTAGTTGCATAGAAGGGAAGTATGGAGAATTAAGGGAGAAAGAGGTAATTTGAGAACTGGATGGTGATCAAGGCAAGCACAGCACCTTGGGATTAATTGTTACAGTCTTTAGCAAAGGCCAACATGATGCCTAAACTTTTAAGCTATACAAGAAATTTATTAATGTTTACTGTCATCAAACTTTTAACTAAATGTGTGAATAATTTGTTGTATAATTTTCTCATTATTTGAATGACCAACACTTAATTTTCTCCATAATTAAACAAAATATTTTGTTGTAATATTTTATCTACATGTTTGGTATATAGTTTTATGTTTGGCCTGGAAAGTCCTGGTGAACGATAAAACAGGAAATGAAGGGAGAAAAGATAAAAGGAAAAAGAAGAATAGAAAATAAAATAAGGAAACGAAAGAAAAGCAAAAGAAAAGAAAATAATTAATGGCCAGCATTTAGAATCTAGAAATGCTATATAAAATTTTAAATTTCTGTCTTTTCTTGAAAACACTGAAACAACTGTCCATACCAAGAGCAAGTAGAAGAAGCGAAAAAATAGCTAGCTGGTCCTTTAGCCTGACAAGCACTATTCTTGATTCTGTAGATATTAGCTGTTTCTGCCTCACATGTATTTGTTCAATTTCCTCAATACAGTGCACCCTTGGCCTCTAAATATATTTGTGTTTATATATCATGATCTAAAAAAAATCAAAGAGAATTCTGCTATTTGTACTGGTTTATAAAACACAAAGGCAAGAATAACCTCAAGGATCGTTTGCTCTTGGGCTTATTCTCTGCATTCAGCAAATCAAATAATACATCTTTGATTTTTCCTGTTTTTTTTTCCAGTGTTTACAAAATTTTAAATCTACCAGTGATATGCTGAAAACAAATTTGGTGAAAAATACTGTAACAAGACTACAGTAAAAAAAAACTACAGAAACAAAACAAAAACCTAGTATTATCAGTTGAAAACAAGATTCTGGATAAAGCAAGGAAGTATGAAAATTGTATAAACTCTTCCACACCAGAAGCAATATGATAAATTGTTTTCTGAGCTCTATTTTTTTTTACATGAGATAGGTTTTTTTTTTTTCCTGTCACCCAGGTGGGAGTGCAGGGGTACAATAAGGGTTCAGTATAGCCTCAAATTATTGAGCTCAAGCAATCCTCCTGCCTCAGCCTCCTCAATAGATAGGACTACATTAACACACCACCACACCTGGCTAATTTTAAAATTTTTCTTTTGTAGAGATGTGGATCTCATTATGTTGACCAGGCTGATTTTGAACTCTAGGCCTCCAGAGATCCTCCTGCCTCAGCCTTCCATAATGCTAGGATTACAATTGTGAAGCCACTACACTCAGCATGCTGTGCTCTTTTAGGATTTAAGGGTCAACTTGACTTTGCAGAGTAAAATTCTGACTGCAGAAAGCCAATTAGTCAAATCTATATTTAAAAAAAAATTAGAGCAAAGTTTAATATAATCTAAACAAAACAGCTCATTCAATTAGTGAGACTTTAATACATTTGATGTGCATGGTGAAACGAAAACTTTCGGTAACCTCATATATTTAACTAGGATATCTGAAAATACATTTATTGTAGGTGATTATAAAATTGTATTATCAACATGCACAAAGTAGTTAGTTTTATGAAAGCTGGAAAATATCTGGTGTCAGCACCATTTATGAATTATTGATCTATACATGAGCATAAAATAATACAAATAAAAGTGATGAGAGAAAAACAGTGCCAAAGATCCAGCTTGCAAAGCTACTACTCAGTTTTTGCACTCATTTATTTATCTTGAAAACTCCTGACATACATCCTTAGTTATTTCTTATAAAATAATAATTCCAAAGTATAGCCCTTAGAAATCTTTTTAGGATTAAAAAAATACTATTATGTAATTCTGATATTATTGGCTACACACATAATACATTTTATTTTTATTTGTAGGTATGACAACATTTTTGAACATAAGTAGAATCTAACACAATTGTCTAAATGTCCTAAATCAAGTTTAAAAAATATTTTCATAAAATAAATGTAAGAGTTCACATCTTACAGTCTTCACTTATGTGAAAATACATATTTTAATATTTAATGTGATAGACATAATATTTTCTGCTTGTTAAAATAAAATGATGTTATATTTCTAAAATCCTGGGCTATTAGAGGCTTATTCTCGACTATTTTCCCAGACAAAAATGACTTTTTTCCCTGAGAAATGTATTGCTCCTGTCTCCCTACCCACTGTTTCCAAAATGAGAAGTCTCAGAAGTCCTGTTATACTGTATAATGCCGCCTACAGTTGAGTGTATCAGGTAAGGACAACTGGCTGACGCTAAAGATAGAATCCTTCTACTTGCAAGGAGGAACTGAGCCTCAGAGGTACTGCAAAATCTATTTTGATTACCTATTCTGAGGGTACATGTGAGTGCATATGCAATTGTATACAAAAACTCCATGTAGCTGGTTTGTTCTTTCATGAAAATAATCACTTCATCCCTAATAGGGTAAGAGAGAAGTGTGGCTATGATGATCTGAAATGATACAAAACAAGAGTCTGATAGACAACGTTTATAAATATGTATTATTAACCACACTTGTTACTGATTTCTATCAACTGTGAAAATACTGGGCATTATATAGGAAAGATGTCATATACATTTACTGGTGCTGTTGCATTCTATTGACAAAAAATATACAGGAATGACATTAGGGAAGAGTGTGTTTTCTCATTGCACAAGATATAATTCAGTTATCTTAAATTCCAATTATCTCTATTTATAAAATAAAATGTTGACTGGGCAGCCAATGGAGTATATTACAGTGAATAAGTTTGTGGAAACTACTCAACCCAGAATCTTTTCTTATTAGACCTACATTAACATCAATTTGTATAAGCTGCAGCAATTATGTGTTGTCTACATGACCCAGCCATTCAAGCCACAGTTGATTAGGTGAGGAATAAATAAGTTATTCACAATTAGCTAATCATATTGTCTTTCCTAAAATTTTGACTTTGAAGTTTACAGATACTAAAATTTTTCTCATATTAAAAATTTAAATGATAGACATAAAAACTTAAGAGATGTGGGGACAGCAATCAAAACTGTTTAAACAAAAGCAAAATTAATTTCTCTAATACATTTCTGGATATTTGAATTAATTACCTTTATGAAGATGGGTAAATTTCTGTCTCTTGAAATCAAAAGAGCTACAACTTAATTAAGTCAAATTATTCATATCAGAATTTTCCCAAGTGGACTGCACAAAATTTTATTGTGTTATATTTCCATCTGTCCAGGTTTTCAGAAGCACGTGAGCAGGCTGACTTACTTTGAAGCCACTATTCAAGTTTCCTGGAAAGCTTGGTTTCGCAACATCAACACCAGCTGTCCAGCTACTAAAGTGAAAAACGTGGAAGTCATTCCTTCTCCCTTAGCCCCTGATCCAGTTACTCTGTGCCTTCTAAATATCTTTTCAATCTGACTATTTTCCTCCACCATCACTAGTACCAATTTAGATTCATTTATTTTTAGTTATTAAATGCATTAGTGCAACACTTCGTAATATTTCTGTCCATTTCTTCCTCTGCTGTAATCCATTCCCCATATTAGTGAAAGTAATTGTTTCAAAATGAGATTCTCACTCTGTCACTTCTTTACATTCAATTCTTCAATGTTGTCCCATTGCAATGACTATAAATTCTAAAATTATGTATATATTAGTCTGTTCTCTCACTCCTATAAATAACTACCCGAGACTAGCTAATTAAGAAATGAAAAAGGCTTAATTGACTCACAGCTCTGCAGAGTTGAGGAGACCTCAGAAAATTTACAATCATGGTGGAAGGGGGAGAAAACATGTCCTTCTTCATATGCTGTCAGGAAGGAAAAGTGGGGAAATGCCCCTTACAAAGCCATCAGATCTCAAGAGGACTCACTCACTATTATGAAAACAGCATGGGGAACTGCCCCCATGATCTAATCACCTCTCACAAGGTCCCTCCAATTGTAATTGAGGATTACAATTCAGATTAACATTCAAGATGAGATTTGGGTGAGGACACAGAATCAGACCATATCAATGTGATTGTTATTTAATTCTCTAGCCATAATTCCTATTCATATTTCTCTAGTTCTCAACTTTTAGATAATGGTTTTACCACCTCAGAAATACTGTTTTGATCAAGCAATTTTTTGTTGTGGGGCTTATCTTGTGCATCGTAGAATATTTAAGAGCATCTCTGCTCTCTCCTTACCTGTAGCATCCCCTCTAAGTGTGACAAAGGTTTCCAGACATTGCTGACTATCCCCTGAGGAGCGTATCATTTTGATTGAAAGTCACTGTTCTAGGTACTTTGTCATTATTTCATGTATTTAGTGTTGTTAGACCTCATATCTTCTGAAAAAATTTTTTGTGGAATAACCTTTTCATGTTTCTATTTTCTCACTGATTTAAAGCTACTCTCTCTCAATGTCATAGACCAAGTTAGTGTCTAATACCTTTTACACTTACTTTTAAAATTATTTACCTCCACCTCCCATGCCATTTTACAAGTTTCTTCAATGTGCCACGTTCCCACTCATCAGGAGGATTTTGCTTATAGTCTATCAAATTTTCTGCTAATGGCCCTACGTTTGACTAATTAATATCTAATATATTCTGTGCCACTTCCTTCAGAAAAACTTTCTGAGCACCACAGATATCATTCTGATTGTGTTGCTGTTAATATACTTTCATAAATCATGTTTCATTTATTCATAACAATTCAGTTTGCATTTTTGTGCTTATTTATGTAATGAGCTGGTTAATATAGTTCAAATTCACTAGTTTTTGTCTTCAATGAAAATGAAAACCATGTTTGATTTGGCTTACCATTTTATCTCTAGCACTGACCAAAGAGTCTGAAATAGAATAGGCACTCAATATACACTCATTAAATGAGAATGAATGGGGAATACTTCCCATAATTATAATTGGATAATGAGCTATGTAATTATGCTTGCAATTGAAAATGTGAGCTTCCTGAAATCTAAGACCTTGTTTTTGTCTGGAACAACTATATCAACAGTGCCTAAATTCTGAATAAATATTTTTTCCAAAGGAATGAGGGCTTCCTAGAAATAACTCATTTTTGTTGGAAGTTAAACATAAACATTTTATCACAAAATTTTAGATTTAAAAAATAGACCTTAGACATCTGCAGAGCCTTTTTATAAAATTTTTACATGACCATGCATATAACATTCATGATCATATACTCATATAATACTGCACATAATCTCAGTGTGGTGAAATACTAGAATCTGATCTTGTGACAGTTAAACATTACTTTTCTAATTTGATTAATATCACTGGCCAAGTATTTTTGAAAACTACGAAATACTGAATGGTGTATGTGTTCACAATTCTTACACACGTAGAAATACCCTGAACTGTTAATGTTCATTTTTCTATTTATGTCATCTCCAATTATTTTTCTCTCCTATTCAGTGTTTGTGTAGCTTCAAATGTAAATTCTTTAATAACTCCTGTTGCAATAGTTGATGTCACATTAATGTATCAGTAACATAAATTTGATTCTAGTACTTTTGTAGTCATATTTATGAAACTGATTTACAATGTAATTATAGATTCAGATCTATAAACTCCGTAACAAAGTAACTTATTTTCAAATAATTCCACTGATATCATAGTCACCTTATCACCTTGTAATAATGTGGAATAAGAAATAGGGTTTACTTTTAGTAAAACTGTATCTTATTGAAAATTGTTAAGAGAGTAGAGGGCCGGGCGCAGTGGCTCACGCCTGTAATCCCAGCACTTTGGGAGGCTGAGGGGGGTGGATCACGAGGTCAAGAGATCAAGACCATCCTGGTCAAAATGGTGAAACCCCGTCTCTACTAAAAATGCAGAAAGTTAGCTGGGCATGGTGGCGTGTGCCTGTAATCCCGGCTACTCGGGAGGCTGAGGCAAAAGAATTGCAGCCGAGATCGCGCCATTGCACTCCAGCCTGGGTAACGGGAGCGAAACTCCATCTCAAAAAAAAAAAAAAAAAAGAGTAGATTTTACTTGATCTCACTACAAAAAAGATAAGTATATAAGGTAATACATATGTTAATTAGTTCAACTTAGCCACTCCACAGTGTATATCTTCTTTAAAACATAATGTTGTACACAATAAATGTAATTTTTATTGTATATTGAAACAAATAAATAAAATGAAATTTTAAAATAAATGAAAAAAGTGCTTTCAAGCTATGTATTTTGGACCACATAATAATAACTAATTTCCTAAAAAAGCAGTGAGCCCTGTATAAGATGCAACTCAGTTAATCTCAAGTATTGTAGACAATCAGAGTCACATTTATTAAAGAAAGACTGTAACTCATTTAAAAAATTAACATAATACTGACTTACATACTAAGGAAAATATTATCCCATGATCAGTTTCACTATCACTGCTGTACTGAATATTAAAAAGCAGAATTTACAAAACATGCTCATAATTCCCCTTGTACACAAAAGACTGTATGAATAAGCAGTTTTAGTACTTAGATATGCTATGCTTGACAAGCTGATATAGGCATGACTTTCTAGAAAATAACTCAATAGGTTTGGCAGGATGAATCACTTCCTAAATTCCTAACCATGAAAATCATGTGCAGGCTCTGTGAGGTGAAGTAAGTCCTAGAAAATTCTGCCTTCTAGGTTTCATAGAGTTAGGATAAAAATCTGTCTTACATCAACAGTGTGTCCTTAGGAGGCTGCTGTTTGCTTCAGCAAAACCTTTTTATGAATCTCATCCTGGAGGCCTTAGATACGTAAATCTTTTCACAAAGTATTGATGATTGTTAAGTATAAAGAATAGCAGTTTTCAAAAAGGAAATAGTTATCAAAGTAAAAATTAAAAATGCCCTCTCATAATTGATTTATTTTAGTATTCACCCACCAAAAATAGATGTAATGGAAGATACATGCTTCATTTGAAAATACCAGCACATTAAAAAAATTTTTGAAATAAAACCCTGTTAAATAGATTGCTAGTAATTTATGGCAATATTAAGCCACTCATTTTATCAAAGTAACATTTTTTAAAGTTAAATATTAACTTGTAATCAAATAAAACATCTTTTATATGGCTTATTGCTTCATATAAATGGACTTTTAGTTTAATAAAAATAAGGTAAATCATGCATAAACCAATATTAATGAGTAATTCCTGTAAATACATTTTTATAAAGGACATAAGCAAATTTCTATTCTTTCTATTTTCTCCTGTATTTAAAAAGGCCCTACTACAAAGAGTCACAATATGGTGAATTAGGAGTTCTAAAACAAAATTTCCCACTAAGTAGCTATGTGGCTTTAATACCGCTATTGGCTTGTACCTGATCTATTACAGAAAATGAAGGTGTTTTAATGAATTACCTCATACATTCCAAACTTCTTTATTTGTAATTGAGAAACAGAATCAGGCTCAGGTGAATAAGCATCCATGAGAAAGAAATAATGTCTCAAATGTTATTTTAAGGAATGAAAAATACCGATTTAAGCTTGATAAAAGTAATACAGAATTCTTAATGTAGGTGTCCTTTCTACAAATGTGAACTAATTCTTCCATAAATGGCTCACATGGTTGTTTCTGTTAAGATCCTCGGTGACTTTCTCTGTCTCCTTACTCATTTTAGGAGACAAAATCTTTAGTAGGAAGCTGCATCTGTCTAAAACAATAGCTTCATGTCTGACTTTGTAAACCATTTTTATTTGGTCTCTTCTTGAATCTGTTTCTTTTATTTTATGGAGTTAGTTGTATACCACTCTAATTTAAAGTTGAACATATTTATTCTGGCTAGGAAACAGTTCTTTTACCGTTGCATGTTCGGTCTTTAAGCTTATTTTAGGTCTTTTAGTTCTGAGTTCTATAATATTTTCACAGATGTCTAAGGTGTATTCATGCATACTTTCCATGTCTGCCCTATATTTTCACTTCTCTGCAATGGAGCTCTTGCAATATATTCATTTTTTCCTCATGTTTATTTCAAATGTTTTTCCAGTAGAGAGCCTCACATTTTGAACACAATCTTCTCTCCTTTGCTGCTCATTGATGTTCTCCCCCAGGCAACCTCACCTAGTAAAAGAGCTGCCAATGTTTTTACAGCTTTCACAGCTCTCACTTTTCTTTTTATGTCTAAAGAAATCACAAACTGAATATAGCTCAAACAGAAGTTATTTCCTCCCAAATTTATGCCTTTTCCTGGTCATCATATCTCATTTAATGGCACAACAATCTACCAAACTGTTCAAGACAACAACTTAGAAGTTATTTATCACTTCTCCTTTCCTCATCACTCACATTCAAAATCACTGTGTCCTCTAACTCTAAAACTGATATTGGCACCATTCACATTTTGCTGTCTCTTTTTCTACTCCCCAGTTTACTCTACTGTATTCTCTTGTCCAGACTAAAATAGCTTAGATTTTTTTTTCTGTTTTAATAGATTCTCATTGTACCTGAATTTTAAAAAAAAATTGCATTGTGGAAAATAGGTTATATATGAACTGGTTTTTGCTTATTTAGCTTGACTCAGTTTCTGCCATATCTCTTTCGTTTAGCCAGATGAGTTTTGCTTTTCATTCGTTTGTTTGTTTTGTTTTGCTGTCTTACAAAAAATATTAAACTAATTTCCAAGGTGGAGCTTTGATCCTGATGATTCTTCTGTCAGGAATGACGTATTTCTGTTTTGCTGGCTTGTTCTTGCAATGTAAGCTTCAGTCCACACTTTTTTCTCCATTGTAATAGCTTCTTTGAATATCCAAATTATCAACCACCATCTGTATCTTTGTCTAAATTGAGCACAATTATATCATGCTGAATTTGCTATATTTTAAAATATAACATTTTTAGGTATTTGGAAAGAGAACACTTTCACTTTTCTCTTTCCTCCAAGATCCAGAAGACATGGATATTTACTCCTCAGTTTCCATCCATGGTGATATTGGAAGTCTTCATCAGAGCAGTTGAACAAAATAAGGAAATAAAGGCATGCAAATAGAAAATAAAGTGAAAATATTGTTGTTTGCTGAGGACATGATCCTGTATATAGAAAACCCTAAATATTCCACAAAAAAACTGTCAGGACTAATAAATAGATATCGAAAATCAACATGTGAAAAGGAATACCAAATCAACATGAAAATTACTAGTGTTTCTGACAAAAAAAAAATTCTGAAAAAGAAATCAAGAAAATAAGCCAATCTATAATAGGTGCAAAAAGAATAACATATTTAGGAATATATTTAATCATGAAGGTAAATTACCTACAGACTGAAAATTATAAAACAGTAATGAAAATAATTGAAGGCCGGGCAGGGCAGCTCACTCCTGTAATCCCAGCACTTTGAGAGGCCAAGGCGGGCAGATCACCTGACGTCAGGAGTTTGAAACCAGTCTTGTCAACATGGTGAAATCTCGTCTCTACTAAAAATACAAATAAATTAGTTAGGCACTGTGGTGGATGCCTGTAATCTCAGCTACTCTGAAAGCTGAGTCAGGAAAATCACTTGATCCTGGGAGGCAGAGGCTGCAGTGAGCTGAGATCACACCATTGCACTCCAGCCTGGGCAACAAGAGTTAAACTCCTTCTCAAAAAAAGAAAGAAAAGGAAATCATTGAAGAAGACATAAATTAATGAAAGATATTCCATGTTCATATATTGAAAAAATTAGTATTGTTAAAATACCCATACTACCAAAGTGATCTACATATTAAATACAATCTTGATCAAAATTCCAATGTCATTTTTTAGAGATATAGAATAAATAATTCTGAAATTTATATAGAACCACAAAAAATTCCAAATAACTAGGAAAATTATGAGCAATAACAACAACAAAAAAGCTGAAGGAATCACGTTGCTTGATTTCAAACTGTAATACAAAGCTATAGAAAATAAAACAGTATGGTGCTGTCATAAACACAGATTCATTGACCAAAGAAAAGAACAGATATCGTAGATAAAAACATATTTTTGTATAGTCAATTGAGCTTCAATGAAGATACCAAGGAGGTCCAATGGGAAAAAGATACTCTTATGAGTGGTGCCAAAGGAATTGGATAGCTATATTCAGAAGAATGAAGAACCCTTCTCTAACATCATACAACAGCCACAACAAAAAAAACAAACTCAAAATAGATCAAACATTTAAACATAAGACCTGAGATTCTAAAACCATTAGAAGAAAACACAGCAAAAAAATGACATGACAATGGTTTGGGCAATAATTTATTTAGACTTTATACTAAAAGTGTAGTCAATAAAAATAATCAGACAAATGGGATTACATGAAGCTAAAAAGCTTTGCACAGCAAGCAAAAAACGGAGTGAGGAATCAAACTACCAATCAGGGGAAAATATTTGCAAGGCATACATCTGATAAGGGGTTAATATCAAAAATAAGCAAGGAACACATGCTACTCTATATTATGAAAACTATTTGTCCAGTTAAAAACTAGGCAAGAGACCTAAATAAATACTTTACAAAAGAAGACATACATATGGCCAACAGATATTTGAAAAAATGCTCAACATCACCAATCATTAAAAAAAAATTCAAATTAAAATCACAAAGGGAAAATACATCATACCTGTCAGAATGGCTATTACCAAAAAGGCAAAAATATTTACAAGTTCTGGTGAGAATGTATAGAAGAGAAAGACTTATACACTGTTGGTGGAATTGTAAATTAGTATAGCCATTAAGGAAAACAGTATAAAGATAACTCAAAAAACTAAAAATAAAATTACTGTATGATCCAGGAATCCCACTTCTGGGTATTTACTCATAGATTTGAAGTTAGTATGTAAAAGAAATATCTGCATACCCTAATTATTTGCAGCATTATTCACAATAGCCAAGATATGGAATCAACCTAAGTGTCCAGCAACAGACAAATAAAGATAATATGGTGTGTGTGTGTGTGTGTGTGTGTGTGTACAGACACACACCCACACACAATGGAGTACTACTGTATCTATTTATATACACAGTATATATACATAATGTTTTTTATATATACATAATATGTATATTATATATGTATTATATATTATACATGTATATATAAAGTACTATTTTACATATATATACATACACACCATATTTTATACATATTCACATAATATGTGTGTATAAATACATAGTATGTGTGTGTGTGTATATATATATATATGTATATGTATATGTCTTGAAAAAGTCTTTTAAAACTTTTTAAAAAGAATATATGTTGTCCTTTGCAACAAACAACATAGATGGAATTTGAGAATATTATGCTAAGTGAAATAAGACAAATATCACGTTTTCATTTATATGTAGAATCTAAAACAATCAAATTCAAAGGAACAGAGAGTAGAATGGTAACTATGAGAGGCAAGAGGCAAAGGGAATAGGGAGATGATGATCAAGGGATACAAAGCCTCAAATAGAAAAATAGATTTCTTTTCTTGGAGATATATTTCATAGGATGATGGATATAGTAAATCATATTGTATTGTGCATTTAAACATTTCCAAGAGAGTAAATTTCAAATATTCTCACCACAAAAAAGTAAGTATTTCTCCCAGCACTTTGGGAGGCGGAGGCAGAGGTGGGCTGATCACAAGGTCAAGAGATCGAGACCATCCTTGCCATGATGAAACCCCGTCTCTACTAAAAATACAAAAATTAGCCGGGTGTGGTAGCACATGCCTGTAGTCCCAGCTACTCGGGAGGCTGAGGCAGAAGAATGGCTTGAACCCAGGTTGCAGTGAGCCGAGATTGCGGCACTGCACTCCAGCTTGGTGACAGAGCAAGACTCTGTCTCAAAAAAAAAAAAAAGATAAGTATTTCATGTGATAGATATGTTAATTCACTTAGTTTTATTACTTCATATTAAATTCATAAATATTAAGAACATGTTGTTCCCCAAAAACATATACAAACTAATTTGTCAATTTATAATTAAAAATAAAAAGTCAAAGTATTTTTTAAAGTAAATTAAAAATTCCTTAAACTCCCTCCCATTTTTTTTTACTTCTTTATGTGCAGCCTTTTTGCAACTGAATATGCATTCTAAATTAACAAGATTCTTCACTATAATGTTTAACTTTCCCTAGAGTTAAAAATCAATTAATACATGTTAAATACATGAATGAATAATGAAATAAATCAATATTGCAAGTGATGACTCTTATTTATGAAATATGCTAAAAATTTATAGCTAGGAAGCATCTTAGAATTATCTCATCTAAGTGACTCATTTTATAAATGAGAAAACAGAGACTAGGATACATTTTGTAACTCGCTGAAATTCACACACATAGCCAGTAGAAAAACTAAGACTGGAATGTATGTTTCCTATAAAATGCAGGACAAACTGAAGCAAAAAATAAATTATCAACATTTTTTCATATGATTTTCTCTCTCTGAAGCATATGTCACATCATCTGTTTATCCTGTAGTTACATTTATCCTCTTTCAAATGTATTCTTACAAAGAAAATTGTAACAGATCAGGTAGTCCAAAAGTATAAAAAGTTGTATTAAGACTTGGGATTTCTGCTCTTTAAAGAGCTTCAGAGTTATTAGTACCATGCATACAACAACAAAAACAGAACATAGCAAAAATTAATGACTTTTGCATCCACCAGAAAAATGAAATCTCAAGTTCAAATCAGCCTCCAAAGTTTGGAAGGACAAGTGAATATAGGGAGTCAGAGTCAACATCTGTGAGAATGCACAACTGGGGCCATAAAGTGGTAGAAACATTTAAATGCTAATTTTGACAAAGTGCTGGAGACTAAGGTCTTAGGAAAGAATAAGAATCTGACGGAGGCTGTAGTCACAGGGATCCCCACACATTTATGGATTTATATCCAGCAGCCTCACAGTTTCTTAGGTTGAAGAGTCAAGTAAGATACCTCTTGTGGCAGTAGTAGAGAAAAAAGAAAGAAAGAGAGAAAGAGAGATGGAGGGAGAGAGGAAGGAAGAAAGAGAGAGAGAGAAAAGAAAGAAACATTGAGAAATATACACAGATAAGTATTACATAACAAAAGCTTACCCTCCAGAGAAAAGTCTTCACCAAAATTTTATCATATCTAGAGGGAAGTTACAAGACTTTAGCCCCTGTAGTTTCCTGTGTCACCAGAGAAGGAATAAAGCTAAAAAGTCACTTATGAAGGACACTGCCCAGGTAAAAAAATCTTCTATAAAACTGAGATATAATCTAATATAATACATCACTTTTTCTCCCCAACACCATACTCCCACATCAATAGGGCTCTATACAGTATCAGTGGATTACGGGCTGGGCACGGTGGCTCATGCCTGTAATCACAGCACTTTGGGAAGCTCAGGCAAGTGGATCACTTGAGGCTAGGAGTTCAAGGCCAGCATGACCACATGATGAAATCCAGTCTCTACTAAAAGTATAAAAATTAGCTGAGTAAAGTAGCATGCACCTCTCAGGAGGCTGAGGCAGGAGAATAGCTTGAACCTGGGAGGTGGAGGTTGCAGTGAGCTGAGATTGTGCCACTGCACCCTATCCTGGGCAAAAGAGTGATACTCTGTCTCAATACAACAATAACTACACAAAACAAATAACCCAGTAGATTACAGCTTAAACTGTGAGACAGGCTCTAAATAAGGAGGATTTTGTAGGAAAACCCAAAGAAAGCTCTGAAGACAAAAATAAGGTCACTAGAAGAATTTAAAGGGGTTGAACTATCTGGCACCTAATACTACGGCAAATATTAAATGCAGCCCAATTTGTTGCCAAGTTAACATAAAACTTAACACTAAAGGCCTGTTGCTCCTATTGTCTGATAGGAGCAGCCCAATTTGATGCCTAGTTAACATAAAAACTAACACTAAAGGTCTATTGCTCCTATTGTCAGACTTAAGTTCCTGTTGTCTGATATGTCATGTTTGTCAGGAAACGAAAAAATTAGAAGGCATATCAAAAGGCAGGCAAAGTACATGGAACACTCACCAACATACATCATGCTTTAGGCCATATAACAAACCTCAAGAAATATAAAGGAACAGAAATCATAAAAGTATATCGTTAGGCTACAATATAATTAAACTAGAAATCAAAAACATAAAAACAGTTGAAGAATTCCCCAATTGAAACTTAAGTACACAATTATAAACAACACATGGGTCAAAGAAGAGGTCTTAGGAAAACATTTTTTAATTATTTTGAACTAAATGAAGGTCTAATTTAGAACCTGTGAGAACCATTAAAAAATGCTTAGAGGAAGATTTACAGTACTAATATATTTAAGAAAAGAAAATAATCCAAAATCAATAATCTAAGTTTTCACTTCAGGGAACTATAGAAAGAAGAACAATAATAAGCTAAAAGTGAGCAAGATAAAATAAATAATAAAATTGGAACAGAAACCAATTATGTTGTAAACAAAAAATAAAAATAAGAAAATCAACAGAGCAAAAGCCAGTTCTTTGAAAAAAATCAATAAAATTGATCAGCTTTCACTAGCCAAGTGTAAGAACAAAAAGAGAGAAAAAATACAACCAATATCAGAAAAAAGTCATCATCACTCTGATTTTATAGACATTAAAATAATAAAGAAACACTACCAACAATCCTATGCCAACAATTTTGATGACATAGAGGAAATTGATCAATTCCTTAAAAAACACAAACTATTGCAATTCACATGAGGATAAATAGTTAATATGAATAGGCTTATTTCTACCAAGGAAATTTAATTTATAACAACAAATAGCTTTCCAAAAAATAAATCACTAGCCTACATAGTTTCAAAGGCGAATTTTACCAAGAAGTAAGGATACAATTTTTATATTATTTTTTTCCAGGAATTGAAAAGTAGAGAAAAACTTCTTAACTGAATTCATAAATCCAGATTATTCTTATAAAACCTGATAAAAACATCACAGGAAAGAAAAAGATCAATATCTCTCATAAACAGAGATGAAGAAATCTTCAAAAAATAGCAAATTTAATATAAATATATGATTAAAAGTATATGCTATGAGCAACTAGGATTTATTATATGTATATTCTGGATCAAAATTTGAAAATCGATCTTTGTAATTCACCACATCAACAGACAAATGCAGAAAAATCACATATTCATATCATGGAAAAATACACCCACAAAATACAGCACACATTTAAAATAAAAACCCTCATTAAACTAGGAGTTAAGATAGTTTTTTTAACTTAAAAGAAGTCTATGAAAAATCCACAACTAAAGTCATACTTAATGGTGAAAAATTAGATGCTTTCTCCCTAACATCAGGAACAAGGCAAGGGTGTTGTCTCTCATCACTCTATTCAAAATTGTACTAGAAGTCATATCTAGTGCAATATGAAAAGACAATAAGAAATATGCAACTTAATAAGGATATAAAGCTGTGTTTGTTCACAGATGACATAAGTATATGTTTGGATCTCAAAGAATCAAAAAGCATTCTCCCATAGGTATAGCAAAGTTTCAGGAATCAGGTTACTATACAAAAATCATTTACCTCCCCATACATCAACAAAGAAATTAAAATTGTAATTTGAAATTTAAAAAAGAAACATACAGTGACGTTTATAAAATGCACCAAGATATAAAATAGGCATAAATCTTATAAAATACATAATCTATATGTGGAGAACTATAAAACTGATAAAATGCATCAAAGAATATCTAAATAAATCAAGAAATATTACATATTCACAGATTAGAGGAAACAATATTGTCAAGATATCAGTTCTTTCTAACCTAATCTGTAGATTCAATGCATAAGAAGCAAAACCCTAGGAAGCTATTTTATAAATATCAATAAAATTATTCTGTTGTTTGTATGGAAAGATAAACAACCTGGATTAACCAATACTATTCTAGAAAAAAATATCGAAGTAGAAGGACTCATGCTTGTTGACATCAAGATTTTCATACAGCTACAGTAATGAAGACAGTGTGGTACTGCTGAAAGAATATACACAGGTCAATGAAAAGTTGTAGTATACAAATCATACCTTCCTTACTCATTTTCTCTATCCAACTCTTTTAAGTATTTATGATTTTATTGTTTGAGTCATCATGCCTACAGATCTAGATAATATGATTATGCTTATCTTTCTTTATTTCTCAAGTTTAGATATTTGTTGGTGTTTTTTCACTTTTCATACAAAAAACTCAAAATTGCAAAAAAAGATATAACTATGGAAATATAAAAATCACCTCTGCACCAGTTCTCTTTAAAGGAAGCAACTGCCACTCTGCTTCTGAAGTGATACATGGATCTACTTCATGTCTGTGTTTTTACACTGTATTTTACAGCAATGATTTTTTTTTTACTATCTCTTCCCACATGAATGAATGCATAGGTCTTACAAGTATATTTTGAATAAAATTGGTAATATGAATCCATCAGGTCAAAGAGGCTTAGATCAAACCACTAACTTAAAAGCCACATAATCAAGCTAAAACAAATACCCAGGAAAGCACAGGTTAGTTTTTGTGTGGAAGGCTAACCAACCAGAAGCAAAATTTCCTTCCTTCTCCATTATATTCCAAGAGGGTAATCTTTTTCTTCTTTCTGTCTCTTTCTTTCTTTCTTTCTTTTTCTTTCTTTCTTTATGAAAGAAAGAAAGAAAAAGAAAGAGAAAAGGGGGAGAGAGAACAGAAGTCTTGCTCTATTGTCCAGGCTGGAATGCAATCTAAAAGTAGGTATTAAAAACCTCTTTTATGCCGATAATTGTGCTTAACAGCAGAGACAGGAAGGAATAAGGAAAGAAAATAACAAACAAACAGCCAACCAATATTTCATTTAAATCTGTGAAATGCTATGCAAATGTTGAAGAGTGATTTACTTCCAATTATGTGATCACTTTCAAAATAGGTGTAATGTGATACTGAAAAAATGTATGTTCTGTGGACCTGGAGTGAAGAATTCTATAAATATTCACTGAGTTTACTTGTTCCAGGTCTGAGTTCAAATCATAATTGTCCCTGTTAATTTTCTATCTCGTTGATCCGTCGAATATTAACAATGTAGTGCCAAAGTCTCCCGCTATTATTGTGCAGTAATCCAAGTCTCTCTATAAGTCATTGAAAACTGTATCTGGGTGCTCCTATATTGGGTGCATATGTATTTGTGATCATGGACTCCTATTGTTGCATTGATCCTTTTATCATTATGTAATGTCCTTCTTTGTTTTAGTCTTTGTTACTATTAAAGACTATTTTGTCAGAGACCAAAATTACAACTCCTGGTTTTTTTTTTTTCTCTCCATCTGATTGGTGAGTCTTCCTCCAAACCTTTGCTTTGAGTCTTTGTGTGTCCTTGTTTATGAGCTGGAGCTAGATACAGAGTACCGATGTGTTTTGATTTTTTATTCAGTTTGCATATCTGTGTCTTTGATTGGGGTGTTTGATCCATTTAAATTTAGGATTAATATTGATATTTGTGAGTTTAATATTGTGGTTTAATGCTAGCTGGCTATTTTGCCCATTAGTT
This sequence comes from Callithrix jacchus, assembly GCF_049354715.1. Lineage (NCBI taxonomy): Eukaryota > Metazoa > Chordata > Mammalia > Primates > Cebidae > Callithrix > Callithrix jacchus. The sequence goes on from NC_133505.1 coordinate 71,791,671, forward strand.
GATAAACATTCTTCATTACGGAGATACTCTTTACCTTTTGGTAAGTTTTTGGGATGACTGATACTGGTTGTTCCTTTCTCTGTGTAGAGCTTCTTTGAGAAGCTCTTGTAAAGCAGGCCTGGTGGTGATGAAATCACTTGTTGTGAACAAGCACTTACTTGTTCACAAAAAATTTTTATTTTTCCTTCATTTATGAAGCTTAGTTTGGCTGGATATGAGATTCTGGGTTGAAAATTCTTTTCCTTGAGGATATTGAATATTGACCCCCACTCTCTTATAGTTTGTAGGGTTTCAGCTGAGAGACCTGCTGTGAGTCTGATAGGCTACCCTTGATGGGTAACTTGACCTTTCTCTCTAGCTGCCCTTAGAATTTTCTCCTTTATTTCAACCCTGGTGAATCTAACAATTATGTGTCTTGGGGTTGCTCTACTTGAGGAATATCTTTGTGGTGTTCTCTGTGTTACCTGGAGTTGAGTATTGTCCTGCCTTACTAGGTTAGGAAAGTTTTCCTGAATAATATCCTGAAGAATATTTTCCAGCTTGGATTCATTCTCTTCATGACATTCAAGTACACCTATCAAACGTAAATTAGGTCTTTTTACATGGTCCCATATTTCTTGGAGACTTTGCTCATTCCTTTTTACTTTTTCTTCTCTGATCTTGTCTTCTCGTTTCATTTCATTAAGTTGGTCTTCGACCTCTGATATCCTTTCTTCTACTTGATCAATTCCAGTGTTAAAACCTGTGCATACTTCAAGGAGTTCTTGTATTGTATTCTTCAGTTCCATTAATTCACTTATATTCCTCTCTACATTGTCTATTCTCATTAGCATTTCGTCAAACCTTTTTTCAAGGTTCTTAGTTTCTTTACATTGGGTTAGAACATGTTCTTTTAACTCACAGAAGTTTCTTATTATCCACCATCTGCAGCCTAATTCTGTTATTGGGACGCGCTCGTTCTCCGTCAGGCCTTGTTCCCTTGTTGATGAGGAACTGTGATCCTGTGTAGAGGGAGAGGCATTCTGATGTTGAGTATTCTCAACCTTTTACACTGGTTTCTTCCGGTCATTGTAAATTTATCCACCTGTCATCTTTGTAATTACCGACTTTCAAATTAGGTCTCTGAGTGAAGGTCCAACTTGTTAATTCCCAGCGCTGAAATCTGAGCAAACCACTGAGTAGGCTAAAACAGTGGTGTCAAGATTCTTGGTGGTTTTCTGCCCGGGAGTCTCCGTTCTGGCTTCCCTCCTGAATCCCTTCTTCAATCAGCTGAATGGGCAACTCTGCCTTCATGGACCTCCAAATATCGACCAAAAGGGGACCCAGTCCCATTATTCTGCACCGAGAACCGCCGCACCAGGGCGCTGGCAAAACTGCCGTGGGGCTCCTCGCTGGGAATCTACTGGTCCGTGAGCAACAAAAATTCATCTGAAAGTGTGGCATCCTCTCATTCTCTGCGCTTTCACTGGGAGCTACAAGCCTGAGCTACTAGTGATTGGCCATATTGGATCTCTCTCCCCAAGAGGGTAATCTTTACGACATAATAGAACAAGAAGGATTTTCTGGAAGCCCCAGAGAGCTAAATTAAACAATGCCTTGCACAGCAAAATCCAGCTTTCTCTTGTCTGGTTTCTATCTTGTCACTGAAAACAATCTTTCAATCACAGTAAAGCTCTGCCAGCCTAGCAGTCTTTGACAATTAGTGATCTAAAAGAGAGAAGAATTTTTAGAAAATACGTCAGAAACTGAAGACCTTAAATAAGCTAAGAAGGAAGTGTGATCTGAATCTTAATTACTATTGCCCATGATCTTCGCTTTCTCAGCAAAAGATGAGATATCTTGACATTGTTTTGGGTTAAGGACTGCAAAAATAAAAGCCTAATAAAAATACTGCTTTCTACAAATTAACAGATGAATAAATTGGTACAAATTCATAACCCTTTCATCTCTGACAGTTGCCTAAATAAACTGTTTTCTACAAATTAACAGATGGCTAACTTGGTACAAATTCATAACCCTTTCATCTCTGAAAGTCACCTGAATAAATTACAAGAATAACATGTATAAGGTAATTATTTATTCAAAAATTTTAACATCAGGGAGTTTTTGACAAGCATTAGCAAAAGGGCTCAGAAAAGAGAAGGTGTTTTAACAAAGAGATTGTTGACTTAGTGTAGCTGTGTGCTTAATCTACAGCATCTGGTTTTGCCACTTAGTAATCTTTTCAGTTAAAAAAAATTTAAAAACTTACAATTTTTCCTGTCTTGATTATTACTTCAGATCTTAATTAACAAGTTTTTTTTTTCACTTTCAGTTATTACTATAAGATCTCAGAAGATGCAGGAAATGCATTAGGAAACCTTGTCTATCATATCAACAGCCTTCCAACTTTCCTGAAAGTTGTGTGTGCATATTCTAATGGGCTGATTTGATAACACTCAAATCAAAATCGACATTTTTGGCCTGGCACAATAGTTCATGCCAGTAATCCCAGCACTTTGAAAAGCCAAGGCAGGCAGATCACCAGAGTTCAGGAGTTCAAAACCAGCCTGGCCAACATGGTGAATCCCTGTCTCTATGAAAAATGCTAATATTAGCCAGGCATGACAGCAGGTGCCTATGACCCAGCTACTCAGGAGGCTGAAGCTGGAAAATTACTTGAACCCAGGAGGCAGAGGTTGCAGTCAGCTGTGATAGCACCATTGCACTCCAGCCTGGGTGACAGAGAGAGATTCCATCTAAAAAAAAATCAACATTTTTATCTAATATCCATAATGGCCCCTTTCCACCCCACCCTCTCATGTATTCAGAATATTTGCAGATAAAACAGCTGGAAACCACTGAACTATTTTCTCTATATTTATGTGTTTAAATAAAACTAGTAAAGCATTACATTCATTCTGTCAGTGAAGAAGAAATGCATGTAATATTCTTCCTTCCAAGATGAATTAGCATTGCTGTGTCTAAAGTGCTCAGAATAAAACAGAGACTTTTTAGCTGTGTGGCTAATATGATCAGTCCAACAAATTGATTATTTAAAGCATGAATTTTTTTATTTGCCAGTTCAATTTGTTGAGGTGCATTTACAGATAATTTACTTAAGCTTACTTATTTAAACAATGTCATAAAATAGGCAAAAAAGTATTACTTTGAAAAATCAAGTCACCATATATCAATAAACAGAATTAAATTTTGAATTAAATGAATTTGAGCTATGAGCTATGAACATACAGCTCATGATGAGTCTGAATGATTTATTTCATTTTATATAGTCATGAAACCTAAATCCAATTATATAATCTTCAAAGTATAAATTAAAGCAAATGAACATATAAAGAAGTAAAATCACAGATGGAGTAGTAACATAACCCTACGTAAATATCACAGAAAAAACAATTTTAAAAAAGTAGAAAGGAAAATAATATAGAAGAATAAATCATAAATATTATTCTCATATTTGACCACTGGTTTGTTTTTGAATTTAAAGTTTTACTTAATAAAGCTTGAAAAATTAGAAACTATAATATGTATTTGACAATTTAAATACAACAACAGATAAACTCTTTAAATTAATCAAAATAGAAATCAAGTTAAACAATTCTCAATGTAAACCTTAACATTTGGGACAAATTTTAAAAATAGTGTGAAACTAATTACATTATTTCAGGTTTAATATCTTTGTATTTATATGCAATCTATATAAATACTTTCACATGAAAATTTTTGACAAGACTACAAATTGCATACTATATAAACATACTTTTTAGACTTCGGGGAAGTATAGTTATTTCACATGTAAACACAAGTATAATAATTTTAGATTGGTATTCATTATTTCACATAACTTATACTCTCATAACATAGAAAATAAGGCAAGAATTAACTAAAAAGAAATAACACTCTACATATTTCTCTCACCAGTCTACGAGCCTAAGCAAATAAGTTAAATTAACTTGACTATAGCTGACTGAAAATATTTTTCTTAGAAATGAGGTATTAATTAGGCAAATTCTGTCTTTAGATTGGGAATAGCATTCTTTCTGATGTTGAGGGAAAAATGACCATGGCTTTTTCCTTTTCTCATTTTAATCAAGAGGAGTTTTCTCTTCTGTAGTCAACATATTTACTGTAGTTTGAAAAAACAGTAGGAAAAATGTCCATATGAACCAGTGGCAATGTTTTCAGAATACCAAAAAGATATGTCTTTTCTGTAAGTGGAATAAAGGATGGTAACCTGCTGATGACAAATTCTTGTATTTTACTGGACATCGCTGATTCAGAATCTTGTTTTGATATGTACTCCAAAGCATTTCCTAGAGTTTTCAAGCTTCCATTGTTTCTGACTGAAAAACAGTAATCATTATTTCTGTTTTCTGGTGTACAATGTGCCCTTCTCCCAATCTTGCTACTTTGAAGACTGTTTTCTTGTCTTTAATTTTTCAGAACTTTGTTTTTAATTTGTCTAGGCTTACTGCATTTTATTTTTATTCTGTTTGAAGTTTGGTGAGTTTCTTGGGTCATTGAGTAAGTGTTTTCCATCAAATTTTGGGACTCTGAATATTATTTATTCAAATATTTAGGTTTTCTTAAATATATTTTTCTTTTCTTTCTAGGATACTATTTTGCCTGTGTTAGAAAGTTTGATATTGTAAACACATGCATGTGGCTTCACACCTTCTTGCTCAATCTGTTGTTCAAATTCGATAATTTTTATTGATCTTCCTTCAAATTCTTTATGTCCTACCTCCAAAAAAATTTTAAGCATATCAAATAAATACTGTAATTATCCTTTTCTAGACATTTTACATTTCTAGAATTTGTATTTCTTTTGTAGTTGAAATGTCCAACTGTATGCTAAAATTTCCCATCTTCACTCATGAAAACCATATTTTTTAACAAGCAAATTTTTATTACTTTGAATATATTTTATTATATATGCATATATACATACAAATATATTTAGTAATAATAGAATATGTGTGTGTATATATAGATATGCATATATATGTATATATTATAATTTGTCTAAGCTTGATTCATTTCAATTCTCTTTGGAGTTTTATTCTGTTTGGAGTGTATATATGCATACACATACTTGGAGTAAATATATGGATACACACTCTCTCTCTCTCTCTCTCTCTCTCTGTCTTTTACCACTAAATTTTCCTAGAGTTCTTATCTACTAAATTCAAAGTTAGCCTTTTGCCATTAGTTTTATGGTCATACATTTTTGCTTTCCTGTGAATCTCAGTGTCTAGTTGCTTTCTATGTATAGTGATTTTTGATTAAAGACTGGAAAGTATAGTTAATGCAGCATAGAGATTAGATTATGTTATTGCCTTCTGAAGAGTCTTAACTTTTCAGTAATTAGTTAAATTGTTGTATTATTATCTTGGAAGTCTGTAGTCTTAGGTTTAGGCTTAGTGCTCCTTAGTGAAGATCTAAGGAAAGCAATGTGTTCTTAAATCCTTCAAATTTGGCAGGACTAATCTCTAATCTTTTGTTTATGTATCTTGTCACGGATTGGTTTTAAGTTATGTTGAGGCCAGTATAGTTTAAATTCTATTCTAGGGTGTTGTTATTATTTCTGAGACAAGACTTGCTGATACCTCAGATAGAAGCCAGAGATATCTTGTGATATTGAGAATATCTCTCCATCCCAAAATAGCCTGAGCTACAAAGTGCCCCAGCTCTGTTCTTCCTCCAAAACTGTGTGCAACTGTCTCACATATTTCTGTTCCATTTTTAACCCTATAGCCTTGCATATCTGATAAAGCTTGGGTGGTCTCATGCTGGGCATGCACATCTCATTTCATGGACAAATATTTGTAGAGATATCTTCCATAGATATCTGGGGTGCTCTTTTTTTTTTATTAGGTCTTTCCATTTCAATTATCTGCTCTACAGAGGCTGGTCATTTAATCTCTGTCTTATTCTGAACACTTGTACTTCACATCACTTCTGGCCAATATGTTCTACTCAGGCACCAGTTCTCTACATCTGCAATGGCAGAGAATAGGCAATCTTATGGCTTGTCACATGAAATCTATTTTAAACATTGGTTGCAATATGGAATCTGAAATCACATCCATAATTCTGTCATACTATTATTATGTCTTTTAACCTATATTGCACTTTGAATATGTCTCTCACCAATGCACGTTATGACATCATGCAATTGTCTTCCAGAAATATTATATATTCACTTAGCTATATAGGTATTATAAATATTGTATTTTATGTAGCAAATTAAAATTATTGAATGATTAAATTATCAGGATTATTAATATGCTAAAATTAGGTAAGTTCTATAGTAGGTTTATTTTAATAAAAATATAACTATTGTATTAGTAACTTGACATTAGGTATTTCCTACTTGTGCTTAAGTATTGTGTGTAATACTTTTTAGCCTTTATTTTTTTTAAGTTGGAAAAGAAAAATTGCTTTTTAATTAATGCAGAACATAATACATTATTTGTGAGTTTATATCACCATAGCAGCATCAGAGAATAAAGAAATTTAGAATCTTTATGACTGAAGCAAAATAAATAATATAAGTAATCAAAACCTCCTACACTTTAGCTGGTTGTATCATGGATTTGGATGGGATGCCAGGAAACAGCATTGGTATTCTTTGCAGTGTACTTCATACATTCATGGTACTACTACATCCGGGACATTTAAGTCAATATATTCATAGACTAGTAGACCTGAAGAAGACCAGAGTGATTTTCCATGTAAACGTTCTAATTTTGTTCATTAAAAAAAACAGAGTTCTCTAGAGATCATTTGACATAAGGTAATAGCTGGTTGGTCAGACAGCTGAGAACAGAGGATGAATCCTGGATCTCTGTAAAAACCACTATTCTACATGTCCCCAAAATAGTAGTTACAGTTGGTTTCAATGTCCTTTAAAAATAGGATGATAAATTTTTTACCTAATTCTAAAAATGAATCAAATTAAAAACAAAGCCACATAAAACTGGATCAATAAATATCTATTTAAATTTACTCCACTTAAAGTAACACTAGTGTGAGAACATAGTTTTCTATTATTTATAAATAATGCATAACTGATAATTATAAATAATTATTTGATGATTCAGTAAGATCATCTAAAGACCGGTATGAACAAATTAATGTAAAATTAAATTGCTTTTTCTATAACTTAAAGGGCAAATCTCTGACTTCTGAGTTTGTATTTTGGTAAGCTAAATATGTCAGTTCTCAATCATTATTGCACTAAAATATGCAATAATGAAGAAAAAAATATATAAATTTGGAACAACAATTAGATGTGATTCCTTACCTTGCAGAAAATAAACCTAAAAACTATTAAAGCCAGATTTGAGAAAAAAAAGTTGGATCATCTAACAATAGACTATTCTAACTGAATGTTTCTCTGACTCCTCAAGAGGATCAAGGTCTGAGACACTGACTATCATCTTCAGTGGCTCAATGGGGTGGCTGAGCCAAATTTACTGCTTTTTCTTGCTTTATCTGCAAAATTATATTTATTTTGAAACTTATGAGAAATAACATGGTTAATGCATATGGAATTCTAAATTGTGTATTCAACTTTAGGTAAGAGAAGAGAGCATAAGATTACTGATAGCAGTATATTGTGTGTACTTTATTTCCATGTTTCAATTCTGACACATGAACTGCAAGCTATTTCACACTGTCCACAGAAATATTATTTCAGTTTCCTCATAGATTACCTATAAAACCAAGTAGCAAAAGACTACTGGGCAGGAGATGGTTAGCAGTGGGCCTGAAAAAAAAGTTGCTATTTTTCTGTGCATACAAAGATGGACATTAAAGGATAACATTATTATTCCTAATTTTCTCAATATTATAGAAGGCACGGTTGTCTGATGTGAATGATAAGGCAGAGATAAGATATGGCACTTAGGAAGCTTTCTTAAGGTTTAGGATGATTATCCTAGGGAAAGCATATCATATGTAACCAAGGAGAAGTAAATAGGTTGAAAATTGACATTATAGCCTTTGCTTATATTTAAGACTGTACCTCTATGAAAAATCAATCTATTTATCCATTTGACCACCTTTCTACATCATCTAGAACAGAGGCGACAAATAGCAGGGTTTATCATGGGTACAGGGACCTTGAGGTAGAGACTAGAAAAGAAAATGGCTTCAAGATGCTAGTGTAGCTCAGAATTATGACAAAAGAGATCAAAATTTAGGCTGAATGTAAGGGAAATGTGATAGAAGCAGATAAAATAAAAGAATATAAAAAAGAAAATTTCAGTGACTTCCAAAAACAAGTCCAGAGAGAACACCATTGTATTAGTTTGTTCTCACACTACCATAAAGATACTACATGAGACTGAGTAATTTATAAAGAAAGGGGTTTTAATTGACTCACACTTCCACATGGCTAGGGAAATCTCAGGAAATTTACAATCATGGCTGAAGGTAAAGGAGAAGCAAAGGATGTCTTACATGGCAGTGGGAGAGACAGTGAGAGGGGAACTGACAAACACTTTTAAACAATCACATCTTGTGAGAACTCACTCACTATCATTAGAACAGAATAGGGGAAACCACCCCCATGATCCAATCATCTTTCACCAGGTTCCTCCCCTCATACAAGATGATTAAAATTCAATATGAAATTTGGGTGGAGACACAAAGTTAAACCATATCATTCATAAGTAGAGAACCATATGGAGAAGTTGTAGACATAATTCTGGAGATACAGACTGTTATTAGCTATATATTTTATAAGTATTCATAATGTGGACATAGAGAGTCATTGGAGTTCAAGAAATAATATGAGCATAGGGTTTTAAATTGGTTATCTACATGAGCAATAAAATCACTCAAGGCCTGAAGGTGAATTGAATACAATGAAGAATAAATGCAGAGGCCAAATTCTATAGTGAATGTTGCAGTGTAAAGGAGATGCTTTAAATAACAGTTTAAAGCAATAAGAAACCATATATCTCAGAGGAATGGGAAAATTGTACATAAGCAGAAGATCAATAATAGGAAAGTGACCATAGCGGAAAACAAGAATGCTGATCCGAATTCTTGACTCAAATAAATCAGGGTTTAGAAAGAGAGCCTCAATAACTGAGGGTTCAAACTTTTTTTATCATGTTTCATATTCATATTCCAATCCAACTTCTTTCTCCAGATCTCATAGTTGATTTGAATATTCATAATAACCACTAGTAATTTTCTTCCCCACATCCTTAAGCTTAAGACTCAAATAGAGTCAGCGGTCTCACCAGGTTTGAAATTGATACATGAAACTCTGCACTATAGCCAGAAATAAGTTGAAAATGGTGAAGGACATACAATATAGTTGGTAAAGTATATGGTTAATTGTACAAAACATTCAAGAGTGGTTTGAGTCTGCTTCAGTTTTATATTAACAAGGAATTACAAATAAATAAATTATATGCTATTTGTCTAAGAATTATTGAAAAAAATCAATATTGCCTCATGCATTGTAAAGAAAAAAGAGACTTTTGAGTAAGTAAATGACAATTTTAAATGATGAGTTACTAGATAAATAGAGTAGATATCTTTATGCTTTACTTGACACCTAATACTAAAACTAAGTTCATACTGATTTTATAAGCAAAATGTGTTATCAGTATTAAAAATTTCAAACAAACCAATAAACAAAAATAATTAATTATGAGCTACATCAATAGGAAAGTACATTCAGATAATTGAAACGATAGGAAAAGTCATAGAGGAGTAATACATATTATCGAGTAATGTACATATATGTTTGAGCCAAAAATAAAATGAGTAAAGTTAAAAGAAGTCAAAATAATAAATTATTTGTAGAAAATATACACTCTGAATGTTTTAACAAATTAACAAAACACAATATTGGACCAGAAAAAATTGTCAAAATATCAAAGAGAAAAAAAATCATGGAAAAAATTGATTATGTATGTATGTATCCATCTATCTATATCTATCTATCTATCAATGGCCAATATAAACAATAGAAACAATTGTAAACAATTAGATATATTTATCACCCAAAATATTGAGGTATGTTTTTCTTTCTTTTTTTTTTGAGACAAAGTTTTGCTCTTGTTACCCAGGCTGGAGTGCAATGGCGCGATCTCGGCTCACCGCAACTTCCGCCTGCAGGGTTCAGGCAATTCTCCTGCCTCAGCCTCCTGAGTAGCTGGGATTACAGGCACGCACCACCATGCCCAGCTAATTTTTTGTATCTTTAGTAGAGACGGGGTTTCACCATGTTGAACAGGATGGTCTCGATATCTTGACCTCATGATCCACCCGCCTAGGCCTCCCAAAGCGCTGGGATTACAGGCTTGAGCCACCGCACCCAGTCGAGGTATGCTTTTCTTTATATTTTAATTAACATAAATCTTGGGCAATTTAGAAAGTTTAAAGCTTTGACTAGTAACTTAGCATTTAAGAATTTATCCTAAGAAATAAGTAGACATGAAAGTTAAAATTATGTGAAAGAATGCTGGTTTGTAGCATTATTTATGCTAATAAAAATCTGGACATAATTTAAATAATTCCATGGTAGTACGAAGGTAAATTTTTTTCTGTATATGCTTATAATCCAGAAATAAAATAATTGCATCAAAACTATAAATGTAGTTCTCAATAGATGGTGGAATTATAGATGCCATTCTTGTTTCTATGTGTCTTCTCTTTTTCCAAAATGCATATGGGTCAAACCAAAAAAAGGAAGATGGCAGAATCAACCCAACTTCATGAATGATTATGACAAATACAAATGATCTAAACATTCTATTAGAAGATCTATATTTTTAGTTTGGTTTAAAAAGATGAATCAACTATACCTTGCCTACATGTGCTTTAAATATAAAAATACAAATAAGTTAAAAGTGAAGGATGGGAAAAGATACTACCATACTAACGTTAAGCAATGGAAACCTGAAATACTTATATTAGCAATCAAAGTAGATTTCATGGATAAGAGTATTACCAGTAATAAAGAAAATAATTTTATGACAATGTAGGGAGTAATTGATTAAAAGGATCCAACAATTCTAAATATTTACACTCCTAATAACAGAGCTTCAAGAATTATAAAGGAACAATGAAGAGAACTGCAAAAGGAAATAGACAAATAAAATGCTTTTATGAAACTATAGCCAATGTGTTTTCCTCAATAATTAATGGTAAAAAAAATCAGAAAATCAATAAATATGATATAGATGACTTTGAAAACACTATCAATTTGATTCAATTATCATATATAGAGCACTTTACTCAAATATAGCATGATATGTATTTATTTTAAATGCACATGGAACATTTACATTGATAAAATATATTTAAGGTCAAAATGCAAGTCTCAAATTTTAAAAGACTCAAATTACACAAATTTCTTCTATTATTGAGATAAAATTCAGTAAAGTATATTTAAAATATTCATAGAAAAATTACTAAATATTTGGAACCAAGTAATACCCTTTTTAATGACCTATGGAAAAAAATCCACAAATTTAAAAGACAATTAGTGAGTATGTTGAACTGAATAAAAATTAAACTTCAATATATCACAATTTGTGAAGTACTATTACAGCAGTACCTTATGGAAAATTTTATAGCACTTAATAGCTCTACTAGAAAATAAGAAAGCTATTAAATCAATAATTTCAGCATTCATCTAAGAACCTAGAAAAATAGTGCATATAAAGTCAATGTAAGTAGCAGCAGAAGAATTAAGATCATAACAGAAATATTTGAAATAGAAAACAACACATAATTAGAAAAATTCAATTAAAGCCAAAAGTCGTATTTCAAAAAGATAAATAAAATTGATGCATGTCAATGTCTAGGGAGACGGAGAGAGAGTGAGAATGAGAAAGAGAACAGTTACCAAATACTCCTTAATTTCAGGAATAAGAGAGGTAAAATCATTACAGAATTTTCACATATTAAAATAATAATAAAATAATATTTTGGTCAATTTTATGACATTTGACAGCTTAGAATAAATGAAGAAATACCTTGAAAGACACAAAAATAACTAAAGCTCACTAAAAATGGTAAACATAACCTTTAGTCAAATATGTACTAAAAAAATAGCCAAATACATGCTAAAAAATTTGTAGTTTAAAGCTTCTCAGAAAAAGATCTCAATACACAAAAAATTTCACCGGTGAATCCTTCCAATTATGTGTAAGACTAATATTACAAATTATACACAAACTTTTCCTCTATTGTAAAAATGAGAAAAAGCTTCCCAACTAATTTTAAGAGACCAGTTTTATATTGATGTAAAAGCAGACAAAGATTTTAGAAGAGACCAAACTATAAGTTTTTCCCTCCTATAGATGCAAAAATTCTTAACACAATTTTAGATATTTTAATGAAAAAATAAATGAAGTATAATGCATTATGATTAAGAGGGCTTTATTGTAAGAATGTAAAGTTACTATAAATTTAAAAATCAATGTTGTTCACCATATTACAAAACTAAAATAACATGATTATAAAGACATCTTAGAGAATCTAACATTTAAGCCTGATTAAAACTTGCAGCTATTAGAAATAAAAAAAAAACGTGTTAACCCTATAAATCATGTTAATAAATATTCTATAGTTAATATCATATTTAACTGTAAAAGGCTGAGTTTTCATTTTAAAAAAAGCACAGATATATCTACTCATGCCACTTCTATTAAAAATTTTACTAGGACAGTTATACTGTACAATGAAGCAAGAATAAATAAATGTCATTTAGATTCAAAAAGAAGACTAAGAAGATCAGTCATTATTTGCCAACAACATAATCTATGTTATGAAATCTGTAAAAATCTACAAAACAGCTTCCAGAATTAATAAGTGAGTTTAACAGTGTTGGAGGATATAAGATAATTACACACAAAAAATAAAATAACATTATAAAAGTAGTACTATTTACAATAGCCAGAAACAATAGGAACATGCAAAAAAATCTCACCAAAGATGTAAAAGGTCTCTATGGCACAAAATTGTACTGAGGAAAACTAAAGACAAGTAAATATATAGATAAATGATGTTTATTAGTCAGTGATGTAATATTTCTATATGTCAATTCTCTAAAAATAGATCAATACATTCAATCCCCACCTCTACTAAATAAGAAGGAGATATATATTTTTTGGTGAAATAATGAGGAATGAATGATAAGAGTGGAATGAGCCAAGTTTAGTTGATCTGTGGGATTCAGGTAAGATAATGGGAACAGTAGAAATAAAACGTTATTGATCTTGTTGAGACCCAACGTAGTCATGCATAATCCTGAGATAAGTCATAATTTACATGAATTTCTTTTCATTGCTCCATAACATATTAATATCATTGACAAATAGTAAAACATAAAAATAATTCTAATTTTGTAGGCAAACATAAAATATAATAAAAATTACTGAAACAAACACAAGTAGTCAGATATATAATTAAAACTATTAGGGTGTTTTCTTATTAAATGCTTTCATCTAATGAAAATTTCTTGAACATATGTTATGAGCTGAGTACATTTCAGGCACCCAGAATATATTCAGAGATTTATAATAAAGACAACTAAATATTCAATTATAAGATGATATAGTGAGGTTACGGGTACACCAAGGTTTACAAAGATACTAAAGAATCATACTAATTTATATTTTAGAAATGTTTTCCATTAAATTCTAATGATAGAAAATTTACTCAGAAATAGAAGTGATCAGATGAATATCTTGAAAAACAGAATGAAAAATTACAATTTGGGATTCCAGCATTTTGGGAGGCTGAGGCAGGTGGATCACTTGAGGCCAGGAGTTCAAGAGCATCCTGGCCAATAGGGCAAAACCTTTTCTCTACTAAAAATACACAAAGTTATCCAGGCATGGTGGTGTGCACGTGTAATCCCAGTTACTAGGGAAGCCGAGGCAGGAGAGTAGCTTGAATCCAGGAGGTCGAAGCTGCAGTGAGCCAAAATCATGCCACTGCATTCCAACCTGGGTGACAGAGTGGGACTCCATCTAAAAAAAAAACAAAAAGAAAAGAAAGGAAAATTATAATTTGTACATATATTAAAAAAAAAAAAGAAATCTCTGGTGGGGTAGACTTTGGAAAACAAAGATAAATAGTTCAGTTCTGACCCAGTTTAGTTTCAGGTACTGTGGAACCTTCATATCAATGTGTACATTAGGCCCCGAGGTATGGTGGCATGAAATGCAAGGGTGAGACTTCAACTGGATCATAAATTCAGGAGTTATCAATATTAAGATATTAAGAGAAATTGGTAGAAAGTAGCAATCCTCTAGCTTACTCAAGAGGATCAGCTAGATCAAAAATAGAAGAGAGCATAGGATAACTCTAAAAATAGAAATGTAAAGAGAAGACACAACAGGTAAATATAGCCACAGAGACTGAGAAGGGGTGGTTAGACTGGCAGAAGGGATGCATGTATTTCAAAACACTATTGTAGTAGTCCGTTCTCACACAGCGATGATGAAATACTCAAGAATGAGTGATTTATAAAGCAAAGAGGTTTCGCTGACTCATATCCGCATAGCTGCGGAGGCCTCGGGAAACTTACAGTTATGGCAGAAGGCAAAGGAGGAACAGGCACCTTCTTCACACGGAAGCAGGACAGAGTGAGTGCAGGCAGGGGAAATGCCAGAGGCTTATAAAACCATGAAATCTCATGAGACCACTCACTAACACAAGATCAACATGGGGTAAACCAACCCCATGAACCAATTACCTATACCTAATCCCGCCATTGACACTTGGGGATTACAGTTCAAGATGAGATTGTAGGTGGGGGTCATAGCCTAACCTTATCAACTATACAACCCCAAATTATTTACATGTAAAGGTATGCTGCACAAAGTTCTCAAAGACAATATAAATACCTAATTATTTTAAATAATGTATGTTTATTCATATAAAAACTAACTTCCATGGATTTTTTTTTTTTTTTTTTTTTTTTTTTTGAGACGGAGTTTCGCTGTTGTTACCTAGACTGGAGTGCAGTGGCATGATCTCAGCTCACCGCAACCTCCGCCTTCTGGGTTCAAGCAATTCTCCTGCCTCAGCCTCCCGAGTAGCTGGGACTACAGGCGTGCACCACCATGCCCAGCTATTTTTTGTATTTTTAGTAGAGACAGGGTTTCACCTTGTTGACCAGGATGTTCTCCATCTCTTGACCTCGTGATCCACCCGTCTCGGCCTCCCAAAATGCTGGGATTATAGGCGTGAGCCACAGCGCCTGGCAGGATATGTTAATCGCATTTGATTTGTGCAAAATATTGAGCTTCAGTAGAAAGCAAACATTATTTTATTAATATTTGTATTTATATGTTTCTACATGATCCTAAATATGAAACATAAGTTTCCAGAGGAAAAAAAATAAGAAAAATTTTCAAAGTAAACTAAACAATACCAGAGTCAACTCATAGTTTTTAAAAAGAACAGTAATACTTTGAATCTTTGAGAAAGTCACAGTTTTTAGAGAGAAATAATATTACATTTTATTTTTGTAGTTCTGGATGTCTCAAATTATACTTATTGTTGCATTGCTGCAAATTTGGTTCTGAAATATGCTCAACTGACTGAAATGAGAAGCTGGTTGTTAACTAAATTGCCCTAGGACACTCCACATACTTATTTTGTCCCACAGGGATTTTTAAAAGGGTTCTCATATGATAATCATTATCTGTGTCCTGTTCGCAGCTGCCCTTTTACAGAAACATAGAATTTGTGATATCCCATGTGACTTTTTTTGTGTGTTTCTCCGGTTGATGCAGAAAAAAAAGAAAAGAAAAACTAACTTTATGTAAATTAAACTTGAGGAAATAATGATTCAGAGTATAAGTACCTATATGCCAAGTTTCAGGGAAAAGCAAATAAAAAAGCAATGTTATAAATCATTCAAAAAGGGGGATTTACGATGGAAACAACAAGCCAACTTTAACCACAGTTTCTCTGTTGGGTGCTTCTCTGTAGAACAGTTATAATAAATCATGCAATGAATGAATAGAAAATAGAATTCTTTCAACTTCCTCAGGATAAGCTCCTGAGACTCCTTTCTGTACTTAAGCATGCACATCTCTTTTTATTACAGATATTTTACACTGTATTGACTACACCATACTTACCATATTCTAGCAAACAAATTTTTCATCTGTGTATAATCAGATGGATATTCAAATACTATTTTTTATTTTAATTTGTTATATTGCATATTTGTGCAAGCAGTGCCAAGGTTTCAGCATGCCTTGCTGTAAGAAAACTTACTGTTACAAAGCCATCTTTGAAGAAGCTACGCAGAGCATGTTTCACATAGCTTCAAATGCCATGTTACATTTTATTTACAAAACTGAAATACTATTTAAAAAATATATATATAAATTTCAAAATTTTAGTATTTATTTTATGGTTTATTAGAAATACTCAACATCTTTAATTATTGTTACTAAATCCTCTTATAAAACAACTTTGCTTAAGAGATGATCTAGGATGGACTTTGTACATTTTTTCAGCACCATTGTAGTTTTTTCCACTCCTATTTGTATTAATCAAAAGTTTATAGGTTTTTAGAAAGGAAGTAACCAAGCAAATAAAGGAAGTGATTAGAAGGCAGGACATATGAAATAAGGAAGTAATTTAAAAACAGTGAGGAGATAAGAAGAAGAATATACGGTGGCAGAGAGAAAGACAATAAATTGGAAGAAGTGTAAAGGAAAAAAAAAACAAACAAACATGATAGATTGTGTTTCCAGTAAAGGAATCTTGCTATTTAATCTTCTGGATATTTTGAGTACCATTACCACCTGAGAAACTAGAACAGATGTAAGAAGCTTCAGAAAAGCAAGACAAAAGAGTAACTCAAAGGAAACAAAAAATTTAAAAGTGTATATGTCTGAGATTTCTCCAGACTTGAAAATTGTATAATGGTATGAGTTACCTTACTCTAATTCAAATTACTTTATGAGGTAACTTCTTACTTATGCAGCAGTTCAGATTCAGAAAGGTATGACAACCTCACCACCTACTTTTCAATTTAGAGACATTTTTATTAGGTACCCAGACATAATTGTTTTCTAGTGAAAGGTATTTTTATAATTCATTTCAAGTTTTTAGCCAAAGAATGATTTTGCACTAGCTAAAGTAGAACATAAATGAGCCTTTAAGCAGGAGACATGCTCATCTTTAAAATGGGGGATGAAGGGCATAGTGTGTTAAAGAGCCTTGTATTTTCTGCGAGTATAGCTTCCTCAACTTAAGAGGTTGGGAAAGGACATCTACACCAGTTGCATGCATCTCTAAAGTCTGCAGTAGGTAAATAGGAAGAGCCTTGGGAAGTTCACCAATTTATAATTATCTTCCAGTGCTTACTCCAAAACAGGCGGTTAATAAGTAGAGAAATGCTAAGGAGGCAACAAGAACAAAAAGGAGAATTCATTGTAACAAAGGGAAAATGCCATGTTATTCTCTAGTTCAACGTGCTGTGAAATTTAGCAAACCATGGAGTATATAGCAGGAGAGAGAGAGAGAGGAGCATCCTACATTAGGCTGTTGTACTGAGTTCATTGACACATTTGACTAGATTCGTAGGCAATTATGTATTCTTGAAGAGACAGGATTTGATTTTATGTACAACTTAACAGCTACATAATTAGAAAAGACTGTCTCCAGTCTTTCTATGCGATTTCGTTTGTAAACAATATCCAAAACTTTGCTTTGCTTTAATGATGTTTATACATAAAAACAAAAGGAAAGAAATACTCATGGCTAACTTTAAGGTGTTACTTCACAGAGCAAGACTTAACTTCTCACCTAGTGTTAACGGAACATGCAGCAGGTGAAGTGGAAAAAGCAGCTGACTGAGAATCAAGAGACCAGGAATTTCATCTTGCTGTTGCCACTAATTAGCTTTCTGACCAAGAGTATCTCAGTGTCTCTGAATTTAAATTTTCTCATCTGTAAAATGAGAAAGTTGTTGATATCTAAAGTCCTTTCTTGTGCTAAAAAATCTATACACATTGCATTCTCTGCTGGCAGCATAGATAGATATACATTGACCTATCTGTGTGTACTTTCTGTTCCTTTTGTAATGCTATTAATATATTCCAGTAATGTTAACTGGCAATGGTTATGTGTATAGTCTGTATGACAGAGGGAATCAAAGTGATCTGTTCAAGAATCAGAATCCTCAACATAGCTAGTTAGCAAAAGCCCCTATCAACAAAGTTCTCTGGTGATACTGTGATGCCAGTGATTCCTTGGGGATGTGTTTCCATGTCTATTTAACTGAGAATGAACTGCACCCATACTGAAATAAAAAGTTAGAATTTTTATTGCAATTGGACAAAATGTAGTCTCTTCAAGGCATAATGATAGCTTATATTTCTTTCTCAATGGTGTCTCTATGATACAAATTTGAAGAATGGAAAAACATCAGTGAATTAAGGAGATAAATAAGCACCCATGGCATTGAGAGTACTTCTGTGAGCTGACTTAACATGCATAAACATACTTGGATCTTAATGCCCTACCTAAAACAAACAAAAGAAAACAGACCCGCCAACAACAACAACAAAAAAAACCCACAGAGAGTAACAGAAATGTTTATAATACATATGAACAATGAATAAATTATAGAAAACTGGGAGTACTATAATTGTTATTGATATTACATTGACTATGCAATTCTAAGTCATTGTTTAAATTTCATTTCTTTAAATCACTAGCATGTCTATGTTATAATATCTTGGGTAAATGTTGATATACTGCAGATACATTTTATGATGTGTGTTTAATTTGTGTTGCATTTAACAAACTAAAAACAAAATTCTGAATGACAAGTATGCTTGTTAATGAAACCTCTAAAATATGTTACAAATAATGGAGTTTGGCCCTCTGTGTATCAACTCATTTTTTTAAGGCACATTATGTAGGAGAGCAAAGTTATAAATTTGAAACCAATGTGATTTTTTTATTCCATTATATGATTACAAACTTGATTACTGGTGATTTCAAAAGGTCTTTTTCAAGTGGCTTTCTATTGTTTCTAAAAAGACAATATGAGAGAATGTGGATAAGTCAATAGATGTTCCTGTAATTTATTATGCATGAAAGGGTAATAATGAATCAGTAGTGACATAAAATTCAAGTTTATGATTATAGAAACCTGAGCAGATCATGTAGTTTAGTCCTCCGTTACCCACTGTCTGTGGACCAAAGAAAACAAAGGTTTCTTCTTTTTTAATCTCCATATTTTTCTATTAATACTTATCTCCTAGGATCTTTGGTATGCAATTTAAATCATTTACCACTCTAAAATAAATTTGACTTGAAAAACACTGCTCGAACCCAACCTCATTACTGATGAAATCACTGAGCTCTAGAGAGTTAAAGTGACTTTCTAGCATCAAACAGTTCATTAATAACAGAGCCACTGTTGTAACCTAGGTCTTGTGACTTCAAATGCAGCAATTTATCTTTTAGCCTTCAGACATTTATCGTTTGGCCTTTGTACAGTCCAAAATCAAGAGCAATTATCTACAATGTAATTCTCTTTTGGTATTTAAAATCTTGAGTTTATTCTGGAAATTAGAACTCATAAAATTTTTATAAATTAGATACACGCTCAAAGATGAAATCTCTGAAGTGAGAAAGAAGCCAGGGATTTCAGCAATAAGAAAAAGAGATCCAATATTCTAAAACTTTCTCTGATTAGCCATGGAGAAAGGAATAAAAGGCAGTCTGATGTGTTAGTATCCATCTGATCCTAAGTATAAATTGTTTCACCTTGATCTAGGGTAACCTGAGAGGAGTCTCTTCAGAATTACTTGCCTGAATCTCCAAAACAATGCTGTCAAGATTTTTCAAGTAGAGAGAGACAAAGTCATTAGTAAATTTTACAAAAGGAAATGTCATCTAACAGAGCCATTTCCATCCCTGAACCCAATGTTCAATGGAGACATAAGGAATGGGCCTATTAAGAAAGCAGGTAAATGGGCAATGGGACTTCTAAATTCCCATTAAGGGAGATTATATAAAATTCACAATTTGAAAGAACAGTTAGAAACTGGTCTTTGAAATATTTTTAATGAAATACTCAAATTAACAAAGTCAGTACTTTAGATCTGATGAAAAAACACTGGCTAATTCCCAAGAAGCCTCTCGTGTTGGCCTTTGACTGGTTTAGCACAATCTATAATCTAGCCCAGTGCTTCTCAGAATTTGTTCTCAAAAATTGCAGCATGTACAGAGTGAACTCATATGAACTATTAAATAAAACCACTTACACTAAAACTTCTGCCTTCTGTAGTAGATCAACATGAAAGCAAACACAATTAAAACTTGATTTATGAGTGTATAATCAGTACTAAGTATGTGATAATGTATACATTCAGATTTGTACTTTACTTTAAAATTGTCTTAAAAGGCACAAAAGATATAAAATGAACTTTGAATGGCATCAGGATAAATGAGTGTGATCTACCATCACATTGGGAACATTGTTATCAATGTGAGTGGAATACCCAGCATCTGATAGCTTAAAAAGAACATGCCAATTTTTGCCTCTGACTCTCATTTTCCTTTTAAGCTCAGTCTATTCATGAAGTGCCAGTTCTCAGAATGACATGCTGCGTGTCACTTGGATTGTCTCCATTTTCAGCCTCTGAGTTGATTCATGTTTTAATCCCATGGAGATATAAGGTTATATGTAAAATTGGAATAATATGCTTCCCTAAACCTGCTTTGTAAGATGCTGGCAAAAAAGAGTCACTATTTGATAGTTAAATAAGAGAATATAACAGTAGAATTTTTTGTTTTTTTTTTTTTTTCTTTTTGCTTCGTCCCCAAATAAAATCTGGTGGAAAGTGGAAGCATTCAGAATTCTAAGGGTCATATAATGGAATACTTGGTATCAGGCAGGTGGCTAGGGTGTACTAGTCATGCCCTGTTGTAAGTAGTAATAGCCAGGAGGACACTATAGTTGATCCTGACTTATTTTCTGCCATGATATACCAGAATTCTTCAATAGCAAGTATATGGAGTCTCTTGGCTTCCCTGGAAGTATGTTGAGAGTGTTGCATTGAGGATAAGCATGAACCAGTTGGAACAAGACCCTATAAAATTTTATTATCATTGGTAATATAACTCCTTTGTATCCACTGACTATCAGAAATAAGGAAAATTAATTTCAAGAAATTTAATTTTCTAAAGAACACTTTATATCTTCTTGTATCAAACAGAAACTCACAGGATATATTGCTATTCCCATTTGTATGTGACAACACGTTCTACAGCTCACTACTTACCCCAAGCCCTGGAGAAATCATCAGTGTTGAGCAGTTCATGAGAGCATGGCAGTGTAAAGGCTTGTGTGGGATTTGGGGCAACAGTCTGAAATGTAACACCCTGCTTACTCTGGGCTTTTAGGCTAGGGAACTAATCCCCCAGAGTCTTTTGGCCCTAGCAGAATCAAATATGCTTCCTGGAACCGTTCACCAAGTATTTTGGTCAATGTCAATTGCTAAGAATAAAACAAAGTCACATTCCTGCAACTATGGACACAGTAGAAACTATTTACTAAGTTTGGTTAACTCTGATGAAATTTTTAAATGGTTCCAAAGGAAAATGCTAATTTCATAAAATATTGAAGACTGTGGAAAAAATTGCCATTCACGAAACTAGAAATACATTTTTTAAATGAGTACTATACTAAAAAAATAATTATTAACTTTAATTTCCTTCCCATTATCATACAGTTTAAGTAGCTATGTAAAAAACTGACAATGTTCAAGGACAATGCACTGTTGCAGCTAGTGGAATACTATAGTTCTCTTATGAATTCATATAGTCACAACAACCACATTTAAGAGCACCAAAAATCAGTTATATTTATGTCCAAATTTGTTTGTCCCAGTTGAATTTATTATAGCACTTTAAATTTAATTGTTATAGCATTTAATATAAAAATAATAAAATATATGAAGGAAAATAAAAGTTTATATAAAATGTTTTCTATATAATAAAAGTGAATAGTTCAAAAATTTAATGAATGAGAAGATAACTGTAAATAATTTAAAACAAAAAAATTAAGGGGTTCTGCATACAATTTGTTTCATAAATTATTTAAGTGTTCATTTTTTTAGACATTGTAATCAGAAGTCATGTTTCATTTACAGCGATTATGTGCTTTCTAAGAAAAATGATAGAATCTTATTCATGCAAAATATATTCTAAGTGAAGACTAAATTTCACAACTAGGCTGGTTAATTAATTATAATTTATACATTTTTAATTCTAAGTAAAAATATCAGATATCCTTATGTTATTTGTCATGTTTTCCTGTTTAGAAGAGCTTTTAAGTTTACTGATAAAATAACTACTTGAACCACTCATGAGGTAGAAAAGCCTCTGCATAATCATTTTACTATGGCTTGTGAAATTGTATCTGAAGTATTTTGCCTGCTGTTTTTGCTTATTTTTTCATACATTAATATAAAGTAGAAAGATATGCTAGTCTATATTCAACAATTCTTGCTTTAGAGATCAACAATTCTTTATATTAAAAACATTAATTTTGTTAGTTTTAAACTAAAATTATTGAACAAAAGAACATGGAAATGTTCACACTCCTTGTTTAAGATATGGAAAATATTAAACAAGTGAATAATGAATTCCCAGTATGATATCCAATTTGTTTATCTTTTTCAGTATGTTTAAGATGATTTTGAAGAAAATTAATGGCTGTTTCATTATGTAAACATAAGCATACAGAAATTATGCCTACTAAAAAATAACCAGAAAACACAGTCAGTGGTGCAACAGTAAAAAAACACAGCAAAGGAACAGAACAACTGCCTATTATAAGACTCAGTAGTGTGTTTTAAAATTCAGGAATATATAAATAATTATTATAATAATGAATTGGAAACACTTAAAATTGAATAATAAAGATAGATATTTCTAGTTTTTAATACATACTTGCAGAAATGATACCAGCTGAAACATCCTCTTTGACATCCTCCTATGGAAAGTTGCACAGATAACTGTTCTATAATAATGAAGAAATAGCATATGCTTTTTGCATTCAACTATTTTCTGTACCAAAGAATGATGGGAAATTCTTCTGCTGAGTTCTGGAACGATTGTCTTATAACCACATGGCAACTCTATAAACAGTAAAATGACAAAGTAGTTCAAGATGGCTATGCAAGTACTTGGAGGACAAATCTCATCAATATTTTAGTAATAGATTTCTAACAACCTGGAATATTTAGCTTTAACATAACAGTAAAAAACACACTACAGAATATCTCATTTCCTTTGTCTGAAACCACTGAGGCCACATTGTCACATTTTGGTTGACTAAGTCTCAACTTGTAATTCAGTTTGATTTCAACTTTTGCAGGAAACCTGGGACGTGAAATAAGATGGCAATAATGAAGTTCTTGAAAGGATGTAAGTCTAGCATATCCCTGAGTATTAAATGATCTTTATAAGTAACTTTTCATGCATAACCTTGACACAAAAAACAAAACTGTAATTTCCACAATCACAGCATATTGTTTTTTTCTCTCACAGGCAGAAAAAAAAGTTATCTTTAGTCAATGTTCTACAATACTTTATTATTACTGTTTTCAAATCATTACGTATGTGTTGAAGAAGAGATAAATTGAGGAATTGTCCTCACATTTGACCTATTTCCTTTTTCCTATTTTACAAAGAATTGTATTTGCCAAACAGTATAATATTTTAAATATTAGGACAATTTCATAAAAATCACTTTTACACATTTATAAGTGACTCAAATTTCAATAATTAAAATGAATTTACTTATGTTCTGTGAATCTTAGTGTACCAATGTGGCAAATAGGTAGAAAGATAATTCTCTATTAAAAGAAATATAGTATCTACTTCAATAAAACTCAAGCATTCACAAAGGTATTTAAAACACCTAGGAACTCACTAAAGAAAAAGTTTATATAGTCCACACATAGGGGACATGAAAAAGTGAAGTAGAAAAGCTTCAGGCTATTACTGCTGGTAGGGTGCATTCCCAACAGTTTCATGAAACAACTAATATAGAATCAATTACTTCTGCCTAGTAGGGAAGGCTTTTTTCCAGGTAACCTCTAAACTATTTTCTTCCCACAACTGTTAATGCATAGCCCTCCTACTATCAC
This sequence comes from Callithrix jacchus, assembly GCF_049354715.1. Taxonomy (NCBI): domain Eukaryota; kingdom Metazoa; phylum Chordata; class Mammalia; order Primates; family Cebidae; genus Callithrix; species Callithrix jacchus. The sequence goes on from NC_133505.1 coordinate 71,815,856, forward strand.
TGTAGACCTGATCATAGCCAAGATGTGGAGCAGAGTTAGCACACAATGAATTTATTCCTGTGCATCCAGGATCTATTGTTGAAATTTTGATGGAATTGCCCTGAAAACAAGCAAAACTAGTAATTCTACTTTGCATGGATCTTTTCAATAGCAGAAAAAGCAGTAACTAGACATTGACGGTCTGTTTAATAAAGGCTGAACTTTAATCTTTGTTAAGAGATAACAGCTGACTTTTAGCATAGGTTTCTCATAAAATGGAGTTAATTAATATCCACAGTGTATAAAGAACTCCAATAAATCTCTAAAAATAATTTATTCAATAGACAAATATAAAATAATATGACCTAAATATATTCAGGAAAATAATTAGGAACAGAAAATAAGCATATTAAAGGTGCCCAATCTCAGTAATTAGAAAAGTGGTGTGGGAAAATCATGTTGAGATAGATATAATTTTACTCCCATTAAATATAGAAATAATAAGACACCAAATAAAATAGTAAGTATTGGAAAATTTTTGCCTTTGTTTTCTGTTCTTAAATTTTATTTAAAATTTTCAAGATAGAATCTTCCTCGGTCACCCTGGCTAAAAATGTGGTGGTGCCATCATAGCTCACTGCAGCTTCAAACTTCTGAGATCAAGTGATCCTCCTGCCTCAGCCTCTGGAGATGGGAGTAAAGGTGCATACCACAGTGACCATCTTGGAAAACTTTTAGAAAAATGGAAACTCTAATACCCTGTTGGTGAGAGAGTAAATTGGTATAACCATATGCAGCATATTAGAGGTATCTAAAATAATTTACAATGTTTTAATGCTGGAATCAAGTTGCAGTTCTGAATATATAATCTAGATAAACTTTTATAAATGTGCATTAGAGAATTTTTATAGAGATGTTTACTGGATCACTGTAAGAATAAAAAATAAAAACAAAATATTTAGAACTACATTAGATAAAATATGGAAATCTGAAGAGGGACTTCTTAATGAAATGACTGTAACACAAAAGATGAAATAGAATTCATATGTATTAATATGGATGCAAAAATCTAAATAAATGTAAATAGGTAATATAAATTATTACATAACAATATATTTAAGCTTAAAGAAGAATCTTACAAAATAACACTGGATAAGTTACTAATACGGTTTGAAAGAAAGGAATGAAAATGAATCAACATATGTTATAAAAAATCTATTTCTTTTTTGTTTATTACAAAATCTGAAGTTAATATGATAAACATATATATTCACTAATTTTGACTGTATATGTGACTTTTGGGTTGTATTTTCTATGCTTGTTTCAAAGTTAAAATATATACAATTTAAAATAATTGTAATTAGAATAAATATTTTAACTTGTTGATGATGAAAATATGAAGAAAATAAAGTAAATTTGAAGATATTTTTAGTTATGCACACTTATGAATGAAGGTTTGTGGAGAAAGAGAAATTTAGTGCATAAATAAATAGGTACAATGTTGTAGAAAAATAACATCAAAATATCCTTCAAACCATGAAACATTTAATATACCCTGTGAATTAGGAAACTAATGTCCTCTATCATTTTATAACCCATTCCTTTGGTCCACTAATGAACAGAACAGCTTGTACATACTGTCAATTGTCAATTATGTAAAATGCTATTTGTTTAACCATAATAGTAGCTTTTAAGTTGCTAAAATGAAAATATGCTCATGGAATTACTAAAAAATTAATCAAATTTAATATTAATGTATAAAAAATTAATATTGAAAATGATTGCAATATATTTGAATAAGAACTACATATGTGTATATTTAGTCAATCAAATTATTTGTTCTATTCCATTTTTTTTATAGGACTTGTGTTAATTATCTTAAACAAAGGAAGTATTTTAAACTTCCAGAAACATAGCATGTGTGCTATCTGATTATTTACATAAATTACAATCTAAAATGTATAATTCCAGTTTCATGGTAAATTTCAGTTTACCCACAATTTTTGAGATTCAGTACTGTGGAGTAGGACAAAGGTTGCTGAATTACATAATATTTGTCTTGATAGAAAAAGAAAAACAGTTTCTATAATTTCCTTCTTGCTACTAGACACTGTAGTTAATTTATGACACATAAATCTTTGAAGAACAACTGAGCAAGAACATTGTTTACTCTTTTTCTGAACTTGCTGGCTTTTTGAAGCCATCTATTATCTTAATAAAGTGATGAAAAAACAAAATATATAAAGTAGTAAAATGCTTTATTTTACTACCCTGCTGGTCAGCTCACCATAGAGTGATTATGTAACTAAAAAGTGTGGAAAGACCAGAGCTATAGAAAATCAAATCTGCAGTTAAGAATAGATCTAGAATTTTTCTTAGGAAATGTAGCAGACAAGGCAAGGTTCAAAAATGTTCTTAGCAGGTACTGGAGAGGTTGTGGAGAAATAAGAATGCTTTTACAATGTTGGTAGGAGTGTAAATTTGTTCATCCATTTTGGAAGACAGTGTGGCAATTCCTTAAGGATTTAGAACCAGAAGTACAGTTTGACCCAGCAATCCCATTACTGGGTATATAACCAAAGCTTTAAAATATTCTACTATAAACACACATGCACATATGTGTGTATTGTAGCACTAGAAATTTTATCAAATGCTTTTTCTGCATCTATTGAGCTGAACATACGAATTTTGTTTTTGAATCTATTTATGTGGTAAATCGTTATTATTGATCTGCATATAGTGAGTCAACCTTGGATTCCTGCATTATTATTATTAAGGTAGAACTGTGACTAAAAATTGGGCTTTGGAATAAAACAAAGTGTATATTGAATTCTGGTTCTTTTGTTTACTAGTAGTGAGAACCAGTGATGTATCCAATGCCTCCAAGAATCTTCTTACAGAAAAAATGGAAATAATAATATCAATTCACACAGATAATGCACATAAAGCATTTAGCAGTGGCTTAAATACATAACAACCCAAGAAATGGTGGCAGTCATTATCATTAAAATAAAGAATGAAAGTAACTAGAAGATATGGGAACTCACTATGGAAACTGAAAATGGGAATCTTAAGATTTAAGATTTCTTATTAAGAAAATAAGATTTAAGTTTCATAGAACAAGTTGACAAAATCTGAAATTGTCAAATGCTTATGTTGAATAAGATTGTCTTTTCAAATAATTATCACCTCCAACTATCAAGGCTTCTGTGCTTTTGAATATAGTCCATATTTGGGGGAGCAAATCAGTTAAATGTGTATATATTAGTATCACTACTCCTTCACAATATTGTATGATTAATCAGAAAAACTAAATAAAATGATTATTTTTGGATGTCGAGGCAGGAGAACAGGGTCTACAGATGGGGAATATAAGGTTGATTTTCACTGACTCCTGACAACTGAATCAAATGAACACACTTCAGCTATGACAGGAAATATCCTCTCCATTTACATAGGGCATACACTGAGTAAATTACTTTATAACTTTACTTCATCCTCTTCATTTACATATGGTGTACACCAAATAATCAATGGAAACCTCTAGAGAGTGTTTAAACCCTAGAAAATCCTGTAACAGTGATCTTGAGCCTCCATACTAAGGCCTGCTCCTACCCTGTGAAGTATACTTTTATTTTCAATAAATCTCCGGTTTTCTTGTTTTATTCTTTCTTAGCTTTCTTGGTGCATTTTGTCCAGTTCTTTGTTCAAGATGCCAAGAACTTGGACACTTTCCACTGGTAACAATGTCAAAAAGTCACCAATAAGAAAGAGAGGGTATCATGCATAGATGTTATTACAGTGATATGGTGATGGAACCACATTGAACCTTCCATACACTTCTGTCGTGTTCTCCAAGAGTTCTGACTTATTTAAGCAAGGCAAACCTGCTGTAATACTGTAATCAGGATCCATCTGCCTTCAACAAAAAACAAAAAACAAAAAAAAAAAACTCTGTCATTCACGTCCTATATCTGAACATTATCTCAAAGAGATTCTTTAGCTTTCTAGTCACATAGTCCCAGTCAGTGTTTTTAAAAATAAAATTTTATAGGATTTACAACTTAATTCTTATATTCTTTTAATGCTAATTCCACATTTCTGTATTAGATCTGACATGAGGAGATAAGTGGCAATAGATCACTTTTATCCCTAATGTCTTCTCGAACAGTTATTTGTGGAGCCTATGTGAGAATCTTTTAGATAATTATCAATATGTAAAACCGTGTATTTCCTTTTCTAAATTTCCTCCAAGATTTGAATGCTTATAATAAATTCACAATCTTGCTGCTCAATCCCAGCTAACTTTTATAACACCCACTTTATTCACATGAAACTATCAACCCTGTCTTTCAAAATGATGGGTGTGCCACTGCATTCTTCTGCCCATCACCCATCCTTCCTCTCTCTGGTGCTCAAACAAGCCTATTAAGATCAATCAAAAAATACATGGCACACATGAAGTCACTTGACTGTAAATGTGACATATTTAAATCATTCAGTCAACACAGTAATGGAAATTGTTTTCTTAAGCATCTTCTGCCCTTTACTTGATTTTATGAGGAGAATCTACAATGGTAGAGGAAATAATACGCCAAAGTAGTCTCTCTACCCATAAGACTTACAATAAATCACCAAGTCAATTCCCAGTTGAATTTATAGACCCCTGCATACAGTTGTCTGATAAGAAAATATGAAATAATGATTACAGAATTGTTTCTTTCTATTGAAACACTGGGAATCCTAGCTGAAATTAGGTACAATAGAACACTTTCTATTCAATGTTCTTTTATAGTAAAAGCAATATATATTGCTTTAAAAATACATAAATGGGTTTAAAAATATAATTAAATACTGAAGCAGCTATGCTATTTGTTTGTCATGTGCTGAGAAAGAATTCAGGACATAGACACATGTGGGTGGATTAGGAGTGAAAAGTTTAATAGACAGAAGAAAGCAGAGAAGAGAGCAGCTCACTGCGAGAGAGAGAGAGAGAGAGAGAGAGAGAGAGAGAGAGAGAGAGACATCCTAAAAAAGTGGGAGGTGGTGGACTGCAATAGTTTTTATAAGGAGGCTAGAGATGGTGCTGTCTGATTTTCATAGGGCTTACAGACTTGTTTGGTCAGGGATGGCATATACATAGTGCTTGGGGAAGGCTGGTCACCCACACTAATCTTTTTTTTTCCAAGACACAGTTTCGCTCTTGTTACCCAGGCTGAAGTGCAATTGCATGATCTCAGCTCACCGCAACCTCCGCCTCCTGGGCTCAGGCAATTCTCCAGCCTCAGCCTCCTGAGTAACTGGGATTACAGGGACGTGCCACCATGCCCAACTAATTTTTTGTATTTTTAGTAGAGGCGGGGTTATATAATTGTTTGATTTTTTTTAAAAAACCTGACCTTTCTCTCAGATAGGTTGTGAAGCACTATAATATAGCCTTGCTACTCAAAGTACAGTGTTAGGAAAAATAATTTTGACATAACCTGAAAGATTGTTAGAAATGTACAAACTCAGGTCCCAATGCAGACCAAATGAGTTAGAATCTATAATTTAACATTGTACTATGTAATTATTATTGTGAACTTCAAAATCTAAGACAGGCCTCATTCAATTTAGAATGTATATTTTGCCAAGATTAAGTATATGCCTATGACATAGCCTTAGGAGGTCCAGATGACATGTGCCTAAGGTAGTTGATGCATAGCTTGGTTTCATACATTTTAGGAAGACATGAGACAGCAATCAATATATGTAAGATATTCATTGGTTTTGTCTGGATAGGCAAGACAATTTGAAGCAGGGAGGGCACTTCCAGGTTATAGGTAGGGAAGAGACAGATTATTACATTTCCTTGAGTTTCTGAATAGCCTTTCCAAAGGAAGCAATCACATTGAGACAGGGTGTCACTCTGTCGCCCAAGCTGGAGTGCAGTGGCACAATCTTGGCTCACTGCAACCTCCACATCCTGGGAGTTTCACTGTGGACAAATTGTAAGGAGGGTATGTAGCATTTTTATTTGTAGTTATCTTTTTTTAGGAATAGAATGGGAGGCAGGTTTGCCCTCCAAAGTTTTCAGCCTGGCTTTTCCATTTGGCTAAGTGATTCTGGGATCTTGAGATGTATTTTCCTTACACAGTATGTACATTAAATTTTAACAGCCAATGAAGATGATGTACATACCTATCACCCCGAAAGTTTCTTTGTGCTCTTCTGTAGTCACTCCACTCTGCTACTGAACTCCGCTGCCACATCCTTAGGTAATAGTAGGGGTAAAAGAAGCAAGCACCTCTGTTACTTTAGATTAGTTTGCATTTTCTAGTATTTATAAAATTATACATTATGTATGATCTTTTGCCTGGTTTCTTTCACAGAACATACTTTCTTTGTAAGTTATCTATGTTATTGCATATGTTTTATTGCTTAGTATTTTATTATATGAGTATACCACAGTTTAGCCATTTCCCTGTCAATAGGCATTTGGTTTGTTTTCAGATTATTAGTTATTATTAGTATGCATATGATTAGTATGCATTAGTTGTTATTAATCTGCATTAGCCTAGAAGTAAGCATTTTAATTGCATATATATTCTTTAAATTACACATTTAGATAGTTATTATCTTTAACACTCAATTATCTTATTTTGGTAAATATACATAACATAGGACTTACTATTATATGCGTTTAAGTGTATAATTTTTAAGTGTGCAATTCAGTGGCATAAAATACATTCATATTGTTTTCCCACCATTGCCAATATTGGTCTCCAAGACTTTTTAGTCATCAGAAACTAAAAGTCTGTTCCCATCAAATCATAATTTGAATTCTTCTTTGTCCCCAGATCCTGATAACTACTATTCTGTTTTCTATCTCTCTTAGTCTATTATTTAATAGGTACCTCTTACAATTGAAATCATACATTACTTATCCTTTTGTATCTGTCTCATTTAGCATGATATTGTCAAAGTTCACTGTTGCAACATGTATCGGAATTTTATTTTTTGTTAAAGCTAAATAATATAACATTGTATACATATATGTGCTTTAGATATGTTTATATGTCACATTTTAGTGCACAAATTATGAATTTTTATGAAGTTCAATTTTTGTTGCCTGTGCTTTTGATGTCATATCCTAAAAATCAGTGGCAAATTCAATAAAGCTGTTTTCCTATGTGTTTCTTGAAAGAGTATCAGAATTTCAACATGTACATTTAAGGCTTTGATCCATGTGAATAAATTTTTGTATAAAGAAGAAGTTCAATTTATTCCTTTGCAGGTGGATATTTTTTCCAGTACCAATTGTTAGGAAAAAACTATCTTTGCTCTATTGAATGTTCATGGCATCTTTGTCAGAAATCAATTGACCATGTATATGAGGGTTTATTTTTGGCCTCTCTATTTTATTTTACTGACCTATGTCTATCCTTATGCAAATACCACATGACTTTGATTCCTGTAGCTTTGTATTCAGTTTTAAAATTAAAAAATGTGAGTCCTCCATATTTGCTCTTCTTTTTCAAGATGATTTTGGATATTAGGGCCCCTTAATATTTCATGCCAATTTTAGAATTATTTTTTCAAAATTATCATGAATTGCTCAAGAATAACAATAAACAAATAAAACTTTATTAATGAATTTTCTTGGATATTGAAACTGCAGTTGCATTTCAAAAAACTAAATGAAGTAAAGAAAACAGATGTGTAAACTGGCCAGGCACACTGGCTCTTGCCTATAATCCCAGCACTTTGGGAGGCTGAGGTGGGGAGACCCCTTGAGGTCAGGAGCTGGAAACCAGGCTGATCAACATGGTGAATCCCATCCCTACAAGAAAAACATACAAAAATACAAAAATTATACGGGTGTGGTCGCACACACATCTAGTCCCAGATACTTAGGAGAGTGAGGTGAGAAAATCTCTTGAGCTCAGGAGGTGGAGGTTGCAGTGATCTGAGATCATGCCACTACACTCCACCTCGAGCAACAGAGTGACACCCTGTCTAAAAAAATTCTAAACTGGTTAGATTTGTAGTACAACAGATGAGAGGTAAGAGTAACAAAAATCAAGACTTGGTAAAATTCTAGTAAAATAGCTTTTCCTGTTTTGTAGATATGCTCTGTGATCTGCCAGTTTGAAACTTTGCTACAATGACAGGAAAAATAAGTGAGAACTGAAATCATAAAATTTGTTATGTTGACTGTAAAGTGCTTTAAAATGTAGTCTCTTCCATATGATAGCTAGATCATATTTTATGTTATGCATTTGAGCAAATAAATATACAGAATTCAGCATACCCTAGCAATTACCAACTTTTCTAGTATCATACATTATCCACTGCTCCTGTATTTCTCTGTCGTTGAGTAACATAATTACTATACTGGATGTTCTTTATTTTCTTTGAAGTCATTCTTCATTTCCTGGTTTGCAATGCAGTTAAAAATATGTTGATACCTTAAAAAATGTTCAGTGTAAAATGAACACATCCCTGGTTGCTTATTTTTAAGGACAAATAAAAATATGTCTTTGATAATATGATTTCAAACTGTGGGAATTAGGCCATACTGATTATACAAATGGGCTATATTTTTATTACAAAATACGGAGAATGATTAAGCAAACTAAAAATTTGAAACAAAATATAAAATTTAATATCTAGGTGAAGTATATTTCTGTTCTTTCAGTCAATAGTTTTGTGTGTAATCTTATAATTTATAGTAATTATTATACTAATTTTATTTAGAAAATTTAGTTTCTATGACATTAACTTGAAACATTTAAATTTGCTCACATAATGGAAACTCATAATGGTGAGGTTAAAAAGTAGGTTTGTGAAGTACAGAATCCAGCCAGATATGTCAGTAAACTATTTGAAACAGATACATCATCAATAAACATCTAACAATTCTGTTCCTAATTTTTGAAAAATTTAGTATCTATGAATAAAGAAAAAAAAGAAATGTTTGGACTCTTCAATCTAATGTCCTCTTTCAGTTTTCTTTCTACTCTTCTGGGACATCTATATTATATACTAATTTCAACTTCCTCCTTGTACAATAAACACAAAGAAAATCATGTTTCATCAAAAAATTAAACTCTGGGTAAAGTTCAAGCATAAACATTTTAAATACAGCAAAGCCAGTATTCTCAAGGCAATATTATTTCTTAAATTATATATTTATACATTTTGTATCATATTGCTGTAGACTGACATATATATATATATGTATATATATATAAAACTCTTATAACCTACACATATATATGTATGTAGGTTATATATATATACACATATATATATGTGTGTAGGTTATAAGAGTTATATATATATGATATATATGACTGAGATATATACATAGGTGAAAAAAGATATATATATATATATATATATATGATAAAAGAGTTGTGTAAACAGAAAGGTCTTCAGCAATATACATTTCCCTTGTCAAAATGCCTATTTATTTTAAAATTTATTTTTAGACTTCATAATCAAACTCTTAAAGAGATGTTAGAAAGTAACAAGCATGTTTAGAATTCACTGGGAAGGAAATATTTTTGAGGGTTTCAGTTCAACTGTTTTGTGGTTTTTTTTTGAAGGAGAGATTTGTGTGTGTTTTTTTTCCCATGCCTGTTTAGCATTGTTTCTTAAGGAGTTGATATGTGCAGTGGTTTAGCTAAAATAACATAGAAAGCATTATACACAATTTGGAACCCAAAGCATACATGTGAAACAGTTTCTAAACTTCCTGAAAGTTTCCTTAAATGCCATTAATATTGCTCTTTAAGCATCATTACTTTAATAAAAGTATTTATTTTTTTACAGACATGATGTCTTCTTCCTTTCTGAATGCTGACTCATTTTTTTCAAACATTTACTGTAATTATTGTTATTGTACTTGTTTTCTGCTTTTTTTTTCTGATTGAAATCTACAAAGGGGAAAAATCAAGCTTCTTTGAAAGAAGTTGGACAAGTTCGCAGTTTCCTGATTTCTAAACCCATATAATAATTAAAATAAGAAATTAAAATATAAAGGTTAGCAAATGTCTCTTTAATGAGAATGAACTTGAATATAATTCAAAAACATAAAACTCTTAATTTTTAAATTGTGTTTTAAAACTTTCAAACAGATGTAAATCACTTATAGCTAAATATAAAATGTCAGTTGTAGCTAAACACAGAAAATTATTCAATGAAAATAATGTGAATTTTTTTTCTGCAATATATAACACATGCACGACTAAATAGGCCAATCCATTCTTCAAGAGTAGCACCTAGAGTAGTAATAATGAAGCTCTTATTATTTTGGTGATGACCAACTATTATGTTTACAATGAACTGCAAAAGGAAAACGTCTGGGAAGTTCAGGCTTCACTTTGGCAGGCACTGGTTTAGCTTAGATTAGCTATAATTTCTATTGCTTTAGAGAAAATAAAGGATATTCTGTTTTAGCATTTATGAATAAACATTGACATATAAAACTGCAAAAAGGACTCTGCAGAAAAATGTGCCCACTCACCTACCTACCTATCACCAGTGTATCTCCTGTTTTATACCTTGCTAAAGACAACATTAATATAGGCAATTCAACTCTAGTAGTCCTCTGCTTCACCTTGATTTCAGGAGTAATTATTTCATTGCTTGATGCTACCTTTTCTCTGGTCTTGGTGTAATTTTATAATTACCAAATGTCCTCCATATTGTTTTATGATGTGTTGCCAAAATTTGGGCTGAATGCATTATTAATGAATCCTGTACTGCTTTCACATCAGTGGATCTGTAACTCTTCAGCCTTGGATAAGAAGTGTATTTGTGGGAGGACTCAAGATGGCGCTGTGAGAACAACCCAGGATTGGAGCTCACGTTGAATCCGCAAACGGTGAGTCTGAGCTGCATTTCCAGACTGATCTTTGTTGCCCACAGAACGGGGAAACTCCCAAGCATAAAAAAGACACGGGACGCCAGGCAGTAGGTCTGCCTGGCGAAGCTGGCAGCCGGGGCGGCGGCGGCCGGCCCTACCCAGCAATCCCCACAGGGCGCGCTTGTCCGGATGCCTTGTTGAACCGGCAACCTGAGACTTGAGAGGGCTGGACTTGATACTGAATGAGACTTGGACAGAAGCCCAGCCCAGGGGATTGTAGGGACAGATCGTTTGGGATACCCAGTGGGACGAACAAAACCGTGATTTCAAACTATCCCGAGCAGATGGCCCAAGACGCTGTGTGGGGGAGGGGCGTCCACAACTACTGAGGCAACCCACCCCAACTGAGATACACGCCCACTGCTGACGCAGCCAGCCGTTGCCGAGGCAACCCACCCCAACTGAGATACACGCCCACTGCTGATGCAGCCAGCCGTTGCTGAGGCCACCCGCCCCAACTGAGATACACGCCCACTGCTGACACAGCCTGCCGTTGCTGAGGCAACATACTACAATGAAGAGACTCTGCCGCAGGGCATAGCGGAGACCACAGCAGAGCCTGTAGGAACAGGGCGAATCACACAACAGCAGGGCGGAGCCTCGGCAGCCAAACAGTGGCTAGTCTGCCTTCTAGCTGGGCAGGACACCTCATGGAACATCCAAAAATAAAGCCCAAACCCCTCAACACAAAGCATTTGAGGGAAAAAAAAAAGGGTTTTTTAATGAGCTCTGTTGCAGCAGAATCAAACATAGCAGCCTAACAGCCCTGAAGGAACAACAGAGCACACAGCTCAGCAATTAAACCCCTATAAAGTACAAACTGTCTCCTCAAGCAGCTCCCTGACCCGTCTATATCCGAAAGATTGACATTAGGCAGGCATCATCCTGGGACAAAGAGAGCAGAAAAAGAAACTGGTAGCATCCCTCGCTGTGCCACAGCTGCTAGAGGTGCACCCCAGACAAGCAGGGTCTGGAGCGGACCTCAGCAGTCATATAGCGAAGGGGCTAGACTGGTAGAAGGAAAATCAAGCAACAGAAATACTTCATCATCAACATTCTGGGTGTCCACTCAGAGACCCAATCGAAAAGTCAGCAACTACGCAGACGACCAGTGGACAAATCCACAAAGATGGGAAGAAACCAGCACAAAAAGAAGGAAAACACCCGAAACCAGAACACCTCGCCTCCTAGAAAGGACCAAAACTCCTCACCAGCAAGGGAACAAAGCTGGACGGAGAATGACTGTGACGAAATGATGGAATTAGACTTCAGAAGGTGGATAATGAGAAACTTTTGTGAGCTAAAAGATCATGTATTAAATCAATGCAAAGAAACTAAGAACCTTGAAAAAAGATTTGAAAAAAGATTCGAGGAAATGATAACAAGAATGGATAACTTAGAGAGGAATATGAATGAATTAAAGGAGCTGAAAAACAGAATACGAGAACTTCGCGAAGCAAACACAAGTTTCAATAGCCGAATTGACCAAGCAGAGGAAAGAATATCTGAAGTCAAAGACCAACTCAATGAAATAAAACGAGAAACCAAGATCAGAGAAAAAAGCGCAAAAAGGAATGAACAAAGTCTCCAAGAAATGTGGGACTATGTGAAAAGACCTAACCTACATTTGATAGGTGTACCAGAAGGGGACGAAGAGAATGAATCCAAGCTGGAAAATACTCTTCAGGAAATCATCCAGGAAAATTTCCCCCACCTAGCAAGACAGGCCAACACTCAATTGCAGGAAATACAGAGAACACCACAAAGATATTCCGCAAGAAGAGCAACCCCAAGGAACATAATCGTCAGACTCAACAGGGTTGAAATAAAGGAGAGAATACTAAGGGCAGCCAGAGAGAAAGGTCGGGTCACCCACAAAGAAAAGCCCATCAGACTCACAGCAGATCTCTCGGCAGAAACACTACAAGCCAGAAGAGAGTGGGGGCCAATATTCAACATTCTTAAAGAAAAGAACTTTTAACCCAGAATTTCATATCCAGCCAAACTGAGCTTCAGAAGTGAAGGAAAAATAAAATCCTTTGCGAACAAGCAAGTACTCAGAGATTTTGTCACCACCAGGCCTGCTTTACAAGAGCTCCTAAAAGAGGCACTACACATAGAAAGGATCAACCAGTACCAGCCATTCCAAAATCACACTGAATGCTAAAGGGCTTCAACATAATGAAGAATCTACAACAACTAACGGGCAAAACAGCCACTTAGCATCAAAATGGCAGTATCAAATTCACACATAACAATATTAACCCTAAATGTAAATGGACTAAATGCACCAATCAAAAGACACAGACTGGCAAATTGGATAAAAATCCAAAACCCATCAGTGTGCTGTATCCAGGAAACCCATCTCACATGCAAGGATACACAAAGGCTCAAAATAAAGGGATGGAGGAAGATTTACCAAGCTAATGGAAAGCAAAAAAAAGCAGGAGTTGCAATTCTCATCTCTGATAAAATAGACTTTAAAGCAACAAAGATCAAAAGAGACAAAGAAGGCTATTACATAATGGCAAAAGGATCAATACAACAAGAAGAGCTAACGATCCTAAACATATATGGACCTAATGCAGGAGCACCCAGATACATAAGGCAAGTTCTTAATGACTTACAAAAGGACTTAGACTCCCACACAATAATAGTGGGAGACTTTAACACTCCACTGTCAATATTAGACAGATCAACCAGACAGAAAATCAACAAGGATATCCAGGGCTTGAACTCAGACCTGGAGCAAGCAAACCTGATAGACATTTACAGAACTCTCCACCCCAAATTCACAGAATACACATTCTTCTCAGCACCACATTACACCTACTCTAAAATTGACCACATAATTGGAAGTAAAGCACTGCTCAACAAATGCAAAACAACTGAAATCATAACAAACAGCCTCTCAGACCATAGTGCATTCAAGTTAGAACTCAGAATTCAGAAACCGACCCAGAACCGCACAGCTTCATGGAAACTGAACAACTGGCTCTTGAATGTTGACTGGGTAAACAACGAAATGAAAGCAGAAATAAAGAAGTTCTTCGAAACCAATGAGAACGAAGACACAACGTGCCAGAACCTCTGGGACACATTTAACGCAGTCTCTAGAGGAAAGTATATAGCAATAAGTGCCCATAGGAGGAGAATGGAGAGATCCAAAATTGACACCCTATCATAAAAATTAAAAGAGCTAGAGGAGTAAGATCAAAAAAACTCAAAACCCAGCAGAAGACAAGAAATAACTAAGATCAGAGCTGAGCTGAAGGAGATTGAGACACGAAAAACCCTCCAAAATATCAATAAATCCAAGGGCTGGTTTTTTGAAAAGATCAACAAAATAGACAGACCACTAGCCATATTGATTAAAAAGAAAAGAGAGAACAACCAAATAGATGCAATAAAAAATGATAAAGGGGAAATCACCACAGATTCCACAGAAATTCAAACCATCATCAGAGAATATTACAAACAACTCTATGCACATAAACTAGTAAACCTGGAAGAAATGGATAAATTCCTGGACTCCTGTGTCCTCCCAAGCCTAAACCAGGAGGAAGCTGAAACTATGAATAAACCAATAACAAGGTCTGAAGTTGAGGAAGCAATTAAGAGCCTACCACACAAAAAAAGCCCAGGACCAGACGGGTTCACAGCCGAATTCTACCAGACACACAAGGAGGAGCTGGTACCATTCCTTCTAAAACTATTTCAAACAATCCAAAAAGAGGGAATCCTTCCCAAATCATTTTATGAGACCAACATCATCCTGATACCAAAACCCGGCAGAGACCCAACAAGAAAAGAAAACTTCAGGCCAATATCCATGATGAACATAGATGCAAAAATCTTCAATAAAATAATGGCAAGCCGATTGCAACAGCAAATTAAAAAACTTATTCATCATGATCAAGTAGGATTCATCCCGGGGATGCAAGGCTGGTTCAACATACGCAAGTCTATCAACGTAATTCACCACATAAACAGAACCAAAAACAAAAACCACATGATTATCTCAATTGATGCAGAGAAGGCATTTGACAAAATTCAACAGCCCTTTATGCTAAAAACCCTCAATAAACTCGGTATTGATGGAACGTATCTCAAAGTAATAAAAGCTATTTATGACAAACCAACAGCCAATATCATACTGAATGGGCAAAAACTGGAAGCATTCCCTTTGAAATCTGGAACTAGACAAGGATGCCCTCTCTCACCACTCCTATTCAATATAGTACTGGAAGTTCTAGCCAGAGCAATCAGGCAAGAAAAAGAAATAAAGGGTATTCAAATAGGAAAGGTGGAAGCCAAATTGTCTCTATTTGCAGACGACATGATAGTATACCTAGAAGACCCCATCGCCTCAGCCCAAAACTCCTGAAACTGATAAGCAACTTCAGCAAAGTCTCAGGATATAAAATCAATGTACAAAAATCACAAGCATTCGTCTACACCAATAACAGACTTAAAGAAAGCCAAATCAAGAGTGAACTGCCATTCGCAATTGCTACAAAAAGAACAAAATACCTTGGAATACAACTCACAAGGAACGTAAGAGACCTCTTCAAAAAGAACTACAAACCACTGCTCAATGAAATCAGAGAGGACACAAACAGATGAAGAAACATTCCATGTTCATGGTTAGGAAGAATTAATATGGTGAAAATGGCTATACTGCCCAAAGTAATTTACAGAATCAATGCTATCCCCATCAAGCTACCATTGACTTTCTTCACAGAACTGGAAAAAAACACCATGAACTTCAGATGGAACCAAAAGAGAGCCCACATAGCGAAGTCAATTCTAAGCAAAAAGAACACAGCGGGGGGCATCACACTACCGGATTTCAAACTATACTACAAGGCTACAGTAATCAAAACAGCATGGTACTGGTACCAAAACAGAGATATAGACCAATGGAACAAAACAGAGGCACCGGAGGCAACACAACATACATACAACTATACAATCTTTGATAAACCTGACAAAAACAAGCAATGGGGAAAGGATTCCATGTTTAACAAATGGTGTTGGGAAAACTGGCTAGCCATGTGCAGAAAGCAGAAACTGAACCCCTTCCTGACACCTTACACTAAAATTAACTCCAGATGGATTAAAGACTTAAACATAAGACCTGGCACCATATAAACTCTAGAAGGAAATCTAGGCAAAACCACCCAGGACATAGGAGTAGGCAAAAACTTCATGAACAAAACACCAAAAGCATTGGCAACAAAAGCCAAAATAGACAAATGGGACCTAATGAAACTCCACAGCTTCTGCACAGCAAAAGAAACAGTAACTAGAGTGGATCAGCAACCAACAGAATGGGAAAAAATTTTCGCAGTCTACCCATCTGACAAAGGGCTAATATCCAGAATTTACAAAGAACTCAAACAGATGTATAGGAAAAAAACAGACAAGCCCATTCAAAATTGGGCAAAGGATATGAACAGATACTTTACCAAAGAAGACATATATGAGGCCAACAATCATATGAAAAAATGCTCATCGTCACTGGTCATCAGAGAGATGCAAATCAAAACCACATTGAGATACCATCTCACGCCAGTTAGAATGGCGATCATTAAAAAATCTGGAGACAACAGATGCTGGAGAGGATGTGGAGAAAAAGGAACACTTTTACACTGTTGGTGGGAGTGTAAACTAGTTCAGCCATTGTGGAAGACAGTGTGGCGATTCCTCAAGGCCTTAGAAATAGAAATTCCATTTGACCCAGCAATCCCATTACTGGGTATATATCCAAAAGACTATAAATCGTTCTACTATAAGGACACATGTACACGAATGTTCATTGCAGCACTGTTTACAATAGCAAAGACCTGGAATCAACCCAAATGCCCATTGATAATAGACTGGATTGGAAAAATGTGGCAATATACACCATGGAATATTATGCAGCAATCAGAAATGATGAGTTTGTGTCGTTTGTAGGGACATGGATGAATCTGGAAAACATCATCCTCAGCAAACTGACACAAGAACAGAAAATGAAACACCGCATATCCTCACTCATAGGTGGGTGATGAAAAATGAGAACACATGGACACAGAAAGGGGAGTACTAAACAGTGGGGTCTATTGGGGGGAAAAGGGGAGGGCCAGTGGGAGGGGGAGGTGGGGAGGGATAGCCTGGGGAGAAATGCCAAATGTGGGTGAAGGGGAGAAGAAAAGCAAAGCACACTGCCATGTGTGTACCTACGCAACTGTCTTGCATGCTCTGCTCATATACCCCAAAACCTAAAATCCAATAAAAAATTAAAAAAAAAAAAAGAAGTGTATTTGTATACCTTCTTTGCTGGCAGATGAACATCTGCTTCACATGTTCAATAACTATCTTATAACAGTAATAAATGGTGCTATGTTTTCTTCTCTCTTAGAGTCATTATTTCCTCAAATATTGTTCCTTAGAGTGTAAGTTGTTAGGATCTCAAGTTTATAGAACAAATGACAAGAAATCAAACCAACAAGCAAAAGGAAGTCTGTTAAAAGACGTAAAGTATTTTGAGTTAATATTTATTTACATTTCACTGATTTTTTTCTGGTGAAGAAGGCATCTTAATAGGCATGAGTTTACAGATCAAGAATTACTAAAATATCCTAATAAGGAAGAATTTAAATCTAACAAAATTATCATAGAAATGTTTTTAAGTGGCAAATGCTGATTCTAATGAGTAACAAATATGAATGGATGCACAGAAAATACTATTTTTTATTGTAGATATATGCAGACATCATAGAGATTGATTTGAACACATCTTTGTCTGGTTAAGAGCAGGGGAAATGAATCCCAGGTGTTAGGAAAACCACGTACTGACATAGAGTCCATTCTGCTACAGCACATTCTTATAATATTAATTAGCTCATGAGTGAGTCCAGGGAAATTTCAATTTCCAAGCACTTTACTATTACACGGAACTTATATTGAGAGTTTGGTTTACATGCATTTTAGTAGGCTATCATTAATTTTATGCATTACTTTTCTAATATTAAATGTTATAGCATAATTATAGAATTCAGAATGCCTACATTTGATTTGTGTATGTTTTTAATATGCTATGATTTTAAGCTAGGCTTTTAGATGTAAGGTCTGAGTATTTTCCAGATTGACACTTAAAATATTCCACAACCAGTGAATAAACCACCTTGAACTAGGATTGAAAGAACATCTCTTCAGATCAACCAATTGGATACTAAAATGTATTCTGTGATAAGAATAAATCATCCTTAAGATAATAACCATAGTTAAGAAGCATGCTTGAGAAAATAAAGAGCTATTCCATTTTTTCTTTCAAAGTTTGAATCAAAGCTAAATGTCTTCTGAAATACAAGGCATTCTGCCAAACTCTGCAGGGAATGTCTTCAGCAGTTACTATCACATGCAAACGACCACTTTCATACACAGCAAGTTAACCTTTTATACTAAAAATAATGATATTAGCTCAGTCAATGAATTTCTACTTGATCTTTTAATCATTCTGTCCTGTCTGTTAAAAAAAAAATGTGCATGGCTTTCAAGTATTTATTGAGTGTCTCTGCAGAAGTTTCACATTAATTGCTTTATACCATTACTATGACTTCTATGTAGAAATATGCATATCAAGCAAAAATTAGATTTCTAATTAAACAGTCCATATTAAGGCTGACTGCCAAATATGAATTAGTCTTAAAGGTATTTATAGAGAGATGCTGTTTCTAGAATATTTGTGTTTATATCCTCACTAGCCAGGGTATTATCCAAAAAGGTGCTGGTACAATTCCTCTACTATGAACACGAAGATTATTTGTTTGCTTATCTGTTTTTGGAAGCTGTTAACGACTAAGTGGATGGATGCATTCATGGTTTAGCCCTTAGGAGTAATTCTAATCAAAGAACTTCAGAAGTATCAAAGGCAATGGTGCATATCAACTGTGAAAGAAAATATCAATCAGGCAGAAACTTTCCAAACTCTTCAACATGAAGATTATACTACTGAGAAGTGGCTGCTTTGACTATGGTTTTCACTTTTTCTCAAACCCCCAAAACACACTAATCAATCCTGGAATATCTGGTGATACTCTGTATTCAATAATCTAATAGGAACTGAAAAGCTTAATACACATTTCCAAAATTATTTACCAATAACTGTCTCTGATATCTTGGATTTTACCATTTAGATATTTCTTCATTTCCCTTGAACCCCAACTAACATTATTTTGCGACACTTCACTGATGGATAGGTTTTAAAGTATAAAGATCTTTAAGAAATGTAAAAGCTAGAGGAGCAAGATCAAAAAAACTCAAAACCCAGCAGAAGACAAGAAATAACTAAGATCAGAGCTGAACTGAAGGAGATTGAGACACGAAAAACCCTTCAAAAATCAATAAATCCAAGAACTGGTTTTTTGAAAAGATCAACAAAATAGACAGACCACTAGCCAGATTGACTAAAAATAAAAGAAAGAACAACCAAATAGATGCAATAAAAAATGATAAAGGGGAAATCACCACAGACTCCACAGAAATTCAAACCATCATCAGAGAATATTATAAACAACTCTATGCACATAAACTAGTAAACCTGGAAGAAATGGATAAATTCCTGGACTCCTGTGTCCTCCCAAGCCTAAACCAGGAGAAAGCTGAAACTATGAATAGACCAATAACAAGGTCAGAAGTCGAGGCAGCAATTAAGAGCCTACCACTCAAAAAACGCCCAGGTCCAGATGGATTCACAGCCGAATTCTACCAGACACACAAAGAGGATCTGGTACCATTCCTTCTAAAACTATTTCAAACAATCCAAAAAGAGGGAAGCCTTCCCAAATCATTTTACGAGACCAACATCATTCTGATACCAAAACCCGGCGGAGACCCAACAAGAAAAGAAAACTTCAGGCCAATATCCATGATGAACATAGATGCAAAAATCTTCAATAAAATAATGGCAAACCGATTGCAACAGCAAATCAAAACACTTATTCATCATGATCAAGTAGGATTCATCCCGGGGATGCAAGGCTGGTTCAACATACGCAAGTCTATCAACGTAATTCACCACATAAACAGAACCAAAAACAAAAACCACATGATTATCTCAATTGATGCAGAGAAGGCATTTGACAAAATTCAACAGCCCTTTATGCTAAAAACCCTCAATAAACTTGGTATCAATGGAACGTATCTCAAAGTAATAAAAGCTATTTATGACAAACCAACAGCCAATATCATACTGAATGGGCAAAAACTGGAAGCATTCCCTTTGAAATCTGGCACTAGACAAGGATGCCCTCTTTCACCACTCCTATTCAATATAGGACTGGAAGTTCTAGCCAGAGCAATCAGGTAAGAAAAAGAAATAAAGAGTATTCAAATAGGAAAGGTGGAAGCCAAATTGTCTCTATTTGCAGATGACATGATAGTATACCTAGAAGACCCCATTGCCTCAGCCCAAAAACTCCTGAAACTGATAAGCAGCTTCAGCAAAGTCTCAGGATATAAAATCAATGTGCAAAAATCACAAGCATTCGTCTACACCAATGACAGACTTAAAGAAAGCCAAATCAAGAACGAACTGCCATTCACAATTGCTACAAAAAGAATAAAATACCTTGGAATACAACTCACAAGGAATGTAAGGGACCTCTTCAAAGAGAACTACAAACCACTGCTCAACGAAATCAGAGAGGACACAAACAGATGGAGAAACATTCCATGTTCATCGTTAGGAAGAATTAATATCGTGAAAATGGCTATACTGCCCAAAGTAATTTACAGAATCAATGCTATCCCCATCAAGCTACCATTGACTTTCTTCACAGAACTGGAAAAAAACACCATGAACTTCAGATGGAACCAAAAGAGAGCCCGCATGGCCAAGTCAATTCTAAGCAAAAAGAACACAGCGGGGGGCATCACACTACCGGATTTCAAACTATACTACAAGGCTACAGTAATCAAAACAGCATGGTACTGGTACCAAAACAGAGATATAGACCAATGGAACAAAACAGAGGCACCGGAGGCAACACAACATATCTATAACTATACAATCTTTGATAAACCTGACAAAAACAAGCAAGGGGGAAAGGATTCCCTGTTTAACAAATGGTGTTGGGAAAACTGGCTAGCCATGTGCAGAAAGCAGAAACTGGACCCCTTCCTGACACCTTACACTAAAATTAACTCCAGATGGATTAAAGACTTAAACATAAGACCTGGTACCATAAAAACCCTAGAAGGAAATCTAGGCAAAACTATCCAGGACATAGGAGTAGGCAAGGACTTCATGAACAAAACACCAAAAGCATTGGCAACAAAAGCCAAAATAGACAAATGGGACCTAATGAAACACCACAGCTTCTGCACGGCAAAAGAAACAGTCACTAGAGTGAATTGGTAACCAACAGAATGGGAAAAAATTTTTGCAGTTTACCCATCTGACAAAGGGCTGATATCCAGAATTTACAAAGAACTCAAACAGATTTACAGGAAAAAAACAAACAAGCCCATTCAAAAGTGGGCAAAGGATATGAACAGACACTTTATGAAAGAAGACATATATGAGGCCAACAATCATATGAAAAAATGCTCATCGTCACTGGTCATCAGAGAGATGCAAATCAAAACCACACTGAGATACCATCTCACGCCAGTTAGAATGGCGATCATTAAAAAATCTGGAGACAACAGATGCTGGAGAGGATGTGGAGAAAAAGAAACACTTTTACACTGTTGGTGGGAGTGTAAACTAGTTCAACCATTGTGGAAGACAGTGTGGCGATTCCTCAAGGCCTTAGAAATAGAAATTCCATTTGACCCAGCAATCCCATTACTGGGTATATATCCAAAAGACTATAAATCGTTCTACTATAAGGACACATGTACACGAATGTTCATTGCAGCACTGTTTACAATAGCAAAGACCTGGAATCAACCCAAATGCCCATTGATAATAGACTGGATTGGAAAAATGTGGCACATATACACCATGGAATATTATGCAGCAATCAGAAATGATGAGTTTGTGTCGTTTGTAGGGACATGGATGAATCTGGAGAACGTCATCCTCAGCAAACTGACACAAGAACAGAAAATGAAACACCGCATATTCTCACTCATAGGTGGGTGATGAAAAATGAGAACACATGGACACAGAAAGGGGAGTACTAAACAGTGGGGTCTATTGGGGGGAAAAGGGGAGGGCCAGCGGGAGGGGGCGGTGGGGAGGGATAGCCTGGGGAGAAATGCCAAATGTGGGTGAAGGGGAGAAGCAAAGCAAAGCATACTGCCATGTGTGTACCTACGCAACTGTCTTGTATGCTCTGCTCATATACCCCAAAACCTAAAATCCAATAAAAAATTTAAAAAAAAATGTAAAAGGATAGTAGTAACTGTTGAATTAATTAGTTTCCAGAGAGGAGGCGTTAAGGACAGCATGAGAGTACTTGGTGACCTGGACAAAAAAAGGAGGAAATAGAAATAACTTACAAAATAGGGTTGTTCTATAAACTAAAAAAACTTCACCTAATTTAAAATCTTTCAAGCCTCTTTGAAAATGAATGATGACCCCCATTAGTAAGTGATAATTTTTTTTTAGAAAGCAATTGTGAAGCAGATTTTGATAGTCACCAATAAGCGTTTAGAGCAAATCATTGAGAAATAAGTAATCTCTTATAAATACCTCATATTATCAATGTTTTAATGAGAAAATTCAAATCATTACTCAAGGAAACCACTACTCAAGGAAACAAGAGATGACATAAAAAAATGGAGAAACAATCCATGCTCATGGATAGGAAGACTCAATATCATGAAAAAGGCCATACTGCCCAAAGTACAATCTACCACTGACTTTCTTCACAGAATTAGAAAAAACTACTTTAAAATTCATACGGAATCAAAAAAGGGCCCATATAGCCAACACAATCATAAGCTAAAATAACAAAGCTGGAGGTATCACACTACCTGACTTCAAACTATACTACAAGGCTATAGTAAACAAAACAGCATGGTGTTGCTACCAAAACATATATATTCCAATGGAACAAAACAGAAGCCTCAGAAATAATGCCATACAGCTACAATCATCTGATTTTTGACAAACCTGGCAAAAACAAGCAATGGGGAAAAAAATTCCTATTTAATAAATGGTGTTGGGAAAACTGGCTAGCCATATGCAGAAAACTAAAATGGGATACCTTCCTTACACATTATATAAGAAATAACTCAAAATGGATTAAAGACTTAAATGTAAGGCCTAAAACCACAAAAACCCTAGGAGAAAACCTAGGCAGTACCATTTAGGACATAGGCATGGGCAAATAGTTTATGACCAAAACACCAAAAGCATTGGCAACAAAGCCAAAATTGACAAATGGGTTCCAATTAAACTAAAGAGCTTCTGCACAGCAAAAGAAACTATTATCAGAGTGAACAGATAACTTACAGAATGGGACAAAATGTTTGCAATGTATACATCTGAGAAAAGGCTAATATCCAGAATCTATAAAGAACTTAAACAAATTTACAAAAACAAATAAAACAATTAAAAAGTGAGTGAAAGATTTGAATAGACACTTCTCAAAAGAATACACTTATGTGGCCAAGAAACAAATGAAAAAAACTTCATCATCACTGGTCATTAGAGAAATACAAATCAAAACCACAATGAGATAGATACCATCTTACACTAGTTAGAATAGTGATCATTAAAAAGTCAGAAAACAACAGATGCTGGAGAGAATGTGGAGACATAGGAATGCTTTTACACCATTGATGTGAATGCAAATTAGTTCAACCACTTGGAAGACAGTATGGTAATACCTCAAGGGTCTAGAACCAGAAATACCATTTGACCCAGCAATCCCATTACTTGGTGTATACTCAAAGGATTATAAATCATTCTGTTATAAAGGCACATGCACAGGTATGTTTCTGCAGCACTGTTCACAATAGCAAGGACTTGGAACCAACCCAAATGCCCATCAATGATAGACTGGATACAGAAAATGTGGCACATATACACCATGGAATACTATGCAGCCATAAAAATGATAAGTTCATGTACTTGCAGGTACATAGATAGAGCTAGATACCATCATTCTTAGCAAACTAACACAGGAACAGAAAACCAAGCACTGCATGTTCTTACTCATAAGTGGGAGCTGAACAATGAGAACATATGGGCACAGGGAGGGGAACATCACACACCGGGGCCCGTCAGGGGGTTGAGGACAAGGAGAGGAATAGCATTAGGAGAAGTATTTAATGTAGATGATGGGTTGATGGGTGCAGCAAATCACCTTGGCACATGTATACCTTTGTAACAAACCTGCAGTGTCCTCACATGTATCTCAGAATGTAAAATATAATAAAAAAGTAGAAGTAATATATTTAAATATATTGAGGTCGTAATCTATGTTATGCTGCTATAACAGTATATCTGAAAATGAGTAATTTACAAAGAACAAAAGTGTATATTTCAAATGTCTGGAGACTGGGAATTTAAGATCAAGGTAAGTTTCAATGTTTGGTGAGGGCTATTCTTTGCTTTGAAGATGGCACTTTGAATGCTGCAGGAGGAAGTTCTGTGGAGGAGCAGAAAGCTAGATCCTCACATGCCTGAAGGCAGAATGGCAAAAAGGGGCAAACATCCTCCATCAAGTCCTCTTATAAAGGCATTAATTCATTCTTGAGGGCAGAACCCTCCTCAGGTAGACACCTCCCAAAAGTTTCCATCTTCCAACACTGTTGAACTGGGATTAAGTCGCAACACTAAAGTTTTAGAAGGAAGACAGTCAAGTCATAGCACTTAGTCAATGTTTTAGATTTTCTTAAATTTTTCATTTACTTTTTTTTTGTTTTTTTGAGACAGAGTTTCGCTCTTGTTACCCAGGCTGGAGTGCAATGGCACCATCTCAGCTCACCGCAACCTCTGCCTCCTGGGTTCAGGCAATTCTGCCTCAGCCTCCTGAGTAGCTGGGATTACAGGCACGTGCCACCATGCCCAGCTAATTTTTTATATTTTTAGTAGAGGCGGGGTTTCATCATGTTGACCAGGATGGTCTCTATCTCTTGACCTCGTGATCCACCCGCCTCGACCTCCCAAAGTGCTGAAAAAATTCTTAAATTGATTAGATTTTATGTTTTACTTAAATATTTTTATATTCTATGTTTATCTACTTTCAGTTTAATTAGAGTTGAGAGTAACTGTGAATGTAATAAACCTCACAGATATTTACAATTAGAGATCTTTGTTATATTAGCAAGTCTACAACTTATGAGCTGTCCTGCTCTTAGGACTGACTGATTCCCCAGTCACCTCCTCTCTATTTTTATGGCCAAAAACATGCAAAGAACCAAGGTACTCAGAGTAAGAGCTCTGCTAATATTTCCTTTATTTATAGATTAAATGCCTGAGACTATAGTTCTCTAAGATAATTATTTTTTGCTTAATAAATAATAATCTAATAGTGTCTGTGAGGTTTATTACATTTATACTTATAGTTCTTAAGGTTGCTATTTTTGCTTAATTATTGTATTCAAATAGATTATGTTTGAAAAATAGTATCATAATGCAGATTTGTTAATAAAATATATTACATATGAATGTTATCTAAACCTATTATAGAATTTCTCCATTTGTTTCTATTTTTTATTTTATGAATAAATAATAGGTGTATATATTTTGGGAGTATATAAGATATTTGATACAGGCATACACTGTATAATAATCACATCGTGGTTAATGGAGTATCCATCACCTCAAACATTCATCATTTCTTTGTATTACAAACATCCCAATGTACTCTCCTAGTTATTATAAAATGTACAGCAAATTATGTCTTACTGTAGTAACCCTGTTTTACTAATACTAGATCTTATTAATTGTGTCTAACTATATTTTTGTATCCCTTAACGATGTCCATTTCCCACCCCTCTTGCAAAAGATTTCTCTATTTGAGTGACTGGTGACATTGTCATCAGGAGTGCTGTTAAATTTAGAATTTTAAAATTATTTTTTATATTTAATGTATAGCTTATTCTAATTATTATCTTTTTCACAAAATCCTTTGAGTTTCTCATTCCTATTTTTAACTTAGTGATTAATCTGTTCATCTCCAGGATTGGCCTGTTTGTTATAACACACACACACACACACACACACACAGAGAGAGAGAGAGAGAGAGAGAGAGAGAGAGAGAGAGAGAGATATCTTCCTGTACTCTTTAAACCATGATAAGAGTTATGGGCTTGCCTACAATTTGCTATCACATTCATTTTCTGTCATCATACCTCTTTCTTTTTTTTTTTTTTTTTTTTAAGAAAGAAAGTCAGAAAAAAAAGCCAATATATTTTTCTTCTCCGTAATAACATAAACAGCTACAAGAACCCTAACTGTAATAATAGAAACTGGATCTTCACACTCTCCCAAGTTTCTGCCATGCAATAATCTTTCTTCCCTCATTTATTCTAGCAAAATCAGTGTTTCAGAAAAAGTATTTAAGAAGAAGGCATTTCTAGGATAAGTGAATTGGGTATATGCTCAGAAAATGTGTCAGTAGTTAAATATATTTATAAACATAAAAATGAACAGGATTCTTTTCTTTATTGCAGTGATATTCATACGTTCATACACATTGTGAAAATTAAAACACTTGGAACGGAAGGAAGGAACGAAAGAAGGGATCACTCCCAAAATAATTTTATCATAGAAATACTTTAAATCTCTTTAGCTCAGGAAAAACAATTTGAGAATTACTAGTTTAAACCTAGTCAGATTCAATTTGTGCTCTTTAAACAATTATACATGTAGATCTATAATATTTTTAAAATGTACCATGAATTCCCCTTTATGTCCCCTTAAGTGTGCATGTGTGTATGTACATGTGTGTGTGAATGTCAGTGTTTAGACTGAGAATGTAAAATACTCCTACCAACAGAAGAGCCTTGTATACAACATAGGAAAGGCCAGTTTTATACTAGCCTTAGCAGATTTGTATGCATGAAAGCAACTACAAAGTTAGAACAAAATGTCACACATTTGATATAGCAAAACAGGAGGAAGAATAATAACTTCAACAAATCAAAGGGGTTCTTTTTTTGTGGCAGTATTACCAAATCACCCATGAGCTAATTCTGGAAATATATTTTTATAAATTTATAAGTCATTTAACTAGGACCTTGGTGATATCTCTTCATTGTAAATACTGGGATCTGGGCTTAATCCAGAGATAAGATTTATTTCATTCCCAAGAGTTAAAGTAAAAACTCAGATTCACTATGTCTCCAAAGAAGCAATTTACAAAAAAGAGGAGAGGAATATAGTCTCTTTGCTCTTCATAAACAGAAAAAAAAAATCACTTTAATTATCCTTACCATATTTCTTATTTTTCTACAAGTTGCAAATTCAGGAGACAAATTATTTGTTTAATACTTAAAAAATTTCTTACATGATTAATTACCTCACTTCTGTGTCTTCTACTTTATTGTGTATACTGTTTTTTCACCTGGTGTTCTTTGTACAGTGGGCCTTTAAGCAACATTGTTAAATATCTTCCTTACTTAAAGTAAATGCCACGAAGACTCTTGGGTAAACTTTACTCCAAAAACCTGAAGCATGATATATATTGCAGCAAATTACTGCCACATTAAAAAGAATATACTATGTTCCTGAATATTAGATTATTATATAAAATATCATCAAATTGATAATAGAGATTAATTTTAAAAGATGAAGTTCTTACTCCTTTGAGTTTCTCATTTTCTATTTTTCAACTTAGATCAATTAGATCAATCTGATTATCTGCTGATGGGCCTATTTCTTATAATACACACACACACACACACACACACACAGAGAGAGAGAGAGAGAGAGAGAGAGAGAGAGAGAGAGAGAAAGGCACATATTTTCCTGCACTCTTCAAACCATAGCAAGAGTTTTATCCTTGCCTAAAATTTGCTATTGAGATTGAAATTCCACCTTGTCCTTACAATTAAGCCTTGAGAAGTGAATGTGATTATTTCAATAAAGTATTAAACTGAATTCATAAGACATTATATTGGGCCAAAGAAATCCTAAATAATGTTAATTTTCCTATGCTAAACGTTCTGCTCTTTATAATTTAAAGAATATTAAAATGTATCAATTGTAAATACATTTAGTTAACTGATGATATGAACTTAAGGAAGCAGTGGACCAAGAAACAAGCAACTAGTTAAATTAAAAGGAACTGTGATCTTGTCTGCTATGTAACTACTGACACAAGACATTACAAATGTTGTGTAATTGTAATTATAAATCCTGCTTGTACACCTATAAATTATTAAGCACTTTGAAATTTTGAGAAAAAAAAAGAGTTAAGGCCACTCACCTTTCAGGTAGTGAAGAAAGGTGAATCAATCAAGTGACCTTCCTATGTATCAGTTACAGAAACCAAATTTCTCTTTTGATTAGAGTTACAGAGGTCACTGAGTTTATTGAAAAGTTGTCTGCCATATAAAATGGCACAGGTATTGTTTATATAAGAAGTCCTCATTACATATTGCATCCAGGAACATAAAAACAAATTAAAGAAAATAACAAGTTAAAAAGCCCCCAAATTAAAGCTGATTCCAAACTGTTCATCTGTCATCAGATTCTTCTATTTTACCATGTTACTCTGTCCATGTTACTGTTGTAAGATTTAATATTCTGGTTGAACTACTTTAAGGATATCATGAATGATTTATTGCTCTTTGAGGTTGCAGAAGATGATGGAGGATGAGCAGTGGTCAAGTTCAATGCTTTATGTTAGTATATTTGGATGAAATGTTATACAAATGGTTGAGTGAAAAGGACATCATAGAGAAAGGTAGCATAACTGCTCACAATCACAAGGGATTTGTATGAAGTTTTCTTTTCCATTTAATAAACAATAAAATAAAATAATCTAAATAAGATTATTCCACAAAGTATTCATGTTTATAAATTAATATCATTATATCTCTGCTGCCTATAGAATTTTGTTACAAATTATGATATAGAAGCATTCGACATTTTCAACTTTTTTTCCCTTTGGGTTATATATTAATTGACATCACCATCAAGATGTTTTCCAGCTACAACTATAAAAAAAAAGAAGAGTTTGATTCCTGACACTGTTGGGATCAAGACTCAATTTTTGTTGCAGCTGACCTTTGCTGCAGGTCTTCAATGAAAAGAAATGTGAATGTCATCAAATTGGTTGAAAAATAAATACTCTTAAAAGACTATATTCCTCTCCTCCCTTAAAATAACATGGTGTAAACTGAGTACCACAAAGTATATGAACACTGGGTTTACTCTGGCATGAATATAGTTAGAGTGGTAATTATGTAGCAAGCTCTCTGCTATGTGGAGTGCATATGAAAATAAATGAAGTGCAATTTATCCTTTTAAATGCAAGCACTGTTGGGGGTGTGAGTGAGAAACAGACCTATAAAACTGATCACTACTATTCAATGTGCTAAGTAACTCAGTAATTATAAAGAAAATGTTAAAAAAAATACTGCAGTAATAAATATCAGTGAGGAAGGTGTGAAAGAATCTCCAGGCAGCAACGGTAGAAATAAATTGTAAAAGATAACTAAGCATCCCAGACAGAGAAAGTGTACTGAGGAAGACAGCAATAACAATAAAATAAGAATGTCAGGAAGCAGCAACAGTTACATACATGCTCTCTACCTTTTTCTCTCTCTCTCTCTCTCTCACACACACACACACACACACACACTCACATACACAGTGTGGTAATACAAATTGATACTTTCTTATTAAGAAAGTCTTAGGAGTACTGAACATCTGTGACTCTTACTGGGCTCTGATCTTGGTCTATAAGAGCTTTCTAAATGTGAGAATTCGAACAGGAAAGTTTACGATAACAGCATCTGAGATGAATTTTACAAAACCATACGAGTTTCAGTGAATTAAGTTTTGCCCTTGTATTTATTTCCTCAGACATGCAAAGATATCACCTCTTGAACTATAGTGTCCTGGTGATAATTCCTGTTTTGTTTGTTTTATCTATTGCTTATTGATGGAATAGTCATTGCTTAAGGGCAAATAGTGCTTTTGGCCTTCAATTATTTGTTTTTTTCTTCTAAGTCAGAGATTCATAGCTAACATTTTATTGAATGATTTAAAACACAGATTAAAAAGTACAGTCACTGAGAACCTCTATTAAAGTTCTAACCTTATTGAAATTATCAAAAGTCCTCTAATCTACGTGTGAGTGCTAAAGGAAACCATCAATCTGATACTGAAAATCATTTTTGAACCACAGTATTTTCTGACCATATGAAAGATTGACATTAAAAAGTGTAAGTTGTTGCTCTCTGGAATTGGCTTAAAAAATTGTCTTCATAAAAACTATGATTTGTGATTGTTTCTCATTTGGAGTGTGTCCATGTTCATGCTCCCGATGGAGTTCAGGACATTCTACCCCAAAATATGGCAGCTTGGCATTTTCAATATGTTAGCTGAAGGATTTTGAGAAATGGCATGTGCAGAAAAGAAGTTCTGACCTACCCCTGAAGCAGGTCATAAGTGCAGGAAATTGAAGGAAATTTAGTAAGGCTTGCTCCTTCAGATTTCTCTCTGTGTCTCTTTGTCTTTGGCCATAAGGATGTTGCTCTTATTTCTGTATAGAGGAGAGCACCTCTCACCTGAGGGATTTATGACCTGCTTTAGGGTTGGTCAGAAATACGTGTATACTTTTCACCTGTTACTCTATCTATTATAGGGTCTCCAGGAAACGAGCAAAAGATGGGTAGAAGGGAAAGGCATTTTTCTTTTCTCTACTCTCCACTTAATACAGAACTAAAAAACAATTGGATTATCTTTCAAATTTCAAACATGTATAAAAACCAGTACTTATAGCATTTGTTGCTCTTCCATTAAGGGTAAGAATGACTATAGTGAAGAGCATTTGAAACACAGTTTTGAAAATACAATTATTAAATGCCAACATTTTAATAACAATTTGCTTTAAAATTACAGTTACATCAAGAGTTACCTAAAGCAGGAGGAAAACAAATAAATAATTGATGATACATGAAATCCTCAAATTAAAATGTATTTCTTCTATTCTTTATAGATATTTTCAAGTATATTTAATAAAAAATCATGAGGCTTTAAGAAAATGGATTTCCAACATAATCTTTCTTTGTAAAAAATATACTGGGCTCCTTCTTGACTAATTTACCAGAAAAATAAGATGTAGAAGGTTAAACTATTCAAAAATAGCATTATTTTTATCTAAATTCACTTAAAATTAATATATAATTAGCATACATATTTTAAAAATATGAAATCATGTAATTTTCTATTTTGAAAGGCAACACTTATGGAAACACTGTATAATAAATTTATTTAAATATTTACAGGTAATTTTTGTTGAAATTGTTCATTTCATTTGATGGCATATAGTATTTTTAAATGAAAATTTATAATAAGCACAAAAAGAACAGTATTAGTATGATATATATTCACCTACAAATGGAAAATATAAGTAGAAATGCTTGTTTTCTAACCTACTCATCTAGGCTTCCACTTAATCAAGTCCTCTGAAAAACATAAATTATAATGCACTCAACTTTTCATTCTTTAAGACAAACAATTCAAAAACAATTGAAATTGTTTTACAGATTAAATTGCTGGGGACACATGCATTTTTAAATGGTGAAAATACAAGATGAACACCATTTATTTTTACTGTTTTTTCTTTTTCAACAACCTTGTATTGCAAAAATATTACCATGGGTAACAATGGTGGACAAAGTACACAGCATCATATTGATGTTTTTGCAGCTGCACAGTTTCCTTAAGTATGGACTTGTATCTCATCGTTTACTGGAACACTCCTGTAAATTGTTTATATTTTTAATGCTGACTTAGTATTACAATCACTTTCCTGCCTCCAAGAAACTTCTTCACAATTCAGTGAATTCATCTTTGTTTAGTTATGTTTTTATAGATTAAATGGCTACTTATATTTGACAAATTAAGCACTTCAGAATTCATTACTAGGTCCTGGCTTTAATAGTATGATTTCATTGCCACTCTTTCTGTGGTCATATATAAGATGAATTGTTTTGAGGTTTGAAAAATAAAGCCAGAAAGTTAAAAAGCTATTTCAAGTGAAACACTTAGTACATAAATGTTTCTTAAAGTGAACAATCACATCTCTTTGAGCTTTTGCTTTATAAAAAAGCAATTCTCAGCACACAATTCTAAATTGAGAATAAAAACTAATTTTTATTTAATACTAAACATATTTGCGTTATTGCAATTGTCTTAAAATAATGTTCATATGTTATAAAATAATGAAAATTAACTATGAAACTAAATGAATTAAGATAAATGAATAAAAATGTTATTTTTCACATAAATTGGCCAAAATGAGTAAATATGCTACATATACAACCATCCTAATGTAGCTTAAATTTACATGATAAATGAATGGATAGCCTCTTAAGCATCATGAGTTGAAGATGTCCAGATTTAATTAAACCTGAACCTGGAAATGAACCTAGATGAAAAGATGAGGACAGTGATTTTGAAGCAGCATTTTATGAAGTATAAATCCATAGAATGTAATCCCTCAGTTATACAGCCCCACCTCTGTCAGTACTAAGTAGTCAAATAAGTTTACAAATTGCTGCAAATAAAAATTCCTCTGAGATGGTCACAACCATAAGCATATTAATGATTCTGGAAACCTTCATAGGTTTTAAGAATAATTCTGCTTAACTTTATTTCAATTAAAATTATTTGACTATGGAACTTTAATAATACTCTTAAATTATTAACAATACTCAGTGTAAAGACCCTTTCTGAAGGGTTGCTGTGGAATATATACTTATTAATAGTTATTAAGAGTTGTTTTTTTTAACGTCATAATGTTTTACTGACAAAACCATAGGAAAAGGCAGTTTTAGGATGTAAAGTAAAAATGGTGCTCTGAAATATCTATACAAATATGAATTCTGAAAAGTTTTCATTAAAATCGTATTTTATACAATTAGAAACTAATGAGGAACAAAACAATTTTCAACTTCTCCATAACCCAGACTGAGCTTGATTTATGCTTGCCAGATATTATTTAAGAGGCTATGAGTTCAACCTGTGGGTAATCTACAGAAGCAGGAACTCTTCCAAGATAGGGTGGCGGCTCCCTATCATTTCTATAATTAACAAACAAGCATTATCTATGTACCAAGGTAATATGTTGAATACAATAAAGGGAGTATTTTATACAACTGAGATAGAAACCTTGAGAAGTAGATTATTGCTACTCCCATTTTTAAGAAAAAATAAAAATAACTAAGGCTATTATGAGACATAAAATGACCAAAGTCATATAAAAAGGCTCAATTTGTAATAGAAATGTATGCAATTTATTTATTTAACAAAAACAAACAATATATTTATGGTGTTTTGTTGGGATTCACTCAAAGTGGCTGTCAAAATATTAAGGGAAATATTAGAGAATGATTATAAGACACATGCCGATAAAGGCAGCCAGTTCATATGGTAGAGTGTTAAGTCATAGAGATTAGGAAAATAAAAGCTTCCCCAGTTAAGTCTGTTTATTCCACATTCCTTTGTCCCTACTCTAATTAGTTTACTCATGTAAACTCTGTGCTGAATGTCTCTCTCCGATGGAGGTGAAAGGGGAATTACCCATTAATGGTGTTTATTCTGGGCCCCAGAACCAAAGGCTTTTATCATTGGTAAAATCATTCTTTTAACCATCTTAATTATCCACTAGCCTGTTGACTTAGAATGTCTGTTATTAAATCTATACTGAATAAATGTGAGGAGGAACAGGGAGTCGTGGTTGGTTAGCTGCAATTGCCTTCTGAGAGCAACTGATGACCTCCCTAACCCACTCAAATTCACTGTACTCTCGTGTTTGAGAGTGTATTTCATTCATCTGTTGCCGAGACATGGTCTGCAAGACAGACCTCTGCAGATGGTGATTGACGTCTCATCCTGATGTGACAGTCACTTGTCACCATATATGATGTAATATTTTAATATATGTATACATTGAGTAATAATTAAATCAAGCTAATTAACATATCAAATACTTCATGTACTTAGATTTTTGTGAAGAGAACATTTCAAATTATTCTCTTAGCAATTTCAAGCATAAAATTTATTAACTATAGTCACCAAA
The DNA here is from genome assembly GCF_049354715.1 of Callithrix jacchus. Taxonomy (NCBI): domain Eukaryota; kingdom Metazoa; phylum Chordata; class Mammalia; order Primates; family Cebidae; genus Callithrix; species Callithrix jacchus. The sequence goes on from NC_133505.1 coordinate 71,849,960, forward strand.
GTGTAGTATAAATGTTCAGGATTTATTCTTTCCATCTTACTAAAACTTTATATTATTTGACCAACATCTCCCTATGCCACTTCCCTGCCCAATCCTGGTAACCATCACTCTAATTTTTATTTCTATGAATGCAGATTTTTATTCCACATATAAGTGAAATTATGCAATATTTTTATTTCACTTCAGCTCATTGCACTAAGCACAGTGTCCTCTTATTTCATTCTTACTGTCCATAAATGACAGGGTGAATAGTATGCCATTGTGTATATATGCCACAATTTGTTTATCCATCATTCACTGAGGGACACTTAGGTAGCTTCCATATCTAAGCTACTGTGAATAGTTTTTCAAGTAACAAGAGAGTGCAAATATCTCTTTGGCATACTGATTTCATTTCCTAGGCCATATACCCAGTAGTGAGATTGCTGAATTATATGGTATTTCTATTGTTATTTTTTTGAGGAACCTCCATACTGTTTTCTATAATGGCTCTGCTAATTTACTCTCCCACCAACAGTGCATAAGAGTTACCTTTTTTCCAAATCCTCACCAACACTTGTTACCTTTTGTCTTTTTGATAGTAACCATTCTAGCAGGTTAGAGGTGATAGCTCATCGTGACTTTAATTTGCATTTTCCGAATTAATAAGTAATATTGACTATGTCATCACATACTTGTTGGTCATTTACATTTCTTTCTTGAGAAATGTCTATTAAGCTCAACATTGTATAAGCTCTCTATTAAGGTGTCTTGCTCGTGTTTTAGAATATGTTCTTGCCACTGGGTGGTTTGGATTCATTATTTATTTTGGATTTTAACCCCTTATCAATGATATAGTATGTAATAAATGCCCTCTTAAACCTGATTTAGTGATTTACATGGTCTAGGGATGGTTCTTGGCTGCTTTTAGAGGGCAAAATGCAACCAATCAACCAAGACCCCGTACATACACACCTTTATTCATAACAGAGGTTTTAAGTTAACATGCTTGTGGATAATTAACATGGTTAAAAGAGTGGTTTTATGAATGATAAATGTTTTAGGTTCTGGGCTTAGAGTAAACACTATTAATGGGTAATTCCACTTTGATCTCTCCCTGAGAGGACCATTCAGCACAAAGTTTACATGAGTAAACAGAGTACAGACAAACAGACATGGAGTAAACTGACTTAAATTGGGAAAGTCTTTTATCATCCCTATCTCTTCCCTAACATAATGGACTGGCTGCCTTCAATCTGTCCCAATAAAACCTTTCGGCCTTCCAAAAGGTTTGAGATTATATTCTATAACTTCCCCTAATATTTTGCCAGCCACTCCTAGTGAATCTCAACAAAATACTGCATGGGAACATCAGAGAAATGTAACAGTTATTAAAAAAGAAAATATTCAACGGGATATCAACAAAAGAAGATGGTTATTGTTGATCTTTGACAAATATTTCATCACTTAAACATAAAGTCTTCAAATCTTGCTAAGTTTGTGTAAATTCTTAATCATTAAGTTCCCAGAATAACATACATGGTTGTTGGGAGCCAGCCCCAACCCTGTACGTGGATGTCCTGAGTCCAAGCAGTGATGAGGAAGTGAGAAAAGAAATAGGACAAAGACGAGAGTAGAATTCTACATTACACATCCAGGCTGCCAATGCACTCTAGCCTGGGGTGAATGGCATTGGCTCTGAGCTCTGGGCTCCACATGCATTTATTAGGTGCATCAGTCTGTGGGGAGGAGATGGGAGAAGGAAGATGGCAGCAGGGCGGAGGAGAGCATATATCTGCAGCATTCAATAGCAAATGTGAATCTTCTAAGTAATGCTAACTTAGGACATGGAGTTTTACCACCCATTGTTTATCAAGGTGCATCTGCAAAGAGGCAGCGCGGATAAGGCGCCATAAGGTCTGACCACACACAGTGTATCAAGGGGCTTTTATCTCCCAAGCATTGCAGACATGGAGCAATCAGAATTACTCAATATTCTGGGAACACAGGCAGAGCCTGTGGCATTCCGGTTATGTCTGCCCTGCGAGGCTTTCTGGCATCGAAAGCTCACATCTGCAAAGATACTCCCAAGTTTTGTGGGTAGAGGTTGCATTCCTTCCCAGAGTTCTTGCACGAGCCCTCTTTAGAACATCCTTATGCAGACCCTACCTTGGGTAGAGATCGTGGGACCAAAGCAGTATTTGCTGCCTTGCAACCACATCACTACATTCCGCAGTTTAAAGCACTCAGATGGTCTTTACTATAGGCCTCCTGTAACTGCTTGATTTCTGCTTTTACAGACCTTAAACATTTTTTATTTTACTGCATCAGAGTTTGGAGTTTTCTTAAATCAGTATTTGATCTGTGGCACAAATCTCAGTGTATAATAGGCAAAGCAAGCTTGTAATTATTTAACTATAAGTAACAAAGTTCTGCCCCTGGCAATCTTGACCCACATATGGTAAATGGACTCAAGATGTTAAAATCATCTTCACAATTAAATTGCTTTATAAAATACTGAATGGGAACATCAGAGCAATGTAACCGTTAAATGGACTAAATTAGACAATGTAATCTAGTGTGTGTGTGTGTGTGTGTGTGTGTGTATATACACATATGGGAGTTTATTAAGGAGTATTAACTCACAGGATCACAAGGTCCCACAACAGAGCATCTGTAAGCTGAGGAGCAAGAAAGCCAGTCTGAGTCCCAAATTTGAAGAACTTGGAGTCTGATGTTTCAGGGCAGGAAACATCCAGCACAGGAGAAAGATGTAGGCTGGAAGGCTAAGCCAGTCTAGTCTTTTTACATTTTTCTGCCTCGTTTATATTCTAGCCACATTGGTAGCTGATTAGCCAGTGCCCACCTAGATTAAGGGACAGCCTGCCTTTTCCAGCCCACTGACTCAAATACTTATCTCCTTTCAAAACACCTTCTCAGACATACCAAGGTTCAATACTTTGAATCCTTTAATCCAATATAGTTGACACTTAGGAATAATCATCACAACTACCAATGTAATACATTTAAATATACCTATTTGTAAAATATAAATTTTTTTAATCAATTTTAGCCATTGCTGAAAAAGTGCTGTGAAAAAATGAGTCAAATATCTCCAAATTTTCATTGGTATTTAAGGAAAAGATAGTAATCATATCAAGAGAAATTATTTCTTGTTCAACTAAAAATAATCTAACACTGTATGATATGTAAATAAGATAGCTATTTAAAATTTGCCATTAAGCAAAGTGCTCATGGATGTGTGTTAAAACATCAACAAACGAAGATAAGTCTCACCTGGTGTATCAATATAGAGAAAAAGCATTGTCTTTATGTGGAAATTGTGTCATTGAAAACACCAATAAAAAGGGATGATATAGGTTTGTTTACTCACTTTATCCTGAAATATGAACCATCACCATCTCCCTCTGTTATGAATTCTTTTGTCTGTAACTCACAAATTTTATCTTTACTTACAATTCAATTTGTATTTTATTATTTTAATGATTTTTAACATTTCGCAATAGCATTCATACTTATTCCTATTTTTGCAACTAAATAATATACATAGAATCTTTACTATCTGAACAGTACTGTATTAGACGCTTTTACCCACTTTATTCATTTTTCTTAACAATTTCAATGTATTAAAGTTAATTTTCTCAATATTAGCTCTTTACATTCAGTTTCATTTTTCTTAGATGTATTTATGTTTTAGATATTTAATATCACATACTATACAGCACAATGGTTTCCTACTTCAGGGAGTTTCCTCCACAGGTGGCATTTGACAGTGACTATAAAATTTTTTTGGTTATCATAACTGAGAAGCACAATTGGCATCCAGTAAGTAGAGGGCAGGAATTCAACTATCTATCCTACAATTGTCAGGACAGCCCCATCTCTTTCTCTTCCCTCCCCCACCCCGTGTCTCTCTCTCTCTCTCTCTCTCTCTCTCTCTCACACACACACACACACACACACACACACACGCACCCCAACCTGGTCAAACTGTCAAAAAAGTCAAAGTTGAAAAACTGTTATGTAACATAATTAATCTTTGTTTGTGAATTTGTGTTCATGTAATATATTAAAAGGTGGTGTGCATTTGTTCCAAATAACATATTCTCATATCTATCCTGAAAGAAGTAGGGTGTAATAAGAGCAATGGAGAAGAGTGGTGGGGACTAAAGACACCATGTGTGGTTTCAACCTTCCCCTGTGCAATGAGCACTGCTCTTTTGGTCAGAAGCCCTTCACTATAGTTGGCCTAATTTTAAGTTAGTTTCTTCTCAAATACTAAACTTGAATCATAGAGTGAGCCCCCAATTGAACATTTTAAATAGAAAAAATCAACCAGAGTGCTTTTATTAAGTTGCCTTTTAAAGAGCCTAAAAGCCAAGAAATGCTAAAACCTATGGAAAAAAAAGCATAACAAAAAATCACTATGAAAACTCATATAAATGACCAATAAATATGGATACAAGAGCATCTTCTCTTCTCCAAACATATTTCTTATCCATTTCTTTCTTGAATGTGTTAATATTTTTTCCTATCATAAACATTTAAAAATGTATATCGAAAGGGTAGATCATGTACACAGTTAGCTGCCTAAATAGCTCACAAACAAGTGCAATTTATGCCAGGGAGGTATTACATAATTAATTAGTAGAAGAAATTAGAAATGGGGGACAAGGGGAGGAATAGCATAGGGAGAATTACCTAATGTAGATGACAGGTTGATGTTTGCAACTAACCCCCTGCTTCTATTAACTTTTTATCTTATTTTAAAAAAAGAAAGCTGAATAAGCTTTTCTCAAAAAATATTCTGTGATCCTATTGTCATATAGAATATATTCTGAAGGACAAGCTGATACTTTTTTGTAATAAAGATATTCTTGTTACTTACAGTATTTTATTTAAACAAGATATTAGAAACACAAATATGTATTTATGATTAACATATAAACTGATTATAGTTAAGGTATTCCATGAAATTGTTGTTCATTAAGCAACTCTACCTAAATTAAATAACAGTGTTATTTCTAAAAAAGAAAAATAGGATGATACTTTTGTTAGTATAAAATTCTACCAGATCAGTGATACCCAGTAGAAAATGCTGAGCAGCACTATTTTATTTTATAGACAGAAGATGTTGCTAGGTAGTCTGACTTCTTCATTTACAAGCTATTGCAACAGGCATTTACATTTTCTTTTTTTTTTCAATTAGACTTTAAGTACTGGGATACATGTGCAGAAAGTACAGGTTTGTTACATAGGTATACATGTGCCATGGTGGTTAGTTGCAAACATCAGCCTGTCATCTACATTAGGTAATTCTCCCTATGCTATTCCTCCCCTTGTCCCCATCCCCCAACAGGCTCTGGTGTGTGATGTTCCCCTCCCTGAGACCATATGTTCTTATTGTTCAACTCCTACTTATGAGTAAAAACATGCAGTGTTTGGTTTTCTATTCTTGCATTACTTTGCTGAGAATGATGGTTTCCAGTTTGATCCATGTCCCTGCAAAGGACATGAACTCATTTTTTATGGCTGCATAGTATTCCATGGTGTATATGTGCCACATTTTCTTTATCCAGTCTATCATTGATGGGCATTTGGGTTGGTTCCAAGTCTTTGCTATTGTGAACAGTGCTTAAATGAACATACGTGTGCATGTGTCTTTATAACAGAATGATTTACAATCCTTTGGGTATATATCCAGTAATGGGATTCTTGGATCAAATGGTATTTCTATTTCTAGATCCTTGAGGAATTGGACACTGTCTTCTACAATGGTTGAACTAATTTACACTCATACCAACAGTGTAAAAGCATTACCATTTCTTCACATCCTCTCCAGCGTCTGTTGTTTCCTGACTTTTTAATGATCACCATTCTAAGTGGCATGAGATAATATCTCATTGCAGTTTTTATTTGAATTTCTCTAATGACCAGTGGTGATGAGCTTTTTTTCATATGTTTGTTTGCCACATAAATGCCTGCTTTGGAGAAGTGTCTGTTCATATCCTTTGCCTACTTTTGATGGGGTTGGTTGTTTTTTCTTTTAAATTTGTTTGAGTTTGTTGTAGATTCTGGATATTTGACATTTGTCAGATGGATAGACTCCAAAAATTTTCTTCCATTCTATAGGTTGTGTGCTCATTCTGCTGATAGTTTCTTTTGCTATGCAAAAGCTCTTTAGTTTAATTAGATTCCACTTGTCAATTTTGCCTTTTGTTCCCATTGCTTTTGGTGTTTGCCTATGCCTATACCTGAGTGGTATTGCTTAGGCTTTCATCTATGGTTTTTATAGTTTTAGGTCTTGTGTTTATATCTTTAATACATCTTAAGTTAATTTTTGTATGAGGTATAAGGAAGGCATCCAGTTTCATTTTTCTGCATATGTCTAGCCAGTTTTCCCAATGTCATTTATTAAATAGGGAATCCTTTCCCCATTGTTTTTGTCAGATTTGTCAAAGATCAAATGGTTGTAGGTGTGTTGTCTTATTTCTGAGGCCTCTGTTCTGTTCCATTGATCTATATATTTGTTTTGGTACTAGTACCATGCTGTTTTGATAACTGTAGCCTTCTAGTATAGTTTGAAGTCAGGTAGCATGATGCCTCCAGCTTTGTTATTTTTGTTTACAATTGTCTTGGCTATACGGGCTCTTTTTTGGTCCCACATAAAATTGAAGGTAGTTTTTCCAATTCCGTGAAGAAAGTCAATGGTAGCTTGATGGGGATAGCATTGAATCTATAAATTACTTTGGACAGTATGGCCATTTTCACAATATTGATTCTTCCTATCCATGAGAATGGAATGTTTTTCCATTTGTTTCTGTCCTCTCTTATTTTCTTTATCAGTGGTTTGCAGTTCTACTTGAAGAGGTACTTCACATCTCATGTAAGTTGTCTTCCTAGGTATTTTATTCTTTGCAGCAATTATGAATGAGAGTTCACTCATGATTTTCCTCTCTGTTTGTCAATTATTTGTGTATAGGAATGCTTGTGATTTTTGCACATTGATTTTGTATTCTGAGACTTTGCTGAAGTTAACAGTTTAAGGAGTTTTGGGACTGAGACAATGGAATTTTATTTTTTATTCTAAAATAAGGAAGAAATATCACCTGAGTATTCTCTATCCTATAATATGTTGTTATGATACATATGAATGAACTGCATAAACCCTGGCAGGTAATAGCAAAGCTATTATTTTACAGATTCCAATATATAAAATTAAACATATGGCTCCTTTTGAGAAAAAGTTTTTTTTTTTTTTTTAAATAGATACTTCCTTCTCTGAATCTTATACAAATTAATATATGTAACAAAACAGTTTATAGCAGCTTCCATATTGCTCGCTTCCTGGTATTTGTGATTTGTGTGACATCCTTTTCTGAAGTAGAACCTGTGATTTGTTTTTAACCAATAGAATGCAGCAAAATGATGGGACAAACATGATTACACATGCTTAATTACATAAGAGTGAAGTGTCCATCTTGCTTGAGTGTTTTTCTCCATTTCTGGCTTTAAACGAGCCACAAATTTTTTGGCTGCAAAGAAAGGAATTCTGCAAGTACTTGGAAGACCTAAAACGCAGATCCTTTCCTGGTTTAGCCTCAAATTAGACCCCAGAACCAGTCAACATTTTAACTGCAGCCCTCTGACATTCTAAGCAGGGGACTCACCTAAGCCAAATCCAGACTCTTGACGTAAAAAGATGTAAGATGGTAAATATGTATATGATTTTAAGCTGCTAAATCTATGGAAATTTGTTATGCAATATAGAAAATTATTACAATAAATAATACACAGAATTTCTTTTCATGAAGGAAATCGTTGGTCCATTTCAATTTTCTCTTTGTTTCTTCTCAAAATGTGATTCTCCTTCATATCCCAGGTTTGGTCAACCACTTGAAATTCCTCTTCAAACTCAACTCACATGGAGCACCTCTCCATTATTTTAGCTCCAACATGGGAGAAAGGACTACCAGTAATATTATAATAGGCTCTCCAAAAATAATATACATAGTCACACAAAGTTAAACAATTTTGTGTCACTTTCAAACTGCAAGAAATTTTATAGTCTTCATATACTAATATTCTTAGAGATTTTACAAAAGAGATAATATTCAATATTTTATGAAATTATCTGATAAACTAAGCATCTCAGAACACCTATGAACAGCTCATGGGACACTGTGCTACTGAGAACAGTTTAGGAAATATTGGTTCAGAGTTTCTGTTGGTCATTACACTAAAGCAAGTGATGAATGATGTAAAATGTGAAATGATTTGTATTCCTGTCTCATGGAGTACATGAAAGTCATCCATGAGAAACAAACACCATTTATTGATAATCAAGTCTGCATTTTGCCTTTGCATCACTTAACTGGATTTTTAAATATCTGTATTCAGTTCTATGTTTTTTAGAAAGATAGCCGTGGGTTGTGAAACTGTCAGTAGACTTTCAAAAATATTTACATCTCATGGGTCAAAGTAATACAAGTATTCTAAAGTCAATGCTCTAAGAAAAGGGAAGAGGGACATCTGGAGTTAGACCATCTAGATTCTGTAAGGGATAGAGTGAGACATGGGCAAGAAGACTAAGGCAGGATGAACCCTAATTTCAGTTTAGCTGAGAGGAACATTATGGCTTACCTGTTCACCCTAAGGGGAAAAGTTATCATTCTTGAATCCATGGGCCAAATGGAGACAGATTCCAGCTACCAGAAGTTCGCTTTCTGTACAAACAGAACAGATGCTGGAGATTGGGGAGAAATGACAAAGAGAAACAATCAAACAAACAAAACAACTCCCATATTTCAGAGCATCTCAGACATTGTTATAATGAGAGATGAAAGACTAATGAAATTAAATAGAGCCTCCACTTTCTCTTTCCAAAACAAACAAAGATTCATGTGTAAACCAGGGAAGTGGAATTTAGATTGCCCCAGGGAAGAAGAATGGAACTAGTTGAAAAGTCATTAGGAGAATATAACATTTAAGCAAAGATACAGTGAGAAGCTGATTCTACAGTTATGTGGGAGTACGAGTGAGGATGAGCACAACACATAAAAAAATAAGTGCCAGGGTTTAACAGATATCAAGGAGACTGTTTTGGAGATTTAGAAAAAATGAGATCAGAGACATAACAAAAGACCAATCTCTGTAGGGCTTGAAGAACTTTGGTTCAGGGAAAATCTTTATCAGAGGAGTTCAATGATCTGACATGTTTTAAAAGGATACTTCTTTCTGTTTGTTAAGACTAGATTGAAGGCATCTAAGTGCAAGATAGGGTGGGGATAGGGAGTTCTAGTTCATGCATCCAGGTGAGTAATGATGGTGACTTGAACCAGAGTATTAGTCATGATAGTGGTAAGCGCTTATCAGACTGTGATATCTTGAAGGCACATTTCTTGGGATTTATTAATGGATTGAACACAGAGTGTGAGAAAAATAAAAGAGTCTAGAATACTACCAATATTTTTGTCCTGACAAACTGAAAGAATTTATTTTCAAGTTTCTGATATGAGGAAAGCCACCTAAGGGTTTTGACAATAACCAAATTCTTTACTTTCAGCAATACAATAACCAGTGTGCTAAAACACCAGGCCTTCTTATGGTTCTCAGTTATTGTACTACATAAGACTGGAGGTCTTCTCCATTGATATAATCTGTTTTCTGCCTCTACTAAGCCACATAGAGGATCTCAGAGACAACTTTGAATTTGAGCTGCATATTTATTCACCAACATTTAAGTTAAAGTTTACTTAAATGTCTCCTATTATACTGTTAGTTTGGAATATGGGTGATATTATTTGCTCTGCATTTTTTTTTAACCTAAACGTTGTTGGAGATAAATTAGTGATTGAGTTCAAACTTATCTAAATTTCTGAGGAAGAATGTCAGTAGACAGATTTAATAGACACATTTTAGAAATTTAGGTTTAGACATCTTAAATGTGAAAGGTCTATGCAACATCAAGTAGAGAGAATAGTTAAATTGGAACACTAACCATGTTCTACACTATGAAAGTGCCATGTATTATATAAAATAAAATATATGGCCATATATAAAATTCACTATGATGTATATGAAATATTTAAAGATTTTATAGTAATAAAAATTTACAATCATATGATGAAAAGAGGTCATCAATAATGTATGTATTTAGAAAACAGAAGATAAATATGAAAGATACAATTCTGAGACATTCCATCATTTAAATGTCAGGCTGAGAATCATCAAAAAACACTAAGAAGAAAAGGGCAGCAAGAATGGAGCAAAATCAAAAGAGGATGTAACCCTAAAATTCAAACGAATAAAGTGTTTCTAGTAGGAGTGAGTTACCAGTTTTGTCTAATGCTGTTGTTTCTTGTTTTTTTTTTTTTTTTTTCCCTGTGAATTAAGAAGTGAGGTCATCAACTGAACGTGAGGATGAAGGAGAAAATATTGAAGGTCTAACATAAGATAGGAACTAATAAGTAGAGTCTAAGAATACAAAAGTTAATGGACTAAGGAAGTGTAGTAGATTAACAGGCTACATAAATGGTTAGCGCTCAGGAATTTAAACACTGATACCTTCATTTCAGCAACCTTCAATTCTTGGTGTTTCCTCAACTACATATAGAAGACACGGCAAAGAAAGATTTCCCATAATGAATTTCATATAAAAATCTTATATTCTACTAACTTGCAATACTTGCATAAGATTAGGCAACATACAGAAAAGGACTCCACTTATTTGGGCTGTTTGCATAAATGGCAAAACCTGAAAATAAGAACTTTACATAAAATATTTGAATAATATTGATATACAGCTATGATATACTTTGCTTATCCTGCCCCATTGATCCTTCCTGGCAGTTTCAAGTGCTGACAGCGTTACTTAAATCCTACTTTGAAAGTCAGAGTACTATATATGCTAGAGAGAGAGAATGCAAAGGAAGGTTTTCTTTAGTTTTCTAAGTCTATGAGACTATGCTTTATAATGTAATAAATACTTATAGTCTCAAATTATTTGAATTTTCTAGAAAATATCTTCTTAAAACAAATGGTCATATAATTTAAATTAAAGTGTAAAAATAAAGGCAAGCTTGGGTGTGGTGGCTCACACCTGTAATCCTATAACTTTGGGAGGTTGAGATGGGCAGATCACCTAAGCTCAGGAATTTGAGACCAGACTGGACAACATTGTGAAATCCTGTCTCTGTGAAAAATACAAAAGATTAGTATGGTGTGGTGACTCAGGTCTGTAATGCCAGCTACTTTGGAGGCTGAGGCATGAAAATTTCTTGAACCCGAGGGGCAGAGAGGTTGCAGAGAGCCGAGATTGCTTCACTGCCCTTCAACCTTTTCAACAGACAAGAATATCTTTAAAAATGTTTAAAAATATAAATAAATAAACAAATAAAAATAAAGGCAAGATCTTGATTTATAATTTTATGCCTGGATATTTAATATTTTTAAATTAACTGCCTAGCAAACAATAGATGGCATTGTTTGTAATGTATGCTCAAGGTTTCATCAAGTCGTGAATAACCATGATATTTCACTAATTTGAATGTATTATCAAATTCTGCTATAGATACTAAACAGATTCAGCATCACATATATTTCCATTATGAATAGAAGTAAATTCCAAAATCTAGAGACACACACCAATATAAAATAAACATACATTAAATATATTGAAACATGGTTAATGAGGAAACTGTTGCAAAAAAACTCTAAAGCAGAGTCAATTTTTTCAAGAGGTATATTTGTCATGTTCTCTAAAGGGACAGAACTAATAGGAGAGATTAATATATTATATAGCAGAGTTTATTATGAGAACTGACTCACATGATTGCAAGGTGAGGTCCCAGAATAGGCTGTCCACAAGCAGCAGAAAGTCAATCCAAATCCCCACACCTCAAAAGTAGGAAAGCTGATAGTGCAGCCTTCAGTATATGACTGAAATCCTGAGAGCCCCTGGAAACTCACTGATGTAAGTCCAAGAGTCCAAATGCTGAAGAATCTGGAGTCTGATATTCAAGGGCATGAAGCAACCAGCATGGGAGAAAGATAGATGCCTGAAGTCTTAGCCAATCTAGTCCTTCCACTTTCCTTTGTTTGCTTTTATCTTAGCCAAGATAACAGCTGATTAGATGGTGCCCACCCAGATTGAGGGTGGGGCTGCCTCTCCCAGTCCATTGACTCAAATGTTAATCTCCTTTGGCAACACCCATTGGGCAATGACAGAGGTCACTGAGAAATGAACTTGAGTGGTGGCCACAGAGTGAGTCTTTCTGTACACTTGATTATTTTTTTTTTTTATTTTTTTTTTAATTTTTTATTGGATTATAGGTTTTGGGGTACATGAGCAGAGCATGCAAGACAGTTGCGTAGGTTCTCTTCTGCTGAGGTCACCTATTGGTAAACACTCACATAGGATACAAACATCCTGATAGTTTTTAACCACTCACAGTGGTCCATCCACATACCTCTTCCCCAAATTTCTTTGTCACCAATTTTCCATTCCTGCTTCTTCCAAGTCCCTGATCTTCCAGACAAACCATTGGCTATATAACCCATGAATCAGTATATAATTGTACATCTGGTCATTTCTCCTTCCAAGCAAAGTGCACAAACACATGCCCTGCTTGATGTTCTGCCTACTGGGAAGATTTCCCTTCACCACTGTCCTTCAGGGATGTCCTAGAAATGGGCTGTAGTGCTACAGCTGTCCACTTTCTGGTGGTGCCTGCATATCGTGCAGAGCCATCTGTGAACCAGGCCATTGTATTTTCCTCCTCTGTCAGCTGATCATAGGGAACTCCTCATGAGGCCACTGGTGCAGGCTAGGGGAGAGAAGGCAGGGTGGCAGGAGTTGAGACCATGGACATTTGAGCCACTTTTTCATATAACTTACTTATGCCCTAAGGAACTGCTTGAGCCCAATCTCAGGTATACCACTTTCATTTAATAACTGAATGCTGCCAGGCATGCCCCACTTTATGGCCAGATGGATCAGAAAGCACCCAGTTAATCATAGGCAGTTCAGGTCTCATGATGATTTGATGACCTGTAGTCAAAAATTTATTTTCTACCAAAGCCCAGTAACAGGCCAAGTGCTGTCTCTCAAAAGGAAAGTAGTTATCTGCAGAAGATGGCAAGACCTTGCTCCAAAATCCCAGAGGCGTCTGCTGTTATTCACCTACTCAGGCCCTGCCAAAGGCTCCAAACAGCATCTCTGTCTGCCATTGACACCTCAAGCTCCATTGGATCTACTGGGTCATATGGCCCAAGTGGCAAAGCAGCTTGTACAGGGCCTTCTCCTCTTTTGGACCTTACTCATGGTACCAAATCTATATTAGTCAGGGTTTTCTAAAGGGACAGAAAAAATAGAATAGATTAATATATGAAGGGGAGTTTATTAGAAGAATTGACTCACATGATCATATGGTAAAATTCCACAATAGTTCATTTGCAAGATGAGGAGCCAGGAAACTAGCCTGAGCTTCAAAACCTCAAAAGTTGGGAAGCAGATAGTGCAGCCTTCAGTCTGTGGATGCAGGCCCAAGAGGCCCTGGCAAATCACTGGTGTAAGTCCAAGAGTCCAAAAGCCAAAGAACCTGGAGTCTGATGTTGGAAGGCAGGAAACATCCATCACGGGAGAAAGCTGGAATCCAGATGATTCATCCAGTCTTATCTTCCATTTTCCTCTGCCTGCTTTTATCCTAGCCACTCTGGCATCTGATTAGATGGTGCCTACCCAGAATGAGAGTGGTTCTGCCTCTCTCAGTCCACTGACTCAAATGTTAATCTCCTCTGACAACATCCTCTCAGACATACCTAGAACAATACTTCACATCCTTCAATCCAATCTAGTTTACACTCAGTGTTAACCCCACAACATTATAAAAAGACAACAAAAGTCTAGCATGAGATAACCTGAGAGAATATGCTCTAAAAGACATGTATATAATTTTCTGGAGACACGCAGTAAACTATTTTTTTAAATATTTCAAACTTTCACACAGTTCTAGAGAGCAACTTATTTAAAATAATCTGTAAAATCATGGCTAGAGATAGCAGAATATAGAATTAAATAAGAAATAAAGGATATGACACACAGAATACTAAATACCATGTTTGTAGTACATACCTAGAATGCTTTTGTAAAAAGAAAATCAACAACTCTATACATTGAAAAGTATGTCATCTTTTCCACTGAAATATAGCTGTATTTCTCTGGTTACAATGTAGAACTTTAATTCTCAGTCTAGGAGATCTCTTTATTAGACTACCCTAGATTATCTAATCTCACATCCTACTTATTAACTCATTTGTAAATAACGTCACTATCTTGCTTATTATTCTGCTCCCAAACTGTGGCATTTTTGTGTAGTTTACAGGTCTCTTTGCCCCATCAAAATATAAACTTATATGTCTTCTGCTAAAGATTTTGCTATAGAGATTGCATCAGTGTTTTTTTTTTTTTTTTTTTTACTTTTAAAAAAGAGATTTTATCTTTCTTTAATTTCTTTAAAGTAGTGGTAAGAAATATTCAGACGTCAGGTAATTGTCTTGATAGAAGGTTAAATATGGAATTGTAGGTATAGTTTATTTACTGACTTTGATTTATAAATCAAGGTTATGGAGGAACAAATGAAGCTTGGACTTTGTCAGTCACAGGGCATTGTGAGTTCAGACTACTTACCAGCAATATACCTTCTCCAATTCTTCTGGGATTGAGAAACTCTCTCATTTATAGAGCCATACTGAATGGCTAACGTAAGATTAGAAGAGAGATTTAATGGCTAAATGCCATAATTTAGACAGCTTGGATATATTTCTGGTAGGTATATTATTTTTAACAACAAAATAACATGGCCCATTATTGATTAGTTTATTAGACAGTTTTCTTTATAAAAAATTAATAATTATTTTCTTATGACTTTAATTCATTTGATAACATTACATTGGTTAAATGTCTCCCTTAAACAAGAAAGAAACTGAGACCCTGAGAGACTAGAAGCAATTCTAAGAACACAGAATGGATGGCGATGACTTAAGTTAAAAGGGATAAAAAGTGTGTACTGCCACACATAGATTATCTGAATAGGTTGTACTCTCTCTCTCTACATATCTCTATATATACACATACACACACATCTAATATATATATGTATCATATATGTAATGTCCAAATGTCAAAATTCTCTGTTTATAATACTTATAAGTAAATCTAAAATTATAATAAAATGACAATATTCAATTTTTTGAATACTCCTATTTTTTATTTTTCTACATTGTTTGAATATAAAATAACATTTTTCACAAGCTTCTGATTCTCTGCATCTAAATTATGAAATATAGTAAATAAATTTGAGAATTTACTCATTATAAAGAAATATTTTACTGGAAAAAATAAAATTAACATTATTCATTTATATATTAACATGAAAGTCCCTTGCTTCCTCTGTTTCAAAATATTTTAAAGTTCTATGAATAATTCTCTCTAATAATTGTTTCTGAAAAACAAATAAGTTATGTTAATATTTATATAATTTATGTTTGGTAAAATTTTAGATAAAATAATACTTTAAAAGCCAAATAGATGAGGAATATTAAGATGAACATTGCAAAAATGTATGTTCTTTATATGAAGAAATTAAACTCAGATATTTTCTGTGTTGAGAAAAAGATCCAAAAAAGTCATCTAGTTATTCCAGTGGGAGGCACCTGGTAATATTTGTCTTTGCTGAAACGTGCCAGTACAATATTCAAAGTAGTTATTCTCAAGCATGGTGGTTCTGTTTACTGCTCTGAGTTGGGAAGCATTCACAAGGCTATGATAGCATCTGGGAGCTAGAGAAGGCATGAAGATAGACAAAGCGAAAGTCAAAGCTGAAAGCAAAAATAACCATCTAAGCTGCTGAACAAATATTAAATAATCAATTTTTAACATTCTTAATATACTTGTTTCTAAACTTCTTTGAATTTTTAAAACAGGTGTGTTCAATAAAAATGTAAATTATGAGAAAATGAATGTACAACACATTTGAAAGTTTGTTATAAACAGAAGTGAATAAAGATGTGTGTATGTGTGTGTGTCTTTGTTCTTCAGAAATTACTATGTCCTCTCAAAAATCAAGCTGTCCTAAAGTTTACAGTAAACACATATTTTGTGAACTAAGGTAGTTTAGATTGTTTTGAGAAAAGTAGGGTACTGTAGTCTTTACTGCCCTGAAGAACACCTTTGTTCATATTAAAATGCTAACAGTTACTAAGAAGGCCTTCACTAAATCAAAGTAGGAAATGTAACTAAATGAATGTTCAATCCTTGACATTACACATTTTAATTGTACGAGATTTGGATGAAATAATAAAACATAAATAGCTTGAGGTTGTTTTGTATCTGCACTTATTTTCAAAGTTGCAGGCAAAGAAAAATTTAAGTACTTGGTAAATAAACTCATTCCCTTAAATACCATATAAGGAAACATTGGCAAGTTACAGCAATAATATGGTATTATAGCTGGTAAAGATAAAATAGTTCATAGAGTACACAGAATTCCAGGTTTATATTCAATATGGTTATGTGAACGAAAGTTCTCCGAAAACGAATTTGGAAGACTTTATTCCTGTGAACAGCTTACAAACTGGTGTACATACATACAAGATGCATGTAGCCTTTGGTGTAAATTAAAGGTTTGTTTCAGAGAACAAAGGAGACTTGTATCCAATGAAGTTTATTTATGCAAATAAGTATTCAAATCTGCCAAACTCTGATTGCTTGATACAGCTGGGCCCTGATTGGCCAAGACAGGCCATGAAAGCCCTGATTGGCCATTGGCTCTGATTTGTTCAAGCAGGATCTAAAAGTCCTAAACCTAGGTATGTGTTCTGAGAATTTGGAGTACATGTGTGACCTCTAGTAAGGAACTGGTTGCTTGACTTTATTTTTTATTTATTTATTTTTTTTGAGACGGAGTTTTGCTCTTGTTACCCAGGCTGGAGTGCAATGACGAGATCTCCACTCACTGCAACATCTGCCTCCTGGGTTCAGGCAATTCTCTTGCCTCAGCCTCCTGAGCAGCTGGGATTACAGGCACATGCCACCATGCCCAGCTAATTTTTTGTATTTTTAGTAGAGACGGGGTTTCACCATGTTGACCAGGATGGTCCCGATATCTTGACCTTGTGATCCACCCTCCTCGGCCTCCCAAGTGCTGGGATTACAGGCGTGAGCCACCGCGCCCGGCCCTATTTTAAATTTAGAACCAGTTAGTCACTGATGATCCAGCTTAAAGAGTGAAATTTCCAGGGTCATTTGTTGACATTTCCTCACTGTTTATTAAAAAAATGTTGGCAGACAGCCTTTGCTGGTCAAATAAGTTGGCTGCATCCAACATGATGTCAGAGTGGGTGAAAACGTTCATGGGTTCCATTTAATCTCTCACATAAGATCCCCATGTCAGGACAGTGGTCACTTGACCAACAACAGTCATTTTCCCACCAGAGGCACTAAAGTATCTTTTTAAATTGGAAAAGTTTCTTGAGTTAATGTGCTTCTGATTTCTGACTGAAGTAAGTTGAAAGTCTCAAGGTGTTGGATCAGCATAATTAAGTCATTAGGACTTGTAGGTCAGAATGCAGAAGGGGTCCTACACCAGGGAAAAACAGCTGAAAATATCGAAAATGGAAACTTTAGTCCAGTAAGTCCAGCAAGGAGGTTTTCTAAAGATGGCCGTTTCAGAGATTTGGTCAGCTTAAAGATCTTACATTTTTTGAATTAGACCTGGTTAATTCGAAGTGCAGAGGAAGTAGTGCAGAGGAAGTAGTATTGATGCCATAACACTGCCCTATGCATCCAGGAGACAGTCTAATGTAATGTGGTTTTTGGGACCACGTAAGAGAGTCTAAGGATCTCTCTTGTGTCATGATGGCTCAGGAAGTGGAATGGGCAATTTTGGTATAATATAGGAAATATTTCTGATTATGTATTAATTTCAATCAGAATTACAGAAATCTATAGAATCTAGCTCCTTCATGTGGGCTAACCCTATCATGATAGTCACATTGTTGGAACTGTCCACAACTGTCACATTTATAGTCTGAGGGGTTATTGTTGATGTTGGATGGTGCCAAAAGACTCTCAGGAAGCTTTTGGAAAAAAAGGTAGTTAATGTTGGTGAGGTAATTGAGTAGATGTAAAGTTGGGTAAAAGCTACTTCTGTGGTAAAATCTCCTGAAGATAACTCAAGCATTAAATACTTTTTAGGGGAGAAGAAAATATGGGCTTGGTAGATTCCTAAGAATTTCCTTCTAGCAGGCATATGAGAGACTTTAGGACAAGCAAAAGGCAGTGCCTCCCAGTAAGGGGCCCCAGTTGAAAGGGAATAGGTACTGATTTAGGAACCATTATAAGTTGGTGGCTACAGTGACCATATGGATAAATTCAGAACTCCAGGGAAAAAATACAAAATTATCTAATTCTCTTAGTTGGCTAGCTTTAAGTAAGAAAAATGTTCCTTGAATGTTTCCAAAGCATCCCTAGTTTTACTTAGGGGATGAGGGCCAGGGGACTGTATAAAGATTTAGTTATAGCCAAATATTGTGAGAAATTGGGGGAATTTAGGATCTAGGTCAGTTTACTGATAGATGACAAGAACCTGAAAACAATGGACAAGACTACAAACTAACGACAGGTGTACTTTAGCTTTTCTCTAGAAACATAACTTTTCCTCTTCACAATGATTATGTAGGAAACTCAGAATTAAAAAAAAAAAAATACTGGGTCTCGATAGCTAACCAAAAGCAGGCCTTATTTTTGGCTTACAACCTTAAGATTCTTAGGCAAGTCAGAAAGTGATAATTTTTACTTCTTTACTATAATGCTAGGAAACCTTTAAGCAGAAATTTTATCCACATTCTTTTTTTTTTTTTTTTTTGAGACGGAGTTTCGCTCTTGTTACCCAGGCTGGAGTGCAGTGGCGCGATCTCAGCTCACCGCAACCTCCGCCTCCACATTCTTATGTATGACATTTCAGTCAAAACTGCGGCAATATAACTAATGTTTCCAATTTTATCCTACTTATAAAAAAAAAATTTTTTATCGAAATTATTTAAATAAAATAAGAATACTCAATAATAGATTCTGAATTTTGGAGAAGAAAAAGCAAATGATTCCAGAAAATAATTTAAAATAGTATCTGTGAATGACAAATAAGAGAAAATCTGATGAAAATTTACAATTATGAAGGAAATTTAGCCACTTCTACTATGTGCAATAATTTAATGTAACAAGAATAAACTGACATTACATAAGAACCATTAGGCTTTTAGAAATTTCACATAATGTTTAGAATATTCACATTAATCATATCCAAAATTATGACTAATAACATGAATTCTAATGAAACTGAAACTGTGAAACATATTTTCATATTATACCCAGAAATGTATTGAGAAAGAAGTTAGTATCACTTATCAATTAGCAATGTTTTCTGTACAATTTACCAAATAAACTTAATTATTTAATATCTCCACATGATAAAATATTATTCTTTGATGTTCTCCAGGGGCCTAACTGGAAAATCCCAAAGTTAGTTTTACGTCAAAAAGACAATTTGAGATTCTGTTCCTGAGGAAGCTTGCCAAAAAAAAAATGTGAAAAGATTCAAAACAATTATTAACAGAATCACAGGTCACTGTAAAATGATTATTCATTTAACTAAAGGGATAATCAAGAGACATCAAAAGCAATACAGAAAGTTATATGGATATAAAAGCCATGACCCTTTTGAAGCTCATTTATCCTAAATAAGCAAAAATTGAATAAAGACAACAGGAAGCACAAAAAAACTATCTTGGTAAAACAGAATTTTTGGCCGGGTGCAGGAGAATTGCCTGAACCCAGGAAGCGAAGATTGCGGTGAGCCGAGATCATGTCATTGCACTCTAGCCTGGGTAGCAAGAGCGAAACTCCATCTCAATAAAAACAGAATTTTTGTTTCCTTGGTCAGTTTCTATAAAGGAAAAACAAAACAAAACAAAAAGCAAAGAAACCTTCTGCCTGCTGTGTTATCAGTTCCCTCTAAAGGAAGCCCATTTAGATGGCCTGAAAATTAAACCTGACAAAAAAGATAGCTGAATTTTATTAGACACAGAAAGAATATCCTGATAGGATTATGAGGATACACTCAATTTCGGAGGAATGTAACAAGAAAAAACACCTTCAGCTGAGGAGAATGCACAGTTTTTATCAACAGCATAATAAATTTCTTGGTACAGGGAATAATTTAGGCACATTAAAAAATGTCAACAGTACAGAATCAAGTTATACTGCAGGAAACACTGCCTTTCAAGACCTTCAAGATAAACATGTTACCATATCAAGCAATAAAAGGAGACTTAGAACTGAAGAAAAAAATTACAGCAGCTAACAAAAAAGTTAAATGAGAGGGTTATCACAGTAGCCAAGCAAAAAGCTAGGTCTTTTTGAAAACGGAAGGAAAGCTGCACTTTCAACCTAAACTTAAAAAAATTAGATAGTTATCAGGAAGAAATATGGCAGAAATATAAACTGTTTTTACTGTAAAGGATGATTGTGAAGAGATTAGATTTCAGAATTAAATCTCAAACCGAATTTTACCATGAGAAAATAAATATTTAAGAAAGCCTGAGGAGACAATTTTTTTTTTTGTCTGCATCAGTGCATTTCTCAAATCAAACTCAATTCATAGACCTGGAAACCATTTATTTCCAATTACACCCAACCTAACTAATCACACAGAAAATTCCTTTTATAAACTTTATTTACATAAACCTTATCATAATTTACTAAGGCCATGTACAAAGGGCTTCAATTTTTCACTTTTTTATTATAGAAAATAAATTTACTGCACAAGATAATTCATCATAAAAATTATCCTTTTTACAATTTTTCTTACCAAAAGTACATTTTACATTGCATATACAATTGTCTCTCCATCTCTAGTAGTTTTAATCACACATATTAATTACAATGTTAACTATCAGCAACACTAATTTCATGGAAACCTAAAAAATAAGCACTTTTTAGCCATCAACTCTGTACCAGCCATTCATAAATACACAGTTTCCAATATCCAGAGACCTAGACTTTCTAATGGAACAAATGTTTAGCATGAAACAGGACTATTCTTAACTAACAGATCCAAATAACATTTCTTTCTATGAAATAAGATACCCAAGTAAATGAGTCTAAACTCATATTCAGCAACAAATGTTTTAATATTATATATTATTTCAAAATAATCTAAATATTTGATGACTATCCATTATTTAATTTAGCTTAGCAAATCTCTAAGTGTATAGTTACTAAAAAATGTGAAAAACCTTCCCAAGTAAACATGTTAAAAAACAATCACTTCCGAAAATTAATTTATATGCTTTCATCTCACTTACATCCTTTTAATCCATTCATTCTTAATAATTATGCCTAAGAAATTTCATGAAGCATCATCTAAAACTAGCCATCATTTCAAATTAAATTTTTGATTAACCATTTATTTCCATTTTACTGTACATTAGGCAAGAAACATAAATATAGGCATGCTTTGTTGATAACTCAGAAGACACAGCCATTCCCATCAAACCAAAATTTTTATACTAGTCTCATCCTCAAAAATATTAATAATTCATGTAAACTTAAAAAGCATTTGGGATTTTTTCTTAATTCATGAATATTTATTTTCTTATAAGCTAATTTGGTACCATAGACAGTACCCATATGTATATATACAAATAAGACAGACATACAGACAGACAAAATTTAAAATCATATAGCTTTAATTTAAAAGCTTTGACAAGGAGTCAGGTAAAACTCATTAGTTTAAAAGAATATTTGGATTCAAATTACATCTCTGTAAATGAAACAGGCTGAAATTTATTCCACATGACTTAATCCCTTACCAAATTTTAGAGAAAACAGAGTAGCAAATTTGCATCTCCAAGCACAGAAAGAATTTAAGCTTTTTCAAGAAGCTGTTTGGTGTGTTAAAAGAGGATTAAAATGGATACCAATGTAAAATACAGTTTTAGAAATTTATCACAGGATATTACAAGGAAACACACAAAGGATCCTTAGGAAAAATTAAAAACCTTTTAAAGATAACCACCTGAAAGAGTGAAGGAGGAATGGAGTGACAAATAAAAGCAGAGGTAGTGAAAAGGGTACAAGAAGATAGGCACTGCAGCAGGCAAGTGGGTTTAAGTGGGAGTAGGGTCTTTTAAGAGTGATTTTACAGTTTGATTTCAGTCTTAGAAGCACTATGCTTTCTTTTCTATTTTATTAAGGCGCTCACCAAATTTGGAATTGTTTTCTCTAAGACAGGCAATAGTAGGCTCTTGATTCTATTTAGAATTTTATTATTTTGCTTTTTAAATTTATTATACTTTAAGTTCTGGAGTACATGTGCAGAACGTGCAGGTTGGTTACATAGGTGTATACACTTCCATGTTGGTTTGCTGACTCGATCACCCTGTCATCTACATTAGGTATTTCTCCTAATGCTATCTTGCCCCAATCCCTCCACCCACTGCTATTCCTCTCCTAGCCCCCCACCCACAACAGGCCCTGGTGTGTGATGTTCTGCACCCAGCTATGTTGATGTATTCTCATTATTCAACACACACTTATGAGTGAGAACATGTGGTGTTTGGTTTTCTGTTCTTGTGTCAGTTTGTTGAGAATGTTGATTTCCAGCTTCATCATGCAAGGGCACTAACTCATCCTTTTTTATGGCTACATAGTATTCCGTGGTGTATATGTGCCACATTTTCTTTATCCAGTTTATCATTGATGGACATTTGGGTTGGTTCCAAGTCTTTGCTATTGTAAGCAGTGCTGCAATGAAGATATGCGTACACGTATCTTTATAACAGAACACTTTATAATTCTTTGGGTATATATCTAGAAATGGAATTGCTGAGTCAAATGGTATTTCAATTTCTAGATCCTTGAGGAATCGCCTAATGGTATTCCACAATGGTTGAACTAATTTACACTCATACCAACAGTGTAAAAGCATTTCTATTTCTTCACATCCTCTCCAGCATCTGTTGTCTCCAGATTTTTTAATGATTGCCATTCTAACTGGTGTGACATAGTTTCTCAATGTGATTTTACTTGGCATTTCTCTAATACCCAGTGATGATGAACTTTTTTTCCTATGTTTGTTGTCTTCTTTTGAAAAGTGTCTGTTCATATTATTCACCCATTTTTTGATTGAGTTGTTTTTTTGGGGTAAATCTGTTTAAGTTGTTTGTAGAATCTGAATATTAGCTCGTTCTCTAATTAGAATTATTAAAGCATCAATGGAAAAATAGCTTCCAACTGTCCCCTAGGTGTTCACCATTTTCTTTGTTTGAATTGTGCAAACAGATATGTAAGTTTTGGGATATCAAAGGAGCCCCATCTTAGACAAAAATGTTTAAGATTTTCTTGGGTAGATTTTATTCACAGATCCAGCTAATTGCAACTCCCTGGATCATAATTTTTATTCATAAAGCCAGTAAAATGCTATAAAATGACTAATCATCAGAAAAAATATAACATGGATTACCCATTGCACTGACCTGTCAAAGGTGTCCCTTTCAGTGACCTAAGTGTGGATCATCCTGACAAAACCTTTTTCTGTGTATTCCTATGCACTCCAGGATTTTTGTAAATTTGATATGTTACATTAAAGTGAAGTCATTTACTTTTTCTTACTCAAACTGTCTATGAAGCATGTTTAAAGCTTGACAACAAAAGAAGAAACTCTATTAAACTGTGGACAAAGTACTTGAATAGATATCTCCCCAAATAATGTATACAGATGACCTGGAAAACATGAAAAAATAATGCTCCATATCATTAGTCAGTGGAAAATACAAATTAAAACCACAATGAATTATCAGTTGAAAATAAAACTTTATTTAAAAATGAGTATTAATGATGATATCAAGAA
The DNA here is from genome assembly GCF_049354715.1 of Callithrix jacchus. Classification (NCBI taxonomy): domain Eukaryota; kingdom Metazoa; phylum Chordata; class Mammalia; order Primates; family Cebidae; genus Callithrix; species Callithrix jacchus. The sequence continues at coordinate 71,873,929 of NC_133505.1, forward strand.
ATAAAAATGCTCAGACATCGCTGGTAAAAATTCAAAATGATTCAGCTCTGAAAAACAGTTTAGAAGTTCCTCAAGAAAGTTAAGTACAGAATTGCAATGACTCTCCTAAATATACATTCAAACTAAGTAAAAACAAGTATTTAAACAAACATATACTCAAATGTTCATAAACAGCATTAATCTTGAGAGTCAATACATAGAAATAACCCAAATGTTGATAAACAAAGCAATATATTTTGGATAAATTTCAAAAATAATGGAATATTTATCAGCCAAAAAAGCATGAAGTACTGACACTTTCTAAAATGTGGACAAACTTAAACAGTAAGCTAAGTGAAAGAAGAAAGCAGCTAATCACAAAAAGTCACACATTTTATGAGTTCATTTATATAAAATATTCAGAATAAATCCATAGCTAAAGAAAATGTGGTACATATGCACAGTGAATTCTTATCCATAAAAATAAAACCCTGTCATTTGCAACAGCATAGAGAAAACTGAAATAAGTCAGGCACACAAAGACAACTATCTCATATTTTCATGAATAAAAACAAAACAAAACAAAAACCTCATGGTGATAGAGAATAGAATGATGGTTACCAGAGACTGGGAAGGGTAGTGGTGAGGAGGAGATAAAAAGGGGATAGTTAATGGGTACAAATATGCAGTTAGATTAGGCATAATATCTATTGTTCAGTACTATAATATGGCAACTATAGTTTAAAATAATTTATTGTATATTTCAAAATTACTTAATGGAATTAGAATGTTCCTAACACAACAAAATGATGAATGTACATGGTGATGAATGTACCAATTACCTTGATTTGATTACTAAATATTGTATATCAAAATGTCACATGGAGCCCATAAATGTGTAACTACTATTAATCCATATTTAAAATTAAATAATCAATAATGAATAAAAACATACCTAATTTTTAAAATTAGCACTCATAAAAATAATGTACAATGTAAAATATTTATAATTCTGTTAATTGCATGTTGAATATTTGGAATATATTAGATTAAGTCAAATATATTAGTCAAAATTTTAAATTGATTAAGTTATTAATCAATTTTCACACTGCTACAAAGAAACAACCCAAGACTAGTAATTTATAAACAAAAGAGGTTTAATTGACTCACAATTTCACATGGCTGGGGATGCCTCCGGAAACTTACAATCATGGCGGAAGGCAAAGGGAAAGCAAGGAATACCTTACATGGCAGCAGGAGAGAGAGTGCAAGGGAAACTGCCACTTTTAAACATCAGATTTGATGAGAACTTCCTCACTATCACAAGAACTGCATGGGAGAAGCCTCCCACATGATCCAATCACCTCTCACCAGGTCCCTTCTCAACACATGGGGATTACATTTCAAGATGAGATTAGATGGGGACACATTGCCAAATCATAACATTAAATCCATCCATCCATCAATCAATCAATCTATAGATGCTTAATGAAAATTGTTTTTAACCAGGCACTGAGGAAAGAGGTGAATGGAGAGAAATAATAGGTAATTTTTTTGTTGTTTTTTAAACTTTTATTTATTGTTATTGACTTATTTTAATTATTATAAATAATAATGTTGTGTACTCATTAACCATTCACTGTTTATCTCCCTCTCACCACTACCCTTCCCAGCCTCTGACAGTCATTATTCTTCTCTCTATCTCAATGTGTTCAATTTTTTTAAAAGTTTTAGAAATTAGTGAGATCATGTGATATATATCTTTCTGTGCTTTGGTTTATTTCACTTAACTATAATGCCCCCTTGTTTCATTTATGTTGTCATCAGTGATAAAATTTTATTCTTTTTCATGGCTTAATAATACTATATTATGTGTATATCATATTATCTTTTTATTTATTTTTTCATTTTACTTTAAGTTCAGGAATACATGTGCAGAATGTGCAAATTTGTTGCATAGGTATATATGTGTCATGGTAGTTTGCTGCACATATTGACCCATCATTTAGGTTTAAGGCTCCACATGCATTAGGTATTTGTCCTAATACTCTCCCTCCCCTTGACCACCACCCTTAACAGGCCCCAGTGAGTATTAATCCCCTCCCTGTGTTCATGTGTTCTCATTGTTCAACTCCTAATTATGAGTGAGAACATGCAGTGTTTATTTTTCTGTTCTTGTGTTAGTTTATGGATATTATGGCTTCCAGCTTCAACCATGTCCATGCAAACAACATAATTATCATTCGTTTTTATGGCTTCATAGTATTCCATGGTGTATACGTGGCATATTTTCTTTATCCAGTCTATCATTCATGGGCATTTGGATTGGTTCCAAGTCTATGCTACTGTAAATAGTGCTGTAATAAATATATGTGTGCATATATCTTTATAGTAAAATGATTTATATTCCTGTGAGTATATAACCAATAATGAGATTACTGGGTCAAATGGTATTTCTGGTTCTAAATCCTTGAGGAATTGCCACATTGTCTTCCACAATGGTTGAACTAATTTACATACCTACTAAAAGTGTAAAAGTTTTCCTATTTTTCCACAGCCTCACCAGCATCTATTACTTCCTAGGTTTTTAATAATTGCCGTTCTGACTGGCATGATATGGTATCTAATGGTGGTTTTAATTTGCATTATTCTAATGATAAGTGATTATGAGCTTTTTTTCATGTTTTTTTGGCTGCATCCCTGTCTTCTTTTGATAAGTATCTGTTCATATCCTTTGCCAAAATTTAATAGTGTTGTTTTTTTCTTGTAATTTTTTTAAGTTCCCTTTAGATTCTGGATATTACATCTTTGTCGGATAGGTAGACTGCAAAAATTTTCTCCCATTCTGTAGCTTTCCTGTCCACTCTGATACCGTTTTTTTTTTTGTTGTTGTTGTTGTTGTTTTTTTGCTGTGCAGAGGCTCTCTAGTTTAATTAGATCACATCTTCAATAAAATTCAACATCTCTTCATGTTAAAAACTCTCAGTAAAGTATGGATGGAAAATATCTCAAAATAATAAGAGCTACTTATGACAGACTCATAGCCAATATCATACTGAATGGTCAAAGCTGGAAGTATTCCCTTTGAAAACTGGCACAAGACAAGGATGCCTTCTCTCACCCCTTCTATTCAACAGAGTATTGAAAATTCTGGCCTGGGCAATCAGGGAAAAGAAAGAAAGAAAGGGTATTCAAACAGGAAGAGAGGAAATTACATTGTCTCTTTTTCCAGACGACATGAGTCTATATCTAGAAAACTCCATTGTCTCTGCTCAAAAACTCATAAGCTGATAAGCAACTTCGGCAAAGAATCAGCATACAATATCAATGTACAAAAATCACAAGCATTCCTATGCATCAACATTATATAAGCAGAGAACCAAATTATAAATGAATTCCCATTCCCAAATGCTAAAAAGAGAATAAAATATCTAGGAATATAACTTACAAGGTATGTAAAGGATCTCTTCAAGAACTACAAACCACTGCTCAAGGAAATAAGACAGGACACAAACAAATGGAGAAATATTCCATGTTCATAGTTAGGAAAAATTAATATCATGAAAATGACCATACTGCCCAAAGTAATTAATAGATTTAATGCTATTCCCATCATTGGCTTTCTTCACAGAATTAGGAAAAACAAAACCAAAAACAACTACTTTAAATTTCATATGGAACCAAAAAAAGGAGTCTGTATAGGTAGGAGAATCCTAAGCGAAAAGAACAAAACTGGAGGCATCATGATACCAGATTTCAAACTATACTACAAAGCTACAGTAGCCAAAACAGCATGGTATGGGCACCAAAACAGATACACAGACCAATGAAACAGAACAGAGACATCAAAAATAACAACACCTACATCTCCAACCATCTGACCTTTGATAAACCTGACCAAAAAGTGCAACAGGAAAATGATTTCCTATTCAATAAATGGTCCTGGGAAAACTGGCTATCCATATGTAGAAAGCTGAAACTAGACCCCTTCCTTACACTTTATTCAACATTAACACAAGATGGATTAAAGATTTAAATGTAAAACAAAAAACCATAAAAAACACTAGAATAAAACATATGCAATACCATTCAGGACATAGGCATGGGCAAAGTCTTCATGACTAAAACACCAAAAGCAATATATATCACATTTTCTTTATCCATTTATTTATTGATGGGCACAAGTTGATTCTATATATTGGCTAGTGTGAATACTGCTATAATAAACATAGGGGTGCAGATATCAATTTTCTATACCAATGTCCTTTTTTATTTTATATTTTTGTGTTTTGGATAAATGCAGTGGAGTTGGATTACTGGATCATATGGTAGTTCTTTGTCTAGTTTTTTCTGACACCTTAATACTGTTCTCCATAGTGACTTCTCTAATTTTTATTCCCCTTATCACTGGACAAGTGTTCTCCCTCCACATCCTTGGCAGCATTCATGATTGCTTATCTTTTGGATAAAAGATACTTTAGGTAGGATGATATTGTAATTTTGATTTGCACTTCTCAGATCATTAGTGATGTTAAACACTTTCATATACCTTTTGTTCATTTGTAAGACTTCTTTTGAGAAATGTCTACTCAGATCCTTTGTTCATTTTTCAGTAAATTATTATTTCTATTGAGTAATTTGAGTTCCTTATATATTCTGGCTATTAATCTTTTGTCAGATAGGTAGTTTGCAACTAATTTTTCTCACTTTGTGCATTTTCTCTTCACTTTATTAATTGTTTCCTTTGCTGATCAGAAGCTTTTTAGCTTGATGTGATCCAATTTGTGTAGTTTAGCTTTGGTTGCTTGTGCCTTTGTGGTCTTACTCAAGAAATCTTTGCTGAGAACACTGTACTAGAGTGTTTCCCAGTGTTTTCTTCTAGTAGTTTTAGAATTTCAGGTCTTAGATTTAAGTATTTAATGAATATTAATTTAACATTTGTATACTGTGAGAGATAGGGGTCTAGTTTCACTCTTCTGCATATAGATATCCAGCTTTCTCAGCACCATGTATCAAAGAGATTGTCCATCAAAAACTTTGAAGTGATAGAAATGTTTTGGCAATCATTGGAGGAGGTGGTACTTAATATTGTGACCATAATGTGACACTGAATTTTTACTTCAAAATAGTTAATTTTATACTATTTTTCATAACAATAAATTATATTTTTAAAAAAGAATTATCTATCTGAAAATTTTAAAGATCCTCTCTCTGTGAAAGCATGTAAGTATAGTGTTTTGGTTCTTGGGAGTGTTTCTAAATTTTCTCTATATGTCATTAATTGTCTTTTTCTATTCAGGTTTCTATATTTATTATATTACCACTGGCAATATATTCTGAACCATTCTTATGACATACAGAGCAATTAATTAACTTATACTGCTTTCTACATTCCTTCTCTATTATTCTCCTATTGACTATAGTTGTATTGTTTGTCAGCTTTTGAGCATGGTAGTAACTTTTAGTTTAATTTTGCCATGATTTTGAAACTTACATTCTTTAATTAATTTTACAAGTTTAATTATTAATTAATGTTTTTTGTTTGTTAGATTGTGTTTTGTGATCCATGATCTGGTGAATGTTCTGTATGCCCTTGAAAATAACTTATATTCTGCTGTTGTCAGGCTAAGTGTTATATAAATATAATGAGAACAAAATGGTTTGTAAAGTACCATATCTTATTTATATTTGGTTACTAGTTATATTTAATATTGAGAGAGATATATTAAAATCTTCATCTGTAATTGTGCACTTTTCATTTTTCTTTTCAGTTCTGTGAGGTTTTGCCTTATACATTTTGAAGCTTTATTGTTAGGAGCATACTCACTTCATATTGTTGTGCCTTCCAATTTTAGTGAGTGTTTTATAATATGTAATATCCCTTTTTATTACTAGCAAATTTATGTCTATGACATCAATTTTATCAGCTTTCAATGTGACTGTTGTAGGCTTATTTATGTTGTAGGTTTATGTAAGACATCTTTTTTTTTTATTCTTTTATGTTCATTCTGCCTACATCACTACATTTAAAGTGAATTTCTAGAAGACAGAATATTTTAGGGTAATGTCTTCTGTTTTTCTTTTTATCTTTTCTGACAATCTTTGTCTTTTCATTAGTTTGTGTATGTCATGTGTATTTAATATATTTACTAATATATTTGTGTTTATGTTTACTTTTTTATTATTTGTGCTTTTTTACACGTTTTTTATTTATCTGTTTATTCTTTTCTGTTTTTGGGGGGCTATTTGGCATATTTTAGTATTTCATTTTATTTCTCCATATTGATAAATTCATATAATTTTTATTGCCCACTTTAGACTTTGCAACATACAGTACCTTCTCAGTTAATATTCTCAACAGGTTCTTGGAATGTGTAATTTTTAGCAAAAAAACATGTAACAAAACCAGTTTCACTATAGGCCAATTGATATAAGCAAGAGATAAGTTCCATAGCATATTTCTGGTTACAGAAACATCACCGAATTTCTAAATAAGTCTTTTGGTGCTAAATAATGAAATAATCTGAGCTATATATATACATTTAAGAAAGATTAATAAAAACAAGTTAGACTACTTATCGGATTTTTGGCAAATGTTTGAATGACAGAAGCTATAGTGATGGTAGGTTAAATCAAATAATAAATGTTTGTAAGTTGAAAAGTATAAAAAACACTTTCTACCACCATGCAGTTTAGAAACAAACAATAAAATCAATATGATGGGATTTCTGAGAGTTTTATCATATCGTATATTGTTGTAAATCTGTATGATTATCATATACTACATAATTTTTTAATATAATAATTTTTAGTAATTTGCTCCATTCATTCACCAATCCATCTATTCCAGTTCTGGGTCACAAGTGACTGGAGCCTGTCCTGGGCTCAGGGCATAAGGCAGGAACCAACTCTGGACATGACACCATTCCATCACAGGGTACTTTCTCTGCACGCAAACACACACATACACACACATTCATACACACACACACGAATACTAACTGGGACAATTTAGACACATAGATTAAGTTAATGCTCACATCTTTGGGAAGTAAGAGGAAACTAGACTACTCAAAGGAAATCTCACAGACATGGGAGAAAGTGAAGTGCAAACATTACCTAGACAGTGGCTCCATCTGGGAATAGACTTTGTTTTCCTCATCAACATTATAAGGAAATCAAGTTGAATGAAAAGATGTTATTCAAAGACTTGCTGTAAACAACTTCACACAGTCTACTTAGGCTATTTTAACAGTTAAAGTAGAATTTAGAAACCATATTGCCATATAGATCCCTTTAATCTCTCATTTTTATATTACAATTGTCTCATATGTGATAGTTATACACATTTTTTAAAAAAAACCCACACCAGGCAATGTTAAAAGTTTTTATTACAATTGTCATATATTTTGTTCCAAAAACTAAGTTAGACTAAATTTTTAAGTGTTATTGAAATATTTCTCTTCTCCTCAGACTCCATTAGTAAGCATGTTAATTTTTGTTATATTTCCAGAAATTTTGCTATCTTACTATTTTCAAAAAATCTGTTTTTCAGATTAATTTCTAATGTACTGTCTTCAAAATTCTCTCCCATATCTAAAGTGCTATTGAACTCATCTTGTGTGATTTTTAAAGCCATGTTATTTTATTTGTTTTCAAATATATTCTATGTATTTTCTATGTCTATTTTGCATTTCTTTAGAGTATTCACAACTATTTAAACATTTCTATAATAGCAGCTTTATAATATTTTCCAGCTAATTCCAATATCTGTTTTATTTGGAAAATTTTATTTATTGTCTTGCCTCATGTCAGTTGCAATTTTTCTGGTTCTTCATATGCTGAATAATTTTGGAGTATATGCTGGACATTTTATATATTTTGTTGAGACCTCTGATTGTGTTTAAATCTCATGGAAAATGTTAACATTTTTTTCTTTTAGAATGGAATTGACCTGTTTAAGTTCAGGTGACAAATTTCAACCAAATTTCTATAGACAGTGGTTTCAATGTCAGTCCGTTTTTAAAGACTTTGTGATCTTGTTTACATATCTCTTTTGTGTGCACTGCTCAATGATTCTGAAACCTAATGGTAGTTTCCATTAGTTAAGTTTTCAAGGTTTTTGGCAGATAGTTAGGATCAGATTTGAGAATGCATAACTTGGGAAAGACCCTAAGTATTTACAAATAAATTTATGAAGTCATACTCTGAACACCATGCTGCCTGTGATTTCCAATAAGCTTGGGCTCCCCTTTTTGATACACTCCCTTGAATGGTGGGGCTTAATTATCCCACCATGTTGCATATTTCCTTAATGTCTCCTCCTGCATTTAGCACCAACCTTTGAATACAGAGAGAGAAAAACACAAATAGGAAGGATTTGCCCTATCATGTTATCAGCACCATGTATCAGAGAAAGAGGTTTTCTTCCTCAAGGTGTGGCTCCTAGAAACTCTTACTGCATTGAAGTCTCTGCCAACATTGCCAGAATATTGCTTGGTGTCTGGGGAGTGAGAGATCAGACAGAAGAAAAAACCCAGGGTCCACATAGTTTTTTATTTTTCCCCTTTTCTACTAGTAAGCCAGAACTAGCAGGCTTCTCCTGAGACTTTTGTTATTCATGTTTATGCTTACTTCAAAATTTCAGATTGTTTTGCATTCTGGCTAGGAAATATTATTGAGAGAAAAATGATAAAGCTGTTGGTTGTGTGACATTTAGAATTCTTGTTTTCTTCTTGAACCAGCCTGATATTGCTTACTTTTCACAGTCCTCAAATAGCTAGTCTAAGCATTCTGTCCAGGTTTTATAGTTATCTTCAACGGAAAACACCTGGTGGAATGTGCTTATTTTATCTTACTCCTACCTGAACAAGCTAGAAAATATAGGTCTCCACTATTTTCCTATTAATAGTGATTGTTACGTTATAACTGATACATTGTGCCAAAGTCCATGATAGATGCATTTTATTGGCCATATAGTCTTCTAATTAGTAACTAGCATACAAAAGTATTTCTAGGTTTGCCTATAGGATTCTTAACAGTCCCATGGCTATCAATAAACCTTCTTTCAGATTACCTATATACTGATGTGTTTTCCCAGTTTTCTGTTAAATTAGGGGTGAACAGATGTTTTTTCTTCCTGTAAATTATTTAATGCCTCACAAACATTGTCATATTTCTACAACTATCTTTCAATGTTTTTAAGTTTCCTAATTCATAATTGAATACCACATTATCAAGGTAGAGAGTATCATATTATAATTTATTTGTAAGACTGGTTACATTCGGTATTGTTTTTCAAGTCAGTTTTGGTAACTCCTTTTTTTACTTTGACAGTTTCAAGCAAGTTTTCAAGTTCAATTACATGCATTTAGAAAAACATGTGATTAGCTTTTAAAACTGAATTCATAATAATTGTAATCATCTATTCTTACGTTGCACAAATTCAGCACCAGATAATGTTCTACATAGTTCACAATTAATAACACATTTAATTCTCAAATTTTAGAGTACCAAACTATAAGTAGATACTATTAATATAATTGTGTTGATTTTAGAGTCGAAGAGCCAGGCAGTCTAAAATTTCTAGTCTTTTGTCCTAATGTTTTTACTTAGCTTCAATCCATTACAGAATTGTTTTTCTCTTCAGAAGCTCATTTTTCTTCATTAAGATTACGATTTTCATGTTAGTTTTCTTCTCTTGCTTCTCATGATATTTACTCTCAACTCTGCTCCGTTTTGTGAAATATTTAACTTGGTCTTATTTCTCAGCACTAGAAACCTATAAAATATTGTCAATTATTATAATTTTTTAATTTGAAAATTGAGTTCTAGTGTTAGAAAGTATTTCTTTTTTCTTTTGGTAACAATTCCTTGAATATTTTCCTTATTTAAAATTCTCTAGCACCACTTCAGTGGTTGATCAGCATGATTTTGTTTTTTCATATTACTAATTTGTTTTAAGAAAGTTATAACTTAATTATTTTATTTTAATAGTTCTGGATCAGTGAATTGATTCCTTAAGACAAGAGTAAATAAGCAAATAGGACAGGTATCTGTGTTGGGATTACAACATCTCACAGGCTAGGAAGTGGTTTCCTCTGAGCTGACATGCATTAGAAAAAGCTGCTTGTTATAGACCCTCTCTGGATTAAGAGGCTACCTGCTTCCCTTCTCATGGACTGAGTAATTCAGCCTATCATTTCCCTTGACGTTCAATCACAGCAAGATTGGGTATTGTTTCCTAAAACATCAAAGTGAACAGTACAGATGGATCTCCTTAATTTGTTACGAAACACATAGATGTTTTTTCATGATTAAATGAGAGGTAAACATTTTAGTTGTTGGCCTTGTAGTTTTCTCATTGTGACACAGAGAATGAGGGCTATTCCCTAGCATTTACCAGAATGAAAGAGGCCCTAAGCATTATTTCTGAAGCTAAACAAGCATGCTTATATTTTTGCTATGTTCTGTCAGAGAGGGAGACACCTTACGTTAGAGAATCAGAGATACATGTTCAAGCTGCCTCTTCTTAGAATCTACTATATTCACACTACTTTTTAATATCATGTTTTTTGTCCTTTCACTACACACATCATATAACAAAATACTAGAAGTAGCTTATTAGACTTTCCATTACATATTTTACATTTTGAAATGGAAAATATATTTAATTTTATTTAAAAATGCCTATGCTGTGAATTTCATTCACTGACTAAGAAACTATTCATTAGTTTTCTCTTCAGCATAAAATATAAAGCTAAATTTAAAACATTTTGAAGCAAAATTAGGTTTCATAACATTATGTAGCAAATTTAAATATTGCTAAATAATAGCTGAGGATAGCAAATAATTTTCAAGATAGTATCTCATTCAGAGTTCAATAATGGAAACAGAAACACTAGGAATGATAGGCATTATAAAATTTATACAGAATATTTTAACTTACACCATGTAACTGGCATCTTCAACTATGTATATATATTATTGCACCTGCTTTTGATACTGGACCTGAAGAGTAGGGAGTGTGGCAGAAAGGAAAGATTGACGTTAAGTGGGGTACAGTAGAGACAAGTTGGAATCCATGAATACCAACTGGAATCTGCACTGGTCTCTGAAGTCTCCAGATTTGATCAGGAAGTTGACATGCTGGAGAAACTGTTGTGGATTGTTGCATAATATTGAAGGAAAAGATTTTGTAAGAGCTGAAGGGGCTGTGTATTTGGCTGCTTTATCAGGCCAACAGGGTGAACCAGCAAATCTCTCACAATATGCATGAGCTGCAATAGCACCTGGTTTTGTACTGCACTTTCAAACCTGAAAAAAAAAAAAAAAACTGACCGCTGTTTTTCTTTTTTTTTTTTGAGACGGAGTTTCGCTCTTGTTACCCAGGCTGGAGTGCAATGGCGTGATCTCGGCTCACCGCAACCTCCGCCTCCTGGGTTCAGGCAATTCTCCTGTCTCAGCCTCCTGAGTAGCTGGGATTACAGGCACGCGCCACCATGCCCAGCTAATTTTTTGTATTTTTAGTAGAGACGGGGTTTCACCATGTTGACCAGGATGGTCTCGATCTCTTGACCTGTGATCCACACGCCTCGGCCTCCCAAAGTGCTGGGATTACAGGCTTGAGCCACCGCGCCCGGCCTCTTTTTTTATTTTTCGTCTTCTAAATTCTGCCCAAGATGTCTCTAGTGGTCCGTGATAATCCAGAAATATGAATAAAACACATCAGTGTCAGTCTAGATCAATTAACCCAGTACAGATCCACAATAATGAGCAAGATCTACAATAATTTCTGTGGAATTTCAGAAAGAACTTAGTTACATTAGTAAAAGAAAATACATTAGTAAACGCCTACATTTGCTCTGAAAATAACCAAGAAACATGGAATCCTGAGGAATAACTATAAAAATGTATAGTATTATACACTAATTACATTATTTAAAAATATGCTGTTACATCAATACATTATATCTCAGGGGAAAAAAAAACATACAACTAGAATTGGAGCATCTATACCCATTTTGAGATTTTTTTGTTTCCACTGGATAATTCCTTCTATCCTTACATGGTAATTTCTGTACATCACCTATAAACCAAAAATTATTAAAATTTTGTTTGTAGAAGTAATCATGAACTTTCTAGAGGCATCACAAAATGTTTATTTGTACAAAGAAAAGTGACCTAGTTCTGTAATAGAAAATAATTATAAAACTTTGATAAAAATGACATACCTAATGTGGTGTGGGAGCACTTTGTGAAATCCAAATGTGAAAAATCTAATCCAAAGTTTATCTTGCATTTTTCACACCCATTTAATGCCCATTACGGATAATGAAAGATAAAAGTTAAATTGATTCAGCACTAAAATTCTATGATGCTTCTCAAACTAATGTAATGATAATGTAATGTTCAGATTTTGAGTCATTAACACTGAAAGAGAGTGAAAGTAAAAGTTATATTTTCTTCCCTGAAATATTAAAATGCTAGATCATTTCACTAAACGCTATTGTATTTGAGTAACAGAGAAATCTAGCCAAACCAGAATTGTATTTGCATAATAACATTTTCATTTGCGTAACATTTCATTAATGATGTAAAGATTTGACCTACATAAAACACTATTCTAAATAGTTCCAAATATAAACAAAAACTTGTGTTTATTTCTTTGTTTTTTTGTTTTTAGCAGTAAGGAACATTTAATCAATCATTGTTTTTCTATAAATTTCTACATATTTTGTTGGGTCTCTCTTCTAGCTTTATTCACTAAACGATGGGTCAGCAAACTAGCAAACTAGGGCAAAATGTATCATTACAAAGGTTGTAAAAACCACAGACAGTAAAATGAACAAACTATCAATAAAAAGAATATGCAACAAAGATGTTACTTGAACTGACGAAACCTAAAATATTTATTATTTGGCCACTCACAGAAAGTTTACCACTCCCTGGACTAGACCCTGTACATGGACATTGTGATTTATGTGCTATGCACCTTAATATACTTAGCCTAATACATATTTTATACATAATAAATATTTAATAAATATTGGCTGAATTAAGAAAAAATTACTTGGTGTTCACTAAAATGGGGCAGTCATATCAAGGCTGGCACTAATAGTATGGCCATCTATAAAGTTCTTAAGTGGTAAATACAAGTAAATAAGAGGAAAGTACTTAAACACAGTATGTGTGGCAAAAAAAGCAATTGACCTAACAAATTGTGTATTTTCTCCTCTTTAATATAATATCTTTTTGAATGTGGCTTCTAAGACAGAAACTCTATTTCCTATTCAGGGACTGTACTGCCTAGCCAAAGTGATATCTAGTTGTACTTTATCATTTCCCTTCTTCATGCTGTATTCAGAGAGCACCCAAAATATAATATATATACACACACATACAAATACATAATGCATAAATCATAAAACTATTCTTTATTGAATAGTGATCAATTAAGCCAGCATAATATTAAAAAGTCAAGTAATAAAATTTTGCTAGTACCATGAAAATTTAAATGTCGTTTCCTAAGTTACACACCTCCATTTCCCCTAAAGAGAAAAATTATCCTAATTTCACAGTAATTACTTTCTTAATTTTTTAAAAAATTCTGCCTGCATGCATTCCTAAGTAGTATAATATACTTGTTTATGTTTTCTTACCTCCCCTCATAAACTGAATTATATGTTATGACTCTGGAATCCTTTTTATTTCTAAAGACAGGGTCTTACTATGTCCTGGAGGCTGAGAGCAGTGGTGCAATCATAGCTCACTGCAGCCCTGAACTGCTGGGCTCAAGTGATTCTCTAACCTCAGTCTTCCAAGGAATCTCCTTTTGTTCAACTTTTTGTTTTTGAGATTTTTCGATGCTGATCTTTGTATTACCTAATTATTTCTTAAAAGTGTACTAATGTTTAATTATACCACAATATTTTTACCAATTTAGCTGTTAATGGTCATTTTTTTCAGTTTGGCTTTTATAAATCATACTATTAAAAAAATAATCTTTCTTGTATCTCTTAGTTGTACATTGTATACATTACTATTATCTATATATCTGATTTTGTATGCACGTCTATATGACTGGTCATAGTTCAAACTAATTGTTGTAGATGGTTGAAGATTGTTGACAAATGGATCTTCTGCTGTAGGAACATCATAGAAAATTTGCAGCACACATTAATTAACATAAGCTAGGTCTTGCTGTGGCTAAAACAACTCTAAAATTTCAGTGACTTGAAATGCACAGATTAGTTTTCAACTGACACCTTGTACCTCATGATTCAGCTAGGATTCTGCTCCTCTGACACCACCACTGTCCTTTGTCCAGGATTCAGGCTGCTGGTGGTGTCACTATTAGAGATAATGTTAGCTGCCTCAGAAGTGAAGATGAAAAGCACAGGCTCTTATGCCTATGTACAGAAGTGGCATGTATCCCTTCTTAACTTAATTTGTCCAAGACAAGTAAAATGGATACTCCTGATTTCACTGGGTTTCCTGTATAGTGTTGCCAGAGGGAAGGGGACATGATTATAGTGACTTGTGGTTTAACATGTAAGTTTCTCTGGGTAATGAATGATAGGCAATTTAATTGTGTGGAACATATTTTATGAACTTCATGCTTTCAAAAAAATCATTAGTTTATAATTACACTCCAATATAGTTATTTTGTCTATTTTTTTAGTTTTATTTATTTTTATTGTTTGTGCATTGCAAATTCTAAAGTAAATGGCATTAAAGACATTCAAGAATTTATGATAGAAATAAAAATCCAGGCCAAAAAAGCTATCAAGATTGATAAGTTTCTTATTGTTCCTTTTAAATATCACAAACATAAATCTTAGGTATCAAGGGAAATAAAAATAAACTTTAAACTGGAATTTTTTTCTGATACTGTACAAAATTTGTAATTTTCTAGAAAATCATTTGATACTGTGCCTGAATACGAATGAAATAACTAAATTTTAAATCAACATATTTATTTCAACAAAAAATTACTAGGATATTGCTACTAATGTTCAATGTGTATGGAAAATGTATGTAATGACAAGTTGAAAATAATATTTACATATTTAAAGAGAATGACAGGAAAGCGTTCTTTTAAATCACATAACTAATGACAAACTAATGCATACAGTTCATAAGCAATAAATCATCTGAATAATTATTTTATCAAGAAATATAAATAAAGCAAGTAAAAAATTAGAAAATTCCATTAATATTTGATAGTACTTTGGAAGAAAATAATTCCAAAGAGAAATACATAAAAACTGTTTTGCACTTTATATAGAAGATGACAAAATAATATGGAGGAAGTCTAAAAATTAGAGTTTACAAACATATACAATGTGTGTGTATAATATACATATGGATGCTTCAATCTAGTATTAATATGTCACAACTGGTATTCTATCTAGAAAATAAACTAAAATATAAAAATAAAACAATTCATGTAATTTTGGTCTTATAAATTTTATATTTACTACTATGTTTCACCCAAAAAGCAAAGTAATCTTAAAAAATGTTTGAAGAACTGAAAATTGAAATAATAAAGAAGAAAACTATATTAGGACCCTAGTGAGCATCCTATAATGCTAGAACAACAAAAGCAGTTCAGAATTTTTTCTATCTTATATATTCACTTTATTGGAAATTGTGGAATATGAGTTTTGAACATTTGAAAATATAACAAAATTAATTAACAATGTTCAGTTTTAAAAACTATATTTATATGAAAATACAGTTTTACATATTAAAGTTTACATCTTCACAAGTGATAAAACAGTTAAACACAAAAAGCTAAATAAAATTATAAAATATACGTGTATTAATTTTCAATTGCTGCCATGATAAATTACTAAAACTTACTGTTTTCAAAAAATACACATTTGTTATTTTATATTATGCAGGTCAGAGATGTCTTACACAAATCCCACAGGACTTTAATGAAGGTGGCGCTGGGGCTCCATTCCTTCTGAGGACTCTAGGAGAGAATCCACTTTCTTGACTTTTCCAGCTTCCAGAGGCTGCCTACATTTCTTTTTTTTCCATTTTTTTTTTTTAAAGGCAGAGTGTTGCTCCGTTGCCAGGCGCCAGGCTGGAGTGCAGTGGTGTGATCTCGGCTCACTGCAACCTCCACCTCCTGGGTTCAAGCAATTCTCCTGCGTGGCCCTGCAGTCCCAGCTACTCGTGAGGCTGAGGCTGCCTACATTTCTTTGCATTTCTTTGCTCTTCTTTGCTCTCGATCCAGTCCTTCCTTTGATTTTCAGTGAATGATTTTATATCACTTTCCATAGTCAATTATCTCTCTGATTCTCCTCTTCTACCTCCCTACTTTGAAGGACACATGTAGTTATATTGCAACCAGCCAGATAATCGAGTATCATCTCCCCGTCTAAATAACCTTTATCTTAATCATAACAGCTAAGTCACCTAAAGTACTCTATAATATATTCACAGGTTTTGAATATTAGGACGTAGACATCACTGGGGTAACACACTATTCTCCCTACCAAATGAAGATCAGAAATAAATAAGATACATTATTTTAAAAGGCAAACTATCAAGTCCCAGGCAAATAATAAGAAATATGAACTACTTCTGTGTGATAACAGTAGTTAATATGGAAATATTTTTAGTTTCTTAAATTGATATAATTATAAATATTGACCAAAAAATTTTACAATATATTAAAAAACAGAGATAAACAAAAATTTAAAAATTCCAAACCAACTAGTTAAATATGACCATCTAACAAGTGAGTTTTGTAACTTGGTAGAAAATATTTTTAATAGAATAAGAAAGAGATAACTTTTGAATGTAAATCATTAAGAACTTAGAATTAAACAAAATATTATTAATATTAAAAGAAATGATTCAGTTATTAAATCTGAAACATCAGTTCAACAAGAAAGCCACTGGAAAATTTGAGATGGTTTCTATGTCATTACTCACACTTATATTCTTTTTTTTTTTTTTTTTTTGAGATGGAGTTTCACTCTTGTTACCCAGGCTGGAGGGCAATGGCGTGATCTCGGCTCACCGCAATCTCCGCCTCCTGGGTTGAGGCAATTCTCCTGCCTCAGCCTCCCGAGTAGCTGGGATTACAGGCATGCGCCACCATGCCCAGCTAATATTTTTTTTGTATTTGTAGAGACGGGGTTTCACCATGTTGACCAGGATGGTCTCGATCTCTTGACCTCGTGATCCACCCACCTCGGCCTCCCAAAGTGCTGGGATTACAGGCTTGAGCCACTGCCCCCGGCCCTATATTCTTTAATTCAAACTAACAAAGGTCAAAAAGAAAAAGAACATTACATAATGGTAAAGGATTTAATTCAACAAGACGACCTACCTATTCTAAATATACGTACACCCAAGACAGGAGAACTCAGACTGATGAAGCAAGTTTTAGAGACCTGAAAGGAGGCATAGACTCCCAAATAACAGTGGAGACCTCAATACTTCACTGCCAGTATTAGATAATCAAGGCAGAAAATTAACAAATACTCAGGACCTGAACTCAGTTTTGGACCAAATGGATCTGACTGACGACTACAGAAATCTCCACCTCAAAACAAAATAATATATATTTGTCTCATTATCACATGGCACATACTCTAAAATTGACCACATAATCGGACACAAAATAATTCTGAGCAAATGCAAAAGTATCGAAATCATAGCAAACACAATTTCATACCATAGGGCAATAAAAACAGAAGTTAAGACTAACAAAAATCACTCAAAATCACATACTTACATGGAAATTAAACAACATGCTTTTTAATGACTTTTGGGTAAAGAATGAAATTAAGGCAGAAATCAAGAAGTTCTTTGAAATTAACGGAGTACAAAGATACAACGTACCAGATTCTCTGGGACACAGCCAAGGTGATGTTAAGAGGTGTTTAGTGCTATGTAAATTGATAGCACTAAATGCCCACATCAAAATGTTAAAAATATCTCATATTAACTAGCTA
Source organism: Callithrix jacchus (assembly GCF_049354715.1). NCBI lineage: Eukaryota > Metazoa > Chordata > Mammalia > Primates > Cebidae > Callithrix > Callithrix jacchus. The sequence goes on from NC_133505.1 coordinate 71,891,889, forward strand.
ACCCCACAACTGAGAGAATTAGAGAAGTAAGAACAAATCAACCCCAAAGCTAGCAGAAGATAAAAAGTAACAAAAATGAGAGCTGAGCTTCATGAAGGAAATCTAGATTCTAAAAAAAAACATTTAAAAGATCAAATAATTAAGGAGTTGTGTGTGTTTTTTTTGAAAACATTAATAAGAAAGAAAGGCCACTAGCTAGACTAATAGAGAAGAAAAAGAGAAGACTCAAATAAATGCAATTAGAAATGATAAAGGGAATGTAACCACTGACTTCACAGAGATAAAAATTATCATCGAAACTATTATGAACACCTCTATGCACACAAACTAGAAAATCTAGAAGAGACTGACAAATTCCTGGACACACACTCCCTCCCAAGACTGAACGAAGAAGAAATTGATTCCCCGAGCAGATCAATAAGGAGCTCTTAAATTGAATCACTGATAAATAGCCTACATATAAATGTATATGGTAGAAAACAATTGATTATAGCAACAATTTTTTAAAATTAATAAATTTTTTCTAAATTATGCAGAGTTGGCAAAAAATTTTCAGCACCATTTATACTGTTTGATAATTAATTTTAGCATATTGTTTAGATTATTAGATAATCAAAGTTAATATTTTATTGATAAACTAATTCCACATTCAGTAACAAAAAATTTATTTAGTATATACTGCATCTAATTCAGCTCCACTTAATTATTCCAAATGTTATTCATATTTGCCCACCTTCCCCTTTGCATGCTCATTCTTGCTCACTCTGTCTCTCATATTCTGCCTTGATCAATTTGATTTGAGATTTATCAGTGTTAATTGTACTTAGAAAGAATAAAATTGCTTATCATTGTTTTCTATTTTGTCAAATTTTTATTCTTCCTTATGTTGTTTCTTTTTTTGTTAATGTGTTGATTTACATTTTGCTCACAGTTTTCTTTTTCACTTTCTTCTTTTCTAGTTCATGCATTTAGGACCGAAGACTTGTTTTTCAAGTGCTATTTTTGTTCTATCTCTTGCTTTTAGAAAGCAAGGGCTTTGTCATTCAACTCTCATACATGGAAATCAATTTTAATACATCATTCTTTGATTTGTGAATTATTTTAAAAATGTGTTTTCCAAGCAGATGTATTATGTATTTCTTTGTTATCTTTTTGCTGTTATTTCCAAGTGCTAGTTGCCCTTTGTAATTGAATATGTTCTGTATGACAGATTTCTTAATGTTTTTAGAAGTTCATTCATAGAAAAATATTTAATAAATTTTGAAAACTCTCACATATACTTATAAAGAATGTAATCTCTAATTCTGTGGCCTAAATGTTTTACATATTTCAACTAAATTAACTTCATTACATTTATAGTTTATATAATCTGTTTTCTTATTAATGTTTGCCTCTGGATGTATTGAGATTTGTTAGATATATGTATTAAAATCATTAAAAACTGTGAATTTGTGAATTCACAAATATCTCCTGTTAAAAATAAACTACTATTTGTGCAAAACTATGGTTTATTTATCCAAGAAAGATTTACAGTTAGATTTCTTACTTTGTGGTCTTTCCATGTCTCCTCTTACACAAGTTTGCTCTCCATACATGAGGGGTTTTTAAGTATCTACATTTCACCACCCTTGTAGGTTCTAATAAACATGAAACCTTTTTTGTACCAATATAAAATCATCAAAAAGTGTTTTCTTGTAGTCACATAGATTATGCATTATACTGCATTTCAAAAACACTAATCTAGACATATCACCCGAAAAAATGCCAAAATGCAGAAGTGTTTATCTAGAGCAAAAACAAATTTTAAAATCTACCATTGACAGCAGCCCCAGTAGTTTGTAGAAAACAAGTTAAGAACTACTGACATGGCCAGGCGCGGTGGCCCATGCCTATAATCCCAGCACTTTGGGAGGCCGAGGCAGGTGGATCACGAGGTCAAGAGCTCGAAACCATCCTGGTCAACAAGGTGAAACCCCGTCTCTACTAAAAATACAAAAATTAGCTGGGCATGGTGGTGTGTGCCTGTAGTCCCAGCTACTCGGGAGGCTGAGGCAGGAGAATTGCTTGAACCCAGGAAGCGGAGGTTGCGGTGAGCTGAGATCGTGCCATTGCACTCCAGTCTGGGTAACAACAGTGAAACTCCATCTCAAAAAAAAAAAAACTACTGACATGGACTCTTCTACCTTTCTGCCAGCTACTTGATCCTTGAGTGCCTCCCACAATATGTTTATGCAATGAGAAAATTGATGATTGGGATAATTTTTAGAGTGAACAATGAACTTAACTGGGATAACTAAAGAGATACAACACAACATACAATTGGGAGAAAAAGATCAAGTGAGTGACAATCTCTAACTCAGTTTAAGAGATTTACATATTTACAAATTTATTAAGACATGTTTTTTGACCTAACATATAACCTCTTCTCAGAAATATTCCATATGTGCTCATGAAGAATGTATATTCTGCTGATTTTGGATAACATGCTTTGTTTATCCCTGTTAGTTCCATTTGGTCTAAAATATTTTTTATGTCTTGGTTTGTCTTAATGATTTTCTATCTGGATGATCCATCCATTGCTAAAAGTAGGGTACTAAAAGCTTCCACTAATATTTTATTACAGACTACTTCTCCCTTGAGATTTACTAATATTTGAATTGCATATTTAAGTATTTAAATGTTGGCTACATACAGATGCTGCTCAATTTAGACAGAGTTACATCCCAGTAAGCCCATCATAAATTGAAAGTATCATAACAAAATACACTTAATATACCTAAACTACCAACATCACGGCTTAGGCTATCCTACCTTAAATGTGCTCAGAATATTTACATTAACTCAGAGTTGGGTAAAATCATCTAACATAAGCCTATTTTATAATAAAGCATTGTATATTTCATGTAATTTATTGAATACTATACAAAAAGTAAAAAATCGAGTAGCTGTATAGGTACTCAAAGCACAGTTTCTAATGAATGCGTTTCAGTTGTGCACCATTGTAAAGTAAAAATATTGTTAAGTCCAACGGTTGTAAGCTGAGTACCCTCTGTATATATTTACAGTTGTTATATTCATTTGATGAATTGACCTCCTTATCATTACATAACGATCTTATTTATCTTATTTTAAGGTTCTCAACTTCTATTCTTGGTCACTTTTGTTTTTAATTTGCATAAGATATTTTGTTCTATCCATTTACTTTAAGTCTCTTTCCCTATAGGTGAAGTGATTCTTGTGTAGACAGCATGCAGCTGTACCTTGTTTATTATTCATTCAGCCCCTCTGTTTTTTCACTGGATGACTTAATTCATTTACTTGAAGATTAATTATTGTAGGTAAAGACTTACTGCCACCATTTTGTTAATTGTGTTTTTCTCTTTTTTTGTATATCCATTTTTTTCTTTCCCTCTTGTTGTCTGCCTTTGCAAATACATATTTTTTTCTCAAGTATTCTTTGATTCCTTACTTTTTATTTTTGGTCTATACACTACAAATTTTTGCTTTGTGGTTACCATGACACTTGCAAAAGTCTTCTTCTGTCTGTAACAGGCTATTTTAATTTGATAGCAACTTAACTTTGATCACAAAATAGCTACACTTTACACCCTACCTCACCTTTGAAGTTTTTGATATCACAATTTACATCTTTTTATACTACATATTCCTTAAACTATAGTTATAATTTTCAGTAAATTTATCTGTAACCTTCATATTAAAGACATAAGTGTTTTACGCACCACCATTATACTATGTTTATTCAATGTCCCTTAACATCTCTTGTAAGTCAGGTCTGATGATAGTGAACTCCATCAGCTTTTGTTTGGAAAAGTCTTTATCTCCCCTTCATTTCTGAAAGACAGCTTTGCTAAATATAGTATTTTTGGTTGACAGGGTTTTTTATTTTTATTTTTTTGAGATGGAGTTTCGCTCTTGTTACCCAGGCTGGAGTGCAATGGCACGATCTTGGCTCACCACAACCTCCGCCTCCTGGGTTCAGGCAATTCTCCTGCCTCAGCCTCCCGAGTAGCTGGGATTACAGGCATGTGCAACCATGCCCAGCTAATTTTTTCTATTTTTAGTAGAGACGGGGTTTCACCATGTTGACCAGAATGGTCTCGATCTCTCAACCTCGTGATCCACCTGTCTCGGCCTCCCAAAGTGCTGGGATTACAGGCTTGAGCCACCGCGCCCGGCCTGACAGGGTTTTTTTATTGTTATGTTTTATCTTCCCTACAGTACTTGAAAATATCATCTCACTCTCTCTTGGCCTGTAAGCTCTCTGCTGAGAATTCCACTTCTAGCCTTGTTAAACTCACTTATATGTTATTTGCATCTCTTGCTGTTTTTAGAATTCTGTCTTTACTGTTGATTTGACAATTTGCTAATAATACATCTTGGTGTAATATTGCTGGATTGAATCTGATTGAAGACCTTTGGTCTCCCTACACCTTTCTCCAAATGTGTAAGCTTTTCTGCTATTCTTTATTTAGATAAGCTTTTAATTTCTTTTCATTTCTCTCTTTTTAAACATTTGCCTCAATTCAGCATTTGTGCCTTTGATGCTGTCTCATAGAGCCTATAAGCTCTGGTTATTCCTTTTGATTATTTTTTACTCTCACTATATATTTTCAAATAACCTTTCTCTGAGTTCACAGATATTCTTCTGATTGAGCAATCCTGCTGTTGTTGCTCTCCATTGCATTTTTAATTTATTCATTGTATTTTTCAGCTACAGAGTTTTTGTTTGATTTTTTTAGTATATAATTTTAATTTCTCTGATAACTTTTTTGTTGTAGCCTTTTTTTGTTTGTTTTCCTAAACTAATTAAATTGATTTCCTATATTTTCTTGAAGTATTGAGCTGTCTTTATATTTTTACTTTGAATTCTTTGTTAGGCAGGCAGTTTGTATGCCTTCATTTCTTTGGGGTAAGCCATTTGGAGATTATTGTAGGGATTTTTGGCAATATTATGTCTACTTGACATTTTATGTTTCTTGTTGCTTTACATAAGTGAAGAACTAGGGACTCATTTCATTTTGTAGCATGTCTTTGTCTGGGAAAACCCTTCACTAATTAGCACATCTAGACATTCTAGGCAGAATATCTGGCATGGTTCAAGAGTGAGCTTGTTACTTGAGTCCTCAGACAGACTGGCCACATGCCTGTCTGGGTCTGTAGGTAAGCAGATCAGGTACTTGGGTGTGTGAGGTGAGACATGAATCCTATATTCACTGTGGTAGTTCAGTTCATTGAGTCTGTAGGAATAGCCCTGCGGATCCACAAGAGTTGACCTGAATTATCTACCAATGGGGTCCAGCCTGAGTCTACTGACCTAGCACTAGGCTAGACCTTGAGCCTGTCTGAAGGAGTTATCCAAGCACCAAGACGGTTCCATAGTTCAAGTTCAATGAAATTGGTCTGGAGCTAGAATCCACGTGGGCTGGTCTGGCACTGGGGCAGGCCTGGTACCTGAACACACTATGACAGGCCTGAATTTTAACTCCATAAAGGCTGGCCTGGGTCTGAAAGGATGTTTTGGAGCTTTAATCCGCAGGATCCAACCTGGCACTGGGGTTTACTGGAGTGAGCTTTAACTCTGGGCCTAGTGAAGCAAGCCTGAACTCTGGGTCTTCCACAGCCTAGTGTGAGTGTGATGCTGAAAATGACGTAGAAGTGAAAGACCACAGGGGCTGCCTTAAAGCCTAGGATCATAGCTGCTTGCTGGTGCCTGATGCCAGTAGGGCTTGCATGGGTCCTGGGGGTTCCGGGATCAGCCTAAAACCTGGGTACACAAGAGCTGTCATGAAGCCTGAGTTCATGGGGGAAAGTCCAGGAATGAGCTTATTGACACAGGCTTGGACCTTGGGTCTGCTGGAGTATAGAGTCAAAATGGTCATAGGGACCAGCCCAGAGCTTGTGTTCACAGATTCTGATCTTATGTTTGATGCCAGGGGTATTGAACTGTTTATAGCATGGTCCAGGGATTGTATGGGCTGGCTTCATCCTGGATGAGCCTGTGCCCTGTATTTGTAAGGACAAACCTGGAGGCTGGCTCCATGGCTGACAGCCTGATAACTAGGACAGCAAAGGTTGACATGTTGCTGGAATAAGCTCAAAATCTCTTGCCATGGGGGCTATCCATGTGTTGGAGACAGTCTGGACACTGGGATCATTCACTGAAGTTGGCCTAGCAATAGAGCATTCTGGACACTAAATGCACCTCATAGGCCTGGAGCCTGGAATTGCGGGATCTAGACTGATGCTAGAATTGGCCTGGAGTCCACAGGTATCACCTTAGAGTTTGGGGCTGTTAGAGGTCTACACAGCACTGAAGTACATATCAGAAGGCTCAGTGTAGGTGTTCAAAGAAGAGTCTGATGCTCATTTTCTTTTCCTACCCCCAAGCAGAGTGTGTATCTTTTCAGTCTGTCCTGCCCAGGGTTGGGGGGTGGTGATGTGGGTAATGTAAAACTATCCTTTCTACCCTCTTGATTGTGTACATGTGTCTGTGTGTTTCTGCCTATGGTATACCCAGGTGCTGTGATCCCTCACCTGCTTTCATTAACTCTTCTAAAGGTATTTTGTACATGCCTAATTGTTTGAATTGATATTTCTGTTGAGGGAAAATTATTGCTGACATCTGCCCTTTGCTTTAGAATTTTTGTTAAAAAGATAAATATCCTTCAGTTGTAAGTCATGGCCAGGATTTATAGATAAAAGCATTTCTAATTCTTGGGTTCAGAACATATAATGCTGATGCAAAGTACATAATAAAGATAAATATGGTGTCTAATCTTCATGCTACTGCCTTGAGACATTTTTCCAAGGATGTTAAATATATCAACACATTTAATTTTCAAAACAACATCTCGAGATTGATATTTATATTCTGACAAAAGAGAAAACTGACATAAAAAGTACATAATTTGACAAAGATAATATGTCTAGGTTACGGTTGAACAAGCATTTAAAAGCAGTCAATTCAGCTTAAGAATTTAAGATTTAATGACTAAATCATGCGATTTCTTGAAAAATAAAAGGAAAAGCTCCATAAAAAAGAAATTATATCTTCTTCACATTTTTCCTTCTAATACAATTCAGCATATTTGCTATAAACAGTACAGAGAAAATCATAATTTGCCTAATACTGTATACTATTTAATAATCTATCAAAGAAATTCAATTGTTTATAATGATTTCATAGAAACCTATATATTTTCTTCCTGTCAGATACAAAACCGCTTTATTATATTTATTTTTATCTACTCCAGAATAGGTAGAATTAAGATAATCCGGGTAGAATAACTAAAAGGGTTGGCATAGATTATGAAGAGTCTTACACTTCTCAGCTTTTTATAAATAAGTAAGCATAAATTTTTGTTCAAAAATCAGGTAAATTCTAGCTCTTCCACTCGGGAAAGATGGAGATATATGTGAACACATCTGCATTTCTTGGTTCACTGAATTTTTATATGTCATTCAATTAGAGGAAAAGAAAAAAAAAGTGTCTACATAGTATAAATAATATCTGGCCTTTTCTAGGTTTCTACTTGTTTTCATTATTGTAAATATTTACTAGTATAAGAAAAATATATAAAAATTTGTTGGCTCCATTGATATAGTCAACTAAGTTTATATTATGTGATGAAAATATATAGATATGATAGGATTCTATTTGGTAAAATTTTTCTCCCTAGTAAACAAGTAGAATATAATTAGATTGAATTCTAAATTATTTATTTCAATGAATACTTTCATAATCATATACTCTCGCTGATTCTTTTTGCTGTGGTCTAATACTCCAAACTTTCATTCCGTTTCTGGTGCCTCAGTCCTCCCTCTGTATATTTTAAATTGGATAATATAATTTACTTCAGTATTTCAAATTTTCTTCTGAATCCTTTCTATAGGATTAATCTAATTTTTATGCTCAGCAAAATCTAAGTCAAGAAAGAATTCCTCCTGAGCTTAATTGAAGCCTGGGGTTATGCATACTAGCTTCAATGTCCAGGGCACTAACTTGACTTGGAGGAGAAAGAGTTAGAGTGAGGACTATAGTACCAGAATTTGACAGAACAAGCTGCATTTCCTTTAAAGTTTTATTTAACTTTGGAGTATATATTTTCAGACACACTTTGGGCTATTTAATTGCAGACTATGGATTTTTTCATGAAATTATGTTTTAAACAAACAGGAAGGAAGAGAATACTGCATTATGTGGAAAAAATTACATTTACTAAATTTTCCATTCAGTTGTCATGACAACCCAGATATCTCCATAATATGTAGACTATTAAATATTGAACTAGATGTGCTTTAAAAAAAAGATACTAACATTCATGGAGTTATTTCTATCAGAACTCTTTGAAAGATTATTTCAAAGATTATCAGAATTATTATGCTTCAATAAACAATCTGTGATCTTTATGCTATTTCTTTAGATCACAAAATGGGTGAGAAAATTGTGAGAAACACCTCAAAATGTCAGGGTTTAATATATTTTCTTTAAATGTCATGTATTTCAAACATCACCAGATGCTTAAGTCCTATCCGTGGAATCTGCAACTGCTGTTGTCCAGCTAATATCACCAGCGACTGGGAATTTATCATGTCTGTTTGAAAGTTTCTTCAAAGTAAAGAAATTCTGTAATTAGAACACTCTCCCAATATTCTCCTTTTACCTTTCACCCATTTTTCTTTCTTTTGTAGTTAGAAGTAAAATATCTTCCAAATTACTACCTTTATAATGCTTAAAGCTAGCTTATGTTTGACCCAAGCTCTCCAATCACTGGATTAAGTAATACAATTTCCAACAACTATGTTTATAAAGAGAATTATAAATTTTTATCTAATCATAAAATTTTTATGTGAGTTAGGGATTGTATTTTATACTGGATTAGCATTTAGAGAACATACATTTCTTTCATCATTTTATTTTTAATTAATTCAGAAATATTGAGTTTATAATTATTTATAGATTATAACCCCATGACTTCTAAAACACATTTGGCCCTTAAAAGAGGAATCTCTTTGGAAACTATCACCACTTTCTATATGTCATCTTCATAACACCCAATTTTTATTTGTCCATGTTAGTCAGTCTGGCTTATTAAAGCCTGCTTCTCTCTGTTGGTCATGCCATCCTTCCTAAAGTCAAAATATGTAAGAATTTTGACTGAAGAATAATTAACTAGGTCAATATTTATTGACACTCAACAATGTGCCAACAACTATTGGGAGAAAAAAGATGAGCACAATACATACAAAGAGATTTTAGTTGTTCAATCATACCACAACCATAGACAAAACGGACACCCTGTGGCTAGTTGAGACACTCTAGTTAGAGCAGAACCAGGTTGAGTGTCAATAAATGTTGACTTAAATGATTTTTGAAAACTCATAAATGTAGGGGAAAATAAAGGTCTCTATAGACAAGCTGACTGGAAAGGCTTTTGAGTTTTCAGTATATCTGTAAAACTGCTTGACATCTGTCCCATAATATACAAATTGTTGAAAGAATCAACTGAAGATAAAATCATTTTAAACCATATTGTTATCAGACCAATTATTTGCAAAATTTCACCCTCAAAGCATAAAGTCTCTCATAGGTCCCTTGTGTCAACTCATTTTATGTGTCTGGGAACTAATACATATCTACATGGAATTACAGAACCATTATTTTTTTGTGACAATTCACACTCCAAAAGACAAAGCTCTGACCTGGCACAAAGTGAATGAGATTTTTTCCTAGTCAAAGCAAGACAGAATACATGGCAAAAAACAGACATCACTCCTGAGCAAATTCTTGCTTAATTCTGAAAGCCTTTCATGGTGTTATTTAATAGCTCTGTTTTACTCACTGAAAATATAAATGAAGAATTTTAATACATTAATTTATGGAAAATTTAATTACAAAAAATGTAATAATTGCAAGAGTACAAAGACCAAGATTCTAATATAGCTCTGTTATATACAGTTGATAGTGGTGAGATCACCTACCACTTTGATTTGGTGGGCTTAAATGTTCATGTTTCTGAAATGATGAAGTGGGAATATCAAAATCAGACAAATGTTAGCTGTGCTAGGTATACACGATTTTGTTCTAAATTTTTAATGTGACAATTACTCTCATTTGGCAGAACTGAACCAGTCAATTTTGTTGATTCATGTGCAAAGTTAACAAAGTCAATGTTCTGATTTAAAGATCCACAGAGGGCCACTTAACTTTGCCCAGAAAGTTTTGTCCTAATGCAATAAGTTGTAGTTGGTCATAATCCTGAACAGCTGTATCTCAGATGTCTTCTCTTACCACAGTGGCAGCTAGGTAAGATGCACATTATTCTCACTTATGGAAAAGAAAATATATGATACAATTTCTCATTTAGGCCAGATCATCAGTATAATTTCCCATGGGAATGAAAGTGTATTTTGCAAGTATTCTTTTTAAAAAGTATCTTACTAATTCTTATCTTTATTTTAATTATTCTTAGATTATCTTATTAAAGAATAATAAATATGTGCTTGTATCACACATGTATTATATCACCTTATATAGAGCATTACTTGTCATTTAAAATATACTTTAATATAAAAACTTTAGCATTTTATAAACTTCTTAGATTAATCTGAGCCTGTAGTGCTTGAACAGGTTCAGGTATCTTTGCTACCACATTAAAATCAATAACTTTATTTTCAATAAATAGAGACACTGTATTTTCAAGTCAGAAAAGGTATATTCAAGTCAGAAAACCATCATTCAAAAAATATAAATATTAAATATATACCAAAATTGTGTCCCCTTTTGTTAATGTTTTTGTATAAAATCTTTATTTTAAAAATTATCTGGATGAATATTCCTGTCTCAAGAATATGAAACATTAAATTTTGTGCTTATAATTTTCATAAAAAGGAGTATGTTTATAGAAGTATATTTTGGTGAGCAAATTCTCCATTTTAAAGAAGTCTAGAGTGCTTACGTTTGAACTAGTTCTTATTTTTTATATTATATGTACATCATTAGTATTGTACAAAATTTGTAAATGCTTTTTAAGAATGCATTAAGAAGATTATAACACTATGCCTAGCAAGGTAAAATTATATAGAACAGAGATCTCCATCCCTTTCTAATACTAATATTTTACAGAAATTACAATCCTCACACAGTAATTCAGTGAATATTTAGTGTTGTGCTATAGCTTCTTTGGATAATCACATCTATCAGAAACACATATTTTTGCCCCCTTCAATGGACATCTTGTATAAGAAAATAATAAGATTATTGAACACCATCTATTCATTTTCAAATTTTATTCGCATGTGTTATAGTAAAATTAAAATGGAGGCTGAGCTTGAAAAATTCCTGAGAAAACAAAACCACCTACGTCTATTTTTTTTTTTTTTTTTTTGAGAGGACTTTTGCTCATTTCCCAGGCTGGAGTGCAATGGAAGGATCTCAGCTCACTGCAATCTCCGCTTCCTGTGTTCAAGTAATTCTCCTGCCTCAGCTTCCAGAATAGCTGAGATTACAGGTGCCTGCCACCAGGCAGGCTAATTTTTGTATTTTTGGTATAAATAGGGGTTCACCATATTGGCCAGGCTGGTCTCAAACTCCTGACCTCGCCTCCTAGGTCTTATAAAGAGCCTTAAGTGTGCTTAAACTGAAAACATGAGCAAAACTTTATGGGGAATTTCTGGTAAATGCTTGCTTTCGACAGAAATAAAGCTTAACCTCAGCAAAATCATAAGAACTCAACTAACATGATTATGTGACCAGAAACTTTTCAAAAAGGTGACCCCAAAATGGCAATTTTGTAATTGCAACCAATCAAATAATTTATTTATTTTGCTTTTGCATTCATTCAATAAATACTTGTCTCTGATGCTTTGTCAAGGGAATACTAAACCTCTTTCATCTTGGTGTTTCCCAATAAATGAATTACATCTTATTTAAATAAACTCTGTAAAACTGTATTGTTTCTCAGAGTTTTTTCATTTACACAATCCCTAAGAAGAATAAACTGGCTTCAGGGTAAAACATTCTTGGATCAACTGTCTAATCATGCAACTCCGATACATTCTATTTTTCAACACTTGTTTTCTTCTAACCTTCTTACTCCTCCCTATAAAATAAAAGATAGTAAAAGATAATGTCTAACCTTTGAGATGCCTTCAGATCTTATAGTCTGAAATCTTTTTTCTTCTTGTTTTGCTTGTATAAACATATAATCTCTGATTCAAGAATAAGGAGATTGGGTAGAATGACCAATCAATTAGTAAATGTAAAATAGTTATTGTAATCATAGCAGTAACAGTATTAACTAATACATTCCTTGATTGCTCCCTAACTGACTTTAGGAATTGCAACAGAGTAATTCAGTTATATTATGCCAGGTTCCATAAACCTGGCATACATAAACCTAGTAATAACAAAACAGATCCAAAATTTTAGTGACTTAGAAGAACACAGCTATATTGCACTCTCATTTCAAATTTATTATTAGTCTGAAGAACCAATTTAGGCATGCTTCTTCAGGTGTTTCTTCTGTGTGTCAGGCATCCTTAATCTCCTAGGACCATTGTAACAAAGGAGCTTCTATAATTGTTATGGCAGTGCAAATTAGATGCTGTGGCAACTTTAAATTTTACCTGAGCACTACCATTCTGGGAAACAGGGGCAGCTGAAGAAATCCTCTATTCTTTATGTTCTAGGAAACAGTATACTGCAAAGAGACATCCTTCCCCTGCACAATTTAGATGAAACTTAGATATGGCCTCATCATTAACTCTGAGAAAGTCAGACACTGATCCTCCAAATTCCCATTCTTTATGCTTGATAAATGATATGCCAAACTACTTGTCCCACTGATAAATTAAGACATAATGCTTGTTAGCCAAACTTTGATTAAAGACTCTCTCCTTCCCCCAGGCTCCTGAACTTTGGCACACCCTCAGCCTGACCCAGGATGCAACCTCTCCTTAAAAGTCCCTAAGAAGAATAAACTGGCCTCAGGGTAAAACATTCTTGGATCTACTGTTCAGTCATGCAAGTCTCATACATTCTATTTTTCAACACTTGTGTTTTTTTCTAGATTTGTTAACTCTTCCCTATAAAAGAAAAGATAATGTCTAACCTTTGAGACATTTTCAGATCTTATGGTCTGAATGTCCTCCCTATTGCAATAATTTCCATCCTTCTCTTACAACAGTCCCTTCTACCCTCCACCATTCCCTCTGCAATAATCCATTTGAATTAAGTTCCCCACACTAGAGCTACAAATGGATTTGTCATACAGCATTTGGTTATTTTCTGTTTTTTGTTTGTGTGTTTTCAGTTTGACAGCTTCTATTAAAAAATGGCATAATTAATTCTACTCATATTTTTTTGGAAAGAAGCAATCCACATAACTATGCTTGACCTTAATGTCAAGAAAATGTTCTCTCCAATGCCCAGAAAGACTAAAAATCATTATGTCCTCTGTGCAATGCACAACTATGTGACAAAATTTTTTACTGCAAAGAGATAACATATCATGTATTACAACTCTCACAAACTAACAATTTCCTAAACAAAAACTTAGACTTGTATTATTTTTCTTACAGGCTTCAATACAGTTGATCATAGTCCACTCAAGACACAAACTCCTGGGCTCAAGCAATCCTCCCCCCACAGCCTTTTGAGTATCTGGGACTACAGCTACCTGCAACTATAAGGAGCTTATTTTAAAATTTTTCTATTGTAGAGACAGGGTCTCATTATGTTGACCCAACCGGTTTTGAACTCCTGGCTTAAAGCAATCCTCCTGCCTTGGCCTCCTAAAGTACTGAGTTTACAGGCATAAGGCACCACACCTGTCTGTACTTATTTACTGGTCAAAAACACCTACTCTTCCTAATGCCATAGCATTACTTTAAACCTTACTTATATCTGCTTCAGTTTTCTTTCAAGTTTGACACCTTTCTGTCTTGTTACGCAACATAATGTCTTGATATTCCAAATTTTAAAAAAATGTACTCTGTAGAATGCAACCTTAAAATTTTCTTTTATAAGGTTGTCACAACTACATAGTCATCCCAATAATGACTTTTGAAACAGAAACCAAATGAAAGAATACGATAATGTCAATTTATCATTATTTTTCAAACAGTCACAAAAGTAATTACATTCTAAACATAACTTAGACCGAGAGTCGGCAAACTGTGGCTCGTATGGTTTTTGATAGTTCCAGCTGTTTTTTCACAGCCCAAGAACTACAACTGTTTTTTTTTTTAATAATTTAATGTTACAAAACAACCACCACCACAGGAAAAAAGTAAAGCAGAATACATTTTATGAACTTAGAAAGTCAACCCTTTGTTCACTATTGACAATCTGATCCTTTGAAGTAAAATTTTGCTTTTCCCTGACTTAGATAATTATATGTCAGAGTCTGAACAAAATTATACTAGTGACTAATTTTAAATCATTTTTACATTTAAGGGAAGAGTTGGATATATGGTAAATGTTATATTTAAAATATTTGTCATTTCAAAATGTTTGAATTAATTCACTTTTAGAGTTTAAATCCATATAAACCTTATATTAAGGTTATCTACGTAAATATCTACTACTTTGTTATTTCAAGTTGCTAGTAAAAATATCTTATCACTGTTTAAATGTATTAAATAAATTTCTAGTATAATTACGTGTAATATAAAATGTTAGGACATTACAAATAAAATATTTGTAAGTAAAGACATATGAATTTCTAATATTTTGAAATTGTATTTCTCAGCTTTTTTGTCTTAACAACAAACCTCATTTGAGTCCATATGGTAAATAAACTGTACTTCAAGTATAGTTAACTTTAACCAGGGTTCAATTATGCCACTAGATGGAGCATTTAGCACTGCGGAGAGCTCTGTAAGAAAGCTCTCTTTTTAAAATAGATTTTAAAGGGGAAATATTTGAAAGATGTTACCAACAAAGAATTTCTCCCTAACTTTTGAGAAAAGCATTTCAACAATGTTACTACTTTACAGTCAAAATTTATCTTTCAGGGTGTGAAAATTGTTACGAAAGTCGAAAAGTCAGAATTTATTAAATAAAAATTTTAATAATATTATAAATTGTCTTTTCAGTATTATTCTCAGTTTCCTCTGATTTGACATATGTTACAATATAAATGTGTTTTTATGATGTTTTGAGAACAAAGAAATGCTGTTACTACTAACATTCAAAAACGGCAATTTTTAACAATGATAATGGAATCTGTGTGGGTTGGCACTAGTGCCAGGAAAATAAAGAAAGAAGAAAAAGAGACAGTTGAGCATCAATGAAAAAGAAACAACAGTGGATGCTGCATTGTCCGTGGATGTTGCATGGCTGTGAAATAAGTGTACAGCAAAGAGTTCTTTCAGCTGCCTTAGCCTAAGATCAGTCACAGTGGCTGGAGGCCCTGGGGTGGAAGGTGAGAGTCTATTGGCTCAAGCCATAGGGTTGAACAAAAGCATGCTGTGCCTCATTCATCAGGCTCCATTTTAACACATTTTCTACAGCCCAAGCATCAGTAAACAGGATAAACAGAAATCGTATTTCTAAAAACTGGCTTTTGTTCAGGTTAATTTATGTATCTTCAAACTTAAGCCTCACCAACTTTCTAACACCCAATCATTTAGCCCTCTTCCAATGTGCAGCTGTTAAATGAGGTTGGAAGCAATTTTGTCACATGATGCTAAAGTCAGTTAAATGCTGAGTATTATCAGAATGGGAAACATCAAATGAGTGAGTCTGTTTGCTGTGTTGATCAGCATTCCTCAAATTCTAATGGATCATACTGTCAGAGGCCCAGCTCATTGGCTTCTAAAGTGAAAATCAGACCTATTGACTAGCGCAGACATGAATGTATATGAGAGAAAGCATTTAAAGTAGAACAAAAATTATATTTTTTTCTCCCTGGAAAAAAGCCATGAATTTTCTGAATGAAGACTTTCAGGCAAGACAAGGTGCAAAACTGCCAAGTGTGAAAATGATTACAAATGACAGCTGATGCAGAAAAGTGTTAACCATAGAAAATTTCTTAGTTTTAGGACTACATTCTATGACAACATAACTCTACCCACATCACATAGTATTCCAGAACAAAGGATAGTAATTACTTAAATACTTACTTGTAAATTTAAAAAAGAATATTCCTTCCATAAGATTTATTTTCAAGAGTTTATTGAAAAATATTGCTTAACATAAATTGTAAACATAGTGTGAGGTAAGCATTTATAATAAGACTTAAGTAGTTATTTTAGGAATAATTATATTTAAGAGAATATAATCATGTTCTCTTAAATATAATATAGTTTTTAATTAAACTCTAAGATATATTTTATTTGGCTTTCTCTGAAGTATTAAATCTATATTCAAGTTTTACAAATTCTCTTTCATGCTTTGCAGGTCAGGATTCATCTAGATTGAGATGGCCATAACTTTCTTCTTTTATAATTATTGACTCAGCAAAATTTCCATGTGAAAATGATAAATAAAACAACAGTGTTACAAATTAAAAATGTATAAATTTTAAAAGTAATTTAAGAAGAGGGTGATGGTTATAGATCATAGAAAAATAGATATGTCTTCCAAATGAATATTATATTCTAAAAATTATTGGGACTGGGCATTTGGCTTTTTACATTTTTGATCTGGTGAAGATAAGGAAATTCATTAACTGATCAAACTGTGGACAAATACATTTAGTTCAGAGATGAAACTCATGTCTTTACTTGGATGAGAAAATTTAATTTAGTTATTGTCATAAATTACCCATTGGAAATTTCTTTCCTTATAAAGATAAGCTGGGCATGTTTTAAAAAGCAAGCATTTAGAGTTTGAAGGCCCTTACTTGAAATATATAGAGATAATAATGTTATCTCACAAAATTGTAATGATTGCATATTATGATGAATTACTTTTGGTCTTTCCTTATTATCATTATGGTAGTATTGTGATGTAAATATTTTTATTTTAAACACATTTTGATTTCTGCCTATATTTTAATAATTTCAGTTAATAAAATGTAAATATTCTGGAATCTATAATAGAAATAAGGATAGAAATGAAATTACAGTTATAGTCTACTCTGTACTAGGTGGTATAATAGGCTCTGATAATACAAAAGTGAAAAAAAAATCAACATTTCACATAAAAATAATAGAAAAAAATTTGTCAGTATGCAACAGCTATTAATAGAAGTTATAAAAAAATTAGTGCAAACATATACAAGCCATCAAAATTGTGATGATACACATGTTCATCTAATATTCTGTGGTTTAGGTCTTGCTGCCAAATATATATGTATGAATATATTCATAATGGGCAAAGATAAGTGCAATTAAGCCTGACTTCTTTTCCATCCAAGTACAGAGGTCGTATTTAGTATCAGCTTCCTACAACGTCCTACAATATATAAAAGCAAGATTAGTGGTATGGTCTAGAAATCTATGCAAAATATACACGGTTCAAATCATAGGTCTATAAATGTACGCATCGTTTATCCATGTTATTGATATGTTAATTCTGGAACTCTTTCTGTGGTTATTAAATTGTGAGTTGTTAACATGCTTACATTTATTCTTTTATATTATTAGTTACAATCAATATAACAAATTATACATGAAAAGGCAATAACTAGCGTACTAATCTAAACTAAATAGAGATTAAATAAAACAATAAATATTTTTTCCAAGATAATGGATATTGCCATTATCTGATGTCACTAAACAATTAATAGACTCTTCAGTTCACTCTTTAAATTTAAGAAAATTTCTATTGGAAAGCAACCTTGAAAGACATTCTTTAAAACTGATACAATGCATATTATCAGATGAAGACTTTTTAAAATATATAGTTAACTTATTTGATATAATTTTCTCTTTATAGTCATTGCAATATTTTTTGGAAATATATATTTAGAGAGGCATCAAAAGCAGAATATTCACCTAATAAATTATGACGCAGCGCTTAGTGAAGTAATTTTAAAATACATAATGAAAATGAATATCAGTCATACACATTGCACAATTTTAGAGTCAGAATGCTGTTGAGCAGACACTTCTTTTCTTCTCTTTTTTTTTTTTGCCACAGAAATGTTTCTGCCTACCAGTTAAGAGAAATGGTAAATGATTAGGAAAGGGTATATTGAGTAATTCATATATTGTAAAAGGTGCCAAGATAGTGTTTATTTGTTTACTTGCTTGTCTTTTTTTTTTTCTGTCTATTCAGGATAATTAAGGAAAAAGTTATTCCAGGGTTGTTTTAATTGAATATGGATGATAGATTGATAGATAAATATAAATATATATATATATATATATATATATATATAAATCTCTATGTGTATATATATTTTTTGTGTGTATACATACAGAGAGAAAGTTAACTAGTTTAATGTTTATTTTTAGATCCTTGCTTGCTTCTTTCTACAGTCAGATAAATCTAATTTTAACTATAAAGTGAATATGAAAGAAGATAATATATTTTTTTACAATAAATATTTTAAAATTCTAAAATCAAAATATACATTGAATTTTTAAATTTATGTGATTATTTCTAGCTTTCAATGAACAGATCATCAATGAATTCAAAAAAGCTACCTATTATTCCATCCTATAACAATGAATACTCACTCCCCACTGCTATGGCAGATTAGTGCAATAATCTCCTTTAGAGGAGGACATACACTTACTTTGCTTTCACTTCTATTAGTTTCATCTGTT
This sequence comes from Callithrix jacchus, assembly GCF_049354715.1. NCBI lineage: Eukaryota > Metazoa > Chordata > Mammalia > Primates > Cebidae > Callithrix > Callithrix jacchus. The sequence continues at coordinate 71,910,633 of NC_133505.1, forward strand.
TCAGGTACTAACTAAGGCCCCTAAATTCTGACAACGGTAGCGAATATTTCATTTTGATTATATAACTTATACTCCATATTACTCACAGCTCTTCTTTGAGCTAATTATTGTAGTATACAGTGATGATACAGTGTAGTATACAGTGATGATTGTCTTCCAGCTTCCATGAAGTTTGAGAGAATTAATGACACAAAATGCATAAGATATTCTAAGCTCCTAGAAAAAGCCACTCTGAGCACAAAGTATTAATTTTAGTTTTGAAGACTTTGAAAATTCTTCTTGGCATAAGTATAAGACACAGTTTAATATTAATTGCACAGCATGACCGCTTTGGAATGTTTTGGTTACAACATAATGCAATATCGTAGGTGAAGACAATAAAGTTTTATTCAATTATAGCTGAATTAAAAACTATATATTTTTATAATGGTAGTAGTTATCTTTTGTAAAAAGCTAGAAATAATTGAGGAAAGTTCACAGACTTTATATCCATCTATGCAATTTATCTAATGTCAATTACATTTCATCAGAACTCTAAGGTGATTTGTCTTGAATGTTGGTTTGCTATATTACTACAAGAAAAGCATAAGCTTGATTTGTAATCATCAATAAGTATGTTAAAATAAATGTACTGAATCTCTTAAAAATATATATTTATACATATCCATTATTAATAGATATATGTATTGAATATATCTATTCATCATATGAATAGATATATATATTGAACTCATGTCAACAAATTATAAGATGCTTCATCCTAGAAGCTTTATCACTTGCAACCACTAATTACCTTCTACATTTTTTCTGAAAATGCTAGAAACCTATTTATCTGTCTTGCTCTTTCACCTCTGATGTCTTTGAAGATAAAAAATTATAGACTTACCCAATTTTATGGACCAGTATTTGGCAAAATAAATGTTTGCTAATGAATAAATGTATTTGTCATACCATTTATAAAAATACATGTTGAATATAATAATAATATTTTATTCCCACCTCTTAACTCAGCTAAAAGCTGAGTCATATAAAGGGACCTGAATTAAGACCACAGGCAAACAACTTTGAGTGAAAAAAAAAAAAAAACAACAGAGAAATTAGCAAGATAACAGGAGGTTTAAGTAAGGCAAGATCATAAGGCCTTCCATGTTAGCAAACAGTAAATATTCCAAGAACATCAAGCATTCATATACACAGCATAGACCTCAAAGCCAAATTTAGTACTTTGTACTTCCATTTTCCCAATTTTTTATTGGTCATATAATTGAAATTTTGATTTTGAAACTATATTTTGGGGAGAAAATGCAAGTGACGTATTCTTATTTAAATATACCATAGAATAAGCCCCATTCCCCTTATGCTGTCATTTAAAACACCTATATTATTTTACAGAAGTTGAAGATTGCTAAATATATTAAATCTATAGAAAGCTTCATGCTTTTAAATTTGTCTTCAGTTTAGAGAACAAGGTTGACAGTGTTTCTTATAATAATCAGAAGTTCCAGCCAAAAGCCAACACCTTATGAAAGTGAATGCCAGATTGTTGTGGACATTTAAGGAATGTCTTTCCACTGCACACCACCTCCAACAAAATGAAGGTGCACACCACCTTTAACAGAATGAAAGTCTGACCAAAGCTGCAGTAATACAAGTTTTCCCTACAAAATAGTCACTTTAGCTACTCTGTTCTGGGTACTGTAGAGCCACGCAGAGGGAGAAACTGAGTGGTAATTTTCTGAAAGGGAAACACCAAAACAAAGCTAGTTTTGTTGAGGGAGACATACAAATCAAGTGAAAATAGTAAATGATAAAAGTCTGGAAATTTTGGAAAGAACAATCTTGATTCTCAATCTTCCAGTTCCTATTGCAGCCTTGATGACTCTGTTCCTTGCCATTTGATTTTGCATATGTTTTAATGTATTCCCCTTTTTACCTGAACTAATCAAATAATCATCGCTATTGATTGCAACCAAATGGTCCCTGATTAAAGCCAACTTTGGCATTTTGTTTTGATTAACAACTTCTGAAATTCTGTTCTCATTTCTTAATTTCTACCTTATTGTACTTTACTTCTCTGGAATCTTTATAATTAATATACTTTCTAGCACCTCCTAGCATCAAGACACTGTTCCGAGAACTTTAAAAATATGAATTAATCTAATTCATATAGCAACCTTATGAATCAGATACAATTTTCAGCCAAGGTTTAAACAGGAAGAAATGCAGCACTGGCTAAGTAGATTGCTGAAGATCACACAGTGATACATGGCAGAGTAAAGAGTGAACTCCAGGTATCTGGCTACAGGGATATAACCGATATCCTAGACATTCTCTATTTCTACTTGGAAGGACTTCTGAGGATATAAGTATTGGTTATTTACACTAGCTTGTCCTTTAAAAATCTGCAAGGGCTAGAGGAGCAAGATAAAAAAAAAAAACTCAAAAGCTAGCAGAAGACAAGAAATAAAATCAGAGCAGAACTGAAGGAGATAGAGACACAAAAAACCCTTCAAAAAATTAATAAATCCAGGAACTTGTTTTTTGAAAAGATCAACAAAATAGACAACTTATCAGATTAAATAAAAAGAAAAGAGAGAAGAAACAAATAGATGCAATAAAAAACAATAAAAGGGGATATCACCACCAATTCCACATAAATACAAACCACCATCAGAGATTACTACAGACAACTCTATGTACATAAACCAGTAAACCTGGAAGAAATGGAAACATTCCTGGACACTTGCACTCTCCCAAGCCTAAACCAGGAAGAAACTGAAACCCTGAAGAGACCAATAACAAGGGCTAAAGTTGAGGCAGCAATTAACGGCCTACCAACCCAAAAAAGCCCAAGTCCAGATGGGTTCACAGCCAAATCCTACCAGATATACAATGAGGGGCTGGTACCACTCCTTCTGAAACTATTCCAATCAATACAAAAAGAGGGAATCCTTCCCAAATCATTTTATGAGACCAACATCATCCTGATACAAAACCCGGCAGAGACTCAACAAAAAAAGAAAACTTCAGGCCAATATCCATGATGAACATAGATGCAGAAATCTTCAATAAAATACTGGCAAACTGATTTCAACAACATATCAAAAAGTTTATCCATCATGATCAAGTGGCATTCATCCCAGGGATGCAAGGCTGTTTCAACATATGCAAGTCTACAAACGTAATTCACCACATAAACAGAGTCAAAGACAAAAACCACATGATTATCTCAACAGACACAGAGAAGACCTTAGACAAAATTCAACAGCCCTTTATGCTAAAAACTCTCAATAAACTAGGTATCGATGGAAAATATCTCAAAGTAATAAAAGCTATTTAAGACAAACCCAGAGCCAGTATCACACTGAATGGGCAACACTGGAAGCATTTCCTTTGAAATCTGGCACTAGACAAGGATGTCCTCTCTCACCACTCCTAGTTAATACAGTATTGGAACTCATAGCCAGAGAAATAAGGCAAGAATAAGAAAGAAAGGGTATTCAATTAGGAAAGGAGGAAGTCAAATTGTCTCTATTTGCAGACGACATGATTGTATATTTAGAAGACCCCATCGTCTCAGCGCAAAATTTCCTGAAACTGATAAGCAACTTCAGCAAAGTCTTAGGATACAAAATCAATGTGCAGAAATCACAAGCATTTCTACACACCAATAACAGACTAAAAGAGAGCCAGATCAAGAGGGAACTGCGATTCACAATTGCTACAAAGAGAATAAAATACCTAGGAATGTCTGAGGATCCAGCAAGATGGCAGAGGTAGAAAGAAGCAGCAGCTGACCTGCTGCAAGTTCACCTTCCGCGGCGTGGACCTGGACCAGCTGCTGGACATGTCCTACGAACAGCTGACGGAGCTGTACAGTGTGCGCCAGCGGCGGCAGCTGAACCAGGGCTTGAGGCAGAAGCAGCACTTAAGGCTTCTCCACAGGCGGCGCCTCCTTCTTAGCCTCACGCAGGCTGGCCTTACCCTGCCAAAGCGCTTGCGTGAGGTCAAGAAGGTGGCGCCGCCTGTGGAGAAGCCGGAAGTGGTGCAGACGCGCCTGCTTAAGGCCAAGGAGGAGGCTCCGCCTGTGGAAAAGCCGAAAGCGGTGAAGATGCGCCTGCGGGACATGATCTTCCTGCACGAGATGGTGGGCAACATGGTGGGCTTCTGCAACTGCAAGACCTTCAGCCAGGTGGAGATAAAGCCGGAGGTGACCGGCCACTACTTGGGTGAGTTCTCCATCACCTACAAGCCCATGAAGCACGCCTGGCCTGACATTGGGGCCACCCACTCCTCCTGCTTCATCCCCCTCAAGTAGTGGCTCTGGTAATAAAGGCACACAGATCTACACGCACACACACACCCCTGACATTGGGGCCAGCCACTCCTCCCGCTTCATCCCCAAGTAGTGGCTCTGCTAATAAAGGCACACAGATCACACACACACAGACACACACACACACACACACACACACACACAGCCGGGCGCGGTGGCTCACGCCTGTAATCCCAGCACTTTGAGAACTTTGGGAGACCAAGGTGGGCGGATCACGAGGTCAAGCGATCGAGACCATCCTGGCCAACATGGTGAAACCCCGTCTCTACTAAAAAATACAAAAATTAGCTGGGTGTAGTGGCACGCGCCTGTAGCCCCAGTTACTCAGGAGGCTGAGGCAAGAGAATTGCTTGAACCCAGGAGACGGAGATTGCAGTGAGCCGAGATTATGCCACTGCAATCCAGCCTGGCGCCTGGCAACAGAGCAAAACTCTGTCTAAAAAAAAAAAAAATCTGCAATGCATTGCATACCGTGTGTTCAAGCTTAGGTCACCATCTAAGAGCAGAGAAAATTTGGTTAACAGTATAATAATGTTGACTATAGTTGGATATAAGTATATTTAGAAATATAATTTTAAAATAAATTTTAATATATGAAGAATAAACTGTGTTCTCTCTTTTACATTAGATAAGCAGGTTTCCCTGGCAAAAAGCAGCTCTCTTTCTATCAAACTATAATGTTCTTATCCAATTTGGTTTAATTACCCAAAACACGAGAGCTTTCTTGGATTTCTTTAAAGAGATGAACCATAGTTCCTGCCAGAACCTAGAGCAGCCTATTTCTGAGCAACTAGCTGCTTGCCTATCTTGTGGATCAGCCAGAATTAAATATAAGGAACTAAGCCCTGCCTTCTTTAAGGGTGGTTAAGCAAAAGTCGTCAAAGAGGGAGGAAATCAGACATCTAAGCTCCTAATTATATTTGATGAATTTATATAGGCTGACATTTTACTAAGTAACAAACTAATTTCTTACACCACGGATGTGTAGTAATAAATTAGTATGTCAATATTTGACTTGCCTATAAAAATGAGAGACGAATACCTGGCCATAGGTTGAGTATGGAAGCAACGATCTTCATCACACACCAGCAAGTTTCTGTTTGTGGCTTTCAAAGGAATTAAATAAAATATTTCATAACATGTTAGAAAAATTCAAAGTATATGAAATCATTTCAACTTCTAAGTATCTATTCTATCTTAGTGCAAGATACCTGAGCCTTAACTCCTCACCATGTGTCCTGGGCCAAATCCTTTCAGGCAGGTATAGCGCAACACCTATTGCCTTGCTGCCAGTGGTGTAGTCATCAACCTATCATCATTCTGCCATTACTGTAGTAGCTTCCTATTACAGCTGCAAATGACCACAAACCTAGTGGCTTAATGCCGCATATATATATATATATATATATTTTTTTTTTTTTCCTTTTTCAGTGCTGGATTTCTTGCATGAAACCTCAGCGTTTCAAATGCAAATGCTGCCAGGTTCTAAAGTCAGACTGAGTAGAGTTTGAGAAACCATTCATCTGGTTGCCTTATATTGGTAAATGAAGAAAACAGACTAAATTCAATAAGGACTACCCAAGAACATGAATACCAAAGCATCATTGATTGTAGGTTTTTAGTGACCATTAAGAAATAGGGAGACCAACTTTTGCCATTTGACTAGGACTAAAGAGACTCCCAAGAAATGAGACTTTCAATGCTAATACTGGAAAAATTCTTTTAAAAAAAAAGTGAAACAAGTTGTCCACCCCAAAATAAAGCAACTTTTGGAAATTTTGGCAGATGGAAGATATAATAATCTACTAATCGCTTAAAAGCATTAGTAGGACACAAGATATTTGAGTTTTATAGGAATTAACTCATTTATTCCCTATCCAGATATATTACCTAAGAAAAATTCAATCATTTTTAGACATAAGGATATAGAGCCTCAAAAATTTTATTTTTCTTACCCACAGTCAGCTGGTCATAGGTGGAAGAATTTAGATTTAAACTTCATATTTTTTCCATCATACCGCACTGTCTACAAATTGATTACAATGAATTTGGTTATATTTCTGCTTGCCTCTTATTCAATTAAAGCTTGATGTTTAGCTTTTGAGCTATGTTTTACATAAGATATAGATGGGACATTTCACTCTATTGTGAGATCCTAAAGAGGAGAGATCAGACCTTTTTATTTTAATCCTGTGGCCATCATAGAGCTTGGCACATTACATTGACTCAATACATAAGAGATATAAATATGAATTTTTGAAATTGAAATAAAATATCCTTGTGTTCTTTAACTCTGCACAGTTATTTCTGAATGTCTAAATATTCCATAGTCTGTTATTTTCCACAGATACTGTATTGCTTTCATAAGGCTGCTGTAATAAATTTCTATGAACTAGATGGCTCAAAACAACAGAAATTTATTATCTCACAATTTTCGAGGCTAGAATTCTCAAATCTGTCATGGTTATGAGAGAATGTGTTCTTTTTCTGGGTCCACAAGGGGGCATAGTTTTAAGGGCAAGAACTTCCTAGCACCATGCCCCCCTCCCATCTCCCTTCTCCTGGGAGAGTTAACTGTTTATGTTTGAATTTCGCGGACACAGGAAGATACTAAAAGTCATTCACTCTAGCAGAAGTCCTAAGGAACTCCTTTCACTGGCCTGGGCTCTTAGAGAAGCTGGGGGTTCCTCCCAGGTTAAAAGTCCCTTTCTTCCACACCCCTTCAGACTCCATGTTTGGGTCCCCTTCCAGGAACACTCCCTTCATGGAAGCCGTTTTTCTCTCTCCTGGATTTTCTCTCTGAAGTCCCCTTCCACACTCTCATGGAACCCTGGCTTCTCCTCCTAAAGTCCATCACTCTCTATTCAGTAACACTCTCGTGGAAGCTGCTTTCTTCTCCTGGATTCCATCTTTCTGGATTTTCTCACTCAGTGTGAGAGTTAGCTGTTTCTTTTTCTCGCTTCCTGTTTTTCTCTCTGTTTAAATAAATCACTTATTACAAACACTTTTGAATCCGGCATTAACTGCGCACTGCACTGTGGTCCCCTCTCTCATTCTTGAGAAGGCAGGAGACCAAGAACCCAGAGAAACGTCCTCTCAGGGGAGTTGAGGGCACCCAGGACCCCTGAACCCCAATATTACAGTTATACGCTCTCTAGGGTAATATAAAGAAGATTTTTTTTTTCCCTCAAGCTTTTGGCATTTTGTGACTCACTACATCACTCCAATTTCTATCCTTGTGATCACATTGCTTCCCATTCTGTGTCTCTACCAAATCACTCTCTGCTTTACTTCTATAAGGACATTTGGATTTAGGGACTATCTCTATCATCCAAGATAACCCCACCTCTCAAAATCCTTAATTTAATCACATCTTTTGCCATATAAGGCAATACTCACAGATTCTTAAAATTAGGATACGGAAATATCTTTTAGGGAACTACCATTAAGCTCATGAGAGTAGTGTATATGTTTGTGTGTGTTAAGCTCGTGAGAGTGGTGTGTATGTGTTTAATTCAGAATTAAAAATAAAGGTCTAAAGGACTTTAAGGGCAAGTAACAAAGGTGTAAGGTGAAAACAAGAAAATTTTAATTCAAATTATTATAATAGCTTTGCATTTTTATGTTTAAATAGTCAAATTTATATTTACTGTTTCCTTAAATTGATAAAATATAATTAAAGAATTGAAGAAATTTCCTATTTCCATGCGAGAACATTGGAATTCACAAGTCCAGGATAAGAGCTAATGAGCTCAGCTAGAGACTTGTCATTCTTCCAGAAAATGAGTTTCACAGTCATGTACTAAGGTCAGCTGTGGAGTAGCCAAAGAAAAAGCACTTTCCTGCAAATGAGAACAATGCAATGTGTTTTCATCCTACTGAAGGATGTATCTGTGTGTGTGCGTGTGTGTGTGTGTGTGTGTGTGTGTGTGAGATTTACTGTCCTAGAAATTGACATAATCCTAAGAAAGAGCATTTACATTGAGAGATACAAATCTGAAACCAGAATATTATTACTGCACAGTTAGGTAAAACCATCTTTGGACTCATGCCATGAATAACTAATAAAAAGTCTGTGTTTAGAGAATATGGCACATATTTTATAAAACAACAGTTAGATACTTATAAACTTTTCTACAAATATTTAAATTAACACAAAATGCTTTGTTATCCTACGATGTGGGAATACCTACACTATGTTTAATTAATGTGGCCCAACAACACTTTTTGTACTTATTTGTCATTCCCAAGAATAATTTGATTAAAATTATTTTACTTTATATCACTAAGAAATATTATATACCTGTGTGAATATTTCCAAACATATCAAAGATATGTATGATAAAAAGATTCAGCTTTCATTCTTCTTCTGTCCTGTTCTGAACCTTCTTGTCACTCTATTTATTTTAGTTTCTTTCTCATTGATACAGTATATTCTCTTGAATTACATTTTAACATTGATGTCCAAACATGTCTATTGTCATTCTTTCTGCAAAAGCTTATACAGCAGATGGTGCAAATGGTTCAGCATATATTTGTGGAATTGATAGAAAATAATCTGCCAAAATCCTAACTTTTTTTGCATTTTGTCAAATTATATCAATGTGATGTTAGAAAAATTCAGAGTACATGAAATAATTGGAATTTTTATCATTATTTTCTGTATGTTATAGTAAAATATGATGCAACTAGTCTGTCCTCAGTAAATATACTTTTTCTCAATTTCTTTCTTCTTCCTGTTTCTAATCCTTGATCGTATGTTTTTCCCATTTGTCTGCTTCTATAAAAACCTCAAATTTTTAGTTTCTTTGACCTCTGGTAGATTAAAATTATATATATATAAAATTATATTTTTATATATTATATATATAATATATATTTATATATATTTTATATATATACATAATTATATATATAATTTATATTTTATATATAATTATATATAAACTTTTATGATATATTATATATAATTTTATTATATATTTTATATAATTTATATATATAATTTTATTATATAATTTTATATACATATAATTTATATATATAATTTTTTATATATATACACACACACATATGTTCTTTTATTATTTATTTATTTTTTTTAATTTAATTTTTTATTGCATTTTAGGTTTTGGGGTACATGTGCAGAACATGCAAGACAGTTGCATAGGTACACACATGGCAGTGTGTTTTGCTTCCTTTCTCCCCTTCACCCACATTTGGCATATATATGTTTTTTAATCTAGTTTCATTTTTCACGTATGAAAAAAGACTTCTAATAACTTTAATTTTTAAAACATTTTTTTCAGTGCTAATTTCTAGCTCCATTGCCCAGTCTGGACTGTAGTTGCATGATCTCAGGGTTTCACCATGTTCGTCAGGCTGGTCCTGAACTCCTGACCTCAGGTAATCCATCCACCTCAGGCTCCCTAAGTGCTGGGATTATAGGCATGAGCCACTGCACCTGGCTGCAACTCAGTTTTCTAAGACAGCATTGCTAAATGTCATGTTCCTTGTAGATATTTTCTATAGAATTATGATGCTGCTACTAGCCTGATATAGTTAACATTAAAGACGTTTTACTGCTGGTGTCTATTTTCTCATGTATAGCAGAGGAGAGGACATTTCTAATAATATCATTAGGCAAATGGTTTCTTTTCTAACTTTGTAATTTTAAGCTGGAGAATAACAGATTATTTGTCCCTTCTCAGTATCACCTATGATCTCTATGTAGGTTATTTTCAAGTTGATAGCTCCAGCTATCTATTATCTAAGAACCAACCAAAGAATATAGCTACTTTCACATAATATCAAGACCATGGACTCTGTAAATGTTATCATCTAGTGTCAGTACTTAAACACCATCTATCTGTGGGTGAATCCCAATTTTATCTCTTGCTTTTCTTTATTTTCTGATTGCCAGATGTGGATATATAACAACCAAAGATGTCTCAACTAGGCTGTTGAAAATAGTACGTCTTATTTGCCTCACCAGATTTTCTGGTCTCCAGTCTACTGTGTTTTCCTTAAGAGCAATTGTCCTTTTCAGTTACTCTAACCATAAGCCCTAGAATTAACACTTTATATCTTTCACTTTGTAACTTACATCCAATTCTTTAGCAAATTCTGTCATTGTAACCTTCAGAATATAGCCAAAATAAAACAACTCCTCAGCACAATCACCACTAATACCATGGTTCAGGCTTCTTCCTTTCTTGCCTACTTTATTTTAAGAAAGTCCTAAATTGTCTCTCTATTCACCTTCCCTTGTTTTTAGTCTGTTTTCACATCAATAGTCCTCTTAAACTGCAAGTTTGATCATGTCACTCTTTGCTCGAAAACCTCCAATGGCTTCCCATAAAACAGAGGGTAAATTCCTTTGCTTACCTTTACGATTTTCCCTTTCACTCATTGATCCTCAGTTATAGTAGTTTTCATAATGTTCCTCTAAATCTCCAATCACTGTTCTTTCTCTACTTTTTATATTTTTCTTTACTCCTTTCAAGTCTTGGCCTAAATCTTACCTCATCAGAGATAACTTTTCTTATCAGTATATTTAAAATGTCACTCTTAACATTCTTACTTTATTTATATTTCCTCTAAACTATGTATTACAGCTCCACTTACAGAGAGTTTTTTTCTCTAAGTTGAGAATATAAGCCAATAAGAATATAAGCTTCATGAAGATGAGGTTTGGTTTTGCTCACTAGTTTATTCTTATCAGCTAGCATAGAGCCTGTTGTAAGGCAGACATTCAATTAACATATGAGGAATGAATGGATCATGAATAATAGTTTTTAAAAGTAAATTATTTGTGATTAAAAAAGTTAATGCTGACCTGTTACACATTTGTATTAACACACTTTAATTGCCATTTTACATGCTACTTATTCTATTTTTATAAGTATCTTTTTCTCTGATATTCCCTCTTTTGGAAGCTGAGGAAGAAGGATTTCTTGATCCCAGGAGTTCAAGACCAGCTGGGGCAATATAATGAGACTCCATCTCTATAAATCATAGAAATGAAACAGTTAGTTGAGCTTGGTGGCACATACCTTTGGTTCCTGCTATGCCGAAGGCTGAGATGAGAGGATTGCTTGAACCCAAAAGGTACAGGCTTCAGTGAGCAGTGATCACTGTACTCTCTCTAGCAGCCTCAGCGACAAAGTGAAACCCTGTCTCAAATAATAATAACAATAACTTTGAGTCTCCACAACCGCTTGTTTTAAGCCAGACATTCTCTTCTATTGGTTCCAAGTCTTTAGACAAGTCTGGGTTAAAATAAGTCTTTCAGCCAATTGCCAATCAGAAAATATTTGAATCCACTTACGACTTGGAAGCCCCACTTCAAGTTTCCCACCTTTCTGTACAAAACACATATACATCTTACATCTATTGATTGATGTCTTATATCTATCTAAAACATATAAAACCAAACTGTAGCTTTGGCACATGTTCTCAAGCTGTCCTGGGACTATATTACAGGCCACTGATCACTCATATTTAGATGAAAAGAAATGCCCTCAAACATTTTATAGAGTTCAACTGTTTTCATAGATGTAGCCCCTCCCTTTTGTCCCTATCAAATCACCAGAGGGTAATTTTGTATCTGCTCTCAGTTTCTAAGGTCAGCAAAGTTTTAAAGAATCAATTAGTAGGCCTCAACTGTGCCAGAATGGAAAACAACTCAGCTCTATAAAGTACCAGGTTTAAATTCAAAGAAGGATATGTGTAAGATTCAAAGAAGGATATACCTGGGCAAAATTAAGAAAGATTGGTTACCATCTTTACAAATCTGGGAAAAACAAAAAATTTAGGAGTGAATAAGTTATACAGAAAATACAAAGAAAATTTTCAGTTTAAGGACTTAGGAGTAGTTATTAACCTTTTTGGCTGAGTGAGGTGGGGTTCAGGAGGAATGGTGGTTCTGCTCAATAATGAAATTCAACCAATAAACACATAAATCAGATAAAAATACTCAAAGATAAAAGCTTTTCACAAGAAATAATGTTTAGCTTTGTGTAGTGTTGTTAATATACACTTAAAAGCAAAATCTCCCCTCAACCATGAAAACCTCTCCACAAAAGCAGAGGAGAAAAAAATGTGCTATTGAATAAGCATTAAACCAGATTGCAAAGCACATCACAGGCAGTCTACTAAGAGATGAGAGAGACTGAAAGAAGTATCGAAGTATCGCCTTCTTAAGGAGCTAAGTAGATACAGCCCTTGCATAAATGTTCTCAAGATAAGCAATAGCTAGCCCCCAACAGAAGACTTGACAGCACCGTTTGTCAAAAAAGATTTATTCTAAAATCACTTGTGAATTCTGTGAATTAAGGTGACAAATGGTGTTACCTAATTGGCCTTATCCAAAGGAAAAATACACTTCTTATATCTTTATAACGAGATAGTTTTGTACCTTATAGCTAAGTCCTGCTTAAGTTAGGCCTCTATCCTTCCACAGATAAGGGTGCTGTCTTCTTTGTGATTGCATAGCAAAGAAACAGTTCCCAGGTGTTAGGAAGACATTGCTGGGCCTTTAAGCTGACAAGAGGGTTATTTAGTTTTTAAAAATATTTATATAGGTACATTTTGAAGAGACAGAAAAATAATTTATAATGGCTTTTTTTTTTTTTTTAACGGTAAATGCTCTAGGAAAAGAGAAAGACAGAGTCTCTTCCCTTACTTTCAACAGGGAGGATCAAAACCCCTATTTTTAATTTATATTTGCACTCACAGTAGAAATGCTTATATTGCTATTTACCTACTATTATTAATTCTTTCTGAATGATGAGATGTGTGATTTGAGGAGAGTGGGTGTTCTCATACTGCCACCTTTCTAGAGATACTTTTAAAACATAAACATATATCATGTAAATGAAAAATAAATTGATACATCAAAATTGGAGAAAACTGTTCCTTACTTGAAATTTACAGAAAAGGAATTTCAGAGATAAACTCTAGAAATCTGCTTCCCTTTTAATGAACTTCAAAGGTATTTCTTCCTACCCTTTGAGGCTCATATCATATTTGGTTAATTAATATGATTAATCAAACCAATTATTTATTGAAAGTACATTTAAAAAATCTCCATTATATGACTCATACTAGGAACTAGGTGTGTAATAATAAAATTAAAAGACCAATTTCCAGATTTCAAAGCACCCACAATTTGGTAATGAATAGAGACATAGAAAAGGGACACTATAATATACCCAGTGATGTTAAAATAAACATTTGAAATGATCTCTGAGGGAATATAAAGTGACTATAAAGTAGAGAAATGCATCAGAAAAATAGCATGCTCTTGGATTCTGAGGAAAGGATAGAAGCTTTTCAGTTATGCATAGAAATGGTCATACTTCTGGTGGGGAAACTTGAGATTGAGGTGTCTTAATATATTTTAACAGATTTTTTTTTAATTTATCAATTACTACTATCTGATCCAAGAAAGAAACAAAAAACGAGAATCTCCATTTAGTGATTTCATTTTAAAATACTTTTCATTTTAAAAGTATGTTTATTATTATAATTCATTATATCTGCATATTCCTAACATTATAATTAAAAGTTTTTTGAGGAGATTTTAAATAATTCTCTATCCTAAAACCCTTGAGTGGTGTAGAATAGATGTGCTTTCATCAAGTGTACTAAACAAATTGTGGCTATGATTTTGGTGTTATACAAGAGCAAAGGCCATTTTGAGTTTGGCCCATTAAAAATAGAGACACTAACACAAATTTTAATTGAGCTTTACCATTTGATAATTTTAGAAACATAGCTGGTGGCACATCACAGCTTTTCGATACATTGAATAAGAATTTAATGTCTTTTTTAACACCCTTCTTTTCTTTTCCTGTTTTTTTCTTCCTTCCTGTGTTTTGATATGTATTTATATTTTTAAAAATATAGTTTCTCTTTTGTAATAATTATTTGTAGGTTAAATTAAAATATTCCCTATATAATAATTCATTTAAGAAATTATCTCCTTTTTACAATTGTTAAAAAGTTTAACCAAATTAATGATTGGCTAATTAGGCAACTCTCAGAATCACAGCAGATTCAGAGAGATGCCTGTGATACCTCGTGGTCCAAAACAAATTTATAGACAAAAAAACAAAAACAAAAACAGAAGTGATGTACAGAAATTTGCATTACAGAAACAGCTGGATTGGTAACAGCCAGATTGGTTACAGGTTGGCATTTGTCTTATTTGAACACAGTTTGAACACTTAGTAGTCCATGAGTGATTGAAGTATGACCATGAGATTAGCCAAGACTCAGTTATTGTTACAGGTGCATACTCCTAAATTAGGTTTTCAATCTTGTGTGCCTGTTAAGCTAGGTGACAGTTTATCCACAAGGACTCAAATGTAGAAGTACAGAGTCCTCCTCAGGCTATACTTAGTTTGCTTTAACAATTCCCCTCTTTGATAACTTTCTCAATTTTGAGAGATTGACCAAAGGTTTAGTCATTGATGTCTCTATCACTAATGTAAATGTACTTATTTGTTCTTGAAACCCACTGGGAAACAGTAGAACAATTAATTTTACAAGGAGGGAACAAAGAGTGAGTAGAGGGTACCTCCTTATGCTGAAACATTTTGTTGACAGAAGAAAAGCAAAACCTGGTCTGTTCTAGGCATATTTAACATGAGTAACTCTATTGTTGTTTTGTTTTGTTTGTTGAGGCCTAATGCATGAGCTCAGTCCAAAACAATGACCTCCCATAATTTTGCTTATAAAAATTCCCCCTTTTTCATCAAGTTGTCAGATGACAGTTTGACCAAAACTTTGTGCCACTCTTAGTTACCATTATTTTGGATTTCTAATCTCAGCATATTACTGAGAGATTATAGTGTGCTCACAGTCACATATTTTTTTCAGCTTTTGTCATTCCTGTTAAATAGAGACCATTTAGCATTTTGGAGATGACTGCATGCAAACATTTAAAATCTTTGAGAGAGTACAGTGTACCAGGGAGACCACAGTTATAATACCAAGAGTTTGGAGTATGCTCCTTACCCAGGGTTCCCATAAACCAAACTACCTGTAAATAAATAGATCAAAGAATGAGATAGTTAAATAATCTATTCACTTAAGTAGAGGGTCTTTTCATTAATCCCCTCCAACTGATCCTCTATAATACCTGATATATTTTTCCATAGGCCAAAACTGCCAGCAGCTGCACAGATAATTAACTCTTTAGACAATTCTATGTAGCATAACATTCACAAAAGGAATTTAAATCCTGTTGTGTAACTGTACCCTTTACAGTAGAATGTGCTATATAGCCCATCATGAGGGATGTATTTCTAGTCATTGCCTTTTTTACCTCAAGCCATGAATACAGGACCCAACAAATGATGTCTTTTAGAAAAATGAAGGCCTCTGGCAATGATCTATTTAACCCATCATGTGGGTTCAGAGGAGTGAATTAATATTCTGTTTCTGACTGATCATGAGGCAATGTATGTACCATTAAACTTCCTCACCTGCATGGGGCTCTCATCTTTTAACTATCAAAGTATATAAAGGCATCCATGTGTAAGACTGGCTGCAAAATTATTTACCAATGAAACTATACCCAAAAGGGAAAACAACAGATACTCTTTTCATTTCTATTATTCATAGAGGCATAAACAATAAAAAATATTAAAAGATAAGAGTCTCATGTAGTAGAAGTCTTGATCTGTGATCTTGGGCAAAGCTGTTGACATCAAGGATGCCATCTTCTTCTCAGGAGAAACTTGCCTTGTTAGCTTTGTCCTACAGGTTCAAATGGGTGTACAGTTCCAAGAGTGTGTAGGGACCCTTCTCAATTGTGAGATTATAAACTCAAAGTTCCAGGTCCCAAAGTTTTGGTGTAATGTGGATGTCAAGAACAGTCTTTCTCTGATCTTCTCAGAAAATTTAAATTTTGGGTTCTAGATGTGAAGGGATTGATTGTCCTCAGTGAACCATAAAAAGCTTTCTTTACCAGGTGAAGATACACTATAACATAGTAATCTACTGTTATAACATCAGCTCTCTTGCATGGGAGAGCTTTTATACAACCAGAAAACATGCATTGGAAATGACAGTTGAATGAAATTCCTATATAAAATATTTAAATGACCCATCAAGTAACCAAATGTACCTGAGGATTTGTCTTCCCAGCAATGTGAATTTAACAAACCAAACATTGGTTATAAACTGTTTTAGCAATTTATAAGTTACCACATCAATAATTTTGATTTTTAATTATTTTAAATTTTCCATGATGAATCATGGAATACAGAACTTTTAATAACAAAAGCTGTAAGAACTCAGGAAGAACAGGAAGCTGTCCTGGTTCTCCATGAGTCTATGCTTAACATTGGACTTGTCCTCTTGAATATCAGTTGTTTCTCCAATTTAGGTGCATAGCACTGGCAATTCATGGGTTATCATAGGTAATTTGACTTATACCATACTGTTCATTCAAATTGTCTATCTGAAAAGTTTTTGTATTTCAGAATGAAAATTTGGCAAAATATTTCTTAATATTTAATTAATTTTTATTCTATTTGGTAGCAGTTTTATAAACCAGTCAGCCTTTTTATTAAAGTTTCTCCCAATCCAATTCTTAGAGAATTGGGGAATTAGTGAGGGAATTCTTACCCATGACATGATTTTAAAGATATTAGAAACCTGCATCTAAGAGTACTTTTTAGAGTGCTTTTTGTTGTTTCATGAGCCCCCTAAAAGACACCATATTCTAGAATTTGGTGTTCTTATAAATTTATCAGAATTACCTGTGGAAATGAACTTAACTAATCATAGTTAAAGACAAAATTGACAAGGAAATTTGGTTCATTCTGTGGTCTATAATAACTTAACACACTAAAAATAACCATAATTATGGTTGGTAGCATATACTCAGACATATTAGAATTTTAGAAATTCTGTTCAATTCTGGAACATATTGATGATATACACTAAAATATAACTTCAAGAAGATTAAATATTGTCTTTTATTTTGACAGTGCTTTCCATGTAACTTAACATGTTAAACAGCTCTGTTTACCTCTCTTTTAGATGGTTCAGGAACACTCTGTAGCATTCCAAAATCACAGGTCAGAAAAGATAATCTTCAAGCTGAAATTTAATTTTAGGAAGGCTATCAAATATGTTAAAGGTTTAAAACACTTGTTATTATAAAATCAAATTATAGGTTATCATAAGTCATTCATTTAGCTGAAATAATGACTCAAAATTTTTAAAAGGTGAAAACCTCTACTGATTGATAGAGGGAAGACTTAGCTTTACAAAACATCTGTTTCTTGTTTTTCCCTTCTTTTTCTAATAATATTCAAAAGGCAAACAAAAATCTTTTATTATCCTTCAATATTGCATGAAAATTTTGTTTGGGGAAAGCCACATTTCATCCTTATGTTAATGTTCTATTAATGTCAACCCCAATTTTTATAAAACTTTATAGACAAATCTAGCAAACTTAATCAGTTTGACCATAAGGTAAGATTCTCATAAATCTGTTTTAACCCTTTAAAATTTTCGTGAAAGAGCAAACCAGTGCTCTAAGAAAAACCTTCTATGTTTTAATTCTAATATTCAACTTACAGAAAAACTTAATGATGCCTTTTTAACTTTAGCCAGTGTCCACACAGAATTTATCTTTACAAGATTAATTTTTCACAAACCTTCCACAACTTGTTCAAACCTTTAGCTTGATCTTACCTAATTTAAAACAATCCTTTAACTCTGTAAACTTTCAGAGTTTACAGGACAAAAATTCAAATTCCTGTGCCCTCTTTTAATCTTTTACCAAAAATATCTTTCATCTTCTCACACACCTGGCATGTAAAACTATGTTTTCAGTAGTCTCAGTCACAAGTTATAATGGTAACTTGTAGCAACTTTTACTTTCATTGCATAGATTTCCTTTCAGGCATCCTTTTTGACTTACACAGACAATCTATAACAGGCTTAGACTTTCTTACTTGTCCTAAACATTCCTCATTTTACACAATCAATAATTTTACTTTTGGACAAAAATTTATCATGGAAGGTCCTTTCTTATATAAAATATCTTTTCCTTATAACCTTCTTTGCGTAGCTGGGGGCTGTGGTTAATTCTACATGTTCTCAGGCCTTATCTAGAACCTAATGCTCCAAAATAGGTACATTGAATGATTTTCGAAAGTTAAAGCAGCAACTTATGGCTTAAAGCATTTAGCAAACCTAATATCTGACCTGCCTGATTTAGACCACGTTTTTTATTTTTCCAATGATCTTTAAAGCTGTTATTATTTCCCTCAGATTATTAAAGTAATGTGAACTTAAACCACATTATAGTTTTAATTTTTCTTTCAAAATATTTGATTTAAGCATTTATTTTCTTCAAGCTAATTAATTAGATCTCTTTTATACAAATACCAAACACATATATAACTACAAAGACAGACAGAAGAAGATCTAGTAGTTGTAAGATTTTACATTTACCAGTTTCTAATGTTCTTAATTGGATTACTGCCTTTATGGTGGAGACCATTTAAATCTCTTATTTCCTAACTTTAGCCACACCAAACTGCCAATATTTCTGGCTTCTGAACTTTAAAAAAGGTAGCCTCTCAAGTGCTCAAAGAAAGGAAAATTCAAGATGGTTCATGGAGAGGAAGAGAAGCAACAAAAGATAAATGTTATGTGGCTATCAAACCATAAAGGACTTATTCCCTAGGGCAGGAATCAAATTCAGGCTACCACTATGACAAGACAAAACCTTAGCTACTGAGCAACAGCACTGGACAGTCTCCATTGCCCTTTCAGAAGGAATCTAGAGTAGTTAATTTTTAGGTTGCAAAGGCTTTTACCTATTCAAGATAATTTTTAGAGCTAACTATGATACGAATTCTAAAATTTCTGTTCCCTGGAAAGCAGAAACCAAGGTAAACTACTGCCATACGTATATAAGGTCAAGCTCCCAAGGACATGAGTGACCAGTTTGCTGGGCTGTCTTGAACAACAGTCTTATGGGTGTCCTCGGGTCACATTATTTCGTAAAGTACCCTTCTTTATGACAGAAAAATACAGAAAGATTAATTCATAGGATAATGTACACCAGCTTTGCTACAGCTTAAGACTAGCCTCAGAATTCTGTTTTTGCATTAATGAAAACTTTACTGAGGAGATAAACAGTGATTTTTACTCTTCATTTAACCAGTTTGCATACAAAGAGAGGCCAGAAGTCTGACTGGTAAGAAATTATTACCCTTTTGCTGGCATGCCAGGCCTCTGGGCTCCCTTATCCTGAGCACCCCAAGTAACCCTGTACCATAGCTCTTTGGGCCAATCTGCAACACAAAAGAAAAAATTTTTTTTAAATTTAATGCACTTCAGTCCATAGTTGTTCATTTAGAATGTTCCATTGTAAGGCATCTTTAGTAACATTTTCCATTTTTGTAAGACTTTACTGCTTCCCAATCCTAATGCATAAGGTGAAAGGAACTGAATTTTTCAGATATTAAGTTATTATACTTTCACCTAAAATATAGGCTTTGCTTTCAGGTTGTCTTGATGAATTTATCCAATGATTTTTCCTACCTAAGTGCACAAGAAAAATGAAACAAAGGAGTAGAGCACAAAAGCTCCTGTGCATTTCCAAAAGCCAAATTTGACAGTCTCTGCAATGTTACCATTTACTTACTGCCAATTTCTTTCTAACCCAATCGGATGTAAGTGGCCTCTAACTGGATCTAAGCCAGTTAATTTCCAGATCATATCTCATCCTGGGGTCATTCTAGTTTTCTCTCATGACTTTCAAACCCAGTTTGGAACAGAAATTTGCTCAGAGAAACTTGGATAACTCAAAACAGAAATCCATGGAGCTCTGAAATCCAAGAGAGAACATACCATGATCCCCAGTTGCTCTGAGGGATTGAAGGGCACAAGTGGGTCCAGCAGGTACCTTGCTTGTTCACTCAGTTCTCCTGAGGGTAGTTAGAAGTTCTACTTCAGATCCCACTTCTGACACCATCTATTAAAAGAAAAACTTCAGTCGAATTAAATTTAAAGGAGTTTGAGCAATGAAGGATTTGTAAATTGGGCTTTAACGCAATAACACAATCTTAGTTATTTATTAAAATCTCTTATTTTATTTTTTCCATAAACAAGAATATATAGAAATACTTTTACCTGTCATACACCACAGAATAATATGCTTTGAGGTTGATACATTAGGAAGAAGAAAAAATTGTTGGTATTTGAATATACATGAAATGATTTACTCATGTTGTACATACTGTTTGTATTCGTGTATTCTTATTTCCTCACAGTATTCAAGTTTTTAAAATAAATTTTGCAATGCTACCATTACTTTTAGTAGCAAAAACAAAAAACACATTGTATACAAAGGTAATTTAGAAGAAAAAATAAAATTCATTTGCATAATATATTAAAAATTACCAAAGGGGAGTGACAATTTCAGTTATTCTTGGTGATAAAATTTAATAATATTCAAATACCAAGTTAGGTAGATACAGAAAATTTCAGAAGAAAACTAGTTCTTGGATGCTTCACAACATCATGTGGAAACGCTGACAATGGCTTATATCTATACATGAAATATACAAGAAATATAAAATGTTAAAATATTTTTATGTTTAAAAATAATTTGTTTTGAAAATAATTTTTCTTTTTTTTTCCAGAATAATTTTGTTTCAATTTATTGTGTTACTACTGGTAGTCAATGTGATTTGGATCTTGTTTTATTCTCTAAAGAAATGACAGTGAAAAAAAATCATGTATTTAACTGTTTCTTACAGAAAAAAAATCATATTTGAAAAAAATTAAAGCCATTTTTTTATAGTATTCCATTGAG
Source organism: Callithrix jacchus (assembly GCF_049354715.1). Taxonomy (NCBI): domain Eukaryota; kingdom Metazoa; phylum Chordata; class Mammalia; order Primates; family Cebidae; genus Callithrix; species Callithrix jacchus. Next base: position 71,931,827 of record NC_133505.1, read on the forward strand.
ACTAGACATCCTTAAAATTTTACCATAGTCTTTAAGAAGAAAAGGGTTGAGAGCTTTTAGATAATTAGACATTTCATGGAAAATAAAACATAAAATTTCAGATAATTTTTTGAATCTATTGTTTTTAGTTCATGTAAGGTAGGATTTTAACATATAAAAATGAGCTCTTTAGACACTGAATTTGCTAAAATATACAAAGTCACTACTAACAGCCTTACAATAAAATATTTAAAACAGTAGGAACAGAAGTTCTAATTTATTCTAACATATATGGTTTCATTTCATATTTACTTTTACACTTAAAGTAAAAATTCAACTATTCATATCTTAACATTTCAGTTATTTAGGGAACTATAATCTAATGCACTTATTAATTCAGTTTTTAATTTCTCTTCTACTTTTAGTTGCTTAGTTCTGAACCTATGAGAGTAGTTATGAGAGAGTGAGCAGCTGTTGATCAAATTTTTCTTCTACCTGGGCACACAATTTTGTGTCATTTTTAATTCTTACATGTTACTTTACCTGTGACCATGAGTGGAAATAAGGCATGACACTTTTGAACAAAGGCCTTTAAGAAAAATATTACCTTAGCTAAGACCACATTTCTCATCAGCTGACTAGATATGGAACACAAAGGGACCAAATGAATGGTGAAGCTGTAAGATGGAAAAAATAGGTTGGTTTCTTGGTTCCTTACACAGAAAAAAATATCTATATCTATTGCCTGACTGAGAAATACACTTGTATATAGGTCATTTTACATTGTGGATCTTTTTAATTTACTCTACTACATACGTAACTTAATGGGTCAATTTTTGAATTAACTTAGTAGTTGTCCCAAAATTATAGGTGAAATAATTCAATTACAACTTTTTGATAACTGTTTGATTCAGTTTTCTATATTCTCCCTCCCTTGATACCATTAGAAATATAGTAATTTTAAATTTATTTTTTCTCTCCAAAGATGACATTCTAAAAAGGTATGTTTTTACAAAATATCTTTAAGATATTTGGGAAATTGAAAAGAAGAAGGAAGCATGTTAATAATTCTAGAAAAACACTTTTTATCCCATTTTCCCATATCAGAAATTGTTCTTAGCACTCTACATATCCATTTACAATTTATGAATAATAAAGTTATGATTCCCAGTGAAATAAAAAGAGAACAAACTTATTTATTTAAATGAAGAATTTTGTTTACAGGAAACACATTAACAATAATGCATTATCATTGTTAGTGTTTTTTAGCTAAGGTCCTGTTAACTAAAACAAACAATCTTTGTTATCAAAACAAAAGTGAAACATAGTTGTGGCTGACAGGCAAGAAATTGCTTAGCAGGGCTTAGAACTTTTCATGAAGACTCATGTCATTACAATATAGCATTGAAACATACAGCTAGAACATTATTGTTTGTATTTTATTCAGGCTTCTAGTAGGGATAAACAAAACGATGAGGTGAAAGAACAATATTAAAAGAAATAATTTAATAGGAGAAGTTTCAAATAATGATTTTAATAAAAAAGATATGGAGAGTCTGCATTGAATATAAATTAAATTAGATGTAAAAAGCAATATAGAAATTTATCAGCAATTAAAAACTAATGGGCAGGAAGTCATAAAATACAAATATAATTAATCTCACATTTCTGTCATACATTTACATATGTTACTGTATTTTCATAAAGTAAATATGATAATGATGTAATGCCCAAATAATGAATATTCCTTGTAAGCAGTCAGTTTTCCTTTACAAAATCTGACACTCAAGTCAGATTTATTTATAATGGCTGTATTAATTGGATCTATTTTTTTTTTCTTTTGTGGGTTGTAGATTTAAACTTGGAGTCAAGGTGGGGCCACACTAATAGCAACTTAAAAATGTTTATATTTATGAATTTCTTTAAAACTTTTACATGTGACTTTCTAAAACACAAAATATAACCAGGCAAACATACAAAGCTGTGATTATATTTGATTTAATGAAGTAATATAAAGAGATTTTCAGTGAAAACTGGCAAATCCTTATGAAGGTAGTAACCATCCTAATTTTAGTCATTCTCTAGAGAATTTTTTCTTCATTCTATGCTTAGCAGAGTATCCAAGCAAATTATTTCAAGACTAGAGGCATGTATGTGTGCAAAGAGAATAGTAGAAAATATGTTCTTTCATTTTCATATAATTTAAAAGATTGGATAAGACAGCAACTTTGTGACTGTTTCTCAATATGGAATTCAGTGGGATAGAATAAATCATAAAAAGAAATTAAAACAAAGAAGTGCTTAGAGTGAGTGAACTAATATGTACTATAATTAAACACTGGGGAGTTCAATTTGGTCAAAGTACATGAGTATAGTTTATAGTAAGACTGGAAGTCAAGTTCAGGGTAGTGATATGTAATATATAATCTGTATTTAAAAAAATGTATTCACATACTATTTTATTTTCGTAGTCACTTCTAGAGTTCAGCAAGTATTACTTGCTTTGCAACTGGACACAGAAAGCAGGTCAGTTATAGTCTGAAGCAATAGCAAATTAAAATATACGTATGTATATAATATGGATAAAATTATATACTTCTACCATTCTTATATCTTAAGCTTTAATTGGAAATAATGTTATAGGTATATATTAGATTTAAAAAGCAAAAGAAATGTATTATTTTATATAGGAATATTTTCATTTAATGAATATGTGTTGTGCATATTATGTTTACATATATACAAATGTGGTACATATACATACAATATATGTATATGTTTGTACATATGAGATATTATATATTCCCTCAGGAACTTGGATCATTATCCTCATAGGAATCAGGAGAATGCTTACAAGACAGACATAGAAATTAGCTAGTAAGGTGATCTTCACCTGTGGAGGTTTTGGCCACACTGTTTCAAATTGTGAGGGAGACTCACATATTTTCTGTGGTCATTAGTCAGAATAGAAAGAACAAGAACATTTGCTGTTTTCTCCTCCCTCTGCCAGTGAATGAAAATATGTGTATGTGCACATGGATACGTAAACATAGATATGTGCATATACAAATATGTGCATGTACAATATCAGCCTATAGACTATCTTTATGCAAACGTGAAAAGGGCAGTCCTTCTTAATAGATTAAAACCTTCAGGGAGCATGCCTCAGTGAATAAATGAAGTATCAAATGATCCTTTTGTAAAGAATCAAATGTCCCTGCATTCACATAGGTGCAATGCCATGGTATATATCTGATAAGTGGCTTATTTCTAAAATATATAAAAAAACTCATAGAACTCAGCAGCAAAAAAACAAATAACCCGATATAAAAAAATGGCAAAGGAGCTTGACTGACATTTATTGAAAGAAGACATACAAATGGCCAACAGGTATGTGACTAGGTCCTCAATATTACTAACCATTAAGAAAATGCAAATCAAAACTACAATGAGATATCCTCTTACACCTGTTAGGATAGCTATTTTCAAAAAGAAAAAAGATAACAACTGTTTTCAAGGATGTAGAGACAAGGCCTTGTAGGCGATGAGAGAAAATGTAAATTGTTGTAGCCATTTTAGAAAATAGTATGAAGCATCCTCAAAAAATTAAAAAATAGCCCTACCATATGACCCAACATCTACTTCTGAGTACATATCTGAGGAAAATAAAATAAACATTTTAAACTTTATGTCCATTGCAGCATTATTCACAATTGCCAAGATATGGAGTCAGCCAAAGCATCTGTTGATGGATAGGAAAATGCATATGTCTGAATACCAGTCAGGATTTAAAAAGAAAAACATCCTGACATTTGTGACAAATTGGATAAATCTGAAAAATATTATGCTAAGTGAGTTAAACTACATATAGCAAGCAAATATTGCATGATATCACTTGTATGTGGAATGTAAAATATTCTAAGAGAAATTGAGAATACAATAGGGTTCTCTAGGGCCTGAGCAGTGGGGAAAATGGGGAGATGTTGGTTCAGATTATACAGTCTTTCACATCTAATATGAACAAGTTCTGGATATCCAATGTGCAGCATGGTAACTATACTTAATAATGTGTTGTACATTGGAAATGTGCTGTTTCTAACCACATACGCACAAATGGGTAACTATGTGAGGTGATATATATGTTAATTATTTTGATTACATATAATTATATTAAAACACTGCATTTACACCTTAAATGTACTTACAAACCTCTCTCTTTGCCAATTATACCTCATAAAGTTGAGTAAAATGATAAATAAAATTAAATTTAAAAAGCATATTGCAAAATGATGCATTAGTCACTATAAAACTTGAAGCATAAAACCTGACTTGTAAGCCCTGGCAGATTGGATTAGAGAATGCCTATCAATTGGCATAAGATTAGTTTAATCAGCAGTAATAAAATACTTCTATCATTGATCAAAGTGGAATACTGAACTATAAAATGAAAGACTAATGATGTTTTAACATTGAGAGGTGAAAGTATGCCTTTGGTCATGTATCATGTGAAGAGCCTGTAGAGAGATATGTTGGGAAGGTGATGTTTGTTAGGAGCAGAAAAACTAAGTAGAAAAATAGAATATGTTATATATGCTGGGGCTCTGACAACATCTAAATTGTCCACTCATTTATACCTTGAATGTTGTAATATTTTAGAGCCTGGGATCTTGGTTCAGGGTAGATTTACATGTCAATGAAATAAAACAATTTTAGACAATCGTTCCATTCTGCCCACCTCACATCTTCAATATTATATTCTAATGCTTGCACTCATAAATATGTGAACATTAAACTTGCTACCTAACTAGGTAAGTAAAAATATTTTGAGTTTCAAAGATGATATTAAAAATAAAGAATCAGACAGAAAGATAAAGGTAATATTCAGAAATTATGGCATCTCCAAAGCACCTAGAAAGATACACATAACCCCCAATATGTGAGTAAAAAGAAGCTGTAGTTTCATTACTTAAATTTATTATTGCAGTTCAAAGAAAATTTAACTTGTCAATCAACTCTTATTCAGGATTATGTGATAATTAATGTATATTGTCTTAAAACACATAAGCTGACAGTGAGGAGATGTTTCTAAGAAACCTATTGGATTATATTTTAAGAATTCGTTATGAGATTGAATATTTACAGTGCAAGAATGTATATTTGTTATTTTTAGTATGCATTTAGTTATAAAACATAGAATGATAATTACCTGTGTGCATGTAGCAAAAAACATTCAAAATTATATGATTATTTCATAAGGTTTTCCCTCAGGCTGATGTATTTATGGAGAGTTAGGATAGGTGGAAAATGAAAGAACAGGATAAGTAGAAAAGAGGATTACATTCAATGTTCATGTAAGCTAGGTATTTTGTTTTGAGAATCCACTCTCATAAATGATATTCCTTGACATCATTATTATTCTATTCTTCTCAGTTCAATGCATTGGATTCAGTGTTTTCTATTTGTTTTGTTTTTTATGCTTTTTCTATTTGCTCTCTCCTTTTTCCCATCTCCTCTACCTCTCAGCTTTCCAATGTTGTCTACCTCTCAGCTTTCCCATGTCCTCTACCTCTCAGCTTTCTCAGGTTCTATTTTGCCCAGATATTTTACTTCTACTAACACATTTCCACAACTGCTATACTAGTTAATGCTTTCATTATTACCCAGCTAGACAATTACTTAACTCTATTGTACTCTCTTTCAAATCTAGCTGTCAGATTACCTTTTCAGACATATCACATGTTGTTTTGTTAATATATGTTCATATTAGAGCTACATTAGGTTCAAAATAAGCTTTCTAAATATTTTAAATGGTAATAATAAAGCCTAAGTACCTGAAATATATAAAGCAATAATGAAAAATGACATTAAGTGGTCTAAAAGCAGTAAGAAATTTATAATACAAAATTACATTGTCCTTGGTCAACCTAGTGAAATTGCCTTCATTTCCGTCAATTTCCATCTTTGAATAATGTTTTTCCATTGGAAAGTCAGGGTTGAAAGGCTAGTGTAGCCAAGGTTTACATGTCAATTCTTTTTCCCATGTTGATTTTCAAAAACAAAATATCAATAAAATATTTATAGAATATAAAACAAAGAATATAAAAATAATAATTTTTAAAGTTACAGTTCTTTTATTTTTGTAATTGTATTTTAAATGGTTATATTTTTTACAAATGTCTGAAAAGATAACCCATATGTATTGTGGTTTCCTCCACTGGTCTATTTTTTTTTAAATTTACCAATTAAGAAATTAGCATTGGCCAAGTGCAGTGACTCATGCTTGTGATCCCAGCACTTTGGGAGGTTTGGATGGGTCGATCACCCGAGGTCAGAAGTTTGAGACCCCATCTCTACTAAAAATACAAAAAATATTAGTCGGACATGGTGGCAAACACCTTTAATCCTAGCTACTCAAAAGGCTGAGGGAGTATAATCACTTGAATCCAGGAGGCAAAGTTTGCAGTGAGCTGAGATCATGCCATTGCACCAAAGGCTGGGCAACAAGAGTGAAGGGACGCTGGGGCACAAGAATTGCTTGAACCTGTAAGGTGGAGGCTGCATGAGTCTAGATCGCACCATTGTACTCCAGCCTGGGTGACAAGAGTGTCTCATGAAAAAAAAAAAGAAAAGGAAAAAGAAAGAATATGGAGTTGTATTTACCTGTTTCTTTATTTGCCATTATGATGCTCGATGTTAACAAATAAACATTTTCTTCTGATTTTATATTTAAATATTAGGTAAATTTTAAATTGCTCACCATTTTTAATTACTTTGTGATTTTTACTAGGCTTTTCAGTTTGAACATTTTTTATTTTATCTTTATAATATCTTACATCTTATTTTACTGTTACATCTTATTTCACTGTTAAATCCCTACTTAGCACCTCCCTTTAACCCTGAAATCAAGTCCAAAATTGCATTAACAAATGTTGAATATCTATGGACTTGTAAGGTGTTTGTCTGTTATTAGTCTACTATTAGATTGGTGTACAAGTAATTGCAGTTTTTGCCATTGATTTTGCACCAACCTAACATATTCATGGAAAGAGAAGTTAATTCAGATTTTGAAAAAAAATTGTTCTTGTTTTGAAAGAAAAGTAGAAGTCCTTGTCACTTTTAATCACTATTTCTAGTTGTGTTCTCTTTATTTCAGTGTGGTGCCTTCTGGTTGTGTGAAAGCAGCTAAGACATAACTGAATGAATGTATAAATGCATTAACATTTCTCACCTTAAAATATATAGAAATTTTAAATGCAGGGATAAATTAGATGGTTTGCCATTTCTGTGATTCTAAGAATTCCATTTCAAATGTGAATCTGAGAATTCATATATCAGTTTTAAGACAGCAACTGTATACTCTTTGTCCTTTTCTTTTCTTTTTTTTTTTTTTTTTTTTTTGAGACGGAGTTTCGCTCTTGTTACCCAGGCTGGAGTGCAATGGCGCAATCTCGGCTCACCGCAACCTCCGCCCCCTGGGTTCAGGCAATTCTCCTGCCTCAGCCTCCTGAGTAGCTGGGATTACAGGCACGCGCCACCATGCCCAGCTAATTTTTTGTAATTTTTAGTAGAGACGGGGTTTCACCATGTTGACCAGGATGGTCTCGATCTGTTGACCTCGTGATCCACCCGCCTCGGCCTCCCAAAGTGCTGAGATTACAGGCTTGAGCCACCGCGCCCGGCCCTCTTTGTCCTTTTCAAAGTGAATTTTCCACTATTAATATTTTATTTCTACCAATGTGAATTATATGAGCACATGACAAGCACTTGTACTGATGTAATAAAATTATATATCCATGCAGCAATATCAACTGAATACCTACTATGTGCCAGACAAAACTAAGGTAGATAATGGGCATAGACATGAACTATATTAAAATGTGAAATTAACTCAAACATATGATGTTGGAATAATTGGCATGAAATTCCCCTGTTTCCTCTCTAGGGTATCAACATAATTCAAAATATTACTAAGGATTTTTCAAGATTTTCATGGAAACTTACTGTCATTTTCTAGTCTCTTGTCTGATCTCTGTTTTCCAGAATATCCTTCACATTGTACATTTTATTACCTTGGCAATATGAATTTTTGATACAGCCTGTCTTCTTGCATAGTTCCTCCTATGGTACATGTTTGCCCTACTTTTTCTTTATCCTCTTAATTTTGAAGAAAAAAAAAGCATGCATTATTTTTATTGCTCCACAGTATTTTGCACTTGGTTGGTTTTTAGCAGCAGAAGCAGCAGCTCTAAAGGTTTAATTGGAGTAGCCAATCATATTCTGTAGAAGTGAGAAGACTCTAAGTCCTATTAATTTATCAAAGGTGGTCAGATTGCCTGAGTAAGAGTCAGAGGATACTTTAAAAAGATAATTAAACTAGGTTCAGTAACAGGTATAAAGAATTCCAGAAACTTATAAGTCTATACTTCAGAATCTTTCTCACACCTTATTTCATGAATAAATTAACCCAAGAAGAAAGTTCCAACTTGCTAAAATAACTTAGCCTTTAGGGAAATAGCTAACCTTTTTTATTATTCTTATTAATTTTGATAATATAAATGTGACGGAGAGAACCATCATGTGGATTTCCATTTTCTTATTTTTTAGCTGCTTCTGTGTGCTAGACACTATAATATTTGTTTCTAATGAATTTAAGGATATAGGGTATAATCCTTTCTCCCAAAGAATTTAAAAACTAATAGGATTCAGTTTGGCCATGACACATAAAATGTGTGTGTGTGTGTGTGTGTGTGTGTGTGTGTGTTTAAACGAATATCAGAATTTTAGTAATCATTTTGATAAATTGCATGAACTGAGTTTACTAATAAATACAAAGTTATTTAGAAATTTACTAAATTTTAATTAACTTCAAAAAAACTTTTAAGTTCAGGGGTACTTCTGAAGGTTTGCTACATAGGTAAATTGTGTTATAAGGACTTTGTTGTACAGATTATTTCATTGCTGTATCTCATGCACTCTTTGAACTAATGGCTGATAGTAAAAAAATCTCATAGTAATCTCTTAACTTCTCTGAGCCTTCCCTACTGCTTATTACTTATTCTTTGTTCTTAAACACCTCTGTATTCCAGTTTTCTCATCTTTCCCAAATATCCACAGCTCTTGTACCTTGCTCTGTTTTTTTTTTTTTTTTTTTTTTTTTGAGACGGAGTTTTGCTCTTGTTACCCAGGCTGGAGTGCAATGGCGCGATCTCAGCTCACCGCAACCACCGCCTCCTGGGTTCAGGCAATTCTCCTGCCTCAACCTCCTGAGTAGCTGGGATTACAGGCACGCATCACCATGCCCAGCTAATTTTTTGTATTTTTAGTAGAGATGGGGTTTCACCATGTTGACCAGGATGGTCTCGATCTCTCGTGATCCACCCGCCTCGGCCTCCCAAAGTGCTGGGATTACAGGCGTGAGCCACCGCGCCCGGCCCCTTGCTCTGTTTTAACACTTATCCTTAACTCAGAGCACAAGGTAACAGAATATTAAATTAACAAGGTAACCTAAGCATATGTATTTCCATTATTGTGTGTGGTTAATTTTAACTTCAGGGGATGAAATCTCTTAAGCCAATTATCAACAACACAGCCTCTTATGGGATTGCCCCAACACTCATCTCACTTATCTCTGTCTGCAGCCCACCCCGTAACTGGCCATTTTTTAATGACAAATTTCTCTCAACCTGCAAATGTTTTTATGTCTGTTTCATTCATCTTATAATTATTTATTGATCATATATTATTCCTACTGTTTTTCAGAATTTCTACAATTCTCAAAATCTACCAGGGATTTCATACAAAAGCAGACAATAAATTTTACATAAATTAAAAATACGATCCTAGTGTTTAAATTGAAAAATGAAACATAAATGCCAGTAAAAAGAACTATTAATAGTTTTAATTGATGAGGAAGTTGGCATTGTTTGTTGTATTTTTAAAGCTCTCTAAACCAGTAATGTTGATGAATGACTGAAAACACTCTTCTGGTTTAATCTTTAATAGATTTCTTTGCTTACTCATTATAAATAATAAATTGGAATATTCTAATAATTATTATTCATATGAAATGACAGGAAGTATTTGGCAGTTTTGTCAGGCAACTTAAGATGTTGGATTCAATATGGATTAAAAAATTATGAAGTTATTTCTCACTTGTCAAAGAAAACTTACTTTGCATTGCTTCTTGGAAATTAATCAATTCGTATTCCTAAGAAGGCATGTAGAGTAACTTTACAACAAAAAGAAAAGCTTGCTTTTTCTAACTGTGAAGTCAAAGGATTTACATATAAGTGAAATAACCAAATAAAATTAATATGGCTGTATATAGTGAGTTAAGCATCATATTTTAGTGAACACATTTTTTAGAAAATTGTAATAAAAAATTAAATAAAAAGTCCATGAAAAATACTTAAATAAGCAGAGATGTGAAAAGCAAAAAATAAACAAATAAGTATTTTAGAGTGAGTTGCAAGAATAACAGGGGAATGTTTCTTACAAATAATCTAGTCAGATGCACTTTGAATATAAGCTTGTAAGTCATAAATGTAAGTCCAGCTTGAAATAACATTAAGCTTAATCTAAGTTATACTAATATTTTGGGTTTTAAGAATATTTTATGTTCAATTATTTTTCAGCCTTCTATTTTATGCATTTTATGAAATATATCTGTGCATTCAAAATACTCGTACTTTCATTGCTTAAGGTGTCTTATTTAAAACTAGTGAACATTCTGGTCTATGGTTATAACAGTAATGTTAGGCACTAAATCAAACTAATGTTTTTAATCTCCACTATTACTCAGTAAAGCATATATTTAGTACTCTAGAGGATACTTTTGTTACTTTCAAATCTTGAAGATTAAGAATTTATTGATAATGTCAATTCATTGTCTATTTTTGGTTGAGTAAAACTCAAAAAATATTTCTTCTACTTCACAAATGTAGTTATTATATTTACCTATTGATATGTTATTTATTTCCTTTCTAAGCCATATTAAAACATCAATTGTTAGGACAGGGTTCAGTTCTCAATTATTATGTTATCTGTACCAGTTTTGTTTTTCTAAGAAATATTGAAATATTATTGTTATTATATAAAATTGTGGCACTTCTAACTCTGATAAAATACTCTACGTATTTAAAATATAGAATACACATAACTGAACTATTTTAGTTTGATAATCTGATTGAAATTTTAAATTTATTTTTCATTGCCATTATCAATATCATGAAATCTAATCATGTGTAATGGTAAGTAGAAAAACCAACGAAAGGAACAGCTAAATCTCAAGGGAGTGGTTTCCATTTTAACAACTACCTAACTTCAGTGTAGAAAAGCTATATTAAAATGAATATGTTTTCTTAAAACTATCACACAGCACTTCAAAAAAATTGTTTATATAAAGACAAAGATTTGACCAAAGTTAAGAGTTTACTATCTTTGTCAACACTAAGGCCAGATAGCATATTATTGATGATCACATTTTCACTCTAATAAAGCAGAATGTGGATTGCTCTTTTATTCAATCTCTTTTTGCACATGAATGACTTTTCTTGCTCTACACACAGATGAATTTTCATCAATATCAAATTTAAGTCATCTTTTCCAGTTTTGTCTTGTCTGTGATAAACAGTTACAGTAGTTTACACCCCCCCACACACACAATTTGTATCAAGAGCTAAATCTTATTATCTAACATTATTGGTTTTATCCTTGATAGCATAATACCTAATGCTTACTTTTCTACAATATATAACTTTGATATTATGTGGATTAGTTAATACTGTAGTCCCCCTTTATTTCATGTACTTTTGCTCTCTTTGGTACCAGTCAAGTACAGTCTGAAAATATAAAACAATTGCTATTGCACTTTGAGGACATGATTTGGTAAAATAATGGTTGCTTGGATACCAAGCACTGTGATAGTGAGATAGTTGATCTTACAACCAATATAGCTACTACGTGAGTAAGAAAAATCTGGGCAGGATAAAGCGGGATGGTGTGAGATTTTGTTGTGCTACTCACAACAATGAACAATTTAAAACTTGAGAACTGTTTATTTCTGTATTTTCAAATTGATGTTACAATGCCTATACTACTCATTTATCTTATCATGTAGGCAATTTATTATCTCATATCTTTATAAGAAGAGTGAATGCAGTATAAGGAGATATTTTTAGATAGAGAAAGAGACCACATTCACATAAATTTTTTTTGCAAAATATTATTATTGTTTTATTTTATAATTATTGTTGTTAGTCTATTACTTTGCCTAATTTATAAATTAAGCTTTATTATGGATGTGTATGTATAGAAAAGGTGGTATATTTAGGTTTCAGTATTATCTGTGGTTTCAGGAATCCACTGGAGGTCGTGGAATGTAACCTCCATAGGCAAGGGTGAACAATAGTGTAATATAATGCATAAATTTTGCTCTAGAAATTTTTTTAAATCACAGATTAAAAATAACTTTTAAAATATCAAGGTAATGAAACTTGTATCTGATTTTGCTACGAGGACTCTTCATCTTTAACAGAATTTTTGTAATATTCATTGTTTTTTCTCTCCTAGAGACAAAATTATCTTTTTAGTACTCAAAATATTTACTTTTGATTGTTCTAGTAGAATACATAGCATAAAACCAGTTTTAAAAAATATTAGACACATATGAAAAATACATATGTAAGATCATTAAAAAGAAACTACAAAATACGTTGAAAGAAATTATGAAGTCCTAAGTAAATGTTTCCTTATGTGGATAGATTGTAAGACCCAATATCAGTCTTTGGGAAGATGTCAATTCTTTCTTAATCTATAAATTGAATGCCATTTAAAAATAATAGTTTGGGGAATAGAAATTTGGGGTTAATTGATTTAATTTATTGTAAGATTAATCAAATACAAAGTAATAGCATAGCCAAATTAAAGAAAATGTGTAGATAGACATAAACATCAACAAAATATTTAATCTATCTATGTAGATAGAAAGAGGAGGAGAAAGAGGAGAAGAAAGTTGGAAGAAAGTATACTGTTAATATTAGCATCTTATTTTGAAACTTACTATAAAGGTAAAATAATTCAGAAAAGTGTGAAACTGGTGAAAGAACAAAATTAATGATTAGTGAAACAGAGTAGAGAGCTCAGAACCACACAAACATCATGAATTAATTTTATACAAATAAATCAAATTAACTAATTAGAAGAAGGAAAGACTTTTAACAAATGATGCAGAAATAACAATAAACTTGGAAAACAGGAACTTAAATATTCATATCAAACTAAAAAAGCAAAAGCAACTGCAGTAGTATGAAAACATAATAAAATACATTAACAACATTCATTAATCAAATGTTTTATAGGGAAGACCAAAAGAGGGTTAAACATAAAAGGAAAAAAAAAAGACTTCATTACAATTAAAACTTTATGCAAATCAGTGTCATTAGGAAATTAAATGTTGATCAAGAGCATTAGTTATATGGTAAATTAGTTGTCACATTAAAATAAACTAATGGTAATAGATAAATCATTGACAAACCAAACATTGATGAGGATATAGAATTACTGGAACTGTCATACTTTTCAGGAAGGCTTATGAATGTATACAACAACTTTGGAAAACTATTTTATAGTTTCTTATAAAAGTAAATATATACCCAGTTTTCTCGGTTCTAGTCTTAAGTGCTTATAAACAATTATTTTCAAACAAAACTAGCTATATGAGAATATTACATCAGTTTCACTTCAAACAGGCAAAATCCCAAACAACCCAACTTTCCATCAACTACATAAAAGAAAAATTTAGTTTTTTCAGTTGAATGCTACTCAACAATACAAATAATTAACTACTGACATTCACAATGTAGATAAATCTTAAAAATATTATATTGAGTTAAAGAAGTCAGAAACAATAGTTATTTTAGTTATATACATTCATTCATATCAAGATAAATATAGAAAAAACTAATTTAAGGTAATATAAATCAGAACAGTATTTTCTTACAGAGATTAAGATTTACAGGAAGGATCAGAATGAAGTTCTCTGAGGTGATAGAAATGTTAGATACATCCTGACCAGCATATTGATTACATGGGTGTACACAAATGTCAAAACTAACTAAATTGTGTACTTAAGATAGGCTCATTTTGCTGTATATTAACTTTACCCCAATACTTAAAAATATAATAGAGTGAGAATCAGGTGCAAGACAATCACTAATATAATAAAATCAATAAAGTCCAGCTTTCTCTTAAATTTGATCGCTTGTGCCAATTCTCATAATAGTAGATTTTTAAAAATTACAACTAGAATTTCATTATATAATTTAATTATGTTCATCTTTACTGTTACTAGAAAGGGAATTAAGTAGGTATTTAGTAATTATTTTTGAATAAAGCCTACATAAATGGTTATTACATATCCCTGTCATATATATATGCATATACACACAATTTTTATATTTTTTTGCTTTCAGTGAACCTTCCTTAATGCCAGATACATTGGTTCAAGTAGAAATATAGCATAGCACAATAATGGAATCAAACTTATAAAGTTGTCTATTTTTATATTGTTAATGAAAAAATATGTAAAATTAATTTTATTAAAATGAGCTACACCCACTTAATTTTAAATGAGCTAAATTAGACTAGGACAATGGTACATGAGATCTTTGTTTCACAGAGCAACCAATGAGAGTTGCATATTAGTAAGAGCACAGTCAGAGCTCTGCAAAGCTATAAAAATTACGTAATGTAACAAATTGTGAAAATATATGAAAGCAAAAATTTTAACTTCTTTTCTTCTTAAGCTCCCATAATTTCTTTCATCTTTTTGACAAATGCCATGAATTATCAAAGATCCACAAACCCATTTTTCAATGCAAAACTCCTCTAGACCAAGATATGCTTCATAGTATTGCCCTACCCTTCTCATTCAATCTGTTCAAACGAGCTTTTTTTTTTCTTTATGAATGGTATTCACTTCATCTTCATCCATTTTTCTATAAAGTACATTATGACACCAGTCACTTTCATCTCTTCAATAAAATTCTCCACTATGTGCCAGATTTAAAGCCAATTTCTAGGCCCTGATTTTAATAGGCCACTTTCCTGTACTTGTCACAATTTATCTATATTTCCTTCTGGAAACCTGTGTGGGGGTCTTAGACTTCAGACATCTTTACCTCTTTAATCTCATCTTTTGGAAGTGATTTTTCATAAGGCCCCAAAACTTATTTATCTACTGCTTATCTGTGCTCTTCAAATAATATGATACTGCAAAAGCATACTGTATTTTGGTGTTTGCATTTTCCTCTATCCTTCACTTGATTTTAAGTTACTCAAGGAAATTTTGTCTTATTCACATTTGCTTTTACCGTGCCTGATACTTGTAAGATGCATAGTAACAAATGTTCTTAATAAATTTATAATGAGAATACATTTAAAAATCCTAACAATAATATACAGTATGTATGATTTTTAATAGCAGGCTATGGGAACATAATAAAGTAACAGTTTGAGATCTGGAAATGCTTTCTTATAGAGATCACTTTTTTTCTGATGAGGAAGTGAATTCAATTGAGAAGGAAAGAAACAGAGAGGTAGGACACTTAATTTAGTAGCAAGTATTTGTAAAATAATAGAAATACAAATACTTATTGTTTCAAAATAATAATACTTTTGTCCCTGTGCACTGTAAGTTTATGTTTCAAAATGGGTAGGCCACAGTACCCAGGTATTGGTCAAGCATGCATGAATTTTATGTCAATGTATTTTTTTAAGGTAAGATTATCATTTAAATTAGTAGACTTTGAGTAAAGCAAATTACTCTCCATAATATAGTTAAATTTTATCTATATATGTTAAGGATTTGAAGAAAAGAATTTAGCTCCAAAGAAGAGAAAGTTCTGCAAGTAGACTGCCTTTAGACTTCAGTTGCAATATACACTGTTTCCTGAATTTCCAGTCTGCCAGCCTACTCTGCAGAATTTGAACTTCTAATCCAGCACAACCACATGAACCAGTTCCTTAAAATCAACCTCTCTGTCCCTGTCTTCTCTGGCTTCTTTTATCTCTGTCTCTATTTCTCTCTGTCTCTCTCTCTCTCTGTCTCCCTCCCTCCCTATTTCTCTCTGTCTCTCTCTCTGTCTCTCTCTCACTCTGTCTCTCTCTGTCTCCCTCCCTCCCTCTCCCTCTCACACACATAAACACACAATATTAGTACTGTGTCTCTGGAGAACCCTGACTACAACACCTCCTTTATACTTATGAGTGACAGTTTGACAGATATGAGCTCTTCTTGTAGACATAAGATTAGATTTATAAAGCCTTATTTATAATTTTAGTGATAACATAACTCAAAGGATGAACTGAGGTTATGTGTTAGAAGTGCTTTTTTTAATGTTATAGATTATATTCTGTATAAGGACAATACTGGAGGAAAAGCAAAAATGTGACATATAAGAATTTAATTTGCTGATAAAAAGTGAAATAGTATGAAAAAAGCATTTTTATTAATAATAAGAGAAAACTTGCCTGAAAATTTTTGGCCAAAAATAATATTTTTTAATGAACACTTTATTTTTTTGATTAAAATTAGCATCTGGTGCAAAAAATACTATCATCTTGTTACTGTTATTTCAATTATAGTGTATTGGAGGGCTATAAAATAGTAAATTATTTATTTAAAATAGTTTTGCCTATTTCAGTCAGATTTGGTTAGGACAATACTCTTAACTTTTAAATTTATTTTACTCTTAAAAATATTAAACTAATAGAATGCAATAATAGTAATTATTGAAATAAGCTAATATGTAATAGTAAATTTGCAGCAATTTGGAATTATATGCGTGTATATCTCATGTTTAATTTTGTTTAAAAATCATCATAGGTACAGTTTTATAGAAAATATGCAAAGAAATTATCTCAGTTGATAAAAACTAAGTTGAAAATCATGGAGCTATCTTGTCTCTGGGTAAAAGATTTAGTTTACTTAAAAATGGTACTGTTTATTGTTATTTATTATTGTTTTCTATTACAGCTAAATTATAAAAAAGAACTTTCACCAAAAAAGAAGTAAAATTTTTTATGGAGGTGAATTTTAAGTACTGAAATATTTTAAACTTATATAACTTATGAATTAATATGCTGTCTGATTTCAAAAAGTTTGTTTGGTATACAGTGGCAAAATGTTTATCTTTGTAGCTCTTTGTTTTAGATACTCCTTTTTTCTAACTAAACCTCTATAATGAGAAATCTTTGTATTTGTCTTTATTTTTTGTTGCACAAATGTTGAGCAGTATGGAAAATCAACTTTAAACAAATTCAAATTACTTTAGCACTTAGAAAGAAAGAAAGAACCAAAATGGCTAAATCTTTGTTAAGAATAAAGACAATTGTGGCATTTTAATTAGCCCTATTTTAATTACCACTTTCTCAGCTCCACAATAGTTTTGAGAACTAGCAGCCTAACATCCACAATTACTGTGGATGCCAGCAGTTTGGCAATTATTGAAGGGTAGAAATGATACGGACCTCCTTCAAAAAAAATCTGCAGAGAATTATCATTGTTTTAACTTTCCAGAAGTACTCTAGACAAGCCTTACTTTTAGGGTTTGCGATTACTTACCATGACTCAGCGCTCACTCTGGAGAAAAGGTCCTATACCAACTGAGGACAAAAAAGATCAACTGGTGACCATCACACAGTGCATCCAGAGGCAAAACTTCTTATCTGAGGAATTTAGACATAATTAGACTCTCTTATTAACTAAAGCCAGCATCTGGTTCCAGGTTTCTTTCCTAAAAATTTGTAAATAGCTAGAATTTCTATACATCTCCGGAATGAGTGAATGTTGAAACTCATTGTGAAACACTTGCTGACATCAAGGCACCAAATGTCTACAAATTCAAACATTTATCATGACCTACATGGCTAATATGCTCCAAATTGCCCTCTAGCTCTGCTTAAAAGTCCATAAATACCCCTAAAGAAAAACTTACTGTGGCATGATCAATCTTCTCTTACTGGACACCTTGCTGCACTCTTCTGCAGTATGTTTTCTATCTAATAAAACTTTTCTTTTTAAACCTATAACAGTTTTTGGTAAATATGTCTTACTATTCACATGCCAATCACTTTCCCTTGCTGGGGCTCTGTCTCCTCACCCAGGATCTTGGTGGTATATACGGGGATTTTACTGGGATTTTTTTTTTTTTCCCCTGGTTCCCTTGACAGTCTTGTTCTTTACTCTTAGGAACTCACTGTCCCTGGCTGAGGCCAAGTTTTGGTGTGACCCTGAAGCCGTGAAGAAAAGATACCTGTCTGTCACTGCCCTTAGGGGTGAGAGACTGCCCAGGGTTTCTTTCAGTTTTCAGCTGCTGGTGAAAATAAGTACTCTCTGACAATTAACAGTTTCTGGCTAAGGGCCACTCCCCAGAGTTACCTGAAGGCCAAGACAAAAGACCTAATTTGCTCTTGTATAACAGGGCAGCAAGTTTACATTCACTTAAACACTCTGCAAAACATGCCTTGGAAATGAGCAGTAGTGATTTCAACTCTGTGCAGACATGCTCTGCTGGTTGTGGACCCAGTTTTGGATTCAACTTTTTCACAGACATTGCTTCTCAAATTATGAGAAAGTTCTCATTCACATTAGATTTGAGCTAAGCACTCAGACAAGGGCACACCTGCACTGGTCATACGAGCAAGGGCAGGTCCTCTATCAGTGATGGGATGCCCCTGGATAGAGTGTGCCAAAGGGAAAAAGGACGTCCAAAAGCCTCAGGGATGCCTCAGGGATCTTGTAGTTCCTGATCTAAACCCAACATGGGTTCAATTCATTCTTCAATTCCATTCGACTCACACTTAGATTGCATTCTTCAAAACTGGCACCATTTTTGTCCACAAATCCTCAGAAATAAGCAGTAATTTTCTTCTGTAGTATGAGTTGGCTTCAACATAAAAACCAAATAAATTAAATTTGCCTATTAATCGGACCTTGAATTGAAATATTATTTTATAACTAGACTCATTTTGTTGGAACCTCTGAAAAGATCAGAGATCCTGTATGTTCACGTCTTTATGGCTTTATCTCAAAACCCAAAATTACATAAAATTTGTCATGTGTGTGTCCAAGAAACTTCCTTCCTCCCTGATTCTAATGTTTTAGATGAGCCTTCCTTTTGCCTATCACACTCTCCTCAGCCTGCTCCCATTTCATCTACATCCTCTCCATCTGCTCCATCCAGTAATCAACATGCTCATATCCAGATACGTTATCCCCCTCACATACTCAGACAGGAGTCACAGATGCCACTAATACAGAGTCCTCAGAAAATTCTAAAAATATTTTGCCTCCCCATGAGGGGACACATGGAGACTTGGGAACAATTTGAATTCATGTCTCTTTTTTAATGTCTATCTTTTGCAAATTCAATTCAAGTTGTATTCATTTAGCCAAGATCCCTCTGAATTCATTCAAGAATTTTGGGCTTTAATGATTACCTTTGATTTAACCTGATAAGACATAGTTGTGGTACTATTTGCCGTTTTCATGAAGAAAAATCATGCATATGATCTTTAGCTCGAGTTAGGGCTAATGAAGTTTATGTTCATAATCATAATGTTAATAGAGCTGGGGCCCAACCTGTCCTTGAGACAGAACCCAATTGGCAGTACCAAGCCACTGATGCCAATCCAAACAGAGGCAGAGGCAGATAAGATTATATAATTTTTGTTGAAAGAAATGAAAAAGGCTGTAATAAAACCCAATTTTTCTAAATTACAATAATCACCCAGGAGCCATGTGAGAGCCTTACTCTTTTCCAAGCTAGACTTGAGGAGGCCATGCATAAATACACAAATTTAGACTCTGAAAGCCCTGAGAGCCCATCCGTTGTGGCTGTGTATGTTATAATAAGTTAGGTTTCCCCAGATAAAAACTCCAAAACTTAGAGCAAGGCCTACAAACTCCCTTTCCTACTTTATTAAATGTAACCTTTAACAGTTTTAGTAGGAAAATGGAAAATATGGAGGGAACAAAAAATATGAAAGCTCAAATGGAGGAGGAAAAAAAGCCATTGCCAGGCATATTACATGGCCATAGCATTGGGACCTTGTTTTTGCTAACTAATTACTGAAGGCTTGTCCTTATAACACCAACAGAACAGGAGCCTGTGATTACTGCAGGACTCCAGGACACTGGGACAGATAATGTCCCAAGCCTTTGTGTTACAAGCCACCCCTGGGACCCTGTACTTATTGTAAACAAGAGGATCATTGGAAGAGCGATTGTTCCTTTCTCCCTTATGGTGGGGAGGATACGTCTTTCTTCTAGACTATTACAGCCACAGTTTCACAAACCTACCTGACAAGGGAGTTCTGAGGAACAAAAGCAAGGGCAAGAACTAGCACCTCTTACTCTCTTCCTGGATTATAATCAAGCAGATCTCATGAGAACTCACTCCCTATCATAAGAACAGCAAGTGGGGATCCAGCCCTGATCCAATCACCTCCCACCAGGTCCCTTTTCCAGCATTGAAGATTATAGTTCAACATGAGATTTGGAGGGGATGGGAAGACACAGAGCCAAACCATGTCACCCAGTAACTAAACAACAGCATCTGTTCTTTTTTGAATATGGCCAGATTTTGGAGAATATAGATTCTTTCCTTCGTATTAGTAGCAAAACCTTCATAGGAGGCCCTCGAGGAAACTGGGGACAAACTCTTTGTTGGAGGAATTATATGAAGCATGCTCTAAACACTTTAAAACAGATTTTTGTCTCAGCCCTTTAGTCAGACCTTACCTTTATTAGGTCTGACTAAACTTTTCTTTTTGTATGTACACAGATAGAGGGGAATAGCTTTAGGAGTCTTTAACTTAGCCTAAAATCTGGGTCCTTCTAAGCATCCTATAGCATATTTTTCAAAAATTTTAAATGTACTAATCCAGGGATGACCCCCTGTTTAAGAGTGTTAGCAACAGTGGCCCTCTTACTCTAAGAAGCCTCAAAAATATATTACCTGCCCCTCAGGGGCTCTAAATCTTTTTAAAATTTTAGCCCTATCTCACTTCGATAATTCTCTTTATTATGAGATGATACTCTGGGTACAGTATCTCCGATCCAAATCACTGTCTTAAATGTAACTCTCAATCTAGAATCTCATTCTAGGAGAAAAAAAAAAAAAGAACCCTAGGACTTATTGTGGTTATTGTTGTAGGAAGTACTGCAGCTCTTACCCCTTGGGGAGGTTTTATTACTATGAAATCATGTTACAGGAACTTGCTACCTCCTTTATATTGAGGACGTACAACACTGACCTGAGCATGTACAACATTGATCAAGTTCAAACCTAAGCAGGAAGTCGAGTTAAGTCTTTTGGTGCTAGAAGATTCTTTAGACTTACTAATAGGAATAATTTTTGGTAATAAAAAACTCTACCTCCTATCTGAAGTAGGTGTCTGTGCTGTCATCATTTAATCCTGTTGCACCTATATTAATGGGTCTATAAAGGTGGAAACTACTATCCAAGACATTTTGAAACAAGTCACATGGCTACACACAGTTTCCCAGAGGAAACAAGACTGGGCCAAAACCCGTACTAATTCGTTTCCAAAAAATCACATGGCTTCTTCTATTACCCGGATCTTTATTCCTCATCATTCTTTCAATATTTGGTTCCTGCCTTTTTAATGCACTAATTAAGTTTATATCTTCCAGGTTACAATGATTCCACCTACAAATGAATATGCAGTCCCAATACTAGCCTGCAACAGCAATTTCCATTTACATGGACTTCTTGAGAGAATCTGGTCTTCCCCCATGACTAAGTTTTTCATGACTCTTCATTCCCTTTATGAGAGACACCAAGAAGGGAAATGAAACTTATCCTTTCAGTGCCTTCTCTTTTTTTTTGAGACGGAGTTTCGCTCTTGTTACCCAGGCTGGAGTGCAATGGCGCGATCTCGGCTCACCGCAACCTCCGCCTCCTGGGTTCAGGCAATTCTCCTGCCTCAGCCTCCTGAGTAGCTGGGATTACAGGCACGCGCCACTATGCCCAGCTAATTTTTTGTATGTTCAGTAGAAACGAGGTTTCACCATGTTGACCAGGATGGTCTCGATCTTTTGACCTCGTGATCCACCCGCCTCAGCCTCCCAAAGTGCTGGGATTACAGGCGTGAAGGCACCGCGCCTGGCCAGTGCCTTCTTTTCAGCAGGAAATAGCCACACAGACTCAACATCCCTTTTTACTGTGCCATTTCCTCCTTTCTTGAGACCTTAGTAGTCAGTAGGTAAACTGAGCATAGGGAAAGATAAAGGATAGAAGATTTGACCAAGATATTTGTCAGGGAGAAAATGCATAGAGCAAAGATCACCTGGTGACCATCTAACAGGCCATCCAGAAGCAAAACTCCTTACTTGAGAAATTTAGGAATAATTAGACTTTCTTATTATCTAAATGTGGCATCTGGTTCCAGGCTTCTTTCCCTTCAGTTTGTAAATAACTAGAATTTTTATACATCTCTGGAATTCATGAATATTGAAACTCATTATGCAACTCTTGCTGACATCAGGACCCCAAAATATTTACTCAGCCCCAAATATTTACTACTAGTATAATTATCATCATGACTACATGGCTAATATCGTGTAATTTTCCCTCAAACACCTGCTTTAAAGTCCCTAAACACCATAAGGAAAAATTCATGGTGCCTCACTCAGTCCTCTCTTATTAAGGGTACTCGCTTCACTCTCCTGCAGCATTCTTTCAATTTAAAAAACACTTTTCTTTTCATACTCATATTGTTGTTGATAGATTCTTCTTGACCATCACTTCCCTTGCTGGTGCTCTGATACCTTGCCTGGAACCAACAGCATTTGAAGAAAAAAAATTACTGGCAATTTTTTAACATTAAAAGGTTATGCATAAGGAGGCAATACAAGTTGGGACAAACAAGAGACAGTCTAGCAAAAGAAAAAAAATATTTTAAACAAAATAATATAAGAAACTTAAAAAATATCAAAATAATATCAAAAAAGCTTAAAATACATTGTTGAGATCTAGAAAGTAATTAATATGTAATTTGAATTGAAAAAAACTTGTTGAGAGCTATAGTAAACATTGTGCAGCACCCAGTTTTGTCTGGGGAATATTGGACTGTGCTGTGTACAGGAGCAGCATTAAAACTGAATATTGTATATTTTTTAATGATTTGAACTAATTAATATGCACTAAATAAAGCTTGCTTGTTTCAATTTTCCAGCTATTTGGATTGCAAGCATTTGTGAATGTGACCTTTTCTGTTATTTTTCAAATTCTGAAGTCATGCTTTTGGTTAAGGTTAAAAAAAGTGCATTTGTTTTCTTTAATAATATAAAATTATTCTTGAAGCAATTTTTCTTTTCCATGACTGGGACCTCATAAAGGAGGGAACGATTAAAATTTATATTAAGAAATGGCTTTGAACTCAAGTTCGTGTCATGGACCTTGATAATCAGAAGCCGTAAATAGATTTGCAAAATGCCATTGTATCTCTTAACATAACAAAAAGCAACCAATTCTACTCACAGCTGAATTGCACAATTATTTTGATGATTCTGTTTATTTCAGCTAGACTTGAAGATGTATGTCATTACTCAAGCTTCATCCTCAGTGCTGTGAAATATAGCAAAATTAGATCATTTTGCTTATCTTAGTTAATATTGTCCTCAGTTCCCAAGTTATTATAACAAGGGATAAACATGAAAAATGCTATATCTGATCAATCTTTTTGGCATTTATTTCTGAATTGTTCTCCCTTTGAAGCCCCATATTCTTTGCTGTTTTATTCACTAAAACCTCGAAACCATTTTCTGCCAAGTCTCTGGCCCTCTCTATTCAGGATACTCTATTGTGTGCTAAATTTCCTTCTCACTGCATCAATATGGTTAGCAATTGTATATCTATATACTTAACTAACTTTATAATTACAGGGAGATACCGAAATGCCTTAAGATGTTTTTTTTGAGACGGAGTTTCGCTCTTATTTCCCAGGCTGGAGTGCAATGGCGCGATCTCAGCTCACCGCAACCTCCGCCTCCTGGGTTCAGGCAATTCTCCTGCCTCAGCCTCCCGAGTAGCTGGGATTACAGGAACGCGCCCAGTTAATTTTTTGTATTTTTAGTAGAGATGGGGTTTCAGCATGTTGACCAGATGGTCTCGATCTCTTGACCTTGTGATCCACCCTCCTCAGCCTCCCAAAGTGCTGGGATTACAGGCTTGAGATTTGCTCAAGGAATGTTCACATATAAAAATTAGTGCTAATAAGTGTGTACTCAGTAATACATAACTCTATTTAAATCTATTCTAGGTAAGCTGTTCTCCTATTTGGTGTTAGAGTTTAGAACTGAAAGTTAGCTGAAAACATTACTGAGACATTTTATTATAAATTAAAACATGTTTCTGTATAGTAAATTCAACAAATTATATTTAATTGCTGGAACTATAGTATCATCAAATCAGAATCTAACATCTTTGTTGCTGAGATTCAGCAGATGAAGATAAACTTGGCTGTGAATTTTGAAACTTCTGCAGTGGTTATTAATATAAGAACAGAGTTGGATATTATGCTTCTTTTATACTAGGGACTCTGTCATCTGAGTTGTACTTCCACTAAAGTCCTGTCCTTGTTCAAACATTCTGGTATTAGAAAAAATAAGCCACATGAAATGGGATACATTGTCTGTATAAACCTAAAAACCTAGATCAGGATAAACTACTGTTAATTTAAGGCATATTTTTTTATGTAATAATTATGAAAATGAGTTAGAAATTCATATCTTTAAAATTAAAATGATTCATATAGTTTCTACTCAAAATCAGTAAAATGAAACTTGTATAAATCATTGCTAATTTATGCCTATATTATACAAATTAATAGGTTTAAAAATTAATTTAATACAAATCAGTATTAAATTTACATTACTCAAGAACTACCAACATAAATAATTAGTTTGACCAAATAAAATGGTGATACAATTAGGAAGATGTTTTAAAGATAATAAAAATACCAATTTGATTTTCTTTCGATCAGAAAGAAAAAATTATTCAGGATGTATCTTGTACTCCTGCTGAAGGAAATACTCTTATTCTCTAGATTTACATCAGGAAATCCACAAATATGTAGAAATTAACACATATGATATATGTACTAAACTGTGATAAATCTTTCATGTATTACAGTTAGGTATTATTTGCAAGAATACCTCATTTAGGAGAATTGCAAAAAAGTTAAGCACAGTTGATGAAATTAGGAGGAAAATATAATGGTATGTGCAGGTAATATATTTATTCATTTTAAAAGATTATATAAATATATATACTATATATAGTATATATATTAAACATATTATATAGGCTATATACACATATCATATAGTATATATGTTGTATAGTATATTATATATAATGTATATTATAAAGTATATATATAATATACTATATAATATGTATAATATATACTACATATAATCTATATATATGAGTATATATATTTATTTAATATGTGTTATATACTCATATATAAATATATAATATATAAACTATATAATAAATATAATATATAATATATTACTATATATTTTATATATAATATATATACTAAATATAATGTATATATACTATATATAATATAGTATGTATAATAAAATATATATAAATATATATAATATACTATATATGGTATATATAACATATACACCTTATATTATATACATATATAATTTATATACTATATATAGTATATTATGTATATTTATACCTATTTATAAATATGTATATTTATATATTTATATATTATATACCTTATTATATATACTATATTTAGTATAATAAATATTTATATATTATATATATAATGTTATATATAATTATATAATATATGTTATATTTAGTATAATATATATTATATATTATAATATAATATATAATATGTGGTATATATAATAAAAATGTATATTTTATTATATGTAATATATGTATAATTATATATTATATATAATAAAAATATGTATAATATATATATGTTATACTAAGAGAAAGTGGCTTGGACATCCATTACTGTGATCCTGTCTTAATGTCTATAAATAAGATGACTATTAATATATTGAGTCTGTGTTGAATTTTGCTTTTTATGATCACGTAATTTATATATATATAGATAGAGATATATGACTTGACCTTTGAAATATACACTATTCTAGAAAGTGGATATAGCAATGATATAATTGGAACATCTGCTCTGAAAGTGTGCTTTAATGTGTGGAATATCTGCTCTTAATGCTTGGTTTAATATGTGGGATATCTGCTCTGAAAGCTTTCTTTAATGTAGGGGGAACCAAACAATAACAAAATATAAATATAAGTACATAATATGTCTTTTAGTTACATTTGTTGTGAATAAAATAAAACACACTGGGTGTAGTAGAGAATACTAGGGCCCAGAAGGGGAGTTGCTCTTTTGTGGTAGAGGAAATCTATCTCCAAAAGTGAGCAGGAAGCTGAAATAAATAAGAACCACACTATGTAGATATCCAGGATAAGAATGCTCCAGTCAGAAAGTGTAGCAAATTCATAAGTGCTGAGACTGGAGATTACTTGGAGATTTGAGTAAACACCAAAGTGGCCATTATGGGCCTATCACAATAAATGAAGAGAAAGATAGTGGCTTTCACATCCATTACTGTGATTCTGCCATAATGTCTAAAAACAAGTGACAATGCATAGAGTCTTTGTTGAGCTTTGCTTTTTATGGTCACATAGTTCAGGATGTATCTCTTCCCTGGGAACATCTATCATATCAATTTGCTGTCCATTGATCTTGAAAGATGAAGCATTATTTTTGAGTTTCTAATTTTGTTTTCAGGTTGATAACAGAAATTAGCAAAGTTTTGATAAATAATTCTAATGAAAAAATGTAATTAAATAATGTTAAAAAGATAAAAGAAGAAAACATATGCCTATATCTTTATATTGAGAGATGAAATATAAATACAGACTCAATTATGTATTATTGGTGGTATCATGAATGTTTATTATGTATTTAGAATTATTTATCACTTAACATCAATTACAAAATGGCAGTTTACAGTCATCAAAAAATCTTGTTTATTTACTACAAAAAGCTATATTTTATAACAAATGAAAATTTAACAAATAAATATAAAATTTTAATATTTTTTCATGCTATTTTGATGAATATGTAACATAACTCTAGATTTATAATGGATGTTTGAAAGAAATAGAATATGTCACAGATCAATATTTTGCTTTCTTTGAACTATTTTTTCATGCAATCTAGAAGGAATGAATTAAAACATATTATTGCTAATGTGTACATACACACAAATGGACACACACTCTTAATCATCCTAGAAGTTGTATGGGATAATGGAAAGAATATAGGTCTGTGGTTAAGCTTATGTTTAAATCCTGCCTCCAACAGTAGAATGCATATATGCTCTGGGAATTTGCTTAATTTGAACATTGTTTGAAGAATGCAGATATTAAATATTCATGACAATACCCATCATGAAAAGGTTATTTAAATAATAGTAATAACACTATAAATAAGCATATACATTTTAAATTAACATTATTTATTAGTATTTTCATTGTGTGATTTTTATGCTATATTAAATGTCACAAACATAGTCCAATACAAGGTAAGCAAATGCAAAGCATGTAATCGGAAACCCCATCATATTTGAATATTATGGAAGTAATTTCTGTCATGTTGTCATCAGTTGTATAGACAATGATTTAGAGGATTTCTCAGTTTTCTTATTACTGAATGTTACAGGATAAGAAATGTAGCTTATTCTTTGATTCCATGTTTAACAGATTCTTCAGCACTATGGTGTCAAAAATTGTTCAATAAGTGATAAATGGACAAATGAATTCAAATAGCAATAAACAAAGCCGGATAACTTCACCTGAGATATTTGTCAAATATCTCTAAAGTAACGTTAATGCTTAACTTATGCAACACACATCATTGCCACCTAAATATTAAAATCATTTATTTTCTCTTTTTGTCATTCTACTTTGATTGTTCTAAATCATTATATATGTTCAGTTTTAAATACGCTGAGGCCCAAAAGAGCAATAAATAGGCTTGTGTTGTTAAAATAAAAAATGTAAACCTTTTTTCTGAGTTACTGCCATGTTGCATACCATAACAATATATTAGTAATTAATTCAATTTATATGATATGTTTTCCTAATGATCTTTCTTACATACTACATTTTTATTTTCTATTTAAATTATTTCAAGGTAATGGAAAGCTAAACAGTAATTTAAAGATTGCTCTGTCAATCTCAAGAGCAAATTAACAGTATTAGTTTCCTTTTTGGCATAAATAGCAGATTTGAAAACTGTTTTTAGGTTTTCTAATACTCTTTGACACTGTCTTTTACTCTTTCTTTTAATCTCATGCACACACACACACACACACACACACCCCGCACATTACACACACACACATACATTACATACACATACTATTTTGATCACTAAGCTCGGAACAACTAAGAATAGTTTGTGTTCTCTCTGGTAATCAGTGGTCTCTGGTGATGTGAACATTGTGATACATGTATGAATAACATTCCAGATGGCAAATATTACACTAAATATATAGCATGTACGTAGAGTGAAATTCACTATTTAAAGTAATGGTGTCTGCCTTAAAAAGGATCATGCAAAACTTCAGGAAACATTTTTTATTACTCATTACTTTTTCTATATAAAGAATTATGGTAAATTCTTTAAAAGCAAGTGATCTGTGTTATGTACTTTTGCATGTTTTTGTACTTAGAACTGTATCTTAAAGTAGCAGTAAAACTACTTATCAATTCCTAGGCAAAGGCGAATGACTTACTCACTTAATCAGCATTTAAAAAGAAATGATCAAAAAGAGTATAGATCTGGATAGAGGTACCTCAATGAACATATGGTAATGAGCAGGCAGTGATAAGATTTTTATCACATAGATAAACATCCACCAGGAAAAAGTTCTAAACAGCCAAATAGACTAAAAAACTTGGTCAGTTCATCATTCACCATCAGGCCTGGTAAAAGGGACAAAATAGCACAGAGCAGCCATGGTGATAAATGAAGGATATGGATGGGACCAACAGCATAGACTCACCAAAGCTAGCTTTGTTACTGCTATCCTTGAATGTCTAAACTGTAAGCAAAAAATTCTTTTTTTTTTTTTTAATTTTTTATTGGATTTTAGGTTTTGGGGTACATGAGCAGAGCATGCAAGACAGTTGTGTAGGTACACACATGGCAGTGTGCTTTGCTTTCCTTTTCCCCTTCACCCACATTTGGTATTTCTCCCCAGGCTATCCCTGCCCACCTCCCCCTCCCACTGGCCCTCCCCTTTTCCCCCCAATAGACCCCAATGTTTAGTACTCCCCTTTCTGTGTCCATGTGTTCTCATTTTTCATCACCCGCCTATGAGTGAGAATATGCGGTGTTTCATTTTCTGTTCTTGTGTCAGTTTGCTGAGGATGATGTTCTCCAGATTCATCCATGTCACTACAAACGACACAAACTCATCATTTCTGATTGCTGCATAATATTCCATGGTGTATATGTGCCACATTTTTCCAATCCAGTCTATTATCAATGGGCATTTGGGTTGATTCCAGGTCTTTGCTATTGTAAACAGTGCTGCAATGAACATTCGTGTACATGTGTCCTTATAGTAGAACGATTTATAGTCTTTTGGATATATACCCAGTAATGGGATTGCTGGGTCAAATGGAATTTCTATTTCTAAGGCCTTGAGGAATCGCCACACTGTCTTCCACAATGGTTGAACTAATTTACACTCCCACCAACAGTGTAAAAGTGTTCCTTTTTCTCCACATCCTCTCCAGCATCTGTTGTCTCCAGATTTTTTAATGATCGCCATTCTAACTGGCGTGAGATGGTATCTCAATGTGGTTTTGATTTGCATCTCTCTGATGACCAGTGACGATGAGCATTTTTTCATATGATTGTTGGCCTCATATATGTCTTCTTTCGTAAAGTGTCTGTTCATATCCTTTGCCCACTTTTGAATGGGCTTGTTTGTTTTTTTCCTGTAAATCCGTTTGAGTTCTTTGTAAATTCTGGATATCAGCCCTTTGTCAGATGGGTAGACTGCAAAATTTTTTTCCCATTCTGTTGGTTGCCGATCCACTCTAGTGACTGTTTCTTTTGCCATGCAGAAGCTGTGGAGTTTCATTAGGTCCCATTTGTCTATTTTGGCTTTTGTTGCCAATGCTTTTGGTGTTTTGTTCATGAAGTCCTTGCCTACTCCTATGTCCTGGATAGTTTTGCCTAGATTTCCTTCTAGGATTTTTATCATGCCAGGTCTTATGTTTAAGTCTTTAATCCATCTGGAGTTAATTTTAGTGTGAGGTGTCAGGAAGGGGTCCAGTTTCTGCTTTCTGCACATGGCTAGCCAGTTTCATTTGTTAAATAGGGAATCCTTTCCCCATTGCTTGTTTTTGTCAGGTTTATCAAAGATTGTATAGTTGTAGATATATTGTGTTGCCTCTGGTGCCTCTGTTTTGTTCCATTGGTCTGTATCTCTGTTTTGGTACCAGTACCATGCTGTTTTGATTACTGTAGCCTTGTAGTATAGTTTGAAATCTGGTAGTGTGATGCCCCCCACTGTGTTCTTTTTTCTTAGAATTGACTTGGCTATGTGGGCTCTCTTTTGGTTCCATATGAAGTTCATGGTGGGTTTTTTTTTTTCCAGTTCTGTGAAGAGGGTCATAGGTAGTGTGATGGGGATAGTCTTGAATCTATAAATTACTTTGGGTAGTATGACCATTTTCACAATATTGATTCTTCCTAGCCATGGGCAGGGAATGTTTTTCCATCTGTTTGTGTCCTCTTTTATTTCATTGAATAGTGGTTTGTAGCTCTTCTTGAAGAGTTCCTTTACATTCTTTGTTAGTTGTATTTTTAGGTATTTTATTCTCTTTGTAGCAAAGTTGAATGGCAATTTGCTCTTGATTTGGCTCTCTTTTAGTCTGTTATTTGTGTATAGGAATGCTTGTGATTTCTGCATGTTGATTTTCTATTCTGAGAGTTTGCTGAGGTTGCTTATCAGTTTCAGGAGTTTTTGGGCTGAGACGATGGGGTCTTCTAAATATACAATTATGTCTTCTGCAAATAGAGACAATATGACTTCCTCTTTTCCTAATTGAATACCCTTTATTTCTTTTGCTTGCCTGATTGCTCTGGCTAGAACTTCCATTATTATATTGAAGATGAGTGGTGAGAGAGGGCATCCTTGTTTAGTGCCAGATTTCAAAGGGAATGCTTCCAGTTTTTGCCCATTCAGTATGATATTGGCTGTTGGTTTGTCATAAATAGCTTTTATTATTTTGAGATACAGTCCGTTGATACCTAGTTTATTGGGAGTTTTTAACATAAAAGGCTACTGAATTTTGTCAAAGGCCTTCTCTACATGTATTGAGTTAATTATGTGGTATTTGTCTTTGGTTCTGTTTATGTGGTGGATTACACTTATAGACTTGCATATGTTGAACAAACCTTGCATTCCTGGGATGAAGCCTACTTGATTGTGATGGATAAACTTTTTGATGTGCTGCTGCAATCTGTTTGCCAGTATTTTATTGAAAATTTTTGCATCTCTGTTCATCATGGATATTGGCCTGAAGATTTATTTTCTCGTCGAGTCTCTGCCGAGCTTTGGTACCAGGATGATGTTGGTTTCATAAAATGATTTCAGAAGGATTCCCTCTTTTTGAATTGTTTGGAATAGTTTCAGAAGGAGTGGTACCAGCTCCTCTTTGTATGTCTGGTAGAATTCGGCTGTGAACCCATCTGGACCTGGGCTTTTTTGGTTGGTAAGCTATTAATTGCTGCCTCAACTTCAGCCCTTGTTATTTGTCTGTTCAGGGTTTCAACTTCTTCCTGGTTTAGGCTTGGACGTGTGCAAGTTTCCAGGAATTTATCCATTTCTTCCAGGTTTACTTGCTTTTGTGCATAGAGTTGTTTTTAGTAATCTCTGATTGTAGTTTGTATTTCTGTGGAATCTATGGTGATATCCCCTTTGTCATTTTTTTATTTCATCTATTTGATTCTTCTCTCTTTTCTTTTTTATTTATCTGGCTAGTGGTCTATTTTGTTGATCTTTTCAAATAACCGGCTCCTGGATTTATTAATTTTTTGAAGGGTTTTTTGTGTCTCTATCTCTTAGTTCTTCTCTGATTTTAGTTATTTTTTGTCTTCTGCTAACTTTTGAGTTTTTTTGATCTTGCTCCTCCAGCTCTTTCAATTTTGATGATAGGGTATCAATTTTAGTTCTTTCCTTGCTTCTCCTGTGGGCATTTATTGCTATAAATTTTCCTGTAGACACTGCTTTAAATGTGTCCCAGAGATTCTGGTACATTGTGTCTTCATTCTCATTGGTTTCAAAGAACATCCTTATTTCTGTCTTCATTTCATGGTTTATCGTGTTAACATTCAAGAGCCAGTTGTTCAGTTTCCATGATTTTGTGCAGTTCTGAGTTAGTTTCTTAATCCTGAGTTCTAATTTGATTGCACTGTGGTCTGAGAGACTGTTCATTATGATTTCCCTTATTTTTTATTTGTTGAGGAGTGATTTACTTCCAATTATGTGGTCACTTTTAGAGTGAGTGTGATGTGGTACTGAGAAGAATGTATATTCTGTGGATTTGGTGTGGAGAGTTCTGTAAATGTCTATTAGGTCTGCTTGGTCCAGATCTGAATTCAAGTTCTGGATTTCCTTGTTAATTTTCTGTCTCGTTGATCTGTCTAATATTGACAGTTGAGTGTTAAAGTCTCTCACTATTACTCTATGGGAGTCTAAGTCTCTTTGTAAGTCATTAAAAACTTGCTTTATTTATCTGCGTGCTCCTGTATTGAATGCGTATATATTTAGGATTATTAGCTCTTGTTGCACTGATCCTTACACCATTATGTAATACCTTTCTTTGTCTCTTTTGATCTTTATTGGTTTAAAGTCTATTTTATAAGAAACTAGGATTGCAACTCCTGCCTTTTTTTTTTTGTCTCCATTTGCTTGGTAAATCTTCCTCCATCCCTTTATTTTGAACCTATGTGTATCCTTGCATGTGAGATGAGTTTCTTGGATACAGTACACCAATGGGTTTGACTTTTTATCAGATTTGCCAGTCTGTGTCTTTTGATTGGGGCATTTAGCCCATTTACATTTAAGGTTAATATTGTTATGTGGGAATTTGATCCTGCCATTTTGATGCTAGCTGGTTGTTTTACTTGTTAGTTAACACAATTGCTTCATTGTGTCAATACTCTTTACCATTTGGTACGTTTTTGGAGTGGCTAGTACTACTGATTGTTCCTTTCTATGTTTAGTGCTTCTTTCAGGAGCTCCTGTAAGACAGGCCTGGTGGTGAGGAAATCTCTGAGCAGTTGCTTGTTCATAAAGGATTTTATTTCTCCTTTACTTATGAAGCTTAGTTTGGCTAGATATGAAATTTTAGGTTGGAAATTTTTTTCTTTAAGGTTGTTGAATATTGGCCCCCACCCTCTTCTGGCTTGTAGGGTTTCTGCTGAGAGATCCGCAGTGAATCTGAGAAGCTTCCGTTTGTGGGTAACCTGACCTTCCTCTCTGGCTGCCCTTAGCATTCTTTCCTTCATTTCAACCCTGGTGAATCTTACGATTATGTGCCTTGGGGTTGCTCTTCTTGAGGAATACCTTTGTGGTGTTCTCTGTATTTCCTGGACTTGAATATTGGCCTGCCTTGCTACATTGGTGAAGTTTTCCTAGATACTATCCTGAAGAGTGTTTTCCAGCTTGATTCATTCTCTTCGTCACATTCAGGTACACCTATCAAACATAGATTAGGTTTTTTCACATAATCCCATATTTCTTGGAGGCTTTGTTCATTTATTTTGACTCTTTTCTCTCTAATCTTGCCTTCTCATTTTATTTCATTGAGCTGACCTTCAATTTCTGATATCCTTTCTTCTGCTTGGTCAATTTGGCTATTGAAACTTGTGTATGCTTCACAAAGTTCTCATGTCATTTTTCAGCTCCATTAGTTAATTTATATTTTTCTCCAAGCTGTTTATTCTTGTTAGCATTTTGTCAAACCTTTTTTCAAAGTTCTTAGTTTTTTTGCATTTGGTTAGAACATGTTCTTTCAGCTCAGAGAAGTTTGTTATTACCCACTTTCTGTCAATTCATCAGACTCATTCTTCATCCAGCCTTGTTCCCTTGCTGGTGAGGAGTTGTGATCCCTTGGAGAGAATAGGTATTCTGGTTTTGGGTCTTTTCATCCTTTTTGTGCTGGTTTCTTTCCATCTTTGTGGATTTATCTACCTTTGGTCTTTGTAGTTGGTGACTTTCAGATGAGGTCTCTGAGTGGATGTCCTTTTTGTTGATTATGAAATTATTCCTGGTTTTTAGTTTTCCTTCAGATAGTCAGGCCCATCTCCTGTAGGACTGCTGGAGGTCCAGTTCAGATCCCACTTACCTGGGTGTCACCTCCAGCAGCTACAGAACAGTAAGGGTTACTTCCAGTTTCTTCTTCTGTTATCTTTGTCCCAGAAAGATACTCACCAGATGTCAGCCTGAGACCTCCTCTATGAGGTGTCTCTTTGGATATACAGGGTTCACAGACCTGCTTTAGGAGCCATTCTGTTCCTTATAGGAGCTCAAGTGCTGAGCTGTGAGCTCCATTGTTCTGTTTAGAACTGCTGTGCAGGTACATTTAAGTCTGCTGCAGCGGAACTCATAACCACCTTTTTTTCCCATGTTCTCTGTCTTGGGAAGGTGGGTTGATTTATAACTTCCTGATGTGCTGCTGCCTTTTTTCAGAGATGCCCTGCCCAGCGAGGAGGTAGCCTAGTCACAGTCTGCCAGCAGAGGCATTGCTGAACTGCTGTGGGCTCTGCCCAGCTGCTGTTTGAATATCCTTGCAGTTTTGTTTACAGAGGTATAGTTAGAACTGCTTCAGTAATGGTGGTCTGCCTCAGTAATGGCGGAGTGTCTGTGTAATGGCAGACTGCCTCAGTAATGGTGGATTGCCCTGGTAATGGTGGACTGCCTCAGTAATGGAAGACTGCCTCCAGAGTGGTGTACTGCCTCAGCAGATGCCTTTCCCTAACAGAGCTGAACTGTCCCAGGTCCAGCTGTGCTTGCTGTGAAACTCTCAATCCAGAGCATTTCTGATTGCTAGTTTTTGTGGAGGTGGGAACTGCTGAGCCAGATCACCTGGCTCCCTGTTTCAGTCCCCTTTTTTTTCAGTTGAATGGGTAACTGTCTCCCAGGCATTCCAGGCATCAGTTAAAACAGCACCCAGATTTGTGTGAGTTTTTGTGCTGATCTGTAGGCAGGAAAAATTCTTTTGGAAATGCAGTGATCACTCATCCTCTGAGTTCTTTTTGGGAATTGCACTCCAGAGCTGTTCCTATTTGGCCATCTTGGATCTTCTCCTGTTTTCTATGTGTCTTAGGGCATTTTGTTCCTATATTTCTGTTTTCTTTTAAATAGATATTTTATAGTGTTCATTTTAATTACTCAGATGTTTGTTTTTACTATATTTTAGGTTATTTTCTTATTTGTCTCCCTGAGGGTTACAATAAACATGTTACCTAAAATCATGCAGTTCAGATTTATACCAATTTATCATATACAATATAAAATATCAATATAGCTCCATTTCTTCTCCCTTTGTGCTAATAATGCTATAGTTTTATAACTATTGCTGCATGCAGATCTATACATATTTTAAACTATATTCTTTGTCACGTGCCTTTGGTGGACTCAACTTATTTAGCTTATTGATCAGCTAATAATTGGACAGAGAATTCTACAAATACCTTGAACCTGTAAGACATATAAAGTATAAAGGAGAAGAAGAGTTAGAAACCAAAACTACACTTATACTTTTTAAAAAATAATTGTACGTATGTAATTACCTTTTCCATATATTTTCTTTTTATTTCTTGGTGTAGATTCAAGCCATTCTGCCATGTTTCTTCATTTAGCTATTTGACGTCCCTTTACTATTTTTTACAGAGGAGGGCTACTAGCTCTAAATATTTGCAGGCTTTTAAAAAATTAATTTGACAATGTCTACATTTTTTTCATTATTTTAGAAGCAGTTGTTATGCTGGATAATTATTGATTGACCGTCTTTTTATTCAACACTTTAATATGTCATTCCACCACTTTATGGCTCTAGTGCTTCTGATGATTAGTCAGCTGCCAAATTTATTAAAGCTCCCTTGTATATTTTGAGTCATTTTTCACTTGCCACTTTAAAAATTATCTGTTTTGTACTATGCTCACTCCTGGGTGATGGGGTAAAGCACACCTCAAACCTCAGTATCACACAATATACTTTTGTAACAAACCTATGCATGTAGCCCCTGAATCTAATATAAAAGTTGGAAAAAAAGTATCTTTTTGTCTTTCAACAGTCTGACTATGATATTTCTAGGCAGCTAGGTTTGAACTCTTTAGTTATCTGCCTGGAAGTTTTCTTTTTTTGCCTTTTTAGTGTATCCATTAATTGTGTGCGTGTGTGTGTGTGTGTGTTTGTGTGTGTGTTTTAAACACTCTTGGAAAGTGAAGGTTAAGGTAGTTTAGACCTTCCAAAGTCACAAATATGCTTCCTGCTACTTTTTATCTCTCTTTTTCTTTCTGACACTCACAATACATGTCAACAAGTGTGATGATGTCCTGGAGGTTACTGGAGCTCTGGCCATTGTTCTTTCTCTTTTTAAAAACAGACTAAATAACCTCTATTAGTATATCTTTGAGTTTTGTGATTTGTTCCTTTGCCAGATGAAAATTTATACCTCTGTTTCATTTCAGTTATTGTACTTTTCAAATATAGCATTTAAATATGGTTCTCTCATTAAAAAATATATATTTATATTGTTATTGTAAACATCATTCTATATTTCCTTTTAAATCGTTGTGCATAATTTTCTTTAGATCTTTAAACATAGTTTTATTTATTTATTTATTTATTTTTGGTAGCGCAGAGGGTTTCTGGTAAAGAGCAGAAAACCTTCTAGACACATTCTAAAAGAGTTGTAAAACTGAACAGTATATTTTAATAGCTAATTTTGAAACTTTTATCTAGTAAGTTCAACATCTGGGCTTCATCTTTACAGTTTTTATTGACTATTTTAATTAGCTTTTTCTCTGTGGATGGTCCATATTTTCCTGTTTCTTTTTCTACCTCATTTTTTAAACAATCACACATATTAAATAATATGGCAACAATGGAAATCAATTTTATCCCTTGTCTTTTGAGTTTTGTTATTGCCATTGTTATTGTTGTTCTTTGTTTGTTTAATGACTTTCCTGAACTATTCTTTAAAATATTGATATAGTTTGGTTGTGGGTACCTGCCCAAATCACATATCGAAATGCAATCCCAATGTTGGAGGTGCAGCCTGGTGGGAGGTGAGTAAATCATGCAGGTGAAGTACTCATGAGTGGAGATATGGTTTCGCTCTGTGTTCCTACCCAAATCTCATCCTGTAGCTCCCATAATTCCCACCACTATCTTCCTAGGATTGTAGGATGCTCGGATGGCAGATCCACCAACAGCGTGTACCCTGTGCTTGGAAAAGCCAACAGCTTGTACCCTGTGCTTGTCACCAGCCAGTGACAGCAGCCAGGATGGAGGCTGCATTTTGTAGAGTCACAGGGGTGGAGTGCCCAAAACCATAGGAACCCACCTCTTGCATCAGTGTGACCTGGATATGAGACATGTAGTCAAAGGAGACCATTTTGGAGCTTTAAGATTTGACTACTCTGCTGGATTTTGGACTTGCATGAGGCCTGTAGCCCCTGTGTTTTGGTCAATTTCTCCCATTTGGAAGGGCTGTATTCACCCAATGCTTATACCCCCATTGTATCTAGGAAGTAACTAACTTGCTTTTGATTTTATAGGCTCGGGCAAAAGGGGCTTGCCTTGTAGCAAAGGAGACTTTGGACTGTGGACTTTTGAGTTGATCCTGAAATGAGTTGACATTTTAGGGGACTGTTGGGAAGGCATGATTGATTTTGAAATCTGAAGACATGTGATTTGGGAGCGGCCAGGGTAAGAATGATATGGTTTGGCTCTGTGTCCCCAGCCAAATGTCATCTTGTAACTCCCATACTTCCCATGTGTTGTGGGAGGGACCTAGTTGGAGATAATTGAATCATGGGGAGGGGGTAGGTCTTTCACATGCTATTCTCCTGATAGTGAATAAGTCTTTGGAGATCTGATGGTTTTAAAAACAGTAGTTAGGGTTTGGCGCAGTGGCTTATGCCTGTAATCCCAGCACTTTGGGAGGCCGAGGCAGGTGGATCTTCTGAGATCAGGAGTTCAAGACCAGCCTGCCCAGCATGGTGAAACACCTTTCTACTAAAAATACAAAATTAGCCTGGTGTGGTGGCATATACCTGTAACTCCAGCTACTCGGGAGGCTGAGACAGGAGAATCAATTGAGCCCCAGAGGCAGAGGTTGCAGTGAGCCAGGATCATGCCACTGCACTCCACCCTGGGTAACAGAACAAGACTCCATCTCAAATAATATAAACAAAAACAAAACAAACAAAAAAATGGGGGTTTTGCACAAGCTCTGTCTCTCTTTGCCTGCTGCCATCCACTTAAGATGTGACTTGCCCCTCCTTGCCTTCTGCCATGGTGAGGCTTCCCCAGTCAAGTGGAAGTGTAAGTCCATTAAATCCTTTTTCCTTTATAAATTACCCAGTCTTGAGTATGTCTTCATCAGCATCATGAAAACAGACTAATACAAATGGTTTAGCACCATCTGCCTTCATACTGTCACCACTATAGTAAGTGAGTTCGCATGAGATCTGCTTATTTAAAAGTGTATAGCATCTTCCCCCACTTGCTCTCTTGCTCCTGCTTCAGCCATGTGAAGTGACTGTTCCTTCTGCTAAGAGTAAAACTCCTTGAGGCATCCCCAGAGCAGATGTTGCAATATTTTCTGTACAGCCTGCAGAACTGTGAGATAATTAAAGTTCTTTTCTTATAAATTACCCAGTCTTAGCTATTTCTTTATAGCAATTCAAGAACAGCCTAATTCTCATATATATTCTTTGTCATGAGCAGCCATCATAGACTCAGCTTATTTAGCTTATTGATCAGCTAATAAATGGACAGATATTTTATTAAATGCCTTAAATCAGTTAGTCTCCCAGCCTTTGCTGAGGGGTTCTGGATGTGTGCTAATGCATTCCTTCTATGTTCTTCAGTTTTACAGCTCTGACTTAACCTTTACTTCCTGCTTACAAAGATCCTTAAAATCAATTGGAAGTAAGGAATTAGGGCCTTCTCAACTCTCCCCTGGCTGTGCACACAGTTCTGTGTATATGTGTGGCATAATAGATAAATATGTCAGAGATTTTTTAAAGCCCCCTGTGGACCAGTTCTTTCTTTCCAGAGTTTTAGCTCTGCCTCTTGTTTTTTCAAACTGGTATTGCCACTTCAACATGATAAGACTTTAAAATCACTGATTATTTGCAAAACATCACCCTAAGAAACATGAGTTCAGGTGTCTTTTTTATGTAATTATTTATTTTTTGGAGATACCCAGTAATAGGATTGCTGGAACAAATGGGGGTTCTATTTTTAGCTCTTTGAGAAATATCCATATTGTTACCATAGTATATTAGTGAAGCAATGGTTACACTAAAATCCCAGACTTTACCACTATGCAATATAGCCATGTGACAAAACTGTACTTTTGCCCCTTAAATCCATAAAAATAAACAAAATAAAACAAAAACTGTACTGAGGATAGATTGGTTCCCATCTCATGAGCTCTAAATCAGATAAAATAAAGATCATCCCTGAGAATAGGATTTTACTAAGGAGTTAATTTAATAGCTAGGTAATACAGTAACAATACTCTGCAACTAGGTCTTTCGGTGAGTTCTAATATTAATCTGTGATTTCCAATGGCTGTTAAGCTGCTACTTTTAATTGTTACCACTCTTGCATGACTACTGATTTTTGAGCTATCATGTGACTGGAAACAGTGCAAATCAACCCCCCCCCCCCATGCAAGCTTGCCTTTTTCAATAAGATTCAGCCATTTTTTCTTAAATAAATGCTCTTCCGGTTGTTGAAAGGCTTTTATTAATTTAGAGTCTTTGCAAAGTTGATTTTGTCAATTTTTGCTATTGTCCTCACAACTTTTACAGAAGAGAAGATTTTCAGAGGTCCTTTATTAATCATCCATTCTGGAAGTAGTTCACTTTGACTTTTTAGAATAAGACTAATGCTACTTTATGGAAATATTAAACATGTAGAAATTGGTTGGTAACTTTTGTTCTTTTACTTTATTGTAGACTTATTAAAATAAAGTCAGTATTACTGCTTATTTAAAATTTTAAGCCTGGGTACAGTGGCTCATGCCTGTAATCCCAGCACTTTGGGAGGCCCAGGCCAGCAGATTATGCGGTCAAGAGATCGAGACCATTCTGGTCAACATAGTGAAATCCCTTCTCTACTAAAATACAAAAAGTAGCTGGGCTTGGTAGCAGGTGCCTGAATCCCAGCTACTGGTTAGGCTGAGGCAGGAGAATCACTTGAAGCTGGGAGGCAGAGATGGCAGTGAGCTGAGATTATGTCACTGCACTCCAGCCTGGTGACAAAGTAAGACTATGTCTCAAAAAAATAAAAATTAAAAAAAAATTGAAAAATTGAAAGAGTTTGTCAAGTTATTTATGCAGACACTTATTGGGATGTAAATTTTAAGTCTCAATTCCATGGCAATTATTCTTGTAGATCCCTTTAGTATATTTTTTGTAAATATTGATCATATCACAGTTTCCCTAAAAGTTATTCTGTTTTTCCCAATGTATTTGTAGTGAATTAGAGTTTAGTTTAATATTTTTCTCTGAAATTGCAGGGATCTTCACATTTAGATTTCTAAATTTGTTTATAGACATACTGTTATTATTTTTATATTTTGCTTCTGCCACCCCTTAGGTTTCTTTTTTTTTTTTTTTTTGGTTGTTATTTTACTATATTTTTAATAGAATAATCAACTTTTTGTTTTATTTATTAATTTTTCTTCTTTTATTCAGTTAATTTATGTTTATGACTTTCTTTTTCTTCATATCTTTATTTCGTTATTTTTCTTGAGATGATTGCTTAAATTTTACTTGATATAATTTATGTTGAATTATGGGATGTGTGGGTTTAATTTGTATGCTATTATTTCCTTTATTTTAAAACATCTGGTTTACAACATAAGTTTCTGCTTGCTAATTTATTTTATCTAATTTACTTTAAAATATAAGGGATTTTTTTAGTCCTTTTAGATTTTGTTTTTCAAATTTTTAAATGTTTTTCCAAATTTTACCATATATTCCATCTTTGCTTCTTAATAAATTCTACACATTATTTAAAGTACTATATTCACCAATCCTAAGGTGCATTTTTCCCTACATTTAAATATAAAATAAAAATACATCTTACAACCATTTGGTGAAACTGTAGTCAAAATTTGTTAATAACTGCCTTGTATAGTTGAACTTGGTCATGCTAATACATATTGTAGTAAGTTACTGGAATTTGTGTACTAAACATGTTGAGTTTAACTGTAAATATGTCTCAAAAAGATTACATTATAACTTAGCATTAAAATAAAACTAAATTATTTTGTACACAAATTATCACAGAAAAAAATAGTAATGAGTAAAATTTTTATATTAGTGAGGTCAATATCCATTATTCGAAGAATGAATTATTTTATATTTACTAGCAAAGCATTGAGCAAGGGTTTCATAGAACCTAAAGAAAGAAGATTTTCCAAAATAGAGAAAGTTTTGTTACATTGTGTTCCTGAGGTTTATGCAGATTGCCTGTTATATGCAACAAATTAAAGTATCATATTTAAATTATTTAAGGCTTGAAGTATGCTATAAATTATTTGCAAAACATTCTAGGGGCCCTAGTGGACACTCTTTTAAGAAAGGCTGAATCCATAACACTCTTTGGCATAGATGATGTGGTTGTATTTAAAAACATAGAGACTAAGAAAACAAAAAGTGACTCAGAGGATTCAGAATCTGTATGAATAACTTCGAGTAATACTTTAGCCAATTTATGGAGCATAAAGGATTCCATCTGAAGATTGAAGAATGACAATATCAAAACTTAGTCTAAACTAGATCATATTTAAGGCTTGATGTATGCTGTAAATTAGTTGCAAAAAATTTAAAGGGCCCTAGTGGACACTCTTTTAGGAAAGGCTGATTCCATAACACTCTTGATGGCATAGAAGATGTGGTTGTATATAAAAACTTAGAGACTAGCAAAATAAAAGGTAACTCAGAGGAGTCAGAATTCTTTCAATTAGCATAATATAAACAGTCTGAGAAATGCGAAAGCAGTGTAAAATAGTTTTACTGACAGCATAGCTTTCCTTTCTTTATGATATAAAATGTTGAGTATATCATTAAAACATTGATGGAGTCTTTGATTTAGTGAAACGTAGCTTCGTCTTTCTGGTAACGTGATTTGCTGCCTATTATTAACTAATTAATTTATTAAATGATTTAGTGTTTG
This sequence comes from Callithrix jacchus, assembly GCF_049354715.1. Taxonomy (NCBI): domain Eukaryota; kingdom Metazoa; phylum Chordata; class Mammalia; order Primates; family Cebidae; genus Callithrix; species Callithrix jacchus. The sequence continues at coordinate 71,974,438 of NC_133505.1, forward strand.
TTTTGATCTGCAAAATTTTAAATGAACACATTCATTGTTTTTATATTTATTTATGATATATTAATTTTTCATAAAAACTGGGGTTAGCAAAATTTTCCTTTTTTTGAAATTTATTTACTCTTTTTAATGATGCATTTTTATAAAATATTTTCATTTCCAAATTGATATTCAACACAAGCTTCTATAGTTAGAATACTCTTATTTTGTTAGATTTAGAAAATAATGCAGATCTTACTCTCAACCCTTCAACCACTGCTTCTTCATTGTCTAATTAATACTATTCCAGTTTTTTGAAATCTGTGATAGCTTTAAATTATTTTTCTAAGGGTCTGAGAAATCCCATATCTTATGAGTTTTAGCATACTAAGCATTGTATTTATACTTAAATAAAAATGTTTCTACATTCAGTTTTCCTGGGTCATACATTTTCATCAGAATGTTTTTCTTGTTCCACTGTCTTCTAGCAATTGAATGTTGCAGTGGAGAAATCTGAGATGAGTCTGCTATCTTTTCCTTGTTTTTTTTTTTTTGCCTGAACCCATAGTATCTTTCCTGATTAATTCAAATTTAATTTCATTGTACTTTTTCTTGGTATTTTTTCTTTCTTTAGAGTTTTTTCCATAGGACACAGAGGTCAAATTTAAGCAGGAAATTTAATCCTTTCTTTACTATGGAAAAATATTCTTCAGTCATCTACTTAAGTATGTATTTGTCTCTTACTTATTTTTGCCTGAGTAATACAAATGAAATATATCACAGTGACTTGCTCTTTTTTCTAAGGTCTCTAATCTTTATTATTTAATTATTTAATTTAATTTTTATTGTTTTCTAGCTCATTTGTCATTTTTCTTATGAAAGATTGTGTTACAAGTATACAATATTTAATTTTGCTACTTCTCTATGGCTCTCAGTTTTGAACTGCCTCATTTTCCATTTATTTTCTGAAACATGAAACATATGAAAAATATTATTAGCTTTAGTTCATCTGTTAGCTAAATTTCATTTATTTTTTGTCCCCCTGTGTCTCAATAGAGAAAACTTTTATAGGGTCCTTTTTTTAACGCTTCAATTGGTTTAGAATATTGAACACTTTTCTGACAGATTCTTACTTCTTCTGGAATTATTATCATCATGTATAGTATCTTTATTGAAGTTTTGTATGTTTGTTTTCTGTTTTGGAGATATGCTGAATGAGTAAATTATATGATAGTTACTTAGTGTTTGTTTATTTGATAAAAGTGGTTTAATCTTGACCTGTGTGCTGAAAAATATGACAGGAGGAAGTGAAGAAATTAATTAAAGCTGCTAAAAGCTGTAATCAGATTTTTCAAAACATTTTCTCTTGCATGTTAGCTAATTTGGAGGTATAATGCCTCTCAGCTTTTTATGTTTTCTTCTTCTATATTTGAGCAAGAGGTCATCATGACTCATTGGGAGACTAAGTATCAGGTTAAGACTTTTCTAAAAAAAAAATTACATTTCTCTACTCAGTTGTCTCAGGTTAATAGCAGAAAACTTCCTTTTTAAGCAAGTAGGCAAAAAAAAAAATTAGGATGTTTTTTATTTCTCACTATTTCTTCTGTCATATTCTGGGTGTAGAATTCAGGGGACCAATTTTTATATCTTCTCTGTGATCCTTCCCAAATCACTGAAGTTTCATTGTTCTCACATTTTCCTTGGGTTTTCAAAAAGGTGCTACTTATTAGTAGAAAAATCTGTACCTTACCACTTTGTTCATTATATTAGTGTTTGGCAGGGAGGGTATAAGCATCTCAACAGATCATGTTAACATGAGAATTGTGTGCTTGATTCTTTATTTGTTCACTCTGTGAATATCTCTGTTAGTGTGTATGTGAGTTCCTAAGTGTATATGTTGGAGGCATGATTATAGAATAAAGACATACAACTACTTATTTCAGTGTTTTATTTTAGTCCATTACAACTACAGAAATAATAAAGTTAGTGTTATCATCTTCAAAATAATCTAATATTCTTTTTTATTCATGCCCTAGGAAACTTTTTTAAATAGCAAAACATTATTTTAAATTATTTCTGAAGGTGTAATCTATCTGTAGGCACAGTTTGATCATATTATTGATAACTTTTATATTTTATTATTTTTTTTTTTTTTGAGACAGAGTTTCTCTCTTGTTACCCAGGCTGGAGTGCAATGGCGCAATCTCAGCTCACCACAACCTCTGCCTCCAGAGTTCAGGCAATTCTCCTGCCTCAGCCTCCCGAGTAGCTGGGACTGCAGGCACGCCCCACCATGCCCAGCCAATTTTTTGTATTGTTTTTTTTAGTAGAAACGGGGTTTCACCATGTTGACCGGGATGGTCTCAATCTCTTGACCTTGTGATCCACCCGCCTCGGCCTCCCAAAGTGCTGGGATTACAGGCTTGAGCCACCACGCCTGGCGATTTTTTATATATTTTACATACAAGTTCTGATATATAAGTCTGAGCAGCTACCACAAATCTTTTCTCAGTCACTGGAACCATTACTATTTCATTCTCACAAGGAACACTGAGTTTTAAATTATTTTTCAGCTTTTCAACAGTTTTTCACCATTCACCACAAGGGATATTCTACTGATCTGAAAACTTCAAGCTGCCAAACTACCAACATGTTCTGTGGTTCCTATATTGTAAATTACATACAGTTAAAGAGGTTACTACACATTTGCAATAGACTGAAAGTCTGTATCTTCTAAAATTCATATGCTGAAATCCTATCACCCCTATTAGAAGGACGGGACTTTGGTAAGTTGTTAGGTCACAAAGCAGAGCCCTCATGAATGTAATTACTGTACTTATTAAAGAGACACTGGAGAGTTCCCATGTCCTTTACACCATCTGAGATTTTAAGAAAAAGCCATAGGTGAACCAGAGAGTGAGCCTTCACTAGACACCAAATCTGCCAGTTTCTTGATCATGGCTTTCCCAAGGTCCAGAGCTGTAAGAAACACATTTCTGTAGTAGCTAGAGGAGTCCAAAACAGCACTGTTGCTTTGTTGTTTTTTGTGTGTATGTTTACCAATTTTCACTTAAATAGCTTTTTAAAAATGTCATGTGGTATACTTTAAGTACATACATAAAAATATGTACTTATTTAGGATCTAAGCATAAGTCCATATACTAGACAGGTGATATATGTCAATGACAGATGTCATGATATACTAAGGATCATTCCCCCGAACACCAAGGTTTTGTTAATAAAAGCAACTCAATGAGCATATGTGCAACTTCCTGTAAAATAAGATTTCTTTCGTGTACTCATCAGTTTTTCATGAAAATCTGTAAAGACTCAATCTACCATTTCTCAGTTATTTCCATTATTTTTGAAGCTGAATAGCTTAATTTGACTCAAAGCTAAGATATCTCCTATAATGCATTATGTATATAAAATATGTTTTGATTGTATTACTACATGATTGCCTAGTAGGTAATTTTATGTTTAAAGTATGAATATTTTGACCCACTCAATTGCTTTATTTGACTTACATTTTTTTAGGTTATTATTAATAATATCCTTTATGAACTTACTTGCCTGCATGAAATATACTAATCTTTTAGATAATTTGATTAGTTTTATCTTCAGTCTTCAACCTTGGAATTACTTTCTAAGCACTTTTTTGAACCTACATTTGAGGTTAAATCATTGTGTCATTAATATTTTAAACGGACTAAGTAGAAAGATATGCTCATAAAGTCCAGACGTCTTTGTCACTGATATAATAAGGCAATGAGACAATTTTCTTCCTAAGAACCGGAAGATAGTTCTTTCTGTTCTGTGTTGGCTCATTTATCTCTGTTACATTGATGAATTCATTTTCATGACAATACTTGGTCTGAATAATGAAAAGCTGGAAGAAAGTCTGATGGTCAGGATGGAATATTTAAAATTTTCTTTCCAATTATAGCTAAGCATCTTTTTGAGAGTCACCATTGAGGTAATAAATCATTTTGGATGAACAAAAAATATTAGATGATATTTTTCAGCTAAATTACAAGTAATTTGAATAGCATAATCTCTTCTTAAAGCATTATTAAGCCAGTGTTAATAGCAAGTCACTATTATCTTTTTAAAAACAAATGCATAAAATATAACAGTGGGTTTTCAACTTTTAATTTGCTATGAAACACATCATAAAAACTGATAATTGAAAGAAACGTAAACTTTATAAAACAAATTAACTTTTTCTTGCATGCTCACTAATTAAATACATTTATTGGTTATATTCTTAGTCAAACGTGAGGTAGATGATTGTGTCTACAAAGTTATTTAAAGTCATCTTTTCAAAGTTTGGTAGGCCTGTGAAGCTTCTGAAGATCTTAGTGAAGCTTTACATTTTTAACAAGCCCGCTATGTCCAAATGGACTAGCCAAATTATGATGCCAATTTTTCTCTATAAGAAATTCATATATTTGAACTTGAGCCTGTTTGGCAGTTAAGATGTATACAACCCTGAAATGAGTAATGCTTAAAAGTTGTTGAAAATTTATTATGTTTGTTATAATTACATGTAGGAAAATTTAGTTTTATTTCTGAGAGATTTTGAACCAAATTTTGGCTGATGATGTTTAGCAGTAAAACAATACTATCTCGCTTCATAATTATCATAACAGCACCACTCATATAGCTTTTTTTCCATGCCAGTAATTTATCTAAGTCTCTGCATATAAGCCATTTCATTCTCAAAATGACATAATCAGTTAGGCACAAGAATTATCCCCATTTCACAGATGATGAAACTGAGGCCAAGAATAGTTAAATAACATGGCTAGGATCACAGAATTACAAGAAATAAAACAGGAAGGCAGGATTCAAATTTAGAGTCTACAATTTGAATCTTTCAAGACTTCGCAATACTGCTTGTCTTCTACAAAAGAAGCATTACAGCTATTGGAAACCAATAAAAAATAAACTAATGATTCAGTCAAGAAAGAAATGAAGAGGAAAAATTAAGACTATATAAATATGCTGTTTAAAAATTTGTGTGACTGTGGCAGTTTTCTTCTAGCTGAAGAAAGAATAAATGCAGAAACTTGGACAGTGAAAACTTTCATTCACTTTTATGCCTCCACACACACACATACACACACAATCTCCAACCCCAAGCAAAACTTTACTGTATATTAGATATTGTAAATTAAATGAATAACAAAATAAAGCTAATTGAATGAGTAACAAAAAGCTCAAACTTCTTACCCTAAATGTAAAAAATGTGAGTTCTTATGTAAAGAGACAATGTATGAAAACAGTCTGAAAACTGTCTCTCATTTTACTATCAAGAGAATGATGATATGTCTGTCTGTGCAAGGGAATCATGTATTTCTATGTGCTCACTGCATGTGGATATTGTAACTAAAATTAGGTTAAAATATGGCATAGTTTGTATTTGTGCTAAGATATTATTTCTTTCAAAATTGCTTTATATTTGACAGTATTAGTTTGGTTTTAGTTGTGATAGTATAAAAGAATTCTTCTGATGTTATGGCGCTATGCAGAATATTAAGTACATCTGTTTAAAATTTTACTTTGTACTTGTAAAAATAGAAACATTTGGCACAGTGCTAAGGATTTAATTATCCATCCTATATCCTGAATTCATATGTTGAAGCTCGAAACTTCAAGGTGACAGTGTATGGTATTGGATTTTTTTGAAAGATACGTTTAGATGAAGTCATGAGAATGGGTACCTCATGATGAGGTGAGTGCCCTTATAAGAAGAGACACTAAGCAATTCTCTTTCTCTTTCAATTTCTATTCCCCTCTCTGACACATAATAACCTAGTGAGAAGGCAGTTATCTGAAAGCCAGGAAGAGTTTTCTCACTAGAACATGACCATTCTGGCCTCTGATCTCAGACTGTTAGTTTCCTGAACTGTGAGAAAATAAATTTCTATTGTTTAAGCCACCAAGGTTGTAGTATTTTTTTTTTGGAGCAGCCTAAGCAAACTAAGACAGATTTTTTTGTAATGATAAATGGTGTGTTGCTGTAACAAATGCCTAAACATGAGGAAGCAGCTTTGAGGGTAACGGGTAGAGGCTAGAAGAGTTTGGAAGTGTGTGCTAGAAATATGGATGGTAGGGTTATTTTATTGCTGTCACAGGTGCAAATGAGAAACATGTAATAGGAAACTGGAGGAAAGGCAGTTCTTGTCATGAAATGGTAAAGAACTGTTCCATTGATCTATCTCTGTTTTGGTACCAGTACCATGCTCTTTTGATTACTGTAGGCCTGTAGTATAGTTTGAAGTCAAGTAGCCTGAAGCCTCCAGCTTTGTTATTTTTGCTTAGGATTGTCTCGGCTATGCAGGCTCTTTTTTTAATACCATATGAAATTTAAGGTGTTTTTCTTTTTTCCCTATTCTGTGAAGAAAGTCGATGGTAGCTTGATGGGGATAGCACTGAATCTATAAATTACATTGGAGAGTATGACCATTTTCACAATATTGATTTTTCCTATCCACGTACAGGGAATATTTTACCATTTATTTGTGTTCTCTCTTGTTTCTTTGAGTGGTGGTTTGTAGTTCTTGAAGAAGGCTTTCACATTCCTTGTAAGTTGCATTCCTAGGTATTTTATTCTCTTTGTAGCAATTGTAAATAGGAGTTAATTCATGATTTGACTCTGTCTGTTATAGGTTTATAGGAATACTTGTGATTTTAGCACAATGATTTTGTATCCTGAGATTTTGCTGAAGTTGCTTATCAGCTTAAGGAGATTTTGGGCTGAGATGATGGAGTCTTCTAAATATACAATCATGTCATCTGCAAAAGGAGACAATTTGACTTCCTCTTTTCCTAATTAAATATCCTTTATTTCTTTTTCTTGCCTGATTGCCCTGGCCAGAACTTCCAATACTATGTTGAATAGGAGTGGTGAGAGACGGCATCCTTGTCTTGTGCCAGTTGTCAAAGGGAATGCTTCCAGTTTTTGCCCATTCAGTATGATACTGGCTATGGGTTTGTCATAAATAGCACTTATTATTTTGAGACATTTTCCATCAATACTTAGTTTATTGAGAGTTTTTAACATAAAGGGCTATTGAATTTTATTGAAGGCCTTCTCTGCATCTACTGAGATAATTATGATAATTGTGTGGTGTCTGTTTTTGGTTCTGTTTATGTGATGGATTATGTTTACTGATTTGCTTATGTTCAACCAGCCATGCATCCCATGGATGTAGACCAACGGAACAGAACAGAGACCTCAGAAATGACGCCACACACCTACACCATCTAATCTTTGACAAACCTAACAAAAACAAGCAATGGTGAAAGGATTCCCTATTAATAGTTTTGGGAAAACTGGCTAACCATATGCAGAAAGTTGAAACTGGATCTTTTCTTTACAACTTATACAAAAGTTAACTCAAGATGGTTAAAGATTTAAACATAAGACCTAAAACCATAAAAACCCTGGAAGAAAATACAGGTAATACCATTCAAGAAATAGGCACGGGCAAGGACTTAATGAATAAAACCCCAAAAGCAATGGCAACAAAGGCCAAAGTAGTCAAATGGGATCTATTTAAACTAAAGAGCTTCTGCACAGCAAAATAAACTATCATCAGAGTGAACAGGCAACCTACAGAATGGGAGAAAAAAATTTGCAATATACACATCTGACAAAGAGGAAACATCCAGAGTCTACAAAAACTTAAACAAATTTACAAGAAAGAAACAACCCCTTTAAAGTGGGTGAAGGATATGAACAGACACTTCTCAAAAGAAAACATTTGTAGCCAACAAACATGAAAACATGCTCATCAGCACTGGCCATTAGAAAAATGAAAAGCAAAATCACAATGATATACCATCTCACATCATTTAGAATGGTGATCATTAAAAAGGCAGGAAACAACAGATGCCGGAGAGGATGTAGAGAAAAATGAATGCTTGTACACTGTTCTTGGGAGTGTAATTTAGCTCAATCATTGTGGAAGACAGTGTGGCAGTTTCTCAAGGATCTAGAACTAGAAATACCATTTGAGTCAGCAATTCCATTACTGGGTATATACCCAAAGATTTATAAATCATTCAGTTACAAAGACACATGCACATGTATGTTTATTGCAGCACTGTTCACAATGGCAAAGACTTGGAACAAACCCAAATGCCCATCAATGATAGACTGGATAAAGAAAATGTGGCACATATACACCATGGAATACTATGCAACCATAAAAAAGGATGAGTTCATGTCATTTGCAGGGACATGGATGAAGCTGGAAACCATCATTATCAGCAAACTAACACAGGAACAGAAAAACAATCACCACATGTTCTCATGCATAAATGGGATTTGAGGCTGGGCGCAGTGGCTCACACCTGTAATCCCAGCACTTTGGGAAGCCGAGGCGGGTGGATCACAAGGTCAAGAGATCGAGACCATCCTGGTCAACATGGTGAAACCCTGTCTCTACTAAAAATACAAAAAATTAGCTGGGCATGGTGGCGCGTGCCTGTAATCTCAGCTACTCAAGAGGCTGAGGCAGGAGAATTGCCTGAACCCAGGAGGCGGAGGTTGCGGTGAGCCGAGATCGTGCCATTGCACTCCAGCCTGGGTAACAAGAGCGAAACTCCACCTCAAATAAATAAATAAATAAATAAATAAATAAATAAATAAATAAATAAATAAATGGGATTTGAACAATGAGAACACGTGGGCATGGGGAAGGGGAACATCACATACTGAGGACTGTTGTGGGGTGGAGTCCTAGGGGAAAGATAACATTAAGAGACTACCTAATGTAGATGACGAGGTGATGGATGCAGCAAACCACCATGGTATGTGTATAAATATGTAACACCTACGTGTTCTGCACATATAGCCTGAAACTTAAAGTATAATTTTAAAAAATGGCAAAGAACCTGCCTGAATTGTGTTTTAGTGCATTATAAAAGATCATACTTGCAAGCGATGAAATTGGATATTGTGCTGAGGAGGTTTTTAAGCAAAATGTTAAGGAGCTACTTGGTTTCTCTTGACTACTTATAGTCAAATGCAGAAGACGTGTGATAAATTGAATAAGAAATTATTAATCAAAAAAATCAGAATTGAATATTTGGAAAATCCTCAGCATACCCATATTCTAAAAAAATGAATGACTCATTCTGAAAAGAACATTAAAGATGTGGCCACCCAACAACTTGACAAAATATGGGATTATGCAAGCAGAAATATTTTCAGTGTGAACTGGAGGAAACCGAGATGGACTAAAAGGCTGTTTGACTTTGGGGTTTTTGACAGGGCAGGATGGCAGAATTACTAGGCTATGAACATGTGTTACTTTTCGAAGAGATAAAAAAGTGACCCTAAAGCCAATTCGACCATCATTAGTGTCACCAGAAAGGTATCAACATGTTAGACAGCTTACATGAAGCTTTGTGGGTGAGATTACTACCTAGATCTGTGGCAGTCTTGCTGCCATCTTACTGGGCCTAGAAGTGCAGACATGGAAACAAAGAGGATTATTCTCAAGCCTTAACATCTAATGAATTTTGTCTCAGGATGAATTATACCTTGATTATACTCATATTTAATTTAAATAATATTTGGATGAGACTTTGGACTTTAGAGTTAGTGCAGAAATAAATTAAGACTCTAGGAACTGTTGATATGGAATGAATGCATTTTGCCTATAAGAAAGGCATAAATTTTGAGGGGCCAGAGAGGAAGGTACTTTTGAGGAAACCTCTAAATATTTGAAATAGTGATATAAGTTTGATATTGGTAGGATGTCTCAAGAATGTATAGGGAGAAGTATAGTAACACTGGAGAGACAGTTAGTCAGATATGGTAGAAGGAGACAAAACAAACAAAAATAAATAAAACAAAGACAGGGAATAAATAGAGATGGGGACAAGAGGGAGAAAGAGAGAGAAAGGAAGATTGTGTATACTAAATTGTTATGGGCAGGTGTGAACATATAGTTATTATTAATGAGAACAGCTTGGATTTCTTTTTCTTTTAAAAATTTGTATACATAAAATAATAAAGAGATTTATTAGTGTTTTAAATGTAGATTCATTGAGCGCTTACTCTGTGAAAAGCATCTTGCTGATTAATAATGTGAAAAATTAGAAAAGCTCTCTAAATGTTCATTGGAGATGCCTAACTGACTCATAGGATGCTAACGAAAGGAAAAACATATTATTTAAGATATCTCATTAAGGATTCACTGTTATTATCTGAGAGTAAAAAGAAATATGGCTAAGGAATTGAATAAGGCCTTTTTTTTATCCTGCTTTGTAGACATACACTCCTGGCATTCAAACGTGATTTTGCTTGCTGGATGATTCGTGGACCTTTAAGCTCATGATCCTAAAACATTAATGGTCTGTGACAGGGGAAATGCTTTTTTGATAATTTCTTTCTTCTCTGTCCTCTTTCCCATCGAAGAGTCATCTTAATCTCTCATCATCCATCCCTCAGTATTTTTATGATACCCACATATTTTCATTTACTTTATTTTATTTTAAGACAGAGTCTTGCTCTGTTGCCCAGACTGGAGTGCAGTGGCATGATCTTGGTTCACTGAGACCTTCTCCTCCCAAGTTCAAGTGATTCCTTCTCCTCAGCCTCCTGAGTAGCTGGGACTACAGGCATACACCACCATGTTTTTTTGTTGTTGTTGTTTTTGTTTTGTTGATGTTGTTGTTTTAACAGAGATGGTATTTCACCATGTTGGCCAGGCTAATCTTGAACTCCTGGCCTCAAGTGGTCCAACTGCCTTGGCGTGCCAAAGTGCTAGGGCTTATTACAAGCAGACACCCACATATTTTTCTTTCACTTGACCCACACCCTCCTTTCGTTATCAAATTTGCATCTTTATTTAGCTCCCCTTATTTCTCATTTTCGTCAACCTCAGGTTTCCCCCTGCCAGATATTTCTTCCTAAAACATTACCACACTTGATCTCTGTTCTTTTTTTTATTATCATTTCAGTTCTTTCTTTAGGGTCTACCAGTCTGTTAGGAAGCAAATATTTTTCTTTAGTGCCACCAATACTTATCTGAAATGCTTTTCCTTATATCTGTAATATCTAATTCAGATATCCCGTTTTAGCATTTATTCTCCTTTCACCCACTGGATTCAGATAATTCATGCTTTTTTGCTCCTTATATGTCATCAAGAAGGTACTGTCGGGTGAGCTTTCTGGATGTTCAACAAGTGCATTGACACTGACTCCTGAGCTCAAAAGACCCCACACTTATGGTTTAATGCTCTGTGGTTGCCATCTTGACACTCTCAATAGCTTTATGCTTGAACTTATGTTTTCTCAGCAGATTCTGTTGAGACCAAAGAGCATGCCCCTGTTCTTGGACCCTCAGTAGTTCCTCTTGCCACTGCCGTGAAACCTGTTCTTGCTTGCTCACTCCCCTATACACTTTAATCCTGAACCCCTCAAGGTCTCTGTCTTCTTGCCCTGATGCAGAGAGCACTGCCACACTCCCCTTCCTGGATGTATGTGTGGAGAGGATCAGGCCCAGATTGTCATGCCCCTTACAGTCTTGAGAAGAGGTATGAGGGAGGCCAACTCCTCCCCTAGTTGACAGTTTCACAGTGTATCTGGGAAGCAGCCACACAGAGGCTGCTTTCTTGTGGGATCAAAGCTCTCATTGGCCCCCAGTTCAGCTACTGAGCAAATTCTTGTGTATGCATTTAAACATTCTTAACATCACTGGGCATTGCCTTTCTGTAAGTGTATCTGTCCCTGACTATACGAGTGCTCCCTAGACCAGCTTTATGCCTTGCGTGGACAGATCCTGTCTTCCACCTAAGGAGACAAGTTTGCATTCCTTTCTTTTGACTATTTAGAGGCACCCTCCAGAAACAAGCAAAGAAATCATGCTAATGATTGAAAACCTCAATCGTTTTTATTTACAATAACATTGAATAAAAAATAAAGCTACCATGACAAATCAAAGGAAAGAGCACAGGAAAAATATAATGAGCTTTGTATGTAACATTGGCAACACTTTTTACTTGACTTTAACTAAAAGCCCTGCATTTTCCTTTAACATTGGGCCGCACAAATTATGTACCTGGTCCTGCTTGATGTATTCTCTTTTCTGACAGTCTGGGACACTGACCACCAGCCATAGGCCCACTGGCCCTGGTCTTGCCCCAGCATTTCTTTTTCTTACCCCAGTGCCACTTTCCTTTGGGATCTTGTTAATGTAAGTCCATCCACTCAGTCACTTTAAAAACATTTTTAAATTAAAAGTGTGAGTTGATTTTTAAAATGCATGTAATAATTGATATACAGATGTAAAAATGTTAAGGAGAAATATAAATTTTAATAAATTAATAACTGCATAATTGGCTCCATTGAAGTTCTCTTTGCTTGAAACATAAAGAATACTTGTGCTTCTCCTGAGTGGATATTGAACAATGCAGCTTATGAATTAAGCAGTACCGAAAGAAATTCCTATTTCTCCTTTAGTATTGTAAAATATATAAAAGTTACCAGAATGGGATTTCCAGTGACAGTCAGAGAAGTTATTCTTGAACAGTTGAAAGAGTGGGGATTAGTGAAGAGAACGGTTAAGTTGAAATCTAGGGCTCTGACTCTACTTCTAGAATGCTTTTGCCAAGTGTGATAACATCTCTAGCACTGAGTTCTCATCTATGCAACAGGGAGAACAGTATGTTTTATACAGTTTAATGATAACCACAAAATTAATATTTTACTAGTAGAAAACATACATTTATTAATATTAATTGTACCTCCCTAGTAGCTGGGACTACAGTTGTGTGTCACCACGCCCAGCTTATTTTATTTTTTTTGGTAGAGACAGAGTTTCACCATGGTGGCCAGGTTAGTCTTGAACTCCTGGTCTCAGGTGATCTGCCCACCTTGGCCTTCTAAAGTGTTGGGATTATAGGTGTAAGCCACAGCATCAGGCCTGCTTCAGAATTCGTTATATGGGATTGGATACAAAGATTAGAGTTACTTAATAGTTGTTTTTTTTTTTTCCTGAATTTTAAGGTGAAATTTGATTTGGCACTATAAAGTACTAACCAAATAAATTTAAATAACTGAATTTTTCTCTTTTAACAATGTAGTGTATGAAAGGCCTATTTTACCATACTCTTTTTCATTTACTATTGCATTTTTAACATTTTCCATGCAATGGAATATTCTTATATGATATTGTCATACATGGAACACAATAAGGTCAAAATTGATTTAATTGATTATTTGATTTAGATAACATGATTGTTTTTATGTTTTCAATGTTATAAGCAAATGAGTTTTCTTAGGGCTAAATTTTTTGCAATGAGATTATTTATTTTTATTTTATTATTAAATAATGTAATTGCTAAGCTAAGTAAATACCCAAATAAAAGTTTGATACTTAATTGTTTTGTTACAGGAGAGTTAATGAAGTCAGTATAGACAACCGTAAAAATAACTCGCTTGTTTTCAAGCAAATTTAAGTAGCATATGATTGTTATTAGTTATTTAATTGAATTCACCTGGCAGTTTTCAAAAAATATTAAGGATAATTGGACTATTAAGTAGCCAACTTTTAAAAGACAGTAACAGAATGAGCCACTGGAATAAGTGACCACAATCTTGGCAAATATCAGAAAGCTCAACAAATTAATTATAATATTTACCTACTGCACACAAAGTAGTATAAGGCATGAATAGAAAGTAACATGAAAAAAAGTGTTATACAAGACTCAGACCATTTGTAAACTTCTGGTAATGTGGTCTGGTCACTTACTTGCTTAAATTTAGGTAAGCTAAATAAGGATCATGATCATTAAAGCAATGACAGCTATTTGTGTTAAAAACATGTGTATGATTGCCAAGACTGTTGAAAGAAACAAACTACCTACATCTTAGTGTCTTTTGTTCAATAAGCAAAATATTTCAAAATCATTCCATGATATGCCTCATCAAACCACTGCTTCCTTCCTTGCTGCATAATTTTGACAGAACTGTTTGGAAAATCAATGCCTCAGAGCTGTTTTGGATTTACTGCTGAATCCAATTATGGTGTATTATCATAAAAAGCATCAAAGTGAAAATTATTGATGGAGCTTGTTTTGTGAGCATGCAACTGTTAACTCTTTTAAATGTAAATATTTTAATGGCATAATTTTTCATTATTATGGAAAAGAAAAAAGAAATAAAATTTCTAATATGGAACAATAAACCATTTAAATTTAAACAATGTTTTTACTTAAAAAATATATGCAATTCTATTTTATACACAATTTACAGATGATTGCTTTAGGCAGCGATGATTAACAACAATACTTGGCTAAAATTGCATGAGAATGCTATTATGCAAAGCAATAGTATTTTTTTAAATTTTGGTTTAAAATTTTATATGTCCCCAATATACTTATGATTTAAAGCAGAGGCTGACATACAACAACCTGTGGGACAACATTCGACCCTCCCCCTTGTTTACTTATAGTTTAGTGGTGTTTTGCTCTACAACAGCAGAATGAATAGTTGTGACAGAAATCATATAGATAGCAAAGTGTAAAATATACACCATTGGTACTATACAGCAAAACAAAACATGAAAAAACTAATAGCCCTCATTAAATGTAGATAACACTTTTAAAATTTCAAAGAGGGTTTGAATCTTTAAAATGATCTTAAATTAGAGGTACACAATTGAGAGGTCAGAGAATTTTTTAGTAATTCTATTAAAGTTAAAATAAAACTGAAACCTCAAAATGTATTCATTGTAAGTATACAATTTGATGATTTTTTAGTAAATTGATACATTTATACATCCATTATCCCCCAAATTATCTTCATACCGATTTACAGTCAATCCCTTTTCCCAACCCCAGCCCTAGAAACCACTAATAGACTCTCTAGTTTTTCCTTTCCTGAAAGAATTTATATAAATAGAGTGACACAATATGTAATCTTTTGTTCTTGATTATGTGGCAGATACCAGTTTTACTATTTTTAAGAAATATCTAGTGTTTAATATGTGTTCTCATAGGTAGTATGGACCACTTTCATTTTTTTATTTTTATTTTTTTAGAAAGAAAGAGAAAGAGAAAGGGGGAGAGAGAACAGGAGTCTTGCTCTATTGCCCAGGCTGGAATGCAATCTAAAAATAGGTATTAAAAACCTCTTTTATGCTGATAATTGTGCTTAACAGCAGAGACAGGAAGAAATAAGGGAAGAAAAAAACAAACAGCCAACCAATATTTCATTTAAGTCTGTGAAATGCTATGCAAATGCTGAAGAGTGATTTACTTCCAATTATGTAGTCACTTTCAAAATAGGTGTAATATGAGACTGAGAAAAATGTATGTTCTGTGGACCTGGGGTGAAGAATTCTGTAAATATTCACTGAGTTTACTTGTTCCAGGTCTGAGTTCAAATTATAGATGTCCCTGTTAATTTTCAATTTCGTTGATCCGTTGAATATTAACAATGTGGTGTCAAAGTCTCTTTATAAGTCATTAAGAACTTGTCATATGTATCTGGGTGTTCCTATATTGGGTGCATATGTACTTATGATCATTGACTCCTGTTGTTACATTGATCCTTTTACCATTATGTAATGTCCTTCTTTGTTTCTTTTAGTCTTTGTTACTATTAAAGCCTATTTTGTCAGAGACGAAAGTTACAACTCCTGTTTTTGTTGTTGTTGTTGTTGTTCTCCATTTGATTGCTTGAGTCTTCCACCAACCCTTTGTTTTGAGTTTTTGTGTGTCCTTGCTTATGAGATGGATCTGGATACAGCATACCGATGGGTTTTGACTTTTTATTCAATTTGCCTGTCTGTGTCTTTGATTGAGGCATTTAATCCATTTAAATTTAGGATTAATATTGATATTTGTGAGTTTAATATTGTCGTTTAATGCTAGCTGGATATTTTGCCCATTAGTTGATATAGATTGGACCAGTTTTAAATTCATTAATTTGTATTGCTTTCTTCTGTTTTTCTTGCTTTTATTTTGCTGTTGCATACCTATTCAGGTAAGGTACAAATGTATTTCCTATATTCTCTTTATTATAAGCTTAATTATATTTAGAGAGATGTAGGAGTGAACATACATGAAGAGAATTAATGTCTATTCCCCCTTCAGTAGGGGGGTAATATTTCCTTTTTCTTTCATTTGTAGTTGACATTTAATAATCACACATATTTATGGGATATAGAGTAACATTTTGATATACATATGCAATATATAATGAATAAATTGTGGTAATTAGTATATCCACTTTATCAATTCTTTGCTTTGTGAATATTCCACATCCTCTCTTACAGCTTTTTGGAAATAAGTAATAAATTACAGTTAAAAACATTTACCCTACAGTGCTACAAACACCAGAAATAATTTCTACTAACTAGCTATAATTTTGTATCCTTTAACCAGCTTCTCCTGCCACTCTCCCCCTTCCCTTTGTCAGCACATAATACCCATAATTCTACTCTCTACATCTACAAGCTCAAAACATATTTTAGTTCCTCATATGAGTGAGAATGAGTGGTATTCATCTTTTTGTGTGTGACTTGTTTCACATAACATAATGTCCTCCTGTTCCATGTATATTGCCATAAATGACAGAGTTTTATTTTTTTTATGGCTGAAGAGCATGTCATTTGTGCATATATATGACATTTTCTTTCTTCATTCTTCTCTTAATAGACATTTAGGTTGATTTCACATATTAATTTTGTAAATGGAGCTGCAATAAACATGTGGGTACAGGGTATCTCTTTGATATACAGATTTCCTTTCCTTTGAATAACTACCCAGTGAAAGTATTTCTGGATCTTACGATACTACCATTTTCAGTTTTTTGAGATCCTTCGTACCGTTTTCCATAATGGCTCTACTAATTTATGTTCCCATTAACAATGTATGAGTTCCCTATTCTCTGCATCTTTAACAGTATTTATTTTTTCTGTCTTTTTTATAACAAATAATCTTAGTGTGGTTTTCACTTGGAAATTCCTTAATGATTAATGATGCATTTTTTCATATACTTGCTGGCCATTAATATGTCTTTTTTTTTTTTGAGAAATGCCTATTAAGATACTTTGTGTACTTTCAAATTGGATTTATTTTTTCCTGCCAACTGTTTTGAGTTCCTCGTATATTCTGGATACTAGTCCCTTGTAGGGTGAAGAGTTTGTAAATACTTTCTCTTCACCCTGTTCATAGCTGTCTTTGCTATGCAGAATCAAGGTAGTTAAATATAGTCCACTTTGTCTATTTTTATTTTTGTTGACTGTGTATTTGAAGTCTTAGCCATAAAATTTTTTTGTCTCACACAATGTCCTGGAGTGTTTTCACCATGTATTCTTCTAGAAGTTTTATAGTTTCAGGACATATGCATAAGTATGTAATTTATTTTTAGTTAAATTTGTGTATCAGAAATAGGCGTCTAGTTTCATTCTTCTGCATATGGATATCTGGGTTTCCCAGCATCATTTATTGAACAGAATGCCCTTTCCCAATATATGTTCTTGACACCTTTGTAAAAAATCTGTTGTCTGTAAATTTGTGAATTTATTTCTGGGTTCTGTCTTCTGTTCCTTTGTTCTATTGATCTGTTTTTATGTAAGTACCATGCTGTTTTGCTTGCTATAGCTTTATAGTATATTTTGAAGTCAGGTAAATGTGATACCTCCAGCTTTGTTCTTTTTGCTTAGTATTGTTTTAGCTATTTTGGGTGCTTTATGGTTTATATAAGTTGTATAATTGGTTTGTTATTTCTGTGAAAAATGTCATTGGTATTTTAGTAAGGATTGGGTTGAACATGTAGTTTGCTTTGTGTGGTCATTTTAACAATATTAATTCTTTAATTCAAGATCATCTGGTAGCTTTCTGATTGTTTATGTCCTCTTAACTTTCTCTCATCAGTGTTTTATAGTTTGTTATAGTCATCTTTGGTTTACTTAATTAAATTCATTGCTAGTTATTTTTAAGCTACTGTACATGGGATTATGATTTATTTATCTTTTCAGCTATTTTGTTGTTGTAGTAAAATACTACTGATTTTTTATACTGAAACTTACTGAATTCATTGGTTAGTTCTAAGAGCTTTTGATGGCATCTTTAGGTTTTTCTATATGTAATATTATATTGACTGCATAGAAGAATGGTTTTACTTCCTTTTTCCTTTATTTCTTTCTTTTGCTATTTCTGACGCTAAGGCTTCCAGTCCTATGTTGAATAAAAGTAATGAGTAGACATTCTTGTCCAATTCATATGGGAAGGTCTTTCAGGTGTTCTTCATTTGTCATGATGTTAGCTGTGGGTTTGTCACAAATGGCTTTGATTATGTTGAGGTACTTTCTTTCTGTGAAGTATTTTTGACTTTTTGAAGTATTCTTCCACATCAATTGAGATGATCATGTGGATTTTGTTCTTCATTCTGCTGATGTGGTCTGCCACATTTATTGATTTGAGTATGATGTCATCAAGAGATAGATTATGTATCCTGGTGCATTGTTTTTAAAATTCTTGCTGGATTTGATTTGGTAGTACTTTGCTGATTTTTTTTTTTTTTTTGCATTTATGCTCACTAGAGATATTGCCCTGTATTTTATGTTGTTGTTGTTGTGTCCTTGTCTGATTTTGGTGTCAAGGTAATGCTGGCCTCCTGAAACAAACTGGGAAGAATGTTCTCTTCTTCAATATTTTCATATAGTTTGAGAAGAATTTACATTAGTTGTCTTTATAGGCTTGACAGAAATCAGAAACGAAGCCATCTAGTCCTGGCATTTCCATTTTTGGGGAGATTTATCATTACTGATTCAACCTCATTACTGATTTTTGGTCAGTTCAGGCTTTCTGTGTCTTCCAAGTTCAATCTTGGTAGGTTTTATGTGTTAAGGAATTGATTTATTTCCTGTAAGTTCTCCAGTTTGTGAGTGTATAGCTGTTTATAATACCCTCTAATGATCCTTTATTTTTCTGTGGTATCAGTTGTAATGTATCTTTTTTTGTTTATGGTTTTACTTTTTTGTTCTTCTCTTTTTATTCTTAGTTCATCCAGTTAGCAGTTTATTAATTTTATTTATCATTTCACAAAAACAACTTTTTTTTTTGGTTGATACTTCACTTTTTTTTATTCTCTATTTTATCTGCGTCTTCTCTCATCTTTATTATTTCTTTCTTTCTACCAATTTTGGGTTTGGTTTGCTCTAGTGCCTTGTTAATTTTTTTTAATTTGAAATTTTTATACTTTCTTTGATTTGGCACTTTTTATTATAAACTTCTGTCTTTTCACTGTTTTTGCTATGTCCCACAGGTTTTGGTGTTTTGTGTTTCCATTTTAATTTGTCTCATGACTTTTTTCTAAATTTCCTTCTTAATTTTTTCATTGGCCCAGTGGCGGTGCCAGTGGTGGGCTTTATGAACTGGTGTAATTGGGTGGACACTGAGCAATGGTGCATTTGGGTGGGCACTGGTGGCAACGGTAGCAGGCTATGCAGACCTCCCTGAAATGTACATGGTTTGCAGTGACAGCAGCAGCTAGAGGACCCAACCCTGATAGCACACATGGATGTTAGCTGTAGCAGAAGTGATTCAGGGTAGCTCTGTTCTTGGGGCTTTGAATAGCTCATGCATGTACCAGTGACAGGTAGTGCTGACTAATACTCAGGCCTCTGAACACTGGCTATGGTCAGTCAGTCCTCAAACTCCATCAAGACTCCAGAGGTGTGCAGCAGCCCTTCCACTGGAGGGAATGAGGTTGTCGGTGGTGAGAGTAGTCCTAGGCAATTGTATCCTAGGTTCTAAAGATTATGCACTTTGTCTCCCTTTGTCCTGGGGGAAGCTGCCATATACACTGGACTGTCCATCCTCTAGGGTGTAGAACACTGCATGGACTAATATGCTGGTGCTAGGGACCAGCTGTACTAGTAGGTACAGCAGGCTTTGTGACACTGAAGTCCTCTGAGTGGACATGGGGATGTCAGCAGGCTCCAGGGATGCAGAGAGGCAAAAGCTATCGGGTTCCAGGGCAAGATGTAGTCTTGTGATGGCTGGGCTCTCAAAATGGTGCCATTCTGCAAAAGGTTGGATCTCAGGGGTTAAATGGGACCTAGCATGAATTCCCTCTCAAGAATGAGGAAGTCACATGGGCTCCAGGTATCTCCCTATATTAGGTTCACAGTCTGTGAGGTCTAAGGGATCTTCTATGGCTAGGATTGCAAGCATCCATGGTAGAAATGTGAGTCCTAAGATTGTTTGTTTACCTTTTCCCTGCCCTGGAAATTTTCTCTTAGCTCCAAGTCAATCCCAGACAGTCTTGCTGCTTTGCTTTCTCTCCATACCTCAGAGGATCCCTTCACTTCCCTGCTGAAATCCAGTGTTCTTCCTTAGGTCTATCTACACTGAGAGTATTAGCCATATTTGATTGGATTTTGTCTGATTCTTTGAGTTTTAGTGTTAAGTACTTTAAAATAATTTCAATGTGAGATGCAATGGCACTTATTAAGTGAAGAAAATAGTAGATTGCATTTTTAGTCTTATCCCTTGGTTTTAATTGAAATTCATTTCCTTTGGCTTTTTTTTTTTTTTTTTTGTCTTTATAATCACTTTTCTGGATTCATGAACACCAACTTAATGGAAAACATACAGTGAACAGCCTTTTCTAAAAGTGACATTTAAGTTTTCTTTGCTAGTGACATAGTAATCTTTTTTTTTTTCTCAAAAAAAGGAAAAAACTAAAGATAAAGAGCTGTAAATGTAGCTCTTACAGTCTTATAATTTGATTGTATATGTAAGCAAAGTCAATGGAGTTTTTAAACTTCCTTTAATATGTTTACACTATACATCAAATACTGGTATGGTAATTGATTATCACATAAAAAATTAAAAACCATATAATTCATGAGATTACATCTTCAATATTTTTATTTTCAGAGTTATATTTAATACTAACACAAATTTAGTTTGTCTTTGTTACAACAGCTTTATAAAGATTATATAAAATATCAGTTATCTGATAAACATATGTCTCGTTGATACTAATTTTCTATTCAACTATTTAAGATCCCTTTGTTCTCTCATCACTTTTTTTTGTTGAGACATTCATTTTGTATGATGAATAGCAAAGTTATGAATCCCCCAAGTTATGAAACAGTTTCATGGTAGTATATATAGACCTGCAAGATTCATTTGTTATTAAGTTATTGAAAAATGCTGGCAAGGCTTGCATTCTCCCTAAGATTCTACATTTGCAAAAAAATATAATAAAATCTACCTTGTAAGTTTATTTTAAGGACTGAAGAAAGTTAACATATGGAAACATTTTGTGAATTTTAAACATTTTTCAAGCAAGTATTATTATTAGTTTATAATTTATATCATGATGAGGAATGGACATATTAATTCTATTCCTGATACATTGCTATTGAGCACATATTCCAAAGAGAATATTCATTAAAAATTTTATTTAGTGCTTCTGTTCAAAGGACATTTAATTCATTAACAATGTAGGTCTAGTTTTCTTTAATTCAAAACAAGATGTTAGTTGTTGAAGTTAGAAAATTAATTGATAGATTCCCTTAACAACAGTAGTTTTTACATTGAGCAAGCCACAGGAAAAAATAAATAAACCTTATTTGACAATCATATTGGTGACAGTTACAAAATATTAATCCAGAAAACACAAACCATACCAGAAAAGTAATTTGAGATCTCTACATTTCTACAGAACCAAAAAAAGAAAAAAAAAAGTTAAGGCTGTTTTAGTTGTTATTATTTTGTGTTTGTATTTTGTTTTGGAGCCATGTCAGTAAAACACCCTGGTGTAAATATGCTACTTCATTATTTTTGATTTCTGGAAGGAATCTCTCATAAGTAATGGGGATCCACAATATTTTTAGAAAAATTTGCCATAACCACTCCTATACTTTTTTGATAATAATAGTAATGACAATAGTAATATAATCTTACATAATATTTATAACTTATTAGTATTTTATAATTTATACAATGATACTAAGTGCTGAATAATTAATACAGTGCAGGCACACATTAATTAGGCTGAACACCTGAGGACTATAATTTTGAAAGTAAAAATAATTTAGACTTTGTTTTCTACAGTGTTGTCATGTATATATTCAGTTTCTCCAACACAAGAGTTAGAAGAAAATGAACTTCAAAATGGAGATGAAGGATATCTCTTCAGTGTTTTTTGACATGTTTATCAGGCTGTTGGGCTCATTATATTTTCACAAGAAACTTGTGAGATCTGAAAGGTGGTGAGCTAATTCATGTTTCTATTCACGGGGAAACATTGAGGTTAGAAGATTTCAGAGACTTATTTTAAAATGTTAATTTGATGAATGAAAAGATGTTATAATAACTGGCCAAAGTCTTTGACTTTGACTCAACTGAAAATTGCTAAGCAATTTCTATGCACAGACTATTTTGCCAAGTATTATGAGATATAAGCTATGATAAAGTAATAATTCACATTTTTAAGAAATATCAGTATAAATGTTCTCAGCTTGAGGTTGGAATAAGTTTAGAATAAAAAGAAAAGCTTTCTGTACTGTGTATTTTATTTTGCACTTTTGAGGCTGCAATACTTCCAATGTCATAGATAAAACTTCTAAACATCTTTGTTATTTCCTTTATGTTTTAGTATCTTTGCTTTACTTTTTAATATTTTATTTATTCAAGCTTTTTAAAAATACTTATGAATAATTTAATTGATTCTTCACTGTCTTGCTTATAGTTTGCACATATCTCACAATGTCAATATTTAAATAGTATATTTATGGGCTAGTAAATATTTTAATGAAAATCTAAAGAGAATATTAGATATTCTTAAATCATAACATTCATTCCTAAGCATGCATTCTGTGACTACTTAACAAAGGTATGATTAATGAATAGCTCATTAAACATTAAACAAGAGTGATATCTAGTGATTAAATTATTACATCTGCTAGGCTTCTGAATATACACTTATGTTGTAGATGCTATTCCAGTCTTGAATATCAAGGTTTTATGTAATCTGACCATTACTTCATAACATAAATTATTTCATTTACACACTTTAGACATGATAAATTGTATCATTATTTACATGTACCAATTTACAGTTTAAAACTTGTAATATATTCTGTACCTCTAGAGATGATATTGATTGTGGAGAATGAAGCCAGATATAAGCCAACAATGAAATTGCTTACCCCATTGATATAACATGCAAGTGAAGTGACTCAATTGTGTCTTTTAGCATCATCAATATTTAGACAACTGAGACAGACTAGTTTCTTGTAATGGAGTGAAGTGAAACTGCAATGCTTTCAGATATTTCAGTAATTCCATTTTGTCTCTTTTTTAAGAATAGATTTTTCCCTCAAGGTATATTTATACTGATAATTGTTTTAGGCCCAACTTTTAAATTTAAAATCTGTAGGGTATTTAGCATGGGATAAATAAACATTGAAAATATTAAGGCATTATCAGTCTGGATACAGCTTTACATATATTCTTTACACTTTCTAAATGATTTTAGCTATAGATACAATTTTACATGTATTAATGCATAAGAAAAATGAAACACAAAACGCTACATTAATAATTTGCTAGACAGTCGAAGAGCCAGCATTTGAACAAAGCTAGTCTGGCTTGGGAGGCTTCTCTCTCAAGCCCCTACCTTTGACACTGCTTCAGTGATCTCAAGTAATAATGAAAAATTGAAGAAGCAATTTACATATTACTGGATAACTATTGGAGACTTCACCAGTATACTTGGTGAAGTGTCATTTGGCTATTCAGGAAATGAAAGGAACAGTACAGTACAACCTGGCATTGTTGTACTGTCAAAGTTGTTCAAATTATAGAATTGAACAACTTTGAGAATAAATAATTATTTCTTCTTAATTTATAATCTTCTTTCTCCTCATAAAACTAGCTAGTTATATTAATTTTGGTGATATTCTATTAAAGGTCAAGTTTTTAAATTTATTAAATGAAGATAATAACAGAATCTACTAAAGATATTGTTGTAGCATTAGATATTAAACGTATCTGAAAGGCTTAGCATAATGCTACATACTAACCATTCTCATAGGAAAAGACAGAAAGACAACTTTTAAAGTTCTAATCCCATTTCTGTCTCCTTAACATATATCTATCTTTCCATGAAATACAGCATGCAGTGTAAGTCAATAATAAATGAAGACTTTGTTGTTTTAGGTGAATCTTGTCAGTAAAGAATGTTATATACTGGTAGTTTGAGAAAGGACTATAAATTATAGAATTGAACAACTTTGAGAATAAATAATTATTTCTTCTTAATTTATAATCGTCTTTCTCCTCATTGTTTTCTTTTTTCAGTATTTTTGAATTTTATTTCATACCACTGTCTTGAAATCATTTAGCATTTCAATGCTCTTAATCTTTGATCCCGAATGGGCTCTGTTTTGCATTTTGGACTCATTCAATCCTGAAAAAACTTTTATAGTTTTCTTTTTTTGTTTTCAACTATGTATATTGCAACAAGAATATTTAGTTCACAATATTTTACCTAGGATTTGAGAATAGGTTTCTTTTTGTATTCGTTTGCCAAAGTTAGCATTTGTATTGTAATATTATTAACAATGCTTGTTTTGGCAGCGATAATTACACTCTTAGAAAAAATATATTAAAATGTGTGTGTATATATATAATATAGAAATGTAGTTCAGTTTATTTGTTTATCCAAAATTCTAAATTTTCTACAGTTATATTTTTTGTAGATTTTGCAAAAATACTGTCCCAAAATTTTTTTTTTTTTTTGGCATATTCTAAGTTGAAAATACAGCATACAATACTATGTGTGAGATCAAGGTGCAAGATAATTCAGTTTCTGGTGAAGGACTTCTTTCTGGCTTGCAGATAGTTGTCTTTTTGCTGTGTCATTACATGTTGGAAGAGAGGAAACAAGAGAATGAGGGGGAAGAGTGCAAAAGTTCTCTGATTTCTTTTCCTCAGAGCTCTAATCCCATAATAAGTATCTCATCCACATACCTTAGGAAACCAAAGTAAGTTGTCTTAATGATTCAGTAAGCTAGTATCAACGGGCTCAGGAACAATCAACAAAATTGTATCACTGTATTTGAGTGGCTGCAGAATGGGAATCCCTACCTAATTTATCCTTTTCAGAATCAACCCTCTTAAAAGGAACAAAGGGGGAAAAAACAAAATAATCAAAAAGAAAGGAAAGTAGGAAGAGAGGGAAAGAAGGAGGGAGGGAGAGAGGGAAAGAGAGAGGAAGTAAGGAGGAAGAGAGGAAGGAAAGAAGGGAGAAAGGAAAGATGAAAAGAAATACCATATGGTGGCAGGGAAAATGGAGTCAGAAGAGGTAGTATGATTATATAAATATAATGCCATACTTCCCTTATGAAACTACAACTTCATTATTAAAAAGTCAAAAAAAAAAATGGAAATACTCCAAATGAGACTTTCAATAAGCAACATTTTAAATTATTTTAATCATTTAGCTAAAAGAGACCAAGAAGATTTAGACTAATTTTTAGTGATCGTTGCCATTGTCAGGGCTTCTATAACAAATTACTATGCAATGGGTGGCTTCAAAAGCAGACATTTATTTCTCAAAGTTGTAGAGGCTGTGACATCCACAATCAAAGTGCAAGATGGACAAGGCATTATGGCTCATGCCTGTAATCTCTGCACTTTGGGAGGCCCAGGTGGATGGATCACTTGAGGCCAGAATTTCAGGACCTGCCTGGGATGCATGACAAAACTCCAGCTCTACTTAAAATATAAAAATTAGTTGAGCATGGCGGTGTATGCCTGTAATCACAGCTACTCAGGAGGGTGAGTCATGAGAATCGCTTGAACTCAGGAGGGGAAGGTTGCAGTGAGCTGAGATCCTGCCACTGCACTTCAGCCTGGGTGACAAAGTGGGACTCTGTCTCAAAAACCAAACAAACAAAAAACAAAAAAATGTGTAAGATGATTCAGTTTCCGGTAAAGGCCATCATTCTGCCTTGCAGATACTTGATTTTTTACTGTGTCCTTACATGTTGGAGAGAAGGCAAAGAGAGAGAGAATGAGGAAGGAGAAGTCAAACTCTCTGGTCTCTTTGTATAAGGTATCTGATCCTAGAATGAGAGTCTCACCCTCATGACTTTATCAAAACCTAATCACCTCTCAAAGACCACATTTCCAAATACCATTGATTGGGAGTCAGGGCATCAACATATGAATTTTGCGGAAGCACAACATTCAGACCATAACAACATGTATTATTACTTTTTAAACCATGTGGAGTACATTGGTGTTTCTCTCAATTGCAGAACAAAAATACATTTGAATAAAATAATCAGTGTAATTCATTTGTATGGCACATTAAATAAGTGCTAAGGCTGTTCCACTGCTTTAATAATAATAATTTTAAAAACTTCCTGTTTTATTTATTTTTCTGCCTATCTGAATATCAATTTTTTCTTAAAATTTAGTACATTATGACTAGTAACACTGAAGGTATAGATGTGTAATATTTCAGCTGAGATACATATCAAGTATTTTTAGGAATTATGAACTCATCTATAAATATTACAGTTAAGACGCACAAGATTTTTTAAAAGATACAACAAATAAATAGCAATTCAGACTGTTTTTGAAGTGTTTGAAGGCCCACAGAGAATTTTGAGAAACTGCTATATCTGATTATTTCTGAGTAGAGAATATGATTGACCTATTCAAACTATTCAAACTGTAAATAGGTGCCAACTCTGAATTTAACAATCTATTAATCTAAGTTTTTTTAATAGCTAAGTGTAATGAATGTCAAAGAAGTGACTTTTCTTTCCATATTTTTTGTATTATCCAAAGGAGCAATTTTATTAGGAACAGTCCTCCCAAATTAACATAAAGTTATTACATGAGTTAATGTGTTGCCTAACAGCTGGCAAACAGACAAGTGATATGGCATGAGAATTCTGGGTGACTGCCCACGTTCAGGATAACTTATTAAAAGATAAATTCATCAAAAATAAAGTATTGTGAAATATCGTGTGCAATGTGTAATTATTCTCTTTAGAAAATAAGAATCTAAGACTTGACAGTGACTTTAGATGTCCTCTAACACATTGCATTATCTGAGGACAGTTCCCCCCATTATAACATTCTCAACATGTGACTTTTGGCTTCTGCTACAAAGTGTACAGAAGCCAGTATGGTGTTATGTTACATTTTCATGTTCCTTTCCTTGAACTGAAGTTACTACACACTTATTATTTATATAAGCAATACTGATGAAAAACTGCTACCATGATTTCATTTTGTTTTCATCACAACCTGTAAAATAGACAAGGTAGATATTATTATCCCAAGTAAATAGATAGAATTGTGGTTGATAGAAATTGTGGCTTTTTCAAGATGTTATATCCAATAATTGAGAGCTGAAACGTATCTCCGAACTTTCTGATTTCTAATCATAATTCATTTTTTTCACACTCTATTCCCAAAATTCTCTATTAAGTTTTCGGCCTTTTATTTTCCTTTTTAATGAAAGAAGACTGTATTACAACAGCTTTGCAAATAAATCTGTTTGTTGTTTGACAGCATCCCTCATGTTAGCTCTACAATGCTTGCTTTAAAGGCTAACTCTGCATTAATTCTTTAATTATCTAAGCATCCTGAAATTACCTGATTTCTTATTATTCTTGATATTTCTTTCAGAAAGGTAAGCAGTATGTCAGAGCGTCTCTAATGGTGTGGTCAAGAAATACACACTGACACTGTATATGGGACGGTTTTAAGTGGTTGCTTTCTGATGTTAAATACTATTTCAATGAATTCATTCACTATTTAAAGCAGATAATTTTACTGGTTTATATTAAGAAAAGATTGAAAAGGCCTCTTGACAACTCCTACAATGAAACCATTTCTTACCAACTCTTATTTGCAGAATTTTTTAACTTAAATGCATTCATTTACATTTATCTTTGTTAAACGTGATCCTTCTGAATTTTATAAGTTAGTCTATTCTGTCAAGAACTTTCTGAATTTTAATTCTCTCATCCATCATATTATGTATTTCTCTGTTTTCTGTCATCTATAAAATTATTAAATATAACTTCTTTATCTTGATATAAATTGTCTGAAATATAATTCCACAGGACAAATCTGTAAATTTTAGATAAGCATCTTTATGGACTTCCTCATTTCTAAGATGGTAAAGTTGAGCTGGATGATCACAGTGGTCTTTTCTAGGTCTAAAATTCTATGACCAGCATAATAGGCATGTGCTAAATAAATATTCTTTACATTCCATACATACATACATGCATACATGCACAATACACACACACACACACACACACACACGCACAATGCTGTTAAAGACTGTTAAACTTTAACACACATCTAGTCAAAGAACCAGAAAAAAAAAAGAAAATAGAGACTGCCTCAAAAGCCACTATTCAAGCGGCAAATGGATAATTTTCTAGAATTGATTAAAAATATGAATGATAAACACAGTAAAATATCCTTATGTGTTTATATTTTAAAAATGTTTTTAAAAATCATCTACACAACATTAAGTTTTAAAAAGATAAGAAGACACTCATAAATGTGTAGATGTATAGTGAAGCAGAAATTAATGTTTTAAGAACAAAGGAATAAACAATTTGATTTTCTTAACATGCAGAAAAAAGGCCTTAGATAAAATGCAACTGTGACTCCATTTGAAATCTGGGTATAGATTGTAACTTTCTGTAGCTAATTAAATGTATCTACAAAAGGAATCTTAGCTTTCTTAATAATTAAGGTAAATGTGAGAATTTTTTAAAATCAGGAATTAGATAAAAGCAGTGAATGTCACAATATCATTGTAATATATGCCAACACAATAAGAAAAGAAAAAGAAAAAGTGTAAATATTGGGAAATTTAATTTGTAAAAAGACAGGAGAAGAAAGAAACTCATCATTCACAAATAACTTATTTGTCTCCATGAAAATTCTTAAAGAATCTGTGGTAAGATAGTACCGAAAATAGGAAAGGTTAACAAAGTTTCAAGATTGGCATAAAAAAAATTATTTTTATACTTTTATACTGTTGGTAGGTGTGTAAATTAGTTCAACCATTTTGGAAGACAGTGTGGTGAGTCCTCAAGGATCTAGAAATAGAAATTCCATTTGATCAGCAATCTCATTGCTGGGTATATACCCAAAGGATTATGAATCATTCTGCTATAAAGACACATGCACAGTTATGTTTATTGCCACACCATTCACAATAGCAGGGACTTGGAACCCACTCAAATACCCATCAATCATAGACTGGATAAAGAAAATGTGACACATGGAATACAATGCAGCCATAAAAATGAATGAGTTCATGTCCTTTGCAGGGACATGGGTGAAGCTGGAAACCATCATTCTCAGCAAAATAACACAAGAACAGAAAACCAGATACTGCATATTCTCACTCATAAGGAGGAGATGAACAATGAGAACAGATAAACACAGGGAGGGGAGTGGACACAAGGAAGGGAAGATCACACACTGGGGTCTTTCAGCAGGTGAGGGGTTAGGGGAGGGATAGCATTAGGAGAAATATCTAATATAGATGGCAGATTGATGGGTGCAGCAAATCACCATGGCACATGTATAGCTATGTAGCAAATCTGCACATTCTGCACAGGTACCTCAGAACTTACTGTAATAAAAAATAATAATAAATTATTTCCATCAGCAATAAACAAAAAGCATAATTTTGTGAAATAAAATTTTAAATCAAAACTAAATTTATAAATTATATTTATTTATAATCTATCAATGAAGTAAAGACATGTATATAGATGAATACAATTCAAATAAAATAGCAAAATCACATATGAAAAATAAGAAAATAATGATGCACCTGCAAAGACATCAAGTGTAAGACATGAGGAATAATACGACAGAGAGGACACATTTTACTTTCAAAATGAAAACTATAGAAACCCTTAACAAAATGTTTTACACGTATTAATTAAATGAAAAAATGGTCAAATATAATAGATAATGAAATATATTAAATAGAAGTTTTATATTTACTTCTGATTTGAAGAATAATCATTTTATATGAGAAAACTAGAGATCAAATTTTGTCTTTGACATGATAAAAATAACTTTAAAAATAAACTCTAGAGTTAGTTAATGTTGATTATCTAAAGGTAATCAACCTTAGATGAAGTAATAATACAAGTGTCTCTGCTTTTACTAGTACTATTTTATAATTATAGTATTCTAGTTTTACATAAGTTAAAAATATATCTATGAATTATAAAGTAATGAGGAGGTTATATCCTAATTTTTGGTAATGCCATGATTTCATTGTACAAAAGCAGAGGACATTCAAGTTAATAAGAAAGATCAATAAAGTGACTGATAAAATAAATACAAAATCAAGAGTATTTCTAGTGGTGATAAAAATTGACTAGAATTTATAAAGAAAAAAATGGTCACAAAGCACTAAATGTATTATGTATCTAAAAATTACAAAAATAATATTGCTCGAGAACTTCAGAAAACTAAACTTGTAAATAAGATTTATGAGAAAATTCCTAGTAATGTATTTTCAATAAAACAACTCTAATAAAACTTTACTAGATTAAGTCTAAATTATTATAAAAATTGATAAGATTAAAAATAACCATGCATTTATTTTGACCTGTTACATAGTTTCTCTACAACTAAACAAGTTTTCCTATTTACATTTCTAAAAAAGAAACAAAATAATATAGACATATCCCATCAACAATTGAAATTATTCTAAGACCCTACTGAAAAATCATAATTTTGTCTTTAGGAGAATATTGTGAGTTTTTTAAAATGATTCACTTACCTGTGTGATACAGTACTTTCCTATAACCACTGTGTGTTCTTGGATAATTAAAATATGTATTATAAATAAAGAAAAATAATACCAAGAATAAATTCGCAGAAAACATGTGAGCAGGTAAGTCATATGATCGAAATACCACTGATGAAAAAACAATAAAATATAATTAAACTCACTGAAACAAACAACCAAAAATTTGGATACAGTTTTCACTAGTCACATTAGGAAATAAAATATGCAAGCCTACCTGATTCTGGAGATGGACCATATGAAGAGTGAATACAAAAAATAATTATTGTTTGAGATATTCCATCCTTGGTTATTTCTGATAATATACTAAATGAATAAATATATTCAATTAATTCTGATCTAATTGAAAAAGACTCTATGTTTTCATTATATAAAAACTTAAAAAATGCAGATCATTGTAAAAAGTGGTGTGACTTCAACTTTATTAAAAAGCTTGCGAAAACACATTCAGCACACATTTAACCAAAATGTTAATAGTATTGATATTCAAGGGGACCATTACTTTCCAAATATTATTTTCCTTTTTTTCAAGTTTACAACGTTTTCATGCCATGCTTCTATATTTTTTAATTTAAAAAGTAAAATTTATCTTTACAATATGCTACTGGTTATATTTTAACTACATACGATTTTTAATAGATTAAAAGAAAAACAAAACAAAAAAATCCCTAGTTGAAATATCATGTAGGCCATTATTTTATTTAGAACTATTAAAAATATTTTAAAATTTCATCAGTTTGACTGGATTTTAAAGATGTGTACATAATTATTCACAACAGAAAATGAAGTAGCTGAAAAGGTTCCTACATTTCTGATATTTTACTGCATTAAAAAATCTATACCTTTAACTATATATAAGGCAATACGGATAGCTACTAAGAGTACTGAAATCAATGATCAAGATATACCTATAAAATATTATACCAACTAAGTAAAGTTCAAAACTTTAATGAAAATATCAAACATTATTTTTTTAATGAATGAGTTTATATTTCATACTTTAAAATATATTCTATATAATGAACAATAAGAAATATTAATCACATTGAATCTGTATGCATTAACAAGATATTTATTGGAAAATATGAATTAATTATTCAATAAACATCAATTTCCTACATCTTTAGGCTCTATTACAGTCTTTAATAATAAATAGTTTATGTATTGGCAAAGTTAATATAATTTGATAAACAACTACTATAGTTAAGTATTTGCATTTTGGAACACTTATTTATTGAGTACCTAATATAGTAGAGGCTTTGCAGGGCTATAGATATATAAAGTCTCTGTTCTTAGAAAATTAAGAAAATTGTGGTGTAATAACGGTTTCAATAAAGTACTGATTAATCACAGTATCTATTTGAATATTCATTGCTAAATGTTAAATGGTAGTACATTTTATTTAATATGAACCATATATGTTAATCAAAATTTATATAAATTAGATATTTTTATCTAGCTATCATCTGCATATCTATCAACAATTTTACTCTTATTGTTTCTTAAAAAATAAAGTTTTCAATTATAGTTTTAATCTAACCTAATAATATAAGATGACTTGCTAAACTGCTTATTTCTTATATGCAAAGTATTACTTTTTAATCTAAGTATAAATTAAGAATAAAATATTTTATTAAGTTCCCCTATAAACAAATAATATGTAGCTAGCCACATATTATGTATTGTTAAAATTTACAGCACATGCATTAAAGCATAACGACTATTTCCAAGCATGTTGAAATATGTTTCAGCAGTATATTTGCATATTATGAATATATTATTTATAAATATATCATAAAAACACATCTGACAAAATATTCAGCATATACGAAATTCTTTATAATTCTCAGTATCTCAATCTGGTTAAATGTTTATTTCATTTTACTGAAGAGTAAATGGCATTCAAAATGCTTGACATCAAAATCTTTTTTCATGTAAACTGTGTGTAGGAGTAGGAGGTTGTTAATATTGTACATTTAATTTTTTTGAGGAGAGATAAAACTGTCTTGAGAGTACATAAAATATATTTAATTCTTTTGGAAGGTCTGAGTTTTGTTTGGGAACAGATTTTTGCAGCCAACTTTAAAAACCTGTAAATGAAATGGAAATTTAAAAACCCACAATTGTTGGAGCCAAAATATAGAAGATAATGAATTCAAACCATAACTTTTATGAAAAGTGTAAGTGAAAATTATTTCAATGCTGTCTGAATATTAAAATCTGGCCAATGTTTTCCTATTGCTTCTTTTTTTTTATATAACCATTTAATTCTAAGGCTCTTCCCCTAAAATTAATTTTCTTATCCAGTTTTCATGTTTCTCCTCCGTATTTCTTTTTTAGCATCTTTTTCTCCTGCCATTTGGTATTTGAAAGAAATTGACCTGTTTTCTTTCTCTGTTGATTTCAGTCTTCTTCCAACTACTTCTATTGGACATTTACATTAAATAAAAGTCTTTAAATACTTTTCTGTCTTCAAATAAATAGTTTAGTTGCATTTCCAGAAGAGGAGAGTTTTACAAACTTTCTTTCTAATTATGGTGATCCATGAACAATACTGTATTTTCTTATTTCTGATCATTGTAGACCATCTAACCCCTGGATTTATCAGTCTATTGAGAGACCCAGAGTCCTAATTCCAATTCTACAGAACAGTTTCTGTACCCTTTCTCTGCTAAATAAAGAATCAAAGTGATTTTTTGGACTGTCATTCTGTTCTGGAGCCGTCTGAACTCAGGAAATTGAAAGTGGAATTTTCTCATCCAATGTAGAACCTGTAAAACAGTGTTTCACAAACTTCTTCCTAGGACAATATCCCAGTATTCTATAATATTTTTCATTCTGAGGATGATCAAAATATTAATGTAAGCATTTTTATAAGATATGTGTGAAATAATGCCGGTGTCTATACATTTTGTATAGTCTGTATTTAAATATAAGAGGATAATAAGAAAAGAGTAACACAAGGTAATTTGGAAACAATGTATTTCAATCAAGTGAAGCCCCATAGAGCTTTAGCAAGGCTTTGGAAAAAGCTGTTGTAGAATGAGTCAACACAGAGAGATGCATGGCCCACAGTCAGGGCAAACTAAAAATCTTGTAAGTTAGCAATGGATGCTGAATTTATCTTTTCACAAATTGTTTCATTCAGCAACAAAAAATGATACAGCGCATTAGAGTGTTGTCATTATTTGTCCATTTTCTGTTGCTTATAACAGAATGCCTAAAACTGAATAACTTATAAAGAAAATAAATTTATTTCTTACAGTAACGAAGTCTGAGAAGTCCAAGGATAAGGGGACACATTTTTTTTGCTCTTGGGTATTGGTGGTGCACTGTATCATAAGGAGAGGGTGATGAATTTGCTAATGTGCTAGCTTAGGTCTCTCTCTTCTTTGAGATCTACCTGTTTTCCCTTCTGTAATAACTCATAAATCCATTAACCTGGCCTAGGCGGTGGCTCATGTCTGTAATCCTAGTACTTTGGGAGGCTGAATTGGGAGAATAGTTTGAGGCCAGGAGCTTGAGACAAACCTGGGCAACATAGGGAGACACCATCTCTACAAAAAAAAAGTTTTAAAAATGCCTAGTATGCTGCTGCTGCCTCTATAGTCATTTGGAAGCCTGAGGTAGGAAAATTGCTTGAGCCCACTTAGTGAAGGCTGCAGTAAGCCATAATTGTGCAACTACATTCCAGCCTGGGTGACAGAGGGAGATCCTGTTTCTTCAGAAAGTAAAACAAGCAAACAATCAAAAAAACCACTAACCTATTAACCCATTTATCATGAATGGATTGATTCATTTATGAGGGCAGACCTCTTATACTCTAATCATTTCCTAATGGCCTGACCTCTCAATACTTCCAGATGGGGTATTCAGTTTCAGTGTGAGTTTTAGCAAAATAGGTTTATAGATTTTTATAAATTTAAATTTATTTCATGTTTTAATGGATGAGGCATTAGAATAATTCTAGTTTCATATTTATTCATACTTTAATAGCACTATCAAAAAATAATTTAGATCGACATAATATATATAAGTAATTTTCTTTTTCTAGAAGAATGTATACATTTGTTCCCTAAAATACGCAAATACATCAACCCTCTTGTTTGCAGAAGATTCTTTAAATGATCTGCCCTGAATTTTCTAAGATAGAGGCAACGAGCATAATGGGTACATTCTTTCTCATAACTTTTGGTCTTTGGAATTTTCAGCAACCTCTAGTATTTGTCATGGATCAAATAATTCCAATCTTCAGATTCTGTTTAAGTCCTATACTTAATCTCTGACTACTTGATACTTAGCAAAATCTTGTACTTCACAGATACAGCTAAAGCCAACAAACAGACCCTCAGTCTTTCACATTTTTCTCCAAACAACTTAACAGATATCCTCTGCTTTCTTTTTTCCCCCAATAGTCATATTCTTGTAAGCCCATCATGGAATTTGGTGCATAAGATGCAAAAAGCCATGGTAGCAATGACTCCTGAGTCCTGACAGTATAATTCTCACTTAAATATTTCCTTCTCTCTCATTTTATTTAATGTATATGGACATAAAATAAAATTGGCACTCTTGAGACATCATTTGAAGTTTACTTTTCTCTGACATTTTTAAAGAAAGATATTATAACTACTTGTTTTAGTTTTCTATTGCTGATATAACAAATTATCACACATATAGCAGCTTAAAACAACACTCATTTAGCAT
The DNA here is from genome assembly GCF_049354715.1 of Callithrix jacchus. Taxonomy (NCBI): domain Eukaryota; kingdom Metazoa; phylum Chordata; class Mammalia; order Primates; family Cebidae; genus Callithrix; species Callithrix jacchus. The sequence goes on from NC_133505.1 coordinate 72,010,004, forward strand.
TTCACTGTTTCTGAGTCACAAGTCTGGCACAGCATGGCTCAGCTGCCTCATTTTCTCTGGATTTGAGACCTAAATCAAGATCTTGGCAGAGATCTTGGCAGAGCTATGTTCCTTTCTGGAGATTATGGAGATTATGGAGATGAATCTCCTCCCAAGCTCATTCAGGTTGTTGGCAACGTTTAGTTGCTTGCAGTTTTAGGACTGATGTCTTTGTTTCCTTTCAGGCTGTCTGTCATGGTGTCTTTGCTCTGAGGGTGCCCACTTTACTTCTCATGCTTTCCATTTGGCCTGCTTCTCTCAGATGTCTCTCTGATGGTTTCTTCTGCTTTCCTGTTTTTATTTTTATTTTTTTTTTGAGAGATAGGATCTTGTTCTGTTTCCCAGGCTGGCATACGGTGGCACAATCACGGCTTACTGAAGCCTCCACCTCTCCAGGTTCAGGTAATCATCCCATCTAAGTCTTCTCAATAGTTGGGATTACAGGCACGTGCCACCCTACCAGGCTAATTTCAGTATTTTTTTTGTAAAGACAGGGTTTCATCATGTTGCCCAGGCTGATCACAAGTCATCCACCTGCCTCTGCCTTGGCCTGTCAAAGTGCTGGGATTACGGATGTGAGCCACCACACCTGGCCTTTCTTTTGCTTTTAAGGGCTCATGTGATTACATCTGGGTCCCTTGGTAGTCGAGGATAATATCCCTATTTTCAACTCAACTGATTAGTTGCAATAATTATACCTGGAAAGTTCTTTCACACTATTATCAAATTTGTGTCTGCTGGTGTGACTGAATTACCAAAATACATGAATCTTGGGTTGGATGGGATATCTTTATAATTTTGCCTTCCACGTTCTGCTTGTTATCCACATGGTCAAAATATTAGATAGAATAGCTATAATGATAATAGCTAAGGTAAATGTCTATAAATTTCTCATAGGTTCAGACTCATCTGTTTATTCATTTCTTCATTTAGAAAATAATTATTGAGCACCTATTTTGTGATAAGTACTATGATTGGCATTGATGATTTGGTGGTCACAATATAGGAGTATTATTGTTTATATCATTTACAATCTATTATTTAAAAAGTAGATGCATATTTAACAAATAATGAAACTTTATGAAGAAAAAGTATAGGAGGACCTTACAGGGATCCATAGTTGTTTTCACTAAATTGAATTTTGAGTAAATTTCTTTACTTAAGTCAGTCATTGAATCCATTTCTGTCTTTAAAACTCCTCAAAGTTATCCACACCTCTTTCTATTTCTCCCTTTTTATTTTGCAACCCATTTCTCCCTTTATATTTTTTTGATCATCAGCCCATAGTCACATAATACATTCAAGATGCTTGAATATGTGCAATCTACCTCAAACCTGTGCCCACCTAGTGGCATCTAGAGCCAGTGTTCTACTCATTACCTTGACTAACCATCCCCTGAATCCCTTTGACTTTGTCATTCTTCCATTTTCTCTTCTCCATAGCTTCTTGCAGATAACAATGCTATGGCAGGCAGAATCTTATAAATAATCTTCTCTAAGTCTTTCTCTACCCCAATATTGAGGGACTCACAGGTAGGGACTACATCTTACCTTATTTAAAATCACTACTCCAGAGTATAGAGAACAGTTTAATCAAGCTTATCAATGAATTTTGAAGCAAAGTTAAAAAAAAGAAGCAATCATACATTTATGTGTTTAATTCCTACATAGCGCTTTTCAGAGATTTAGTTGTAAAATATGCCTGTATTTTTAAAAATTACATTTATATAATTTTACAGGTGAATATCACAGATAAAAATTTGTTGATGTCGAAAAATGTTTGAGATTGTTCTGCTACTATAAATGTTTATTTAAGAGATGACTATGTGCTGCTGAATAATACCTAGTACTTGACAGCATAACTGTGTGACTCTATTAAACATAACTTAGTTGTACATTTTTAAATAATGAAAATATTATAACTGAATGGTCTGTAACACTGAGGAAAAATGCATGAGGAGATGGATACCCCATTTTTCATGTTGTAATTATTATGCATTGCATGATTATACCAAAATATGTCATTCACCTCATAAATATATGTACCTATTATGTATCTACATAAATAAAACATTAAAAATTAAAAATAAGCAAAAAAAAAAAAAATAACCCGAAGTAGGAGACAATGATCCTGGCAGCAGAGGACAAAATATTCCTTATGAAAACCGAGGGTCAAAGCCCTGAGAAGATGATGCTGATGGAGAATCCACATCAGATGAGCTGCAGTCTATGTGGGAGTGGTGCTCAGAGGAATCTGACACAAACAAATTACTCCTCTGGGTGCTGTAACTAATAATGAGAGAGAAACACCTTCAAAATTGGGAAGATATGGGAATTGTGATTATTTATGCAACAGTGCTGTACTGAGTGAGGATTATTTAACTTTGTCCATTTATAAGGATGTATTTTTGTTCATGTGTCTGACATAATTCAGAATTTAGTGTTATGCAACAGAGTATTATTTTTGAAGGGAGAAGAGTGGGTTGAGACCTTGATCCGAATATATATATGTATGCATATATTGCAGTAATACATTGAATTGTCTTCATTTTAATTTTTGCTTTTTACTTACTGAATACTCAGAAATCAGCTTTTGCAATACCTTACCTCAGCTAATAGTTTTGGAGTAGAACAATGAGACAAGAGGAGGTTTCTAATTCTTCTGTATTTTGTAAAAACAAACCATATAAAGAGAAGATTTTTAACTTGGAGCCTGCAGATAATAACTTAGGGGTTCTGTGAATATGAATTTGTAAATCTTACTTTTTTCCACTTATTTCTAAGTACTGTTTAGACTTTATATCCATTGTGAATGTAGAAACAAATCTAAACAGTACTGGCAGTTCTTGGGACTTTATTACATATAGTAATTACATTTACCTCAAAATAATCTTGATGATTATTACTAGTTAAAAAAATCAGATTCATCAGATTTACTAGCTCTACCTATATATCCATCATATTCATTAATGTGTTTGTGGAGGTACTCAGATTATATCATATCACAAATTAAACTTATTTGTGATATTATATTATAAACTTTAATATTTTGATAATGCATTTCAATATAATTGTCCTTTTTGTTTCTGAAAATGTGTGTGTGTAGAATTATATATATAATTCTAATTATTTATATATTTATATATATATATAAATTTATATATATATATAATTAGAATGCCAAAGGAGTCTTTAGCAGGCACACAAAAGGCCAAGTATCCTGATGTGAAGGATATTCTGAAGTGTTAATGTTCTTTAGTGAACACTTGCACAGGAATACAGATGACAGTGAGTTCTGTAAGCACTAGAAACCTAGGCAGTGTCTTGGAAGATTCCAAGCTCTCAAAGGGTAATGGCTTAATTTCACACGCAGGAAAATTTTATTCTAGGTACTAAATGTCTCAGATTCTCTACAGAGTCTTATGTACCAAGAATGACCCCAAATTAACATAGGGCCATTGTATCTCAAAGAACTTATGAGGCAAAAAAAAAAAATGGCAATCTAGTGTAAGACTCAAGTGGGACAATGAGATATGACCAATGCATTTTACCAGCAGCTTCACAACTTCATTAAAGACAACACCTTGCCATAGCCCTGAATCACAATATCTAAAGAATCTAAGTTTAAAGTATCTATTATTTTGGTGCATTGGGAACACAAATAAGCCATATGTTTATTTAAACAAAAATCATACAAAAATTTGTTAGCATTCCCGTATTTGGAAATGGAGAAACAGAATTATTACATTTAATATCTTTAAAAGGGAATCTGGACATTTTGTACCATAAGAATCTCACTCTCTCACTTTCTGTCTTAATAAATTTTATCACTCAATACAAGTTTATTAATTCAACAAAATATATGACTTTGTTTATAAAATGGAAGCTTTAAGTCTTACTCAGTTTTGTGTATGTGTGTGTGTTTTGTGAACATGCACTTATATTACGTGAACAATTCATTCCTAATATTAGAAGATCCATGTTGGTCAAAATATAAATGCTAGCTATTATTCTTGTGGAAGATTAATAAATTATCTGGTTCTTTCATTCTTTACCCTACAGTAAATACATGTTTTCTTTTCCCATCTGTGATCATTCTCTACTGTGCAAGAAATAAAAATCAAAAGGCTTATTGGTTCACCTCCCTCAGGTTCTGTGAATTGCTTTCCTAAAGCTATTATTACAGTAAAGCACATAAAGACTAGTATATCAACTCAGAATTTACTGTGAGCTCTTCCAGTGAACAGATAAGTAAGGCCTTAATATTCAACCATCTGTTTTCCTTCCACAGTAAAACTTAATAAGAAATATAATCTGATTTTAGCTTGTTTTCTGGATTAAACTTTTTCTTATTTTTCAAAAATTCTGGGTACTGAAAATTTTTCCAATGTCAGTGAAAACTGCTTAGTATCAACACAATTAGCAAGACAAAGTATGGGAAGTTTTGCTAACTGTGAACTCTGCCAAGTGCAACATTCATTGTTGTTCATTGTTGCATGTTAGATTCATTACCACTGCTTTCCTTTCTTTTTTTTTTTTTTTTAATTGAGATGGAGTCTAGCACTGTCTCCTGGGCTGCAGTGCAGTGGCATGATCTCGACTCACTGCACCCTTTGCCTTTTAGGTTCAAGTTGTTCTCCTGCCTCCGCCTCCTGAGTAGCTGGGACTACCGGCACCTGCCATCATGCCAGGCTAATTTTTGTATTGTTAGTGGAGACAAGTTTTCACTATGTTGGCCAGGCTGGTATGCAATTCCTGACCTCGTGGTCACCACATCTCAGCTTCCCAAACTGCTGGGATTACAGGTGTGAGCCACAGAGCCTGGCCACAAGTGCCTATTTTTAATCAAGTATGACAATTTTTTTTATACGAAGTAAATATATAAATATCTACAATCAAAAATTGTCATACTTGATTAAAATTTATATATTATATATAAATATATATATAACTTATATATGTTAATATATATAATTTATATATATAATATTTCACTGAGAGTGAAAATATTAGTCTGATTGCATAATTAGAAAACAGAACCTGTAGTAATATTTGATTTACATTTCTGAATATGGTTTGAAATTTTGCATGTGATTACAAGATTCATCTGCCAAATATAAAGATCTAACTGAGACCTAGTCGGTAAGGAAATTTAGCGTGTTCCACTCTTTCTTAACTTAGAGACACTGGGTAGCAGTGGCTTTTATAGAAAGAGAACAATATCTTTTGTTATCTCATCTCATGAATGTGCTAACCCAACAAAACAGATTTTATTGTTATTTAAATTTACATATTACTAAATAGGCAGAGAGGAAAAGGGTTAGTGACTGGAAAATGTTGATGTGGTTCTAATAGAAGTAAAATGCAGCATATACATTTATTTAAGATACGTAGCTAGACAAACCCTGCTTCTTCTGGCAAACAAATAAGTGAAAATTCAAAGGAAATTAAATAGAAGAACATTTAAATCTCAGGTCTTTGGCATATGCAGTAAAGCTTATAAAATTTGCTTATATTAGAAAGTGTAGAGTTATATCTAAGTGCTCTTTTAAGTGCTGTTTTAATCTATCAAGAGTCTTTCTTATTGACCCCAGTAATCTGCTTCATATCACTTTTTTCTCTATGAGTATCTACAGATTTGACACATGAATTGTCTGATTTTTTTTTTCTAAAATGTTCTTTTATGTTTCTGTTTTATTTTATTTTTTCCAAAGGTAGAACTCATGGGGATTTATACTTATAGACAATAGGTTTAGCATATGATTTGGAAAAAGATTTATGAATTACATAGACTTATTAATTGTAAAGGTGTCATAAATATAATGAAAATTTAATCCTGATTTTTATCCAAACCATGAGGACATCATTTACTATACACTGTGCTAAATGAACTAAAAAATGTGGTCTATTCTCATTTCACTCTAATCCATGAGAATACAAATTATTATACACTTGTGCTAAATGAGTCAAAAATGGGTCTCTAGTCAAAGTTGAACTGACTTTTATCTATTTACCTCTTCTCCTTAATTGAGATTAAAAGCTAAACACAAACGTTAGGCCAAAGAAAGGGCATCAAACAAGTAATACATAGAACAAAAAACTAGTGAAGTTACAATAGTCCCAGGCATATTCTTCTTAATGAAAACTCAATTTTATTTTCCGTAATATCACAGAGCATTGGCCACTTCATGAAGAATTTACCTCTAGAAAATCACAGTCACCCCCCAAAAAGGCAAACATCAAGTCAGAAAAAGAATAGTCCCTTCAGGCATTGTAAGTCTGTCCTGCATGTTTGTAAGGATATACTTGATATCAGGTACATGTTCCTAGTCCTCCTGCTGCCCAAGTGGAGGAAGTAATCAGAGAAGATTTAGTAACAGAGGCACAGAGGTTACACAAGGGTGGTACGCAGAAAGCATCAAGTAATAGGGTAGAATGGTAGATGCAGAGACAGTGACAAGAATACCTGGGAGCCCTCTGAGTTGTCCTGAGACAATGTTATTTTATGAAATGCTTTGGCACATACATAAGAGATATTAAACTCTGGCCTACAATGACAATTAAATATATTTTCTAACATATAAACATATTTAGTAACTGGCAATGCATATTAAGGAAATTTAAGAAAGATGTGTCTTAAAACCATGAAAATCAGGGCCAAATTGTGGTTCACAAGTTAATTATTTTACTAGTAAGTTATGTAACCATGATGTACTAGAGATTATATTTTAACTTATTTAAAACTACTTTTTTTAGCTGAAATTTTTGATAAAGTATAGTTACTCTTCATTTCTAAAGGACAAGCACAATAAACAACCACTCATTCCATTCACAAAAGCCAGACAGAATCCACTGAGGACACCCATAAGGATGCTTTGGTTTATGGGTTTTGGAGATAATTTGAAGAAAATCTGCCTAGTCTAGATGTTTAATATACCCACAATGTACACATAAATTACAGGTATCTATCAAATATTTAGGACTACATATGATTAAACTCACATGCTTTGAGTGTACCCCAGTTCAAGTTTCCATTTCTTATAGGAAGAGTAAGGATAATGGGAGAAAGGGAATGCTATACTTCAATGTTTGGAAGACAAACAAACATCAAACAACAACAGCAAAAAACCCTGTGACACACATTAGCAAAGCATCTTGATTTAGATGTACAACAACAATCCAAAGATTAACATACATATTTCTAAATATACCAACACATTTCTATTTAAATTTCTATTATACATAGGTTAAACATGGATAAAGAAAGTTTAGTCGATTCAGAAAAGCTTCTCTGCTATCAGAAACAAAAGGATTGATAATAAGATTATCTGATCATAGTGCAGTACCTTTATTACTTAATGAGATATGTCATTCAAATTACATTTTGAAGTTAATGTAGTTAATGATGCTTTGGGAAATCAAAGAAATTCTTAAATGCTATTCATATTAGATATTTTATATCTAGAGTGTGTATCTTCTGGAAACCAATTACTAATATGTTTGAGAGACTTAACTCCAAGATGGCTCACTAGATGTGCCCAGCACTAATGTTCTCCACAAAGAATCTCCAAAACTTCTTTGGAATTTATCTAAGCAAGAAGATAATCACACAAGAAATAGGATGTCTAAGAAACACTGCAATTCAGCAGTGAAGTGACAGGGACATTCCCAGGTACAGAAGGAGAGGGAGGTAAAGCAGTGGCATAATGGAGACTGGCTCAGAGCCAGGAGAAACTCCCAAGTGCAAGGAGAAGGCAAGCAAGAGATCCTCGGTGGTATACATTTTCACTAGAGACTCTTGCAATCCCAGCCACAGAAGAGCCCCCCTCGGCCCCCCCCCCCACCTCTCTCATGAATCCTGAAACTAGGATAAAAAGCTGCCTGGAATGCATGCAGTGGCATTGTTTCAGAGGTAGATCAGGTTGGGTCCCATACCTCCACTGAGACCCAAGCAGCGTCAGCACCATGCCACTTTGACAGCCCATTCCCCACCAGACGATATTCTGTCCTGGACCCCAATAGGCCCTGCTGCTTCACATCCCTGGAGCCCCACTGACATCTCGCTATATTATTCCAGGGTGCTACAGCATTGCAACACTGGCTGGATTCAGCAATGCAGCTGGATGCCCATATCTTTAGCCTGGGAAACAACAGGTGGTACAATGTACCAGGGATGCTGACCCTGTGATAAAATGAGCCAGAAAATGACCTCTCCAGAGCCTAAGAGCTGCCTGACTTGAAACATTGCCACTGGTAACAACTACCATTTTCTCCCGTTCACTCAGAAACAGGCCCTCCATGCCTGCCATGTATGCCATATGGGAAGCCAGAAGACTGACCCACTATATCTACCACCATCACTGCTACCACCAGAGTGTGCCTTGTGGAGTCTTAGGGATTCATTCACTCTGCTGACAATTGCAGGTGCTCATTTGCATCACTGGGGGCCTGAGGACAGGCTTGCCCACCCTCTGCAACTGCCATCCAGGAGCCAAGGGATCAACCTGCCATGCTCACTGCCAGTGACATTAGCATGCACCTGCAGTGGGGCCTGAGAATAGGTTCAACACTACCTGTTGCTACTGGATTCCATGCATTCTATCTGGGACACTGAGTACAGGTTCACCCTGCCCACTGCCACCACTGCCAGTGCCCCAGTGTGCCATCCAGGGGCCTGGTGATCAGTCTGCCCTATGCATTGTAGCTAGTGCCCACATGTACCATGAGAGAGTGGAAGCAGGGAACAGGCATGCTCATTCTGTAGCCTTTGCCAGTTGTGCTTGTATCCATTGTCTGAGGACTTGGGAATCAACTTGCACTGCCCAGCATAGTAGATTCCTGTGAATGCCATCTGGGAGCCTGAGGAAAAGACAGTGGTGCCACCTGTCACTCCTGCCAGTACCCAAGTGCCTCACCTAGGGCCAGGAAATTGACCAGCCTTTGCCAGTGGTGTTTGTATCCATTGTCTGAGGGCTTGGGGATCAACTTGTCCTTGCCAGCACAGTAGATGCCTGTGAATATCTTCTGGGAGCTTGAAGACAAGACAGTGCTGCCATCTGTCACTCCTGCCAGTATGCAAGTGCCTCACCTGAGGGCCAGGAAATTGATCAACCTACACACCCCATCAAGCAAATGGAGAACAGGTCTGACCTGTCGATGCTGGTCCTGCCAGTGCCCTCACACATCATCCAGGGGAATGGGTATGAACCCATCCCATCTGCTGCTCCTGGCACCTATGCACTCTACTGGGGGATATGACGGCATCTCCTGCCCACTGCTGCTGGCACCTGCAAACGTAGCCTGTGGTCCTGGAGACGGATCTGCCCCATCCACCACTGCAGCACCTACACAGGCCTTTTGAGGAATAGCCTCCAATAACAACCACTGCCTAAGCCACTGAGGCATTCACAGATGCTACTGACATTAGTATAATATAATATAATATAATATAATATAATATAATATAATATAATAATATAATATAATATAATATAATATAATATTATGTGAAATCATTCAAAGACTATATTACTGAACCAAACCAGAATCAAAGGCAAAACACTCTACTCAACCAACATTATAAATACACCTATAGGAAAAAGTTTCTATGAGTTAATCCATAAAATTGCAAGAAGTGACTGTTACATCAGATGCATAGATATCAACATAAGGACACACAAAACATAAAAAAGGAAGAAAATTACATATTTAGTTAAATACAATCATTCTCAGGTAACAGATTTCAAATAAAATGAAATCTATAAAACTACTTTTAAAAAATTCAAAATAATATTAAATTGGCTTAGTAAGATATAAGAAAAACATGCAAACAATACAAAGATGTCAAGGGAATAAATTTATGATCTCATATATATATCATTAAAGGAACAGAAATTCTGGAACTGAAACTCCCTGAATGAAATAAAAAAAAAAAAATAGGTCTTCAACAGTAGACTAAATCAAAGCAGAAAAAAGAATTTCTGCACTTTAAAATGGGTGTTTTTAAATAACACAGACAGAAAAAAAATAAAGAATAATAAAAATGAAGAAGGTATCCTGATATACGAGAAATGATAAAGTGACCAGATATTTAAATTATGGAAATTCCAGAAGAATAAAAGATAGCAAAGGCATAGAAACCCTATTTAACAAAATGATAGCTAAAAAATGCTAAATCTTGCAAGAAATATAGACATCCACATACGGAAAACTCAAAGATTTCCAAATATATTCAACCCCAAAACTTCTTCAAGGAAGTTATAGTCAAACTGTAAAAAGTCAAAAATGAAGAAATAATTCTATAAACAGTAAGTGAAAAGCATGAAGTCACATATAAAGGAATCTCCATCTGGCTAAAAGCATATTTCTCAGCAGAAACTTTCCAAGTCATGAGAGAATGGAATGATATATTCAAAGTGCTGAAAGAAAAAAAATTATCTGGTAAGAATACTACATCCAGAAAGCTATTCTTCAAAAATTAAGGAAAAATGAAATCTTTCCTGAACACACCAAAACTGAGATAATTCATCACCGGGTGACTGGCCTGAAAAAGCTGGAAGTAAGAATGACATGTACCAGTGTGAAAATAAAAGAGAGCAAAACTCACTGGAAAAGCAAACACAAAATGAACAATAAGAATCAAATGATAACATTACAGATAATAATCCACAATGATAAACAATAAAAAAGACAGGATGAAACAAAAGATATATAAAACAATGAGGAAACAAGAAAATGACAGATGAAGACAGAATAAATTCTCATCTATCAATAATAACTTTGAATGTAAATGGATGAAATTCACCACTTAAAACAAGCAGCCTAGCTGAATGGTTTTGAAAAAGTACTCATCTATATGCAACCTACAGGAAACTCACTTTATCTGTAAAAATAACATAGAGATTGAAAGTGAAGTGATGGAAAAAATTATTGCACAAAATGAAAAACAAAAGTGAGCAAGAGTAGCTATAAATGTCAGATAAAACAAACTTTAAGTCAAAAACTGTAAAAAGAGACAAAGCCATTATATAATAGTACAAGGATTGATTCAGCAAGAAGATATAACAATTCTAAATACGTGCACCCAAGACTGGAGAACCCAGATACATAAAGCAAATACTACTAGATGTAAAAAGAGAGGAAGCGATAGACTGATAGGATGTAGTTGGGGAATTCAACAACCCACTCTAAGCATTAGTTACATCGTCCTCAGAGAAAATCAACAAACACTAGTTTTATTTTATTTATTATTTATTTATTTATTTATTTATTTATTATTGTACTTTAAGTTCTGGGGTACATACACAGATCTTGCAGGATTGTTGCATAGGTACACACATGCCATGGTGGTTTGCTGTCTCCATCCCCCTGTCACCTACATCAAGCATTTCTCCCAGTGTTATCCCTCCCCAACCTCCCCGCCCCCCATGGTCCCTCCCCTAGCCCTCAACCCCCTAAAAGACCCAGTGTGATCTTCGCTCTTTTGTGCCCATGTGTTGTCATTGTTCAACATCTGCTTATGAGTGAGAACATGTGGTGTTTGATTTTTTTATTCTTGTGACAGTTTGCTGAGAATGACGGTTTCCAGATTCATACAGGTCCCTACAAAGGACACAATTCATTGTTTTTTTTTTATGTCTGCATAGTATTCCATGGTGTATATGTGCCATATTTTCTTTGTACAGTCTATCATTGATGGGCATTTGGGATGGTTCTAGGTCTTTGCTATTGTAAACAGTGCCACAGAGAACATAGGTGTGCACGTGTCTTTATAACAGAATGATTTATAATTCTTTAGGTTGATACGCACTAATGGGATCGCTAGGTCAAATGGAATTCCTATTTCTAGATGCTTGAGGAATACCCACACTGTCTTCCACAATGATTGAACTAATTTACACTCCCACCTACAGTGTAAAAATGTTCCTATTTCTCCACATCCTCTCCAGCATCTGTTGTCTCCATATTTTTTAATAATCGCCATTCTAACTGGCGTGAGATGGTATCTCAATGTGATTTTGATTTGCATCTCTGATGACCAGTGACGATGAGCATTTTTTCATATGTTTGTTGGCCCCATAAATGTCTTTTGAAAGTGTTGGTTCCTATCCTTTGCCCACTTTGGAATGGGTTTTTTTTTTTTCTCTTTTTTCTTGTAAATCTACTTTAGTTCTTTGTATATTCTGGATATTAGCCATTTGTCAGATGGGTAAACTCCAAATATTTTTTCCCATTGGTTGCTGGTTCACTCTAACGATCGTTTCTTTTCCTGTGCAGAAACTCTTAAGTTTAATCGTATCCCATTTGTCTATTTTGGCTTTTGTTGTCAATGCTTTTGGTGTTTTAGTCATGAAGTTCTTGCCTATTCCTATGTCCTGAATGGTTTTGCCTAGTTTTTTTTCTAGGATTTTTATGTTGTTAGATCTGTTTAAATCTTTAATTCATCTCAAGTTAATTTTAGTGTAAGGTGTCAGGAAGGAGTCCAGTTTCTGCTTTCTGCACATAGCTAGCCAGTTTTCCCAACACCATTTCTTAAACAGGGAATCCTTTCCCCATTGCTTGTTTCTGTCATATTTATCAAAGATCAGATGGTTATAGATATGTGGCGTTATTTCCAAGGCCTCTTTTCTGTTCCATTGGTTTATATTTCTGTTTTGCTACCAGCACCATGCTGTTCTGATTACTGTAGCATTGTAGCATAGTTTGAAGTCAGGTACTGTGATGCCTCTTTTTTGCTTAGGATTGTATTGGCCATATGGGCTCTCTTTTGGTTTCATATGAAGTTTAAAGTGGTTTTTTTCCAGTTCTGTGAAGTAGGGCAATGGTAGCATGATGGGGATAGCCTTGAATCTATAAATTACTTTGGGTAGTATGGACATTTTCACACTATTGATTATTTCTAACCACGAGCATGGGATGTTTTTCCACCTGTTTGTATCCTCTCTTATTTCCTTGAGCAGTGGTTTGTAGTTCTCCTTGAAGAGGTTCTTTACATCCTTTGTTAGTTGTATTTCTAGGTATTTTATTCTCTTTTAGCAATTGTGAATGGGAATTTGCTCATGATTTGGCTGTTTCTCCGTTATTGGTGTACAGGAATGCTTGTGATTTCTGCACATTAATTTTGTATCCAGAGACTTTGCTGAAGTTGCTTATCAGCTTAAGGAGATTTTGGACTGAGACAATGGGGTCTTCTAAATATACAATCATCTGCAAATAGAGAAAATTTGACTTCCTCTTTTCCAAATTGAATACCTTTTATTTCTTTTTCTTGCATGATTGGTCTGGCTAGAACTTCCAATGCTATATTGAATAGGAGTGATGAGAGAGGACATACTTGTCTGGGGCCAGTTTTCAAAGTGCTTCCAGTTTTTGCCTGTTCAGTATGATATTGGCTGTGGGTTTGTTGAAAATAGCTTTTATTATTTAGAGGTATGTTCTATCGATACCTAGTTTATTGAGGATTTTTAGCATAAAGCACTGTTGAATTTTGTTGAAGGCCTTCTCTGCATCTATCGAGATAATCATGCGATTTTTGTCTTTGGTTCTGTTTATGTGATAAATTATGTTTTTAGATTTGCATATATTGAACCAACCTTGCATCCTCGGTATGAAGCATACTTGATTGTGATGGATAAGCTTTTTTATGTGCTGCTGCATTCAGTTTGCCAGTATTTTATTGAAGATTTTTGCATAAATGTCATCATGGATACTGGCCTGAAGTTTTGTTATGTTTTTTTTTTAGTTGTGTCTCTGCCAGGTTTTGGTATCAGGATGATGTTGGTCTCATAAAATGAGTTAGGGAGGATTCTCTCTTTGTTTTATTTGGAATATTTTCAGAAGGAATGGCACCAGCACCTCTTTGTACATCTAGTAGAATTAAGCCATTAACTCATCTGGACCTAGAATTTTTTTGGTAGTAGGTCATTATTTGCTGCCTCACCTTCAGACCTTGTTATTGGTCTATTCTGGGTTTCAGCTTCTTCCTGGTTACTCTTGGAAGGGTGCAAGTTTCCAGGAATTTATTCATTTCTTCCAGCTTTACTGGTTTATGTGCAGAATTGTTTGTAGTAATCTCTGATCATAGTTTGTATTTCTGTGGAATCATTGGTAATATCGACTTTATCATTTTTTATTGCATCTATTCACTTCTTCTCTCTTTTCTTTTTTATTAGTCTGGCTAGCAGTCTATTTTGTTGATGTTTTTATAAAACCAGCTCCTGGATTTGTTGATTTTTTGAAGGGATTTTTATGTCTCTATCTCCTTCAGTTCTGCTCTGATCTTAGTTATTTCTTGTCTTCTGCTAGCTTTTGATTTTTTTTGATCTTACTCCTATAGCTCTTTCAATTTTGATGATAGGGTGTCGATTTTAGATCTTTCCTCACTTCTTATGTGGTATTTATTGCTGTAAATTTCCCTCTAAACACTGCTTTAAATATATCCCAGAGATTCTGGTACCTTTTGTCTTCATTCTCTTTGGTTTTGAAGAACATCTTTATTTCTGCCTTCATTTCATTGTTTATCTAGTCAACATTAGGGAGCCAGTTGTTCTGTTTCCATGTAGTTTGTGCGGTTTTGAGTGAGTTTCTTAATCCTGAGTTTTACTTTGATTGCACTGTAGTCTCAGAGATTGTTTGTTATGATTTTCATTCTTTTGCATTTGCTGATTAGTTATTTACTTCCAATTTTGTGGTCAAATTTAGAGTAAGTGTGATATGGTGCTGAGAAGAATGTATATTCTGTGGATTTTGGGTGGAGAGTTCTGTAGATGTTTATTAAGTCTGCTTGGTCCAGATCTGTGTTCACGTCCTGGATATACTTGCTGATTTTCTGTCACATTAATCTAATATTGACAATGAATTATTCAAGTCTCCCAGTATTATTTTGGGGGAGTCTACATCTCATTGTAGGTCACTAAGAATTTGCTTTATGTATCTGGGTGCTCCTGTATTGGGTGCATATGTATTTAGGATAGTTAGCTCTTCTTGTTGCATTGATCCTTTTACCATTATGTATTGCCCTTTTTTGTCTCTTTTGATTTTTGTTGGTTTAATGTCCTTTTTATCAGAGACTAGGATTGCAACCTCTACTTTTCTTTGCTCTCCATTTGCTTGGTAAATCTTCTTCCATCCCTTTATTTTGAGTCTGTGTTTTTGCATGTGAGATGGGTCTCCTGAATACAGCACACTGATAGATCTTGACTATTTATCCAGTTTGCCAGTCTGTGTCTTTTGATTGGGGTATTTAGGCCATTTACATGTAATGTTAATATTGTTGTGTGTGGATTTTATCCTGCCATTTTATTACTGGCTGGTTGTTTTACACATTAGTTGATGTAGTTTCTTCATTGCTTCGTTGGTCTTTACCATTTGGTATGTTTTTGCAGTGTTGTTCTTTTTCATGTTTAGTGCTTCCTTCAGGAGCTCTTGTAAGGTAGTTCTGGTGGTGACAAAAATCTCACTGCATTTGCTTGTGCATAAAGGATTTTATATCTCTGAAGCTGAGTCTGGCTGGATGTGAGATTCTGGATTGAAAGTTCTTTACTTTAAGGATGTTGAATATTGGCCCCACTCTCTTCTGGCTTTTAGAGTTTCTGCCAAGTGATCCACTGTGAGTCTGATGGGATTCCCTTTGTGGGTAACCTAACCTTTCTCTCTGGCTGCCCTTAGCATTTTTTCCTTAATTTCAAACCTGGTGAATTTTATGATTATGTGCCTTGGGAAAAGAAATAGACAAAGCCTCCAAGAAATGAAGGATTATGTGAAAAGACCTAATTTACACTTGATCGGTGTACCTGAATGTGGTGGGGTGAATGAATCCAAACTGCAAAACACTTTTTAGGATATTATCCAGAACTTCACTAACCTAGCAAGGCAGGCCAACCTTCAAATCCAGGAAATACAGAGAACACCACAAAGATACTCCTCAAGGAGAGCAAACAATACTTTTAAATTACATTATAGACCAATAGTATAGTTTAAAAGATATTTAAAAAATGTTTTTCTATAGCTGCAGATTATACACATCTCTTTACCATATGGAACATTCATCAGAATAAACTATATATTAGGCCACTAAATGAGTCTTAACAAATGTTTTCAAATCGAAATTATATGAAGTTTTGTCTTTGATTATAATAGAATAAAATTAGAACTGAATAACAAGAGGAATTTTGTAAATGGTACAAATACCTGGAAATTAAACCACAGATCCTGAACAAAAGTCAGAACAATTAAAAATTGAGAAAAAAATTTCTTGAAGTAAATGAAAATGGAAACACAATTTTTCTCAATCTATGGGATACAGTAAAAGCAGTGCTATCAGGAAGTTCATGGCAATAAATGCCTACATTAAAAAAGGAGAAAAATTTCAAACAATCTAATGATACACTTGAAAGTATGAGTTAAGCAAGAACAAATTAAACTGAATATTAGCAGAAGAAATTAAATAATAAACATTAAAGCAGAACGAAACAAATATAAACTAAAAAAAAATACAAAGGATCAGCAGAACAAAAAATGAGTCTTGTTTTTAAATTGAGAAACTACTCGCTAGACAACCAGGAACAAAAAGGAGGACCCAAATAAAGAAAATCAGAAACAAAAAAGAAGATATTACAAATGATACCACAGAAATACATAGGTTCATTAGCAACAATTATGAACAACTATATGCTAACAAATTGGAAAATCTAGAGCAAATAAATTCATGAACACATAATATCTACTAAGATTGAACTTGGAAGAAACAAAAGTCCTAAACACATACTAAATAATGAGTTTGAATCAGTAATATAAAGTTTTCCAATAAAGAAAAGGATAGGACCAGTGGCTGAATTGCTATATTCTATCAAACACTTGACAAAGAACTAACTTCAGTGCTTCTCAAACTATTACAAAATTTGAAGAGGAGGAATTTTCTCCCTAATTAACTCAATGAGGCCACTGTTACCTTAATAGTAAAGGACACAACTAAAAAAAATGGTTTTATTATTAAGGCCAATATTCCTAATAATGTAGATGCAAAAATCCTCCACAAAATAGTAGCATACTGAATCCATCCCACAATACCATTCAAAAGCAAATACATTAGTATCAAATAGGATTCATCCCAGGGAGGAAAAGTTGTATCAACATATGCAAATTGATAAATGTGATACATCACATCAGTAGAATAATAGACAAAAGTTATATAACCATCTCAGTAGACCTAGAAAGAGCATTTGCTAAAATTTAGGGTTCTTTCATGATAAAATTCTTAATAAATTAAACATACAATAAACCTCAAAATCATAAGGGTTATATATGACAAACCCATACTAACATCATATTGAACAGGGAAGAGCTGAAAGCCTTTCCAGTAACAACTGGAACACCAAAAGTAAGCTTATTTTCACCATTCTTTTTCAGCACAGTACTGGAAGTCCTAGCCAGAGCAATCAGGCAAGAGAAAGAAATAAAAGTCATCCAGATTGGAAACAAGAAAGTTAAATTGTCCATTTTTGCAGATGACATGATTTTATAAATAGAAAAACGTGAAGATTTCACCAAACAACTTAGAATTGTTAATTAAATTCAGTAAAGTTGTAGGATACAAAATCAACATATAAAAAATCTGTAGCTTTTCTATGCACCAAAAATAGACTAGCCAAAAAAAAAAATTAAAAGCAAATTCCACTTATAATAGCTATGGAAAATAATAACTAGAAATAAATATAATCAAGGTGGTCAAAGGCTTTTACAAGGAAAACTACAAAACACTGATGTAAAAAAAAAAGTTGAGAAGAACACAAACAAATGCATACAATAATGCTCATAGATCAGAAGCATGAATATTGTTAAAATGACTCTACTATCTATAGCAATCTACAAAATCAATGCAATTCCTATAAAAATTTCAATTACGTTCTTCACAGAAATAGAAAAGAAATCACAAAATGTTCATTAAACCACAAAAAGATCTCAAAGTGCTTTCATGCATGGTGGAAAGAACACTCTATTTCAATACATGATGCTGAAAAAACTGGATATCCATATGCAGAAGAATAAAATCAAACCCTTATCCTTCACCATACACAATACTCATTTCAAAATGGATTAAAGACTCTAACAGAAGACCTGAAACTATGATACCACCAGAAAGAAAAAAGGAGAAATATTTCAGGACATTGTTATAGGCATACTGCATAGCTAAGACTTCAAAAGTACATGAGATAAAAAGAAAAGTACAAAAATGAAACTGCTTTAAACTACCTTCTGCCCAGCAAAATAAATGACAGAATGAATGAAGAGACAACCTATACAATGGGAGAAAATATTTGCAAAACATTCATCTGACAAAGGACCAATACCCAGATTTTTTAAAGGGTTCGAACAACTTAACAACAATAATCCAGATAATTTCATTAAAAAGTGAGCAAATGATCTTAATAGACATTTCTTAAAGGAAGAAATAAAAATCACCAAAAAGCATATGAAAAAAATGTTCAACATCACTGATCACCAAGATAATGTTAATCAAAAACCCAATGAGTTTTCATCTCATTCTAGTTAAAATGGCTATTACTAAAAGGTCAAAAAATAACAATTGCTGGTGACAATGTAGAGAAAAGGAAACTTACACATTTCTGAAACATAAGTTAGTACTGCCATTATGGTGAACAGTATGGCAATTTCTCACAAAGCTAAAAATTGTACTACTATATGATTAGCAATCCCACTGCTGGGTACCCATCCAAAGGAAAGGAAATGGGTATATGAAATGAATATTTCACCTCCATATTCATGCAGCACTATTTACAATAGTCAAAATATGAAATCAAGCTAAGTGTCTGTCAATAAATAAATGGATAAAGAAATTTAGTATATGTATGCAATGGGATACTATTCAGTCACACATAAAGGATAAATTCTTGGCATTTGCAGCAACATGCATGGAATTAGAGGCCATTATATTAAGTGACATAAGCAAGACACACATAAACAAATATTTCATATTCTCACTCATATATGAAAACAGCCTCATAGAGGTAGAGTGTAGAATAATAGTTGCCAGAGGCTAGGATGAGTGCAGGGATTGAAGTGAACTTGGTTAATAAGTAACAACATAGTTAGATAGGAGGAATAAATTTGATTGCTGGATAGTACAATAGGGTGATTAGAGTTAACAACTTATTTTATACTTCAAAATATTCAGGAGAAGGTTTCAAATGTTCTCAACACAAATAAATAATAAATGTTCAAAACGATATATCCTAAGTATTCTGATTTGATAATTATACATTGTATGCATGCATCAAGTTACTGTATGTACACCATTGATGTGTAGCAAGTATTGCATATCAAAAGAAACTTTTAGAAAATATATTGGAGATATTTGACCTATGATGTATTTGAGAGTTTCCCAAACTTGTCAAAGAGAAATAAGATAAAACATTTCTCTTGGCAAATGTTTCCATGCTTGGGAAACTTTCAAAAGTCTTTATGTCCAGTTGGATATTCTTTATTCAGCTATACCTAGTGTATGGTTTTATGCAAACTATTGATTTTACTAAAAAAATCTATATTTTTCTTCTCCTAATGCTATCCTTCCCCTATCCCCAAAACGCCTGACTGGTCCTGGTGTGTGATGTTCCTCCCCCTCTGTCCATGTGTTCTCATTGTTCATCTCCCACTTATGAGTGAAAACATGTAGTGTTTGGTTTTCTGTTATTATGTTAGTTTGCTGTGAATGATGGTTTCCGGTTTCATCCATGTCCCTGCAACGGATATGAACTCATCCTTTTTTATAGCTGCATAGTATTTCATGGTGTATATTTGCCACATTTTCTTTATAAAGTCTACCACTGATGGGCATTCGGTTAATTCCAAGTTTTTTGTTGTTGGGAACACTGCCACATTCCCATTACCCAGATATTTATTTCAGAAAAAGTCACCCTGGCAACACATTTCAGTGACACAGAATGCATTTCAAAATTTGCTTACTTGTGTGACATATTCAACCTGCACAACAAACTCAATCTGTCACTTCAGGGGAGAATGACAACTGTGTTCAAGTTGGCCGATAAAGTGGCAAAGCCAAACTGAAATTATGGGGTGACAAGTGAACACAGGGATTTTTGATGAGTTTCAAACCTCAGCAGAGATTCTGAAAGAGACTGAGCCAGGGCTTGCTTTCTTCCAGCTGGTTCATGATAACCCATCTCATCCTTAAAGGTTTAAGCAGTACTTCTTAACCACGGAAGATCCCTGAACCCTGAATAAATGGATCTGAGATCCATTTGTGAATAAGCCAGGTAAATCGTCTTTGTCCATACTAGAATAGAATCAACTGCTTGAGAATGCAAATGATGGTGACCTTAAAAGTATGTTTGAGACAACTTCAAATCTCCATTTTTCTAGATTAGAGTCAAGATGAAATATTCTGAGATTTCTACAAGAACACTGAAAAGTGCTTCCATTTCCAACATTTCCTGTTTCCACTTCCAACATTATATCTTTGCGAAGCAGGGTTTTCCAGTGACAGCAACCAAAACAAGACAAGCAGGTAGACTGGGCATAAGCAACACACTTTGGGCATCACTGTTTCCCATCACCCCCAGGTAAGTCTGTCTAGCTGAAGGAAAACAATCTCAGAGCTCCCATTGATTCTACATTATGATGAGTCATATAATTATTCAAATACTTGAGTAGTTCTGAAGCTGTGGTGTTTGTTGGCCACAAAATGCACATAACATCCTCATGCACATTTTCGTGAAAAATACATTGCACAGAAACAAGTGTTGATGCCTTGTTTTGAACATCTATAGACTTGTCAACCGGAATTGCATACCACTGTTACTCATTAATCCTCTCTAACAATTGTGCCTCAACATCCTCCACTATTTCTTTAATTCATCTCTTGATAGTGCTAGCAAAAAGAGAAACACATACCAACTTTTGAACTGCAGCCTCTCCTAAAATGTCAGGACAGATGTCCTTAGCAGGTCTGCACCAAGAGTAAAGAGCTTCTTAGTTGTAGCAATTCCGTTAGCCATTAGAGATTTATGCTGTAAGTGAAGACATATTTGATGAAGTCGTGGTCCTCAATAATTGCCTCTGTTCTTTGTATTCACATATTGTATTTTTTTAAATAATCTTTAAAGGCTTGTCTTTCAATTCAGTGTGCTTGGTCAACATATGGTGAAGTGGTTTTGAACATTTCATGGCTTCCTTCCATAGCCAGTAGCCACATATTATACAAGGCCGGCTGGGAGAAGGTGAATTGACTGTTATGATGAACCCATAATTTAAGTAGTACTGTTGGTATTTTTTTTTAATGGATCTTTCTTTCTCTTGTCCATCTTAGAGTTTTCTGCTGTCTCATCATTGGTCTTTCCTTTTTCAAAGACGCTCTCCAGTGATGTTTATTTTTACTTATTTTGGCTAGGGTTAGCTTGTGGGCTTACCAAAACTGACTTAGACAAGCGCATAGTGCATAAAAGAGGTACCCATGGAAGCAGTGAATAAAATAATGAGCAGGACATGTGCAGACTAAAATAACTGTCAGCTGCTGACTTAAAGCCTGCTACAAATGCAGCTGCACAGTTGAACTCACTTGCCACTCGAAAGCCTGCCACTAGATGCAGCTTGTCACCTGCCATTTACTGATAGGGTTTTAATATGAGCCTGCAAGCAATCGATTTATTATGGTCTCTCTGCAGCCAGACCTCTCTGCATATGTTAATCTGTATTTGCAGCTGCTCCCCAGCACTAGAATCACTGTCTCAGTTCCACCTGAGATCATTAGGCATTAGATTCTCATAGAAGCACACAATGTAGATACCTCAGAAGTACAGTTCACCATAGGATTCACACTCCTTTGGGAAACTAATGGCATTATCACTGATCCGACAAGAGGTGGAGCTCAAGCAGCAAAGCCAGTCATGGGAAGCACCTGTAAATACAGATGAAAGTTCCCTGCTCACCTGCTGCTCACCTCCTGCTGTGCATCCAGGTTCCTAACATGCCACAGACCAGAACAGGCCCATGGCCCTGGGGTTTAGGACCCCTGTTTTAGCTTATGCTCAAAGCTCTAGAATATATTAGGAGCTTTCCAGCATTTATTACAAGCACCATCCATGGAAGTTATTCCCAGAATATCTGTGGAATTGATTTGATGTTGTATTTGCCATGATTTCTTAGACGATACAACTAAAAAATATATCTTATTTTAGTAGCTTATTTTATAATTTACATAAGGGAGAAAAATACAGGCTGTTTACAAAACATATTTTAACTCTGTTCCAAGAGAAACCTTTGCCCTGACTCCAACCAAGGGCTAGCAGGATGTTGCTGGTTCACAGTCCAAAGTCAGCAGTGTATTAACCTGACCATATTTAGGTGTATTATAGGTGCACAGATGTGTTATCTACCTAGGCAATCTTGTCTACAGAAAAGAAAGAGAAAATGGATTTTGAGTAAACAGCACCTATCATTATTTGTAAATAAACATTTAAGCTTTAAAACCTTGAATTTGTTTATATTATTTGAGTTTGTTTTGAAAACTTTCTTTTTAGCACATTTTCATATACTTATCCTTGGATAGTAAGCTTTCTTCTGCAATTCTGGCAATTAATTGCTCAGTTGTTGAAATTACTAATGATGTTGCTCAATATTATGATTTGGAGAGGCAGCATTCCAAGATGAGCAAATTTTTATATAATGAATATCTTATTTTTTCATATTTATATAACTACAACCATAGAAGCAACAGAGACCTACTAAACCCCAGTATATGAGACACTACATGAGAAACACTGACTACTTTGAAGGTTTTATGACATATAATTTTTTAAACTCTATATGTATTTCATTAAAAATGTTTTTTTCTAAAAATAGACAGCCAAGAACAGCAAGGACTTTATGAACAAAACACCAAAAGCATTGGCAACAAAAGCCAAAATAGACAAATGGGACCTAATGAAACTCCACAGCTTCTGCACGGCAAAAGAAACAGTCACTAGAGTGGATCGGCAACCAACAGAATGGGAAAAAATTTTTGCAGTTTACCCATCTGACAAAGGGCTGATATCCAGAATCTACAAAGAACTCAAACGGATTTACAGGAAAAAAACAAACAAGCCCATTCAAAAGTGGGCAAAGGATATGAACAGACACTTTACGAAAGAAGACATATATGAGGCCAACAATCATATGAAAAAATGCTCATCGTCACTGGTCATCAGAGAGATGCAAATCAAAACCACATTGAGATACCATCTCACGCCAGTTAGAATGGCGATCATTAAAAAATCTGGAGACAACAGATGCTGGAGAGGATGTGGAGAAAAGGAACACTTTTACACTGTTGGTGGGAGTGTAAATTAGTTCAACCATTGTGGAAGACGGTGTGGCGATTCCTCAAGGCCTTAGAAATAGAAATTCCATTTGACCCAGCAATCCCATTACTCGGTATATATCCAAAAAACTATAAATTGTTCTACTATAAGGACACATGTACACGAATGTTCATTGCAGCACTGTTTACAATAGCAAATACCTGGAATCAACCAAAATGCCCATTGATACTAGACTGGATTGGAAAAATGTGGCACATATACACCATGGAATATTATGCAGCAATCAGAAATGATGAGTTTGTGTCATTTGTAGGGACATGGATGAATCTGGAGAACGTCATCCTCAGCAAACTGACACAAGAACAGAAAATGAAACACCGCATATTCTCACTCATAGGTGGGTGATGAAAAATGAGAACACATGGACACAGAAAGGGGAGTACTAAACAGTGGGGTCTATTGGGGGGAAAAGGGGAGGGCCAGTGGGAGGGGGAGGTGGGGAGGGATAGCCTGGGGAGAAATGCCAAATGTGGGTGAAGGGGAGAAGGAAAGAAAAGCACACTGCCATGTGTGTTCCTACGCAACTGTCTTACATGCTCTGCTCATGTACCCCAAAACCTAAAATCCAACAAAAAATTTAAAAAAAAAATGTTTTATTTCAAAAATTGATGTGCCAATGTAATGACTGCTCATATTCACTGGCTTTTTAATGATTTTCAACTTCTATTTTAAAACAGTTTAAATGTAATATGTACATCTGGTAATTATCATCAATAATACTCTATTGTACACTTATACAATAGAATAAGAGTAAGAGAAGGAATCTGGTAAGAGAAGATAAGTGCTCTTAATATATACACACAATAAAATGGTTACTCTTTGTGGTGGTTAATATGTTAATTAATTTGATTCTGGCAATTATTTCACAATGAATATATACATCAAAACGTCACATTGTACACCTTAAATATATGTAATTTTATGTGTTTATACCTTGATTTAACTAGAAAAAAAGAAAAAAATCACATTAATAATGCAGTATATTGAATCTGATGTAATTTGTAAGTTGGTTAGGAAGCAAATAGCTAATGTAGCCACTTAGAATAATAGTGGACAGCTAACTTCATAAATGAACTCTGAACTGGAATCATGCCATTTACTATCTGTATGATTTTTGAACAAGTTACTTAACATCTCTGTGCCTCAATGTTCTCACTTGAAAAATAAACATGCACATGGTACTGAAGTCATGATTTTTCTCTAATCACTTTTATTATTCCAGAGTTAGAATACTGAAAGTTGATCCTTGATAATAGTTCTATGCTTTCTTAAATACAAGAATATAGAATTAAAGCTTTGTTTACTTTTTTTAACCTAATAGTGGAATGAAATTATACTTTCCATTAAACCTACTAATTATATTACTCATTTAATTTCAAATACATCTACCAGTTTGTGATTTTGATATATTTTTGCTCAGTGTATGTATTCATTCTCTGAA
Source organism: Callithrix jacchus (assembly GCF_049354715.1). Lineage (NCBI taxonomy): Eukaryota > Metazoa > Chordata > Mammalia > Primates > Cebidae > Callithrix > Callithrix jacchus. The sequence goes on from NC_133505.1 coordinate 72,034,880, forward strand.
GGCCATGGTTCTGTGTAGAATATATGAAAACCATATAATTATTGACATATTTTGCATTAGTAAGCTAATGATGACATATATTACAAATCATCCTAGAGCATGTATTTTTTATTAAATAATGCATCATGGTTTCTTTCTATGTAAGTGAATAAGGAGATGTCTTACTCTTTTCTTTTTCATCTTTTTATTTTGAAAAATTTAGCAACCACAGAGAAGTTGAAAAATAGAAGAGAGATAACTAGTATCATTTCACCTATTTTCAACAATTGTTAATACTTGTTGAGATTCACTCAGGGTGGCTGGCAAAATATTAGGGAAAGTTATAGATCAGTCTCAAACTTTTTGGAAGGCTGAAAGGTTTTATTGGGCCAGGCCAAAGGCAGCCAGTCCATTATGTTAGGGAAAAGATCAGGACGATAAGAGGCTTCCCAGTTTAAATCTGTTTAACCCACATCCCTTTGTCTCTAACTGTTTACTCATGTGAACTTTGGGCTAGATGACCCTGTCAAGGAGAGATCAAAAGGGAATTACCCATTAATAGTGTTTTCTCTGGGCTCTGGAGCCTAAAGCTCGTATCATTCGTAAAACAACTCTTTTACCCATATTAATTATCTACAAGCATGTTGACTTAGAACCTCTGTTATAAAATCATTACTGCATACATATGTGGATGTACAGGGGATTTGGTCAACTGGCTGCATTTTGCCCTCTGAAAATAGCTGACAGTCATCCCTAGTTCACTTGAATTACTGAACCAGGTGTGAGAGTGTATTTATTCGTGTCTTTGAGTCAGGGTCTGCATGACATACCTCCAAAGGTGGTGGTCAGTGTTTCAATTTGTTATATTGGTTTTCTCAGTTTATATGAGTATATATGTATATGTGTGTTCGCTAAACAATTTGAAAGAAAGTTGTAGACATTATAACACTGTACTATGATAGCAATTACTTAAGCATGTTTATTTTTAAATATCAAGAACAACCTTCTATCTAACCTTATATCATTTGCATTACAATAACAGAAATATTTTATTATATAGATACCATATTCAAATTTATTTTTTATCATAGTTCAATCTATTTTTTAAATTTAATTTTATTAATTTTATGGGTACATAGTACACATTTAATAAATTAAATTTAATTTTATTAATTTTATGGGTACATAGTACACATACATACACATTTATGGGGCACATGAAATTTTTGTTTATTTTTTATATTTTGCAATTCATAATTTTCTCAAGGGTCCTGCATTTCATTTGGTCTTATTGCTCTTATATTGCTTTAATATGGAATAAACTCGCTGTCTTTTTTGTCTTTTCTTGAAGAACTTGTAATTTTATTTTTTAATGAAATTATCATATTCATTTTCAGACTAGACATTCATATATTTCATCTTTATTCATGGTAGGAATTTAAAAACCGTAAAATTCCAATTATCACGAATGTATTAACAGCCAGAATTTGACTTTTAAACACTGTTTTCTATTACATGACTCATGTTTGGCACAGGAAAAGTACAAAATGAGCATGGAACACCTTATTCTTTCAGAAAACAAATAAATGTTTATAGACAAATGGGAACAATTCAAAGAGACACAAGAGCTGACTCTCATTCTTAATTTTGGCGTACTTTCGAAATCAAAAGGAATAATGACTAATGAATTTTCACAGACTGAACTTTTAAAATAACTCATGATTGCATATTGATAAAATAAAGTTATGGAATGGAATAGAGAAAGTTCTTCTTTATACAAGAATGCCAAGATATAAGTGTAGAATAAATAATAAAAATATAGGCAATTTGCATCTGCCAATGTAATATTTGTCTTAGTCAATAACCATCGACCTGTAATTCTGTTTTCTCATGTACCTCAGGGAAGTGAAACCTGAAAACTGCACTTCCCAGGCCTCATCGCCAGCAGAATTTCTTTTGCTATACTCCAATAAAAGTCACTGGGTGATATTTGGAAGGTGTAGGGATAAGGAGTATCCATTATCCTCTGGTAGTGATTTCAAGCCATTTTGCACACCACTTAATTATTACTTTAGAACTCAGAGCACCTGAGAACTTTAGAGGTGGCCTCCATTAGTCACCATGTTCTCTGAAAGCAGTTCTTATGATATTTGCTTCCCAACCTTGAGACTTTTCTGTAACCCTGTATTTGCCTGAGTTAAAACTAATCTTCTGTTAAATAGCTTAAGTACTACTATTCTTTGGAGGCTTGTGATCCTCCAAAATTCATATTAAAAGTTAATCTCCAATGCATTACTATTGAGAAGTGGGGCCTTCTAAGAAGTGATTAAGTTATAAGAGCTCCACCTTTAAGATTAATGCCCTGATAAAAGAGGCTTCAGAGAGCTGTCACCCTAACCATCTTTTCTACAGTGTAAGAACACTGCATTTATTTGGGTTTGGTTTGTTTTTTGTTGTTGCTGTTTTCCCCCTTTCCATCATGCCATTATACAGCAAGAAGTCTCCATCTTGGAGGTACAGAGCGCTTAGCCGACATCAAACCTGTTGGTGCCTTAATTCTGGACTTCCCAGGCTCCATAACTGTAAGAATTTAATTTCTGATTAAAAAAAAAAAAAATCAGTCTAAGCTCTGTTGTTACAGCAGCATGAATGGACTAAGACAAGTATCCATTTTTTTCTGACTGACTGAAATTAGGTACTGGAATTAATTTTAAGATGGTTAGATTTGAAGGGTGTAATTATGCTAAGATAAAATAAGCTAAAATAAAGTGGCATGCCGGGAATCTATTGTATGAAACAGAACAATAGTTATTTAAATCATCTCTTGTAATTACTTGGAATAAATTATCTATAAAAGGCAATATTATGTGATTAGTTACCAAAACCTTTTGGTGAGAATGATGGTTATAAATGGGAGGGCAGAGAGGGGGATAAGCAAAGCAAAATTAGGAGATTCATGACAAGAAATTCTGGAGAAGATAATGAATATAACATGTAAGGATATCTGTTATTTATATAAATACTCATTAAAGCACATTTACTGTTAATGTAGTTTATAGGAATTGGGTAAAGAGGGAAACTATTCTCAGATTGTCAGTTAGTCTTCTCTCTGCCACACTAATGCTTGGCCAATGGATTTGTGGACTAATTAACAATGTGTCTGACCAGGCTACATTCAGTGCTTTATTCCCAACCTGTGAGTGTAAGAAGCCAATATTTTGCCTCTGCTATAGCACCATGCATGAAAAAACAGGCATTCACCTGGTAGTAGATTGATTACATTAGAATCTTCTTATCACACAGTGGGTACTTACTTAGAATATGGATATGTATTTCCTATATACAGTGTTACAACATAACAGTAAGGCGAAATATTCAGAGGATTCCCTGAATTGCCTATCAGTACTTCTATCTCCTCAGGTAAATGTTAGTGAAGGTTCACAGCAACATAATGTAGAAAGGATCATTTATGGATTAGATTATTCAGAAAGTTTGTTATCACATAAGATCAACAACCATGCCCAGCTAAGCTGTTCACAGAAAGCAAAGATAGAGAATAGGTAGTGGAAGAACATTTTATTTAACAACTACAGGTTGCTGTCAAGTTGGAAAAATAAGAGCTACAGTGGTTTTAATTTTTTTTAATTTTTTGTTAGGTATACATTTGTATATTTTAAACATTTTTTTTTCTGTGTCATTTTTCTGCAGTCTTACATTGATGGTTGTCATACCTCTAATGTAGTCTATAAATGACATAGTATCAAATGAAAATTCTGGAGTAGTCATAAAAAACGAATATTACTCAGACAGCAGTACAGGACTTAGGGTCTTCTATTTTGGTGAAGCTGAGAAAATCTGTATTTAGAAGAATTATGGATGCATGTTAAGTGGAGATAAGATGATGCTATTTTTGTGCCTGCTTAAAAGATAAGTATGAACAGAAAGGAACATATGAATAGTGAGTATTCAAATGTATGGACTGTCATGGATATTTTCTTACTTCTAAATTTTGTCCATACCTCAGAAGCTAAAGCCTCAAAGTTAGATGTCATAGAATCTACTTGAAAACAAACTTGTGACTGGATTTCATCAATTGGAAGTATATGTGTGCAGGTCTGGAGTTTTACTTTTACTTTTAAATATTCTACTGAGAATCACCCTTCTTGGTATTGTAAGTGCTGAGATCACTGAGAAAACACTTATGTAATCCTGCACTTCTAATCAGTCCACAATTATGAAATCCTCCAATTCTTTGTAATCTTTTAGCAAAATAACTGGAGAAGTATCCGTTTCACTGAAAACCTATGCATTAAGTAGAAGACTCTATATTGTTCATTTGAGTACTAAATATTAATGACCTGGGGTTGGCTTCCTTTTTCTATAAAAAAAATTATATTCATGTATCATTGTATATGTTTAATTGAAGAAAATCTTGATTGAAGCTATCAGGAATTTTGATCATAGCAATTATAAAAGTGTATTCCAAAACTAAGATTTTCGTTATTTAAATTAGAAAATAAAAGCCCATAGATATTGAGGCACTTGTCCAGGGTAAGAGTGTTGACTGTTATTACCAGACATTTTTCCTGTTTTCTAATCTAGGTCCCCTTCCAAGTTACTACTTAAAAAAGAAGTAAACAAAAATGTATTATTCTTTAATAATAAAATACTGTGCCAGTAATTTTTGGTACTTGAATGTTGAGTAGAAAAAAACAATCAGAAGTGTGACCCTTAAATGAAGTGGAGGAAAAGTACATTTATCAATATATTATATGGGTGACATTGAGAATGCAAGATACAATGTTCAGCTACTCTTTTTAAAGATTGTCATTTGTTAATTCTCATCCCTAACTTTGGTTACAGAATCTCAAATGAATTATACATTTAGAAATTGTAACTGACATGGAAAGTAAGGTCTGGAACAAGACCGTGAGAATGGAAGTGTGATGCTAAAAACATTGTGCTCTCGCTGGATGTTTCTTAAACAATAAAACTGTGAAGGAAGTAACAGAGCGCAATGAGCTTTTCTGCAATACAGATTCAATCCGGCCGGGCGCGGTGGCTTAAGCCTGTAATCCCAGCACTTTGGGAGGCCGAGACGGGTGGATCACGAGGTCGAGAGATCGAGACCATCCTGGTCAACATGGTGAAACGCCGTCTCTACTAAAGATACAAAAAAATCAGCTGGGTGTGGTGGCGCGTGCCTGTAATCCCAGCTACTCAGGAGGCTGAGGCAGGAGAATTGCCTGAACCCAGGAGGCAGAGGTTGCGGTGAGCCGAGATCGCGCCATTGCACTCCAGCCTGGGTAACAAGAGCAAAACTCCGTCTCAAAAAAAAAAAAAGAGAGAGATTCAATCCTCCTCCGTATGGCCCCAACAATGACCATAATTTGTGATGCCTAAGGTTAAATGAAATGTGAGCTCATTGTCCAAATATTATTAGGATTTTAAGTGGTGCAGCAGAGTGTTAAACCACGCATGTGGTCCTTCTAGGCACAGAGACCTATGGTAAAGGAGCAACAGTAAAGCCACTTCATTACATAATTCCATTCATTTAATTTACTCATTAATTTGAACTATATACTTGCTTTTGCCAAATTAAATGTGTTTGTAAAATATTTCTTTCATATTGACATACACTTGGGCACAAAAGAATCTAGATGAAACACAAATTTTAAATTTAATTTTACTTTCTTACACATTGACCGAAATGGACAATTTTTTTATTTTTCACAAAATACATTTCACTTTTTGATCTTTGCATATAATAAGTAAACAACATTTTGTAGTTAACATAAATAGACTTTGCCCTGTTAAATATTACACATAAGGATAAGTAATTTTTAAATTACTTAATATTAAAAATGTTTCATCAAATATGAATTCTATAGAAAATATTTTAAAATGTATGAAATAAAATTAATGCATATGCTTTATGAATTGCCAATTGAAATTCAAATGATTAATAATATAAGGAATAGTGTATCCAAATAAAACATTTTGGAAAGAAGCCATTGTTTGCACAATCTGAATGAGCTCATTAACTCACAGACAAATAGGTGGCTTATTACCATAACTATTAGTGATGTTATTCCTATGTCATTAATTACTTTTATTAATATCTAAATATTTTATTTAAAGAACAGCACATGTATTCGAACATTTTCACTGTCCCTGAATATCTCAGTTTTGGTATCTTAATTAACTTGTCGCCAGGTGTGGCGTCTCATGCCTGTAATCCCAGATCTGTGGGAGGTCTAGGTGGGCCAGTCATCTGAGGTCAGGAGTTTGAGATCAGCCCAGTGCTAACGTGGCGAAACCCCATCTGTACTAAGAAATACAAAAATCAGCCAAGCATGGTGGCAAGTGCCTATAGTCCCAGCTACTGGGTAGGCTAAGGCAGGAGAATCCTGGGAAGCAGAGGTTGCAGTGAACCTAGATTGTGCTACTGCCCTTCAGCCTGGGTGACAGAGCTAGCTTCTGTCCCCCAAAAAATAAAAATAGCTTGAGACCAATCTTTATTGTTATTGCTTTATTTCTGTATCATAGAGAAGGGAGCAAAATAACATAAGGAAGTGTATTACCAAGCCTTTAATTTTGTAAGAAAACACAAAAAGCTGTCACAGAAGAAGACTCTGCTGAGGTCCTATGGAAACACTATGTCTCAAATTATTCTCTTAGCAGAGAGGCAAGAGAAGAGTTTATCCACCATTGCGTCTTACATAGCTCATTGGTGAGAGTACACCTTCATGACAGTGAAGAAACCCTGAAGTAGGGAAATGAGGGGCTACCATGTGAATCATAAAGTTAGGTGCTGTCAAATTATGCTACCAGGGAAAAGAAAGATGGGATAATTTCCCGTTTTGGGCCCAGCTGATTATAGAGCACAGCTAACACACACAATTTCTGAAGCAAGTAACAGGCTTCAATGAGCCTTTCTGCAATAAAGATTCAATCCTCCTCCCTATGGCCCAAGGACCTATGACCTTAATATGTGATGTCCAAGGCAAAATGAAACATCTGTGGTATCCATAAATCCTCCCTATGACCATAATTTGTGGTATCCAAGGCAAAATGAAACATGGGCTCATCATCCAAAATTTATTAAGGATTTTAAGTGGTACAGCAGAGTGTTAAACCCAGCATGTGGTCGTTATAGGCATAGAGACCTGTGCAACTGCATAGGTTATGATCCCACAAAGCCACATCTGCCATAGCCTACATGAATGTAATTGCTATTAAGAGATGTTCATAGAGAGGAACCAGTAGGATTGAGCAGAACTATTGTTTCAGCAAATCTAGGGAGGCTCTGTGATGGCATCTGTTGCCCTAAAAGACTGTATTTTGAAAGAAATACTTTTAAATTAGATGGAAATTGCTGATTTTGCATACTTCTCTCATTAATTTCTTAATTATTACTTTGAATCATGTCAGAAAGTCCTAGAGCAATGAGACAACATAAATAAATAAAGAGCTTTCAAACTGGAAATGAAGAAGTCAAATTATTCTTGATTTCAGATGAAATGAGCTCACAGTAAGACAAACGAAATACTATTGGAACTGATCAACAAAATCAGTAAAATTGCAAGACACAAAACCAATACACAAAAATCAATAGCATTTATTTATGCCAATGACAAACAATTTGAACAAGAAGTCAAAAAAGAAGTCCCAGCTACAGTAGCTACTAATAAAAGAAAATACTTAGGGATAAACTACCCCAAAGAAGGGTGTTGGAATTCACTTGGGGTGGTTGACAAAATATTATGGGAAATATTAGGGAAAGTTGTAAGATCATAGTCTCAAACCTTTTGGGAAACCAAAAGGTTTTCATTCACAGGCTGAAGGCAGCTAGTGTTTACTATAGAGCATTAGGTCTAGGGTGAAGATTAGGGATAATAGAAGCTTCCCCAGTTAAGTCTGTTTACCTTACATTTCTTTGTCTGTACCTGTTTACTCATGTAAACTTTGTACAGGATGGTCCTTTCAGGGGAGGTTGAAGGAGGATTATCACCTATTAATGGTGTTTGTTCTGGGCCTGGGAATCAAAACCTTTTATCATTTATAAAACCACTCTGTTAACCATGATCCAAAAGCATGTTGACTTAGAACCTCTGTTATTAAATCTGTACTGAATAAATGCAAGGAGGAACAGGGAGTCTAGATTGTGATTGGTTAATTGAAATTACCTTCTGAGAGCAGCTGAAGACCTTCCTAACCCACTCAATTCACTGAACTCTGATGTGTGAATGTATTTATTCAGCTGCCACTGAGTCAGGCATGCAGGACAGACCTCCACAGGTGGTGATCAGTGTCTCAGGTGGTGACCCCAACATGATCAGCACCACAGATGGGAAAGATATCGGTAATGAAAACTATAAAACATCAATAAACAAATGAAAAGATACTCCATGTTCATAGATTGGAAGCATTAAAATTGTTAAAATGTTTATACCACACTACCCAATCTACAGACTTAATGCAATCCTCATCAAAATACCAATGACATTCTTCACAGACTTAGAAAAAGTAATCTTGATATTTGTATGGAATGACAAAATACCCAGCACAGTCAAAGCCACCCTTAGCAAAAAGAACAAAACTGAAGGAATCACATTATCTGACTACAGATTATATTACAGAACTATAGTAATCAAAAGAGCATAGTACTGGAATAAAAATAGACACACAGATCAATGGAAGAGAATAGGGAATCCAGAAATAAATTTGTACATCTACAGTGAACTCATTTTCAACAAAGGTATCAAGACTACACATTGAGGAAAGTACATTCTCTTCAATAAATGCTGCTAGGAAACTGGATATTCATATTCAAAAGAGTAAAACTAGCCCCCTATCACTTGCCATATAGCAAAATGAAACCAACATGGATTAAATACTTAAATCTAAGGTCTCATGCTATGAAAACTCCTTTAAAAATATTTTTAAGAGCTTGGTTTGTGCAAAGATTTCTTAATATTCTACAAGCACAGTCAAAAAATGGATAAATGGGATAAAATAAAATTAGAAAGTATGACACAGCAAAAAAAAATCAACAAGGTGAGGAGACACCCACAGAATGGGAGAAAATATTTGCAAACTCTCCATCTCACAAGAAATTAATAATCAGAATATATAAGGAGCTCAAACAACTCAACAGGAAGCAATCTGACTGTTCAAATAAAATAGGCAAATTATTTTCTCTTGCCTGATTTCCCTGTCCAGAACTTCCAATACTATGTAGAATAGGAATGGTGAGAGAAGGCCCATCCCTGGCTTGTGCTGATTTTCAAGAGGAATGCTTCCAGCTTTTGCTCATTCAGTATGATGTTGGCTGTGGGTTTGTCCTATGACTTATTATTTTGATGTATGTTCCTTGAATACCTAGTTTACTGACAGTATTATAAAGAAATGTTGAAATTTTATTGAAAGCCTTTCTGCATCTATTGAGATAACCATGTGGTTTCTATTTTTAGTTCTGTTTATGTAATGAATCAGATTTATTGATTTACCTATGTTGAACCAACCTGGTATCCTTAGGATGAAGCCTACTTAACCATGGTTGATGAATTTTTAATGTTCTAAAACTTGGCTTCAATTTGCCAGTATTTATTTGAGGATTTGGGAGATCATGTCATTTGCAAAACATTGATGGGTCTAGACACCATTACCCTTAGCAAACTAATGCAGGAACAGAAATCCAAATAAGGCATGTGCTCACTTATAAGTGGGAGCTAAATCATGAGAACACATGGACATAGAGGGGAATAATACTGGGTCCTAATAGAAGATGGAGGATGGAAGGAGGAAGATGATTAAAAAAATTACCAATTAATACTAGACTTATTACCTGAGTGATGAAGTGGTCTGTATAAGAAATTCCCATGACACATGTTTACCTATGTAACAAACCTGCACATCCTTCACATGTAGCCCTTAACTTAAACTATAAATTTTAAAAAATGGGTGAAGATCTAAATAGATATTTCTCAAAAGAAGACATACAAATGAAAAACAGCTATATAAAAAGGGGATCAACAGCATTGTCAAATAAATGCAAATTAAAGCTACAATGAACATCTTCTCACACCATTAAAAGTGGCTTCTATTCAAGACAGGCAAGAATGAATGCTGGTGAGGATGTGAAGAAAAGGGAGTTTTCATACACTGTTGGTGGGAATGTAAATTAGTACAACCCTTATGAAAACCAGTATGGATGCTCCTCAGGAAACTAAAAATAGAACTACTATATGATCCAGCAATCCCACTGATAGGTATATATCCAAACAAAAGAAAATCAGTATATCAAGGAAATATCTGCACTCCCATGTCTATTGCATCACCTAGTCACAATAGCCATGATTTGAAAAAAAAAATACCTATGTGTGTATCAACAAACACATGAATAAAATTTGTAGTACATATATGCAATGGAGTACTATTCAGCCATAAAAATGAATGGTATTCTATCAACTGCAATAACATAAATGAGACTGGAGGACATTTTGTTAAGTGATATAAGTCAGCTACATAAAAACACAGTTCACAATTTCTCACTTATTTCTGGGAGTTAAAAATGAAAACAGGGGTCCAAAGTGGCTCCCGCCGGAGGTCATGGCGCTCGTGAAGACGAGGTCATCAGTTCAAGGCTAACCTCATAAGCTCAAACTGATTGGCAAAAAAAAAAAAAAAAAAAAAAGAAAACAAAACTTCAAAGATAGAGAGAGAGTAGAATGATGGTTACCAGAGGCTGGGAATGGTAGTGGGTGGCTGGGGAGTGGGATGGTTAAAAGGTACAAAAATATAGGGAGATAGAATGAATAAAAGCTAGTATTTAGTAGCACAGCAGGGTGATTATAGTCAACAGTAATTTATTACGTGTTTTACAATAATGAAAAGGTACAATTGGAATGTTTATAACACATTGACAAATTGTTAATTGGAATGTTTATAACACAATGACAAATGATTGAGGTGATGGATACCTCATTCATCCTGAAGTGATTGTTAGGTGTTCTATGCCTATGTCATAATATCTCATAAATACATACATCTATATAACCATAAAAATAAAAGTAATTCATTGTTGTTAGTTTTTAATTGCATAAACTCTGTAAGCCATGAGTCACTGATAGTTATGACAAGGCAAAAAAGCATTCAAATTATTGAATTTCCAAGAAGGAAAGTCTTTTTTGTCTTTTCTCAAACTCATTTCTTAATTTGTCTGTGTCATATTTGAAGCATACTATATTTGTGAGACAATGTTGGTGAAGTAGAATGAGATTAAAACATAAAGACCTTCTGTCATAAGGCTTATACCTGATTCAAATATTTATATAATTTTCCCCTGATGCCACTTAGTACAGTTTTAGAATTTTAAATTAGAATTTCTGCCATAAGACTTGGATGCCATAAAAATAGTGAACTTCTCATATTCTAATCCTGTTTGATATATCTGTAAGATAGCTCTAAGATACTGAAAAGAAGCAGTATTCTAGTTTTTACATTAAACAAATATATTGAACAAATTTAAATATATTAGATTCTATTTAGATAAATTACACATGTGAATAATTTAATTAATATTTCTTAAAGACAGACTTTTTTCTGAGATGGGTTCTTTCTGTTGCACAGGCTGGAGTGCAGTGGCATGCTCTCGACTCACTGCAGCCTTAACCTCCAGGTTTTAGGTGATCCTCCCATTTCAGTCACCTGAGTAACTAGGACTACAGGCACACACCATCACACAAGGCTAATTTTTGTATTTTTTGTAAAGACAGGGTTTTGCTCTGTTGCCAAGGTTGGTCTTCTAAATTCATGCAATCCACCTGCTTCAGCCTCCCAAAGTGTTGGGATTACAGGCATGAACCAGGGCACCTGGCCTAGGCTTGCAAGCTTTATACAAAAGCAAAATATTTTATTTGAAAAAGTACATGGTGTTCAACATATAATTAATTTTAATAAAAGAAAAATATCACTTTGGTTTTTTATTAGTTTTATTATTGTCTCCTTCCAGTTTGAACAGTGAATAACTAAACTTTTAATGTTTTATTACTATTACAAACATCTTCAATAATGACATCTCCTTGAATTAATTGACATCATGTTTTTCTTTTTTAACTACTATCCTGATTATAAAAATTGCAATTTATTATACTTTATTGGATATTTTAACTCTTAAGCACTGTGTCTCCCAGATATTTTATATGTAAATATTAAAATGCAATTAGGTTAATTTTGCTTGATTTAAGGTAGTACATTTTTCATCAGATAATTAAATAATGTATCACAAAACTGCTTAGTCATTTGAACACATCATTGATACACATTTAAAATATTTACAGACTTATGAACTGAAAGCACAGACATATAATGAATTGTTATCTTAACTTCCAATATGTTTTTCTCACCCAATTCCTTTTCTCATTTTTGCCTTTAGTGATAGTATATTTTATTAACCAGACTTGTTGTCAGACCTTTAATTTCTTTGGCGTCCTTTCTTGCTTGAAAGAGTAGCTTCTAAATTTTTTTTTCTTTTTTGTTTTAAATCAAAGACTTGTATTGAATTTGTTTAAATCCTATTTAAAAGGCTCACCATATATTTTAAATTGTGAAAATAATGTTCAGCAATATTATACCCTATTTGATTTTGTAAGAAATTGAAGAAAAATAAATGAAATTGGAATAAGCATACTTTTGTTCCGGTAAGAAAAACAAAAGTAAAAAGACAGTGTGAACATCAACGGGGAAATATAAGTATGAACACATGAGGAACCATCTGGGAAAAGGATCACAGGATATGACCCAGCACATCAAAAATACACAAATAGGCAATCTGTTTTTCACTGCTGATATATCAATCAACGTAAAAAAAGATATTAATAATAATAGCTGAGGACATCTGCTTTTAATTGTCTGTAACAATATGTCCATATTCTTAATTCATCTTAATAGACACCCGTTTATTTTCGTAGGATTCAGAACTATTTTATGAAATATAAACCTTAAAGTTCAAATTTGAGCTATGTATTATTTGCCAGTCAGCCTACATTATTTTGTTTATAACTGAGTTTTGAGTACACTCAGTTATTATTTCTAAAATACAATGATTCTGAGATACGGAAAACTTCAATCTCTGCTTTTCTGTTGCCAGTAGGTTAAGCTCTCTAATTTTCCATAGAAGGTAGGAGCAGAGAAAAGACATACTTTCTCATTGTGAATAGAGTTAAGTATACAATTTTACTTAAACAACTTTATGTCCTACATGTAATATTTACAAAAAAGATTTATTGTACACGTAGTCTATTCCACAGCATGGTGATTATTGAAACAATGATGAATACAATAAGATTTCTGTCCTGAAGCAATTAAAAAATGAGAGACAGCCTGTCTCATATGTATTTAAAATGCATGAAAGTATTTTAGCAGCTGTAGAGGTTGGACCAGAAGACATAACCTAAAGGAAAAAGAATTATTTACCAATTTTATTTTAGAGTAATTAATAATTTGTAAAAAAAAAAAAAAAAAAAAAGATTCAACTTTGGTTTCACCTGTCCTATACTGCTTGTGAGTAAATAATACATTATGTTAGTAGAAATATTCAAAATTACACTGGTTCCCGGCTATAGCTCCCCATTATTTTCTTCAGACTCCCCCAAAATCTTGCCTAGTTCCATACAAACATTCTCAGAGGTTGCCTCATGTGCACACATAAAAAGCACTGTTACCGACATGAATAACAGTGTTAAGCTTTTGCTATAACTCTTCATTTCAGGATGCTGTCTGGAAATTCCTCAACCCTTTCACTGCAGCCTTTGTTGATTTTATAAACACTGATGGGTATACAAATGTGGTGCCTCTTCATCCACATAATGCTCATGAAAGCCTCTGAAAGTACCAGATTGTCCCCTCACTCTTTGGCACATGCTATATGTCAAAGCTCTTCTGGGCTTCCTCAAAAGTAGACCAAGCATTTTCTTCCAACAAATGGCAACAAACCAGAACAATCAAAAAAGTGCCATAATTGTAACTTCTCATTCTACCTATAACTCTGTCTCCATGAGGCTCAGTTATGAGTCTTATGTTGGCTTGAGACGTGATAAATGCAAATACCCTCCTCTCTTTTTCTTTACTTGTTCCAAAATCCAGATTTTTAAACTCTATCATTAATTGAATGAAAAAGATGCCTCATATTCAGCCTGTTCCCTAAGTTCATCAGATATACATTTTGATGCCTGCATTTAATCAGTTAGCTCGACCTTGGTTCATACTACAAAATCAAGTTAATTTAAAAAATGATTAGGAAGCTTATATTGTGTGTTAAGTTGGTACTGATTTTCTCAATATTGTTATCTAAGATTAAGTATTAATAAAAAGCTACCATTATTGAATGTTTTATTTTTCTTAAATTTCAAAATGCAAGCATAGAATTCAAGCTCTTTGAAATTCAATGAAGCTGAACAATCTTTGGATGATTATAACAGCAAAAGTGGCTCTGAGTAATTACTAATATTCTTAGTAATAAGTCCAAGAATTATACTTTGCTCAAAAGATACCAGTTAAATAATTCAACTGTGTAAGGAAGAATAATATGTAGCAAAGTGGTAAGTCTGATAACTATACCATTTTAGCTGGTTCATAAATGTCTGTGTTTTACTAGATAAAAGAAATGTGAATAGCAAAATCAAATCAACATTCTGTTAATTGAGGTGTTATAGGCTTTTTGTCCTCCTTGAAATGGGTTATTGTATTTTATAATGTCAAGTTCATCTGTATTTCTTCAACTTATCTAACACAATATCCCATGACATCCTCTGAAATAGGTTGAGGGATTTAAGGTGAATGAGCATAATTAAGAGAATTGATAATTGAATAAGCTAGGTAATCAAGTTGCCAAAAAGGTGGTCAATCTGAAAAATGATGTCTAATAGAAAATCCAAGGCCTTGCCTCAGGCTTGGCTTAACCAATAATTTTTGTACAAACCTTTATGAGCATAATTATGATATACAAAAGGATTTACAGATGATATAAAGTATTAAAATAAAACAAGTATATATAGTAGCAGAGAATCAGTGTAAAAGAAAATCTTGACCGGTAGAGGCAGCAGTCCAAACTAAATACATCAAATGTGACAGAGATCAACATACAAGCTTTATTTCCATACAGCATAGACATGTTTCTGAAACAGTTGTTACAAACAAAACCTTAGGGATTAATTGTAATATAAATCAATAGCATAAATTATTGGTTAAATAATCAAATGATGGTTTAGTGACATCTAATTTGAATTACTATGATGGTCTCTCCTTTACAAATGTGTTAGACAAACCACATTTATAGCATTGTGTTCCATTCTGGGCCTCACACAATGAGAGGATAAACACTGCAACTGAACATGTGGTCATGGATAACTTTAAGGAGAGCAAAGACAAGAAAGGAAATAAACTAACTTTTATTAATTAATCATTATAACCTTTTCTCATAAAAATTTACATTTTACTAATGCCCTAAAGAATAAGTAATATTATATCTCAATTATAGCTAAAAGTCTGAGAAATAAGAAGATTATGTAACTTATGGTAACAAATTTGATAAGAGTTAAATCCAGATTTGAACCTATATCTGCTTCATTATCAACAATTATGTGGAACATTATTATCCTGCCTTTTTATTGTGTGAAATTCAAATATGTTAAATGAACATTACATTCATTTATGTTTAATGAAAATAATGGAAAGCCTTTCAGGTACTAAACACTGAGAGTATTCTGTACTTTGAAGAGTTTGGATCTTACCCTGGGTCCTGACTTCTAAACATGTAACGTTTAAAACTAGAGAATGATAGCTTAATTTTACTCAGTTACCACTTGAGTATGTTGTTTTATTGGCTTATTTTTTGTTTTGCTTTGTATTTGGTTCTCCAAAAACCAAAATGACAGATTTCAAAGCATTGCTTAGCTGTGAAGCAAAATAGGTAAGGATTTCTGGAACACTTTGCTCTGAACCGACAATTAAGCTTAGCTCAAGAGGCATGTGTATGGAGAATATGTAAAGCTTTCCAGCTGCTGCTTTACACTCTGTCAAGTGAAGAAGACTTAAAAAACCAAGAGTGTAATGTTTTGTGTTCTCCCAGTTTTTTAATACCTTAAAGCTGCACTGGCAGATACACTTGGAATAATGTTTATCAGATTTGAGATAGTCCTTCCATCAGATCACTGCCTGTCTTACAGTGAGGGGAGGGAAAACTAAGAGGAAGACTCAAGTATCACAGGCATAATGTATTTAGGCACTAAGCATCAATTCTCACAGTTAGGTATCTCTACTTTTATGAATCTCTTTTGAATAAGAATATAAATGTAATTGGTTTTCACAACCAGATGCACTGAACTAATATAAAGTTTGAAAGGTAAAACTTAAATTAAAGCAATGTTTCTGTTCTTTCTTTCTGCTGGCAAGCCAGATTGCAGAGATGTGGACATTTCTGCTGTAACATTCCTAAATCCAACCTTCTACATGTTAGTTTTGAGGGAACAGCTGATAATAATCTTGCCTCCAGCTTCCTGAACCCTGAACCATGGCTAGATCAATGTGTTCTGAAACTAATGGCTTCAGTGTAAGATTTATAATCTACCCCTCCCCTACTTCCTAATAGGACAGAGGGACTAGAGCCCCTCGCAGGTTATTTCTGTGGTATTCTGTGAATCATTCCCAGAGATCTAATCAATCAAGCTTCTTCAGCATTTCTAACATATTTTAAACAGCAAATTCTATTTAACCATTTTCTGTCTAAGATACTAGTGTTATTTCCATTTCCATTAATGAATATTAAATTATACAAAGTATTGATAGATGCATTTTTCCTAATGTCACAAATGAAAATACACACACACATATATATATATATATATATATTTCACAGTCAAGATGGCTTTGAGAGAGAAAAAGCCATTCCTCCTTCAATGACTACATTATAAATGTCATTAAAAGCATACAGTGATACCGCGATGAAGAGTCTATTAATCCTTCTTGCAGGATCAGAGGAGGTTTTACAATAAGCTTGATATTTGAGTGTATTAAAAAGAAAGAGGGGATTTTATCAGTATGACATGGTGGAGGTGGCATATTTTTGTTAAAAGAAATAGCAAGAATAAATGCATGACAGGTTGAAATTTCATGATGTATCTGGGGAATCATGAATCTGCTTGTGAACGAATCATGAATCTGCAAAAAGGAGATAAGACATGAAAGGACGATTGGGGCCAGATGCCAAGTATTTTAGTATATTCTAATACCAGAGGTGTGGTTAAAAATGCAAGACGTTTTTTCTTGGAAAATATATTGAGACTTGTGTATCAATAGCTGCCTTCAAATATTCAAACTTCTCTAATATTAAAAAAATAGATATTTTCGGTGTCTGTGATTGTGAAGAGAAATTTAAAAACTAGTAGATACAAATTGTAGCTACTAGGTGTGGCAGGTTGGAGTACTTATCTCAATTTTTTACATTCTCTTTGCATTGCAGTTATGCATTCATACCACTAGTTATTTGTCCATGCATCCTTTCTATTTCAAATATATAGTACATTCTCCTGCCACATTGATATTGGGCTGGTCTATTTGATTTGCTTTGGAAAATATGTGTT